>NC_135328.1:47290210-48021044 GCF_023851605.1 Tamandua tetradactyla
CCAGAAATTCTTTAGATATATACCCTAAAGAAACTCTTGTACATATATACCGGGAGATACATAAATAATGTTAGCACACAGAGAAAACAACAACAACAATATATATATATATATATATATATATATATGGAAAGAAAATAAAAACAAAAACAAAAAATAAATAATAATGTTTGTGGCTACACTGCTTGCAATTTAAAACAATTCTGTCTCTTATCCAGAGATAGGAGGATGGATAAACTGTACTACAGTCATATAATTGAATACTATATAAAAGTGAAAATGAATGGACTACATCTATATGCCATCAGCATGAATGAATCTCAAAAACCTAAAATTAAAAGAATAAAACAGACTACAGAAAAATGCATGCAATACTATTTCATATATACAAAGTTTAACAAATTTAAATCTCAAAAATACATTAACACAGTTACATTTGTATGTTATTGTATTGGTCAGGGTTCTCTAGAGAAACAGAATCAACAGGGAACACTCACAAATATAAAATTTGTAAAAGTGTCTCACATGACCATGGGAACGCAGAGTCCAAAATCCACAGGGCAGGCTGTGAAGCCGACAATTTCGATGGAAAGTTTGGACCAACTCCACAGGAGAGGCTCACCAGCCGAAGCAGGAAATAGAGCTTGTCTCTTCTGAATCCTCCTTAAAAGGCTTCCGGTGACTAGACTAAGCATTGTTCATTGCAGAAGAAATTCCCCTTTGGCTGATTACAAATGGAATCAGCTATGGATACAGCTGATGTGATCATGATCTAATTCCATGAAATGTCCTCATTGCAACAAACAGGCCAGCACTTGCCCAACCAGACAAACAGGTACCACCACTTGGCCAGGTTCACATATGAACCTGACCATGACAGTTATAAAACCATGAAAAAAATACAGTGGAATGAAAAATATCTAAAGCAGTGCTTTTCATTAACAGAAGAGGGAAGGTGGTACATGCCATAGAACAGAGGCATACAAAATTTCAAAGATATTGATAATACACTATTTGTTAATTTGGCTAGTTTGGTCAGTAGGAACAAAGACATTTATTTTATTATTCTACTTAAAAATTACAAGTTATATATGTTTTTACATGTTATATAACCTACATACAATAGATTTCATTAAAATATATAATTAATTTAAAATAAACATTCATTCATTTTTTTTTTTTTTTTTTTTAACATTCATTCATTTAACAGAATATTTAGTAGAACCTACTATGTTCCAGAAACTTTCTTAACTTTAGGAAAAACAAACATTCCTGCCATCTTGGAGTTACATTCTAGCAGAGGAAGGAAAGAAAGAAAGTAAAAATTAGAAGAAAATACATATGTGGTGGTTAGGTTTACGTGTCAACTTGGTCAAGTGAAGGCACCTAGTTCTATTGCTGTGGACGTGAACCAATGGCATGTGAGGCTAATCTGTTGCTGATTACATCTCCAGTCGGCTAGGAGGCATGCCTGCTGCAATGAATGATGTTTGACTTAATTGGCTGGATACTTAAATGAGAGCGCTCAACGCAGAACAGCCCAAGCAGCTCAGCATACCTCATCTCAACACTTGCAGCTCAGCAAGATGAGCAAGATGAGGTATGCTCATCTCAACATGCAGAAAGAAATCACCCTGGGGAAAGTTGCTGGAACCCAGAGGCCTGGAGAGAAAGCAAGCAGAGATCACCTTGTGCCTTCCCGTGTAAGAAAGAACCCCAGTTGAAAGTTAGTTGCCTTTCCTCTGAAGAACTATACATTTTAAACTAAATAAATCCCCTTTTGTTAAAAGCCAATCCATCTCTGGTGTGTTGCATTCTGGCAGTTGTGGCAGACTAAAACAACATATATATAAATTTTATTAATAAATGAAAAAGTACAGCAGTGAAAGGGATATCAGGAGTATAGGTTAGATTGAAGTATGAAATACTCACTGAATTTGAGATGTTTAAAATTTTTATTACAAAAAAATCTTATATTTTTATAACTGAGAAATCAGGAATTAAGGGATGATTTTGATTGCTGAATCATTATATATATACTCCTTTTTGTTTCTTGTATATTGGAGTAGACAGAGGGAAATACCTGAAACCTCTAAATTGTAATCCAGCTGCCGTGGCTCTGATAATTGTATAGCCCTTATCATCTGCCCCCGTGACTGTAAAAACGTTGTGACTAAACCTTAATTTGTACCCAGTTATCCAGTTTTTCAAATTTAGAGTCTTGTAATCACTAAAGACAGCCCCTAATGTTTATTAATGAAGAATCTTGGGTCAGCCCAGAACTAACCAAGTCAAAAGTTATCTTCATAACTGAGACTGGATCTAACCAAAATGGGACTGCTTGACATGCGCAGTAGTTTAAACTTTAACCTACAAGTCTCCCATACCTCGTTATAACATTCTGCCATTTTCTTACCTGTGATTAAGCATGTATTCAATCTACGCATGCTCAATAATTAGATCACCTCTAACTACATCATCTGGGGCCACTGTAATCATTATCCTAAACTCTGCCCATCTTTTTGGCTAATAAAACTATCAGAATTACTACAGTTCAGGGAGATAGACTTTGGGCTAATAGGCCATCTGCTCTTTTACAACACAACACACCTAGTAATGAACTCTTTCTCTCTGTGGAATCCCTATATCTCAGGAATTAGTTTTTAAGTGCATCAACTAAAAGAATCCACAGCCTGTCTGGTAACATTTTTACCAATTTATGAGATACTACAAAAACATAAGTGATTAAACCATGAACAATGTATTGATAGAAACCCTTTTCTGCTTTCAGTATTCTTGAGATTGTCAAGTAGACAATCTATCAAAAGTTCTCAAACTGTAGCTGGAGTCCAGGGTTCAATTCCCAGTGCCCGCTCAAGTAAAAAATTCTCAAACTGTAAAAAAATATTTAGCATATCTAGTGCTTTAAAAATATCTGTTGAACAAATTCTTTTTCACATAAAAATCTATCCTAATCATTTCATTTTGGGGGCTAGCATTTTCCATGAATGATTAAACTAATTTTTAAAAGGAATTTATGAAGATGAATGGCTGAACTCTAATTTATTCTTTCATCTATTTACTTCTTTATCTAGTGTCAATTTTCAAACAGACCAACTTATTTCACAAACTGTAATGGATAAAGTAATCTGAAATATGAGAGAAAAACCTTTATGTGACTGAATAAAAGACTGCATTCCTGAAGCTGAAGATGGTCTTCATTCAGTAATAAAAAATTACATGTTCATCATCTAGTCTAACAGATGTGGCCTGATATCCAACAAACTTAAGTAGCCTCACATTTCTGACTTCAAATTTTGGATCTAACATTCTTGCAATAGAACAAACTATCTAGAAGGAAAATTCTTTTCATTCTGTTTTTTTTTTTAACTTCCTATTTCCTACTCCTACCCCATCCCCTGGAAAACTATAATCTAGATTCTGATTCCATGAATGTGCTTTTCATTCATAATGTTTCTTTGATAATTAAAAGTAATAATGCAAACCACAATGAGATCTCTCACACCCACCAAAATGACCATTATCAAAAAAAACAGAAAATGACAAGTGCTAGAGAGGATGTGGAGAAAGAGGCACACTCATTCATTGTTGGTGGGAACGTAAAATGGTGTGACAGCTCTGGAAGGCAGTCAGGTGGTTCCTCAGGAAGCTAAGTATAGAATTTCCATATGATCCAGCAATCCCATTACTAGGTTTTATATTCAGAGGAACTGAAGGCAAGCATACAAACAGATATCAGTACACCGATGTTTATAGTGGCATTATTTACAACTGCAAACAGATGGAAACAGCCCAAAATGTCCATCAACAGACAAGTAGCTAAAGAAACCATTAAAAAGAGGAATTTAATAAGTTACTAGTTTGCAGTTCTAAGGCTGAGATAATGTCCCAATTATCTCAAAACAAACAAACCATGGTATATACATATGATGGAATATTACGCAGCTATAAGACAGAATAAAGTTATGAAGCATGTAACAACATGGATGAATCTTGAGGACATTATGCTAAACGAAATTAGCCAGAAACAAAAGAATAAATACTGTATGGTCTCACTAATATGAACTAACATTAATGAGTGAACTTGGAGAGTTAAAGTTAAGAACACAGGTTATCAGGAGATAGAAAGACGGTCGAGATTGGGCATTTCATGCCAAAGGAGTACAGAATGTACAACAGGACTAAAAATTCAAAAATAGATAGCACAATACGATCTGATGGTAACACAATAACATAAGGACACTAAATGAAGCTAAATCTAAGTATAGTTGAAGAAGAAGGGCTGGGAGCATGTATGACACAAGAAGGAAAGACAGAGGATAAAGACTGAGATGGTATAATTTCGGTATGCCTAGAGTGGACCATGATGGTGTTTAAATGTACAAATATAAGAATGTTTTTGCATGAGGGAGAACAAATGAATGTCAACATTGAAAGGTTTTGAAAATGGGATAGTATATAGGAAAACAATACAATCAATATAAGGTAGGATCTATAGTTAACAGAAACATTGTAATATGCGTCCATAAATCAATATACCAAAACTAAATGTCAATAAGCAAAGGATATAGGGGAGGAGTATGGGATTTGTTTTTTTACAGAGGAGAAGGAAATGTCCCCATAAAGATTGTGGCAAGAACCACTGATTTTTTTACTTTTAGGTTGGATTATATGATGTGTGAAGAAAGCTGTTTAAAAATGAACAGAGAGATACAAGGGCTAGAGAAAATATGCAGAAAAAGATGTACCTATTCACTGTTGGTAGGGAAGCTGAGAGGTGCGGCACCTTTGCAGGGCAGTGTGGTGGTTGCCAGGGTGCATGGGGTGGGGTTGCCATACAATCCTGCAACCCCCGTTGCTAGGTATATTCCTGCAGAAACTGAGAATGGGGACACTAATGGACATCTGCACACTGGTGTTTATGGCAACAGTGTTTTCGATTTGCAATGGATGGAGTGACCTAAGGATACAACAACTGAGGAATGGGAGGGGAAACTGTTGATATATATATACACTGGACTACTATGCAGCTGCAAAAAGAAATGAAGTTGTGAGGCATGCAACCCAGGTGAGTGAACCTTAAGGACTATGTTGAACGAAATGTCAGAAACAAAAAGACAAATATTATCATGCCTCACTCATATGGACTAACTATAAATATAAACTCAGAATTGAAGTCATGAGCATGGATTATAGGTTGGGGCCTATTGTAATGAGTCATAAACTATAAGCTCCTACAGCAGTCACATCTATTCTTGAGTTATAATTGTTATTTCTAAATTCTGAGATACTGAGCCATTTGTATATAACCTAGTTTTTCCTTGAAACTTTGGGTATTTGTATGATACCCAAGACTCAGAGTTAAAGCTCTGAAGCTATGAAAGTCAGCATGACTCCATACAGCTAATGTTAAAAAAGTTGAAAAAGGGATCAGACTTCAACTAGAGATATGCATGAAGCTGATCTTGATAGGACTAAGGTAAATCAGAAATAGGGTAAAGGATGATACGGTCTATATTTTTAAATTTCAACTTGTTTGTGAGACCAAAGGAAGAGATATTCTTTGGTGCAAAATTTATGTTATGGTTAGTGTTTTGTCTAATTTAACCTGAATGGTCAGTTTACTTGAACACCATAAGTACATGGAATTCTGAATAGGGCGTGAGATCTTGCTAGTTTGTACATGTTATTGTGATGCTCTATATATCCCAGAGTAATTTGGGCAGAGAATGAAATAGTATTTGCAAAGTCCCCTTGCGGCACTGGGAAGAAAAGAAGAAATATTAAACTTCCCTATCTGGGGAATTACCGATGATCTCACAAACTTTGGAGGCAACCAATTCAATAGGCTGAGCCCCTGATCTCGGAACTCACCCCTATGAAACTTATTCCTGCAAAGAAGAAGCTAAGCCTACTGTGCTGGTTTGAAAGGACGTAGGTCCCCTAGAAAAGCCATGTATTAATCAAAATTCCATTTCGTAAAGGCAGGATAATCCCTATTCAATACTGTGTTTGAATCTGTAATTAGATCATCTCCCTGGAGATGTAACACAATCAAGAGCGCTTGTTAAACTGGATTAGGTGATGACATGTCTCCACCCATTTGGTTGGGTCTTGATTAGCTTCTCAAGTCCTATAAAAGAGGAAACATTTTAGAGAATGAGAGAGCGGAGAACAACATAGCCACGAGAAGCAGAGAGTTTACCAGCCAGTGACCTTTGGAGATGAAGAAGGAAAATGCCTCCCGGAGAGCTTCATGAAACAGGAAGCCAAGAGAAGCTAGCAGATGACGCTGTGTTCGCCATGTGCCCTTCCAGATGAGAAAGGAACCCTGACCGTATTCACTATGTGCCTTTCCAGATGAGAGAGAAACTCTGACTGTGTTTACCATATGCCCTTCCACTTGAGAGATAAACCCTGAACTTCATTGGCCTTCTTGAACCAAGGTATCTTTCTCTGGATGCCTTTGATTGGACATTTCTATAGATTTGTTTTAATTGGGACATTATCTCAGCCTTAGTACTGCAAACTAGCAACTTATTAAATTCTTCTTTTTAAAAGCCATTCCGTTTCTGGTATATTGCATTCTTGCAGCTAGCAAACTAGAACACCTACTTATAGTTATGCCTAAGAGTTACCCCTAGAGAATCTCTTCTGTTGCTCAGATATAGCTGTTCTTCCTAAGCCAACTTGGCAGGTGAACTCACAGCCCTTCCCCCCTAAGTAGGACATGACTCCCAGGGGTGTAAATCTCCCTAGCAATGTGGGACATTACTCCCGGGGATGAGTTGGGACCCAGCATCAGGGATTCAAAAAGCCTTCTTAACCAAAATGGGGAAGAGAGAAATGAGACAAAATAAAGTTTTACTGGCTGAGATATTTCAGAGTTGAGAGGTTATCCTGGAGGTTATTCTTATGTATTATGTCCATATCCCTTTTTAGTTTGTGGTATATTGGAGTGGCTAGAGGGAAGTATCTGAAACAGTTGAATTGTACTCCAGTAGCCTTTATTCTTGAAGATGATTGTATAACTATATAGCTTTTACAATGTGACCATGTGATTGTGAAAACCTTGTGGCCGACTCTCCCTTTATGCAGGGTATAGGCAGATGTGTTAAAAAAAATAAGGATAAAAATAAATAAATAATGGGGGGGGTAAGGGGGTAAAAAAAATAGGTAGATTGCAATACTAGTGGTTAATGAGAGAGAGGGGTAAGGGGTATAGGATGTATGGTTTTTTTCTTTTTATCTTTATCTGGAGTGGTATAAATGCTCTTAAAAGGATCACGGTGATGAATACACAACTATGTGATGGTATTGTAAGCCATTATTTTATACTTTGGATGGGCTATATGGGCATGAAGATATCTTAATAAAAAATATTTTTTAAAAAAAAGTAATAATGCATGCAGGTTACCCAAAACAAGTACTTTTAAATAATTTTCTGAGCCTGTGGAGAGGAATGTCTGATAAAACTACATAACCTCAGTTGAAGGAACTGGTAAACACATGGAAAATAATGGTTTTAGAAGTCTGAGGAAGATTTTTTTAATTAAACAACCTCAACAAGGATTGTTTTCATTTCATTTATGGGAACATTAATAAACTGTCTTAGGAAATTATATCCACTAAAGGTTTTAAAAATAATTTCAATGTCACTATTTTAGACTGAACAGAAAAATATTATGGAACCAGACAATCTGTGCACAGTCTAACTGTACCACTTCCTAGCTGTGTTACTTTGGGTAAGTCACTTCACTTTTCTGAGACTCAGTTTCTATATTCACAAAATGGAAATAATACCACCTATCTTCTAATGAGGTAAATGCACAAACCTAATCTGCTAATCAGCACTACCAGCTTGTGGATTAAGTTTCCTTTGGTAGTTCCTTCCTACATTTAGTTCAATACTAGCTAATATTCTACGTTATGCAATCAACCCAAACGCTAAATAATTAAGAGTGTAAAAAAATGCATAGTGTCCCTGGCAGCGGCATGGGAGATGACTCTCAGGGATGAGCCTGGCCCTGGCACCATGGGATCAACAATGCCATCCTGACCAAAAGGGGAGAAATAAATGTAACAAATAAGGTATCAGTAGCTGAGAGAGTTCAAGTAGAGTCAAGAGGGTACTCTGTAGGTCACTCTTACACAAGCTTCAGCTAGACATTGCTACCTATCATAACTTGCCAAACCCCAACCAAAACCATTCCTGCCAATCCTAAAGAATACCTAGGGCAATATATAAGATTCTACAAAGGTTCCATGCACTAGGGTAACTTTCAGAATCCTACAATCTCCAGATGGGTCCCTGGACCAGGTAAGCCCTGAAACCCAAAGAGGCCAGCGTCTCCAAAACATCAACTAATTCCATTCCCCTATCCCATATTATCAACAGTCCTTTCCAACATAAAAAAGTTAGAATGGATATAGCCCAAAAACCCCTTAAGAGTGGGAGAAAGATTAAAGGTAATGGTGGAGTTATACAGAGAAGGTAGGGTTTAACAAATGAGTATGATTGCTGGACCTAGTTATTGATAAGGAGGCTCAGCTACACTGATGAATCTGGCTATTATCTATTTGCCTCCTAAAGGAGTCTAACACTACTATTTTATTTTGATTTGTGTTGAAATTCAGAAATTTTTAAAGTAGAGGATTTTTAATATCAATATCATTGTTTCTGTTAAATGAAAGTATAGTTTGATGGAACATGAAAAAAGACCAAGATGAAATTTTTTTTTCCTCCCCTGCTTTAAAATGTAGCAGTTTCCTAGTTACTTTATTTTGGAACACTACTGTTAAATATGTGTAAAGTCATTGACTTTCCAGTCTGCCTTGTCCACAGGATATTAAAAGGTTAGGGTGAAGTTTAGCCATCTTACTTGGCTTTTTATTATTAACATGGCATATTAAAGTAGATCCCTTTAAGAAGACAACTAAATATTATGTACAAAATGTAACATTGATAGGCTAATAAAGATGATTGAAGCCCATCCTTATAAAAAAAAAAGATAGACAAGGGAGTTTCGGGAGTTGATGGAAATGTTCTGCCCCTTCATGGCAGTAGCAGTTAAAAGAATCTATACATGTGCTCAATTTCATAGAACTATACACACACAAATAAAAGTCAATTTTACTGTATGTTAATTTTAAAAATAAAATTTAAAAAATTAAGTCAACGAGGGAAAACTATTCTTTAGAGAAGTATTTCATCTAATAATAAGGAAAAAATGAGAGAACTAGAATACCACCATTTGGGACCCCTAATGAAATTAAAAATCTAGACACTGTTTACTATCAGTTACTAACATCAAAAAAAAAAAAAGAGAAGTCTTGATGGATGTATACACACCTCTTATGAAGTATTCTTCCAAAAAATAAGTCAAACCTGAATCTCATCAAATCTCTATAACTGGATCTAACTACCAATTCTCAAGACATGCAGGGAATAGAAACATGCGAGATGATACTATGGGAACAGGTGCCAGTTGGTCAGTGTGGAAGAAGAGAATTTGGGGAAGTGATGGAAATGTTCTATATTATGGTTGTAGTGGTGATTATGCAACTGCATGTATTTGTCAAAATTCAAAGAACTGTATATTAAAGTAGGTGAATTTTACCAAATGCAAATTATATTTCAATTGTTTCAAATTAGTAAAATATTCAAACTGTGGGAAATTCTTAACAAAGAAAATGTTTTCTTCAACAAATAAACAGCTGGAAAATAAGAAGCAGTGGGAAAACTGCAGATTAAAAAAGACTTAAGATCTAATCAACCAATTTCAAGGCATGAACTTTATCTGGGTACTAATTTGAACAGACACTTTTTTTTTTTTTTTCTTTACATGGGCAGGCTCCGGGAATCGAACCTGAGTCTCCGGCATGGCAGGGGAGAATTCTGCCACTGAGCCACTGTTGCCCACCCTTGAACAGATACTTTTTAAAATATGATTAGCCAACTAGAGAAATTTGAACCCTGATTAGACATATAATGACTTTAAGGGAATATTGTTATTTTTTAAGTTGTTGTTAATGGTATTATGGTTAAACTTTTTTTAAAAAGTCCTTATCTTTCAGTAATATATACTGAAATAATAATAGGTAAGTAATACCATATACAGAATAAGCTTCAGGTGGAGTAAGGGGTATATAGACGTAACAGAATTGAGTCAGTAATTTTTGAAGCTGGATGATGAAAAAGTATTGCAGTACTTTAAAATTCGATATTAGAAAAATAAATTAAAAAATAAATAAATATTTTAAAAAACAGAACTGGCATCTTGGAGGCTAGCCTGCTTAACCTTCCACTGGCTACTCCAAGCATTTCACCCTCCATGAAACCCTTGAATTAGTCCTAAGGAACCTTTGCACTCTTTTTGAACACTCTTGAAAATCACTGCTAGAGCTATTCAAGGTTTTATTCTTGAATAAAATATCACCAACAAAATGTTGCCTACTTTGTGCAGCCCTTGGAGGGCAGTGCAGTGGTTCCACAGAAGGCTACAGGTGGGATAGTAGTATGATCCTGCTACCCCACTGCTAAGTATATACCTGGAGGAACTGAGTGTGGAGACTTGACTAAACACTGGGGTTTATGGCAGCAGTGCTCATGACTCAAAAAGGGATGGAGGATGGGCCATCCCGCCAGGCCAGAGAACCGGGTTTGATTCCCAGAACCTGCCTATGCATTGAGAAAAAAAAAATGGATGGAGGTGGCCTAAGGCTACAACAACTGAGGAATGGAAGGGGGAACTGTGGTAGATACATGTAAGGGACTAACTATAATATTAAAACTCAGAGAATTGAAGTTGTGAGCATGGGTTATCAGGTTGGGGCCTACTGTAAAGGGTCCTAGATTGTAAAGTCTTATAGCAGTCACATATATTCTGAAGTTGTAACTGTTATTTCTATATTCTGAGATACTGAGCTGTTTGTATATTGCCTGGTCATTCCCAGAAACTTCGGGTATTTATGTGACACCTGAGACTCAAAGTTTGAGCTCTGAAACTATGAAAGTCAGCACTACCCCATAAAGGAACTGTTTAAAAAGTTGAAAAAGGGATCAGGCTTTAACTAGAGATATGAATGAAACTGATCTGGACAGGACTGAGGTAGATCAGAATATAGGGTAAAGGATGTGTTCTAGTTTGCTAGCTGCTGGAATGCAACACACCAGAGATGGATTGGCTTTTTTAAAAAAAGGGGATTTATTTCGTTAGTTCTTCAGAGGAAAGGCAGCTAACTTTCAACTGAGAGTCTTTATTACGTGGGAAGGCACAACATGGTCTCTGCTGGCCTTCTCTCCAGGCCTCTGGGTTCCAACAACTTTCCACGGGGTGATTTCTTTTTGCATCTACAAAGGCCTGGGCTGAGGTGCGAGTGCTGAGATGAGGTATTCTGAGCTGCTCGGGCTGTGCTACGTTGAGCTCTCTCATTTAAGCACCAGCCAATTAAATTGAACATCATTCATTACAGCAGGCACACCTCCTAGCCGACTGCAGATATAATCAGGCACAGATGAGGTTCATATGCCACTGGCTCATTTCCACAGCAACTGATGTAGGCAACTTCACCTGGCCAAGTTGACAACTGAATCTAACAACCACAGGATGATACGGTCTATATTTTAAAATTTCAACTACTGTGTGAGACCAAAGGGAGTGATGCTTATTTGGTGCAAAATTTATATTTTGGGTAGCACATCATTTAATTTAACTTGTATGGTCAGTTTAGTTGAACACCATAACTACATGGAATTATAAATACAGCATGAGATCTTGTTGGTTTGTACAGATTAATATGATGCCCCAATATGTCCCAGAATAATCTGGGCAGTGAATAAAGACGTACTTGCAAAGTCCCCTTGGGGACTGGGGAGAAAGGAAGAAATAATCAACTTCGCCATCAGAATTCCTGATATTCTCACAAGCAGTAGAGACAACCAAATCAATAGGCTGAGACTGAACTTGGGGTTCACCCCTATGAAACACATTCCTGCAAAGGACAAGCTAAGCTTACTCAAAATTAGGCATAAGAGTCACCCCAGAGAACCTCTTTGGTTGCTCAGATGTGGCCTCTCTGTCTAAGCCAACTTGGCAGGTGAACTCACTGCCCTCTACCCTATGTGGGACATGACTCCCAGGAGTGCAAATCTCCCTGGTAATATGGGACAGAACTCCCAGGATAAACCAGAAGCCAGTATCATAGGATTGCGAAAGCCTTCTTTACCAAAAGGGGGAGAAAAACGAGACAAAGTTTCACTGGCTGAGTGATTTCAAACAGTTAAGGGGTTATCCTGGAGGTTATTCTTGCACATTATATAGATATCCTTTTTTAGTTTATGGTGTATTGGAGTGGCTGGAAGTACCTGTAACTGTTGAGCTGTGTTCCAGTAGCCTTGATTCTTAAAGATAATTGTGTAACGATATAGCTTTTTTTTTTAATTAAAAAAAAGATTAACTAACACAACATTTAGAAATCATTCCATTCTACATATGCAATCAGTAATTCTTAATATCATCACATAGATGAATGATCATCATTTCTTAGTACATTTGCATCGATTTAGAAAAAGAAATAGTAAGACAACAGAAAAAAGAAATAAAATGATACTATAGAGAAAAAAATAAATACAAAAAATATATATAAAAAAACACACAAACGAAAAAAAAAACTATAGCTCAGATGCAGCTTCATTCAGTGTTTTAACATAATTACATTACAATTAGGTAGTACTGTGTTGTCCATTTTTGAGTTTTTGTATCTAGTCCTGTTGCACAGCTTGTACGATATAGCTTTTACAATGTAACTGTGTGATTGTGAAAACCTTGTGCCTGATGCTTCTTTTATCCAGGATATGGACAGATGAATAAAAAAATACAGATAAAAATATATACATAATGGGGGATAAGGGGTAAAATAAAAATTGAGTAGATTGCAATACTAGTGGTCAATGAGAGGGAGGAGTAAGGAGTATGGGATGTATGAGTTTTTTTCTGGAGTGATGCAAATGTTCTAAAAATGATTGCGGTGATGAATACACAACTATGTGATGATATTGTGGGCCACTGATTGTACACCATGTATGGACTGTGTGTGTGTGAAGATTTGTCAATAAAAATGTTTAAAAAAACAAAATGTTGCCTACTTTGACCATGCTACGTTGGCCCCTGCAGAATCAGCTTTCACAGAACTGAATTTTGGCATCATGTGTTAGGTTTTCACTGGCACATGTTACAAGAAATAGATTATCAAAACCACTGCATTTGCTACAGAGATGTTACTAAGGCAAACATGATCATAAAAAAAACTCTGTAACTAGAGGATATTCTTGTTTTGCAGCACAGACTGGCAAATCTTCCTTCAATTTTCCATATAACTACCCCCAGAATCTCAATTTCTCACAAAAGAGTACAGTGATATATCTCCTGTCTGATGATTACCATGAGAAAAACACTGTAGTAGGTGGATATTACTGCAAAGAAAGAGATAACACCTTACGAACAGGTGTCAAAAAGACAAAAAGCAGTTCAGTCTGTTTCCACACCCAGGCTACTGTAAACTCTGTTGACAAGGGTCATCATTTCAAAGGATTACACATGCATCAAAACTTATTAAATTGTGTATTTTAAATATGTGGTTTATTATATGTCAATTATACCTCAATAAAGCTGCTAAAAAATAAAAGAATGGACAGGCTACTCTAGTGGGAGCTACCCTACCCCTCCCCGCTAAATCTCCATCCTCACTCTTCTTCCAGGTCCGCTGCCCTTTTCCTTGGAAGATTGGCTGTCAGGTGTAGTAGAAGGTATATCTTGGATAGCAAGCTGGGACTTTGCCGGGCCGTGGGGAGGGTTCAGGAAGGAGAATGAGCTCCTTGCCGCTGAGGGTTCAGGAAAGAGCCCACAGTACCAAGTAGACCATCTGCTGAGTGCTAGGGAGAGCAAACTGCAGGCAGGCAGCGAGAAGGGGGCCACCACGGAGCGTAAGCTGCGCATCTGCCTGGAGGGGCACGAGCTGTGTCTGCACTTCAATGAGCTCACCAACGAGTTGGTACAAAAAACAAACAGATGATGCTCCCAGTGCTGATGGTCAAAGCATCTGGCTTGGGCTCCAATGCCATGTACCCCTTCTTCTGAGACTTCATGGCTGCCAACACCCACCACTGAAAGGACGTGAACAGGGAGTGGGTGCCAGCAGCCAAGCTCCAGCCACAGATGTCCTGATGTACTCGTGCCCCACTGTGTCTTCATCCACCCGACTGGCCCAACTTCTGGGCCCACTGCATGAAGGTGCCCCTCTCCTACAGCAAAGTCAAACTCACAAACAAGCTCAATGGCAGGGGCTAGACCCTGATGAACTCCTTACATAAATCTGAACCCCTCATTGACATAGCGTGGGTTGAGAAGCCTCAACAGATAATCACCAGCCGTTGTTTTCCTGTGACCCAGTTCACAGTGATGACAGCTTACCAGAATGAGACCACAGCTCTTATAATAAAATTCAATCTATTTGTAAAACCTTTCCTTGGTGCAAAGGAAAAAAGCGATCACAAAGATGTGCCAGAAGAACCCAAGGACAACTAGCAAGCTGGGTATTCTCAATGCGGGTGGCTTATTCCTGGCACAATTCCACTCCACCCACCTGCCAGCACCCATCCCTACCCCTCAGTTTGGAGGTCCTTTCTCACTGTTCTCCCCGCATGTCTGTGAAAGATACCCCGCTTGGAGGAACCACCACTCAACCCCTAACCCCAGTCCGCATACTCATCGAAACAACTCTCCAACCTGTTCTGATAATTCATCTGCATATGAGTCCATGCTCCAATCTCCTGAAAATTTGTCCTGCCTCAGCATGCTTGCCCATCCCACTATATTGCCCATGAGTCACAGCCAGGGTCCACCTACTGGTTCTAATCAGTACTTCCACGTGTTGCTGGTGAGTAACGGCACCATCATACCTGGCTACCAGACTCCAGGATGTCCAATGGGCTGGCTGCACCATTTCTTCAAGGCTCTATGGTCCACTACGCAGTACTCGCCTACACCATCTCATCTTCCTCCTTCTCGGGGTCCCCGCTGTAAGAAGCGGCGCCACAGCCACAGACATTTCTGACAGCCAATACGATGCCTTGGAGCAAGTCCGCCTTCTAGCCTCAAGGACACCTATGTCACTACCCTCCAGGTTAATTACAGCCCTTTTCCTAGAAGATGCAGACTGTTTTGCTGTGGCACCCAAGTATTGACTTGATTGATCTATTAATAAGGTACAAAATGACAGTCATAGGGCAAGGGAAGGAAATAAAGTTTTTGAACTTTATCTGCAATAAGAGAAGGAATACACATTCTATTTATCAAACACAACAGAACAAAAACAACACCCCATCACCCACTTCCCCATTATTTGCACTAGCAGTTTAGTCCTGAGTTGTTTATATGCTATGGGTGAATTTAAGTTTGAAAACAGTATGTTCACTGTTATTCACAATAATATAAATTGCTTGGTAGATTTCAGAAACTTAATTATTGTTTCATACAGCACATAGATGACTTTGGCACACCAGAATTTATAAACTGCACTGGTCCTACTATAGTGAGATAAAAAGTATATTCCACTCTATTCCTTGCTGCTTTGGAATGGTTTTCCAGTTCCTTTTGTGATAATTACTGGAGTTAGAGGTAAACTGTTACAGGCAGAACCAATCTAAAGACAACAGAAATTAGGTGAAATGAAAATTTGCTCTTACTGCTAGAAAGTGTGTTGTTTGAGCAGATGTTTTATTTTCTTGTATTGTTAAACCTAGAGCTGTTCAGAGGATTTTTCTTCTGACAAAGTAGCCAAAGACAATCAGCAGAAAGCATTTTTTGCTAAATAAAGATGACATGCAAAAATTAAATGAATGAATGAATGAATGACAATACCAAGTTTTGACAACAATGTCGAGCAAACAAAATCCTCTATACTGCTCCTGAGAATGCAAAATGGTACAGCCCACTTTGGAAAACAGATTGCCATTTTCTTGCAAAGTTAAACATATATTTATGATAAGTCTCAGCAAGTCCACTCCTAGGTATTTACTCAAGAGAAATGAAAACTTATGTCCACATAAAGACTTGTACTCAAATGTTCATAGCAGTATATATATAATAGTCATACCCTAGAAACAAGACAAATGCCCATCAGCTGGTGAATGGATAAACAAATTGTAGTAAAATCATAAAATGGAATGCTCCTCAGCAACAAAAAGAAATTAACTTTAGTTAAGGCAATAATATGAGTGAATCTCAAAAATATCACTCCAAGTGCAGGAAGCTACATGTAAGACTATCTACCATATGATTCCACTTATATGAAATTCTATAAAAGGCAATCTAATAGTGATAGAAAAAAAATCTATCAGTGATTTCCAGGGCCTTGACTGCAAAGGGCTGCAAAGGGCTGTTCAACAAAATATTTGTCAAAATTCACCAAATGGTATACTTAAAATTGGCAAATTTTATTGTATGGAAATAATACCTCAATAAAGCTGATTTTTTTTTTAAAGACCAGAGGGAAAAGGGAAAAAAAAAATTTAATGATAGTTACTGCCATCATTTATTGAGTACTTTATGTATGTCAGATAACTGACATACATTATTTTACATGCATTATTTCAATGAATCTTCTCAATAAGTCATAATACAATGAGTCAATAAGTATAACTAACAATGCTTAAGTGTGAATAGGGTTGAAAGGGGAAGACTAGGGTTGTGCATGTCAGTAGGAGGAAAGCTAGAGGATAAAATATGGAAGTGTAAAACATAGCAAAACCCATAGTGGATGAGGACTGTGGTTAATTGTACAAAAATAAGAAAGTTCTTATATGAACTAGAACAAATGTACATTGCTGTTACAAGGTGTTAATAATAGGGTGTATATGGGAAAAAATACAATCAATGCAACCTAAGGACTATAGTTAACAGCGATATTGTAATATTTTTTAGCAATTCTAACAAAGGCACTATACCAAAGCTAAAGGTCGAAAGTAGGAGGCTATAAGGGCTATGGGATTTTTTTTTCTAGAGAAGTGAGAACGTTCTCATACTGATTGTAGTAGTGAATGAATAACTATGTGATTGTGATTATACCAAGGGCCACTGATTGTATACTTTAGATGGATTGTATGGTGTTTAAAAAAAAAAGTATCTCAGCCACTAAGTAATGTCTATCACAAGGAATGACATCGACTTCCTTAAAATAAAAATCATACTTTTGTCAACTGTTTTCCAAAATGTAATGGGTTATAAATAATCAAGAACTCTAAAGAGTAGGCCAACTCAGTTCTATACTTATGGCCACATTCAACAACTAATTCAATTTGAAGGGTTCAACAGGAAGTTATCATATCATTTGATCATCTGATATGAGCATTTCTATGGTCACATATATTATGATATGCATACTAATAGCCATAAAAATTTCTGGCTGCAACCATCACATCCATTCTCTATAATCCATCTTAACAGCCTTTATTGCCTATTTTGTTTTTTGTTTTTTTCTTTTTAGAGTAATTTCAGAACTATTCTCTAAGAAGAATCTTGGCCCTGTACACAGAATCTCTTAAGAGGTGTATACTGACTGTCTAGTAAGGTTAAATCCTGACCTGATCAGGATCTAACCTTAATCAAACATACAAAATATGTGCCCTTGTGATTCTTGATTCAAACTGTAAACTTAAACTTACTGCATTATACTTATCAAAACCTGGTTACAAAACCTACAAATACTCTGATACATATTTTTAAATTTTCACTTAAAAACCTGTTATAAAAAATAATACTTATAAAGAATTATTTAAGGACTCATTATTCATTAATTCAAGAAACTGTTTTCTACATCATACTCATATTGTAGGTGCTAAGGATAAGCGCGAATAAAACATGCAGAGTCCCTGCAGTTATTCAACCCTCTTTACCTCTGGACCCAGAACCATCAGAGAGCTACATACTTAAATCACATTGTTTAGGCCCTTTGGAGAATGTCTGCATTGACACAACTCAGATCAAGAAAAATCAGAAGCAATATTAAAAGCTCACTACTATAAAGACCAATGAAATTTCTCTCAGATAAGTTGTGCTTCTCTTGAACATATGTTTGATTTTATAGACACTATGGATCTACAAATTCAACATTTTCTCCTTTGCTTTGCTCTACGAAACTCAGAACCAAATATGAAAGCTACCTTTAGGAATAAGTACTTATTGCCACTGGTTTAACTTCATTATTCTTCTCCCATTTTTTCTTTGCCCTGATATCTTTATTTTTAATCTCCTAAACTGTATATATTTTGAAAAGACATAGGGAATAAAAGGTATTTGATAGGGGTTTTTTAACCTAAAATTTATTGAGCACTTTACATGTGCTATGTACATACTATGTACTTTACAGATTCTATGACAGTTATATTATTATTACTTCCATTATATAGATGAGGAAACTGAGACTCAGAGAAGTTTATTAACTTGTATATGATATCACAAGTAGTATGTGACAGCGCTGACAGTTAAAGTCAGCCCAAACCATTTCATACAGGTAAATGTATAGGTCATCATGGGCACAAATAAGGTAGAACAGAGGAAGGAGAGGAGGAGGGTGAGGATAAAGTCTTTACTAAGGAAGTGATGTTTGGTCTGAATCTTAAGAATGAAACTTGTCAAGAACTAAGGTGCAAGTATTCCAGAGAAAAAGAGAAATTGTATGCAAAATGCAAAGCAAAGAGAGAACATAGCAAGTTTTGGGACTGGCAAGAAGAATATAGAGTTACATTCAGCAACTAATTCATCTTGAAAAGTTCACTAGGAAGTTACATCATTTAAAATTAGACATTTAATAGATCCATTATTGAGAATTTCTACGGGCACTGTATAAAACTAAAGCTGAAAAGGTAGACAGGACTTATAAAGTCCCTTTATAAGATAAGGCTAAGATGTCTGAATTATGTTCAATAAGCAATGGAGAACCACAGCAGGACTTAAAGAACAAGAATTATAAGATCAATTTGTGCAATATGGTCAGTGAATCAAAGGAAATCAGATTCAAAGCAGGGAAACCAGTCAGAAGGCAAGAGTCTGGCAGCAGAATCATGAGAGTTAAACCGGCACTGCTCAAAAGAAATATAATGCAAGCCAAATATATAATTTTTATTTTTCTAGTAGACACATCAAAAAAAAAGAAATGGGTGAAATTCATTTTAGTAATATTTTATTTAACCCAATGTATTTAAAATATTATTTCACCATGTAAGCAATGTAAAAATTAGTTATGACATTGTTAATTTTTTGTACTAACATAAAATCAGATTTGTATTTTACATATACAGCACAACTCAATTTAGACACTAAATCTTCACTGGAAATGTTTGATCTGTACTTAGATAACATAAAATTTACAAATGAAAAAGTAGATTCCTATACCCAAGTTGTTCCAAACAAACTTAAAACCTTTTCCAATAATTGAATCAAGTATCAGTTTTTTTATTTAGATTACAAGTAAAGAAAATTAAAAATTCAGCTTCTCGGTCATGTAGCAGTCATGTGTGTTAACTACACTGTATAGGCTGCTGGCACTGTCACCGCCAGCATTTTATACTTACCTACTGTTGAGGTTTTCTATGTACTAACAGCAATAACGTATCAAGTATTAACTGTTACAGTAGTCATACTGGTCACATCTTCATCACCTTACTTTCTCTAGGACAGTGCCTACATCTGTGAAAAAGGAATCTTCTAATGACAACACAAAATTGCCATGTAGTACCTGACACATGGAATGCACCTGAAAATATCTGAGGAATGTATATATGCTACTCGAGAAATAATTCAGTAGTTCGTAGAGTTCTTAAGCTTTTTGTTTTCTCTCTACTTTCCTACTGTTCAACAAGTTCACTGTTTATTAGACCTCATGTACAATGAAAAAAGAAAAAACAATAAGAAAATCTATTATCAAGTGTATATTCAGTGGCGGCTATATAGTGTAATGGTTAAGAGCTTAAGCCTCTCTGAAGACAGGCTCCCTGGATTGAAATCCTGGCTCTGTCATTTATTAGATATGTGATCCTGGGTAAATATTTGGTTTAGCTACCTCTTCTGCAAAATAATGAGGATGGTACACACTTCCTCGGGTGTTTGGAGAACTACAAGAGGATAACACATACAAAGCAATTGGCATATAGGGTATGTTCAGTGAACATCAGCTTCTTAAACAGAGCTGGTGGAAAAGGTGGGAATTATGATTAAAGTAAAAAACCAGGATTTCTTAATTATCCATGCTCGTTTCCACACTGTCTTAGATATATTAAAGAGAGAGAGACAAAGTATAGGTAGCAGTCTGAAGCCCTGGAAAGGTCTTGCAAAAACAAAAACAAAAAAGAAGAAAGAAAAGCTAAATAAAAATACTTCATCTACTGACAGGGTGTATAATTATGCAGTATGGCACAGGTGCAGCCAAGCAAACAGAAAAACACAAAGCAAAATAGGAAAGCATTACCTGCTTTTCCGTTTTCGAGGTGCTTTCTCCACTGTGCCAGTCAGTCTATATGCCAAACAAATAAAGCAGTAACTAAAAGTAACACATAAGAACATATCTCCGCGCCCTACTGTGCCCATCTAGAGCTAAACGTACCACCCTCTGGGACCATAAGGCTCCCTAAGCCCATATCTGACCTCATGGCCGCCTCATGCCCTGTTTCTCCTATTTACCGAGACCAAGCAATCCTGAGATTCACTGCTCCCCCAATGCCCTCTTAGCCCAAAGCCTGCTCTGCCTCCTAGCCTCTCGCCCCAATCTCAGATTCCATTTGTCACAGCCCAACACCCCAAATCCACCCATCTCCACCTATTCATTGTCTGCCTCATCAGCCCCGCAAACCCCTTCGAGCACCCCTTCCCCATGCCCAACCCCTCCGGACAGTGCACAACTCTTCCGAGCCCCGCCCCTCCAGGCCCGGCACCCCCTGCATTCCATCGTCCCTCCACAGGGAGCCCGCGCCCTGCCCCTCCCGGCCCAGCGCCCCCAGCCTCACCTCTCGGCGTCCCTTCCCTCACACGCCCAGCTCATCCGGGCTCGAGGATGCGAACGCCACTCAGCCTGTGCCCCCGTCCGGAGGGCGCCCCCCAGACCCACACAGTCTGCACCCGCGTCCCTCCTGTCTCAGCACCCCGAATGCTTCACGGCCCCAAGCCCTGGGCCCGCTCCCTCGCTCCCACCCATTCCCAACCCCGACCTCCACCCAGCCTCCGCCTCACCTGGGGGTCAGGCGACTCCGCGGCTGCTGCTGTGGCCGAACTCCTCTGACCATCCGGCTCCGGCTCCGCCGGGGGAGCTGCTCCGGCGGCCGCAGGGCTCGCTCGGGAAGCTGAGGCGGCGGAGGATGGAGTAGGCGGAGAGGCGGGAGGAGGGCCTCGCGCCTCTGCCTGGCTTGGAGCGGGACCTCCCCCTCCGCGCCTCTCTTCGACTCCGATTGGCTAGGGCCATAGGATGGCCGGAAATCTGGCAGTCGATTGGACATGCGGGCTGCCGCATCTCGCGCTGCCCACCCAGATGTTTGGTTGAGACTGCAGGTGGCGGCGGAGGTGCCTTAGAGCTAGTAACAGACCCGGGGGAGATCTAAACGCCACCGTGTGCTGGAAAGTAGAAACTACGGCTCCGGCACCGGCCACCTGCCCTCACGTCCTTCTAGCTCTGCATCCTGCACCTCACATACCTGCTGGCCTCCACCACTGCACCAGGCAGGAACCAAAAGCCCAAGCACTGCAATTCCCCAAGCTCCTCTGGTAGGTGCGACAGTGCGGCAACTGTCCCCAAACGAGCTTCCTTTCGAACCAACTCGAATGCAGTCTGTGTCACTACATCATAGCTGAAATGGTCTCAGCTCACAGCTACCCTTCACAGAGGACCCAGCCAGAAAGCTCTTTAAAGAATTCACCAAAATAAGTCATGGTTTGCATGTTTAACCCTCTGCAGGAAAGATTACAAGCTTGGATGCAGGCTTCCAAGAAAGGAGATTTACATTACCGTGAAAGAAAAAAAAAAAATCAACATTACCAACAGAATTTATGTCGTAACTGAAAGCTGCGTGTTCCATTTTGAAGGCCTTCATCCTTGAATGTATGCTAACTATCCTACTTTACTACAGATGATTGTCATTTCTACATCAGTTAGACTTCACAAGAAATTTTACAGCATTTTCCAACTGACAGACCCAAGCATGCAAAACTACCAACTTCTGTTAGAAGCACAATATTACCTTTCCTCTTCAACTTCAACAATAAATAAAGCAGAGCTCATTAATATATGTTCTTCCTTTAGGGCAGTATCACCTCAGTCTTTCTACATCTCTATTCCAGTCTCTCTACAATAACAGTTTGGTAGACCCTTAGGATCTGGAACTGAGAGGAAGCAATAACTTTCTCTTAAGCCACTTTCATTTTTTTTTTTTTTGCCACTTCCATTTTATTAAAACATTTTTATACATCAATAATGTGACAGCCTAGAGCAGTACACAGACACAACAAACTGGGGACAGATCTCTCACTGATCTTTGCAAATGGCAAAAAGGAGGATACTACAGCTCTGCTAAATATCAAATTTCTTTTAATGTGAAGGGTTGTCCTTAGTATTCTGAGATTGACCCCTTTATATCTAATGTTGAAATGACCTTTCTTTTATGAAATAACAGTGATGGAAATTGTAGTGGAATTTTTTCATGCCTTTGACGAAAACAAATATTGCCAAATCTGTTGGCCACCCAAATCAATATTATATGTAATGCCAAGGTCACAGAACTATAAATCTCCTTAATACCAACAGTATCAACTTTTTATTACCAAACCAGAAATGAGAACCTATTTGTCAGACAAGATGAGAGGAGGGGGAAAGAGTCCTGGTGGATAGGATCAATTCACCAGACTAACCTTGAAATATCATTCATCGTGTTTCTTAAAACATTAAAATCCTCTGCCTGACTTTCAAGTTCTTCCATAATTTGACCAGTGCCTCTGTGATCCACTGTGCTCTTGTCAATAGAATTTCATCTAGTCATTTCTCTTGTCTTCCAAAGTACCCCCAAGTCTTACCTAAAATTAGTATTATGTCCAAAATATAGTAATCTGACTCTGCTTTTACACTGTGGAAAATGCACATCCCATCATTCCAGTCCAAGTTTAGTTCACACTTCCTCTTTAAAGTCTCCCCCAGTTACCCCATCCTACATCAAACATTTCCTTCTCCGACTTTGTTGTACTTACATAAACTACACCAGGTTAGCAAATACATTTTGCCTTGGACTATTCTTACTTCCCAATTACACTGAATTTGGGCAAATGGTATATATGAGCATGCACCCTCAATAAATGGCAGCTTTCGGTCAGGTCCTGGGTGCTTTACCTGTGCTATTTTTAACCCTGAGATCAACCATGTCAAAGTATATATCTTATTTTACACTCAAGAAGTTTAAGATTCAGAATCCAATTTGCTCAGGGTCACAGATACAATAAGCAATACTGCTTAAGATGTAGTGCTTAATATGTATCCTGGTGTGCCCTATCGGGGTTCAAGTTCCAATTCTCCTATGCAACTTTGGGAAAGGAACTTATTTGTTAAGCCTATCTCCTCATCTGACAAAAAGACAATATAATCAGAGTCATATAAAGGGTTCCACAAAACAGGGCATGTGCAGTATTTATCTAAGTGGTTTAACACAGGTTAGTTGAAATAACCGCATGTATTCTTTCGCTATTCCATAAGGCCTTCATGAAGTATTTTATATCCCATTTCCAGTTATACACAAAAGCAAAATCCTGAGAATAGTAGGTGCCCAGAGATTGAGTGGAAATACACTTTAGTAAGTTTGCTGATAGAAAAAAAAATCTATAAATTTCATGCCTTTTGAATTAAGAAAACATTCGACTGATACAAGACTGCATGAACTTACTCTGCAGGTGACAAAGGCATATATATATTCACCAACTGATTGAAATTAGAAAACTAAAAAGGAGGAGAATAAGGAACCAGCCATCCCTGAGCATCTATTCTGTGTTTGACATCATGGTAGGGGACTTTCCAAATGTTTCTTTTCGTCAGCATCTCTGTCCACTGTAAATACACAACTGAAAAGAGTCATAACGATTTCATAAAGCATGGTTCTGAACATGGATCCAACACATAACAATGTATATTGCCTTTAAAGAATTGGAACACTTAGCTCAAAGTCAAATGCAGAACTCGAAAAAAGTTTCACATTTGTTTACCAAAGTCAGGCAGCCAAGTGAAGGAATAAGCATTTTTTTTAATTTAAGTTACGTTATATAAAACACTAACTTATCAGGACATACTACAGACTATACATTAGATAAATTATCTTTTGACAAACTTCCTATAATCTTTTATTAATTTACACTGAGGGCATACAGCACCTTTCATCCAAAGAACTGAAGGTGCTTTACAAACATTAGCATTTTAAAAACAATTACATTTTAAAAATCTGGATTCTTGTTGTTAAACCTCTTTTACTCCAGATACACAATTTTCTGGAAGCTGATGGAAAGTGATTCTATACCTGACAATGAAAAGGCTCAGAGAGTCCTGATTTGCTTTCACAATACAGATATTTTTCAAAACCTGGTGCTGGGCTTACAAAGCAAAAACACACAAATCTTAATGCAATTAACAATATTTCAAACCTTATTTCAAAAGCAAAACCCAGGGTTTAAAATAACAAAATCTTTCAACAGTTCTAGATATCCAAACAGAGTAGGAGCTGATGCAAGTTGCATCCTGATGAATTCCTGATTCAGCTTTTTAGGATCACACTCAGATACACACATTTAAAGTAGTGAGATTTTTTCAGGTAAAAGCATTATGCTATAAAAAGTTAGCCAAGAGCATATCAAGCAAATGAGGAAAGGGAGTAAATGGAAATTGAAAGTAGACAGTTCTCAGCAGAGCCTAGGATACTTTATTAAAAACCAAGTATATCATAGGTAAATAAAAATAATTACCCCATTAATAAAACATAAGGGATTTTACATTCAGCCTAGATGCAGGGAGTAACAGATCCTCCTGCCTACAAACCTATGACTTTCAAATACCTTTCACCACGTGATTATGCTATATAATACATAGCCCTTATTTATTAGAGGGATTTAAATATTCCTTTTAGGCTTAGAAGGTCTAATACATTCACTCTCTCCTCCCTTTACATGTCTAGTAGTAAAAACTATATTTTTTCTCATGCAAAAAAGCCATTATTCACTTGAAGAAAAATCAGGCAAAACAGAGAAAGCAGTAAAGAAACGGACAGATTATTGGCACATGCCCAACTAGTGACAAATAAATGTAGTACACCATGACTTAAAAATAAGTCACAATACTGGGATAACTAAAACAACTACCATCAGTCAAAGCTAAGGAATGTCACAAGGGAAGAGAGGGATGAGGGTTACCAGTTTTAACAGTACAACTTGAAAGCAGTGTACAGCAAGCACTTAAATACAATTACGGTAAAGGGGAAAAAAATACTAGAGATCTATTCAAAGATCACATCAAGTTGACTACATCATTAATTTCCAGTGTTTCACAATTAGTAAAATAAACAGCTATAGATCCCTGTAAAATAAAAATCCCTTTCCCTCTGATTTACACTGGGGTCAGGGCAGTAACATGAAGCTACTGACCCAACATTAATTCAAGTGTGTACAGCAAGTGTCTTAGCCGTTTCTTTCATAGAGTTAAAAAATTAAAAACTATACAGGAAGTCGGTGGTAGGAAAATAAATCAAAGCAGTATTGTGCTCATTTAATAAAAGAAAATCCTGGTGAAAAACTATATGCCTAGAAGCTTAGACTATAAGGACTTTTATTGCATTTTTAGGTAACCTGGAAGTTCTTATCCTGAAGGGGAAAAGTTGATCTTCAAAACTACCTGAACAGATACTAAAGTGCTTTATTAATTGGCTGGTTTCACAAGATTTCCTGGAATGATAAAAATGAATTATAGTAAAGGGATACCAACTATTTCAAAAAATAAAAATTCCAAAAAATAGTTAATTCCCACATCATTTATGGCCACAATCATAAGAGATACTGGAACACTTGTCCTTATTAAGTGGACAGTTGCATATCAAGAACTGATCATCGCAACCCTTTGGATATTCAAATTACACAAAGCTGAAACACAGTATCACAGACCTTTACAAAAAGGACAATTTGTATCTTTCTATACTTTTAAAAATCTGTTTTAGATTACAGTTCACAAATACAAGAGGCCTGACTTTTCAACTTTTCCAGTTGCAATAAAAAATGAACACTTTCTAAAAGTTAAAGTCAAATGTTACAACAAGAGAAAAAATGACTTCTATTGAAAAATACATAGATTTTACTTAATGATATTCAAGATAGATTGTAAACTGGACTGATCACATTCTACTCAACTGGTATCAAATGAACACATCAGCATTACAAGTATTAAATGTTTTTCTATTACTATAGAGAATATAAACCAAAACATTAATATGGCAGTTATGTTCTTTAGGCACAGTTTAGTGATTTTTTTTTTTTAATAAATACTACTGGATTTCAATTGAAGTTTTAAACTCAAAAACCAAAGGGCCAAGAACTCCAATTAGGAAAAAAGAAAAAAAGAACATTTTTTAAGATAACAATGTAAGCTGTTTAAAATGCCTAATACCTATCCTATCTGGGGTTTATTTAAGATTACTTTATTAAAAAATACAAGGAATCTGAAAAAAGATCAATACAATTATCTTAATGTACAAAGTCATAAGCTGTAGCAGTTTTTAACTAAAATTTAAAAACACAACAAGGAGGGCAGCCCTTTAGACCAATTTATTTTATATCCATTTAAAATATCCAACAAAGGACAATGAAGTTTACAGCTGGGACAGGTATACATAATCGAGGCAGTTGCAGTCCATCGTGCCCACTGAATAACAACTTTGCTGCTGAAATTTCTTAAAACTCAACAAACTAAAACAAAAGGCTGAATGATACAAAAAGAGGAGTATTTTGGTGTAGTCTGTTCTAATTGGCTTTTAAAAAAACCAAACACATCCTGTTTCCCCCAGACCAGTAAATAAGTAAGAGCTACATGCAGCAGTGTGAATATTAAGACATTTCTCAAGTCTTCTCAAATGAGTCCAAGTTAGGGAAGGGATGGGGGAGAAAACGGATAGAAAAACATTGCTATAGACACCATAACAAACAATAAATTTAGATAATTTAAAATAAAAAAGGCAAGAGGCAGCATTTCAGCAGCAAAGTGCTCAATAAAAAGTATATTGTAGAGGGTAATACAAGAAAGTTGGGGTAAGAAGAGGACAGGAAAATGGGTCAGCAGGATGGGCGAAGGCCTCAAAGAAAATATGGCGTCGTCGTTCTGGGAGGAATAACACGTTCTGAATCTGGAACTGCCCGAAATAACTTTGGTTCCCTTGTATTTACATCTTTGAAGACCATAATCGAGGCAATATTTCCACAACGATAGCAGTAGTTAGGAGCAGACCATACTGTTACCAGCTTCTCATCAAACATAAATTTATAGCCTTCATGCACTAGTTGGTGTGCTCTGCAGATGAGTTTCAAGTTGTTGATATGAACAAACTGTAAATTAAAATGGCATTGTAAATATTCAACATATAAAAGAAGATCAGCCTACATATATAAAAATATAATTATTTACATAAAATGTCAAGTCCTGTTGACAACTAGCGTGCTCATAATTTAGAACCCAATCTACAATTATTTCCAATAATTTCAATAAATTATAAGCAAAGCAAGCCACTTTAGTGATTTTTTTCCTGAGTCAATCATAGAGCTATTGAATTGTATGGCCACATAATTAGCTAGAAGACACCAGGAAGAAAAACATTCTGTAAATGCTAACAGATATGAAACAAAAGAAGATATTTTTAATGGTTTAATAATAAAGACATTGCTATCAATATCTATCATTTACTAAGGGTTTAGAATATATAGTTCTTGCAATAACTCTGAAAGAGATTATCCTCCTTTGCAACTTAAGGAAACTGAGGTTCAGAAAGGGTAAATAACTTGCCTAAATTGCACTGGTGGATTCAGAACTTAGTAGTTCTCCAGCTTCATTATGCCGGATCACTCCCCAATGTAAAGGCTCATCCCTATATATGTATGTATTCACATGTATTTATATATATGTGTGTGTGTGTGTGTGTGTGTATATATATATATAAATTTTTTAATTGAAAATAGCTGGACCTCAGAAAGTTGCCAGTTTTGCTCTTTCTATCCTGTTATTTAACTGCAGTATTTGGAAAAGAAGGAACATATATTTTACACATATTAACCAAGTAGATGCTGAAGTAGGTGGTTTTATTATGTGATCTCATTTAATTATTAAGACACATTTGGGTAAACTAGACTAGAAATTCGATATCCCTGGACATAATAATTTGAATAAACTAGACCAAAAGTTTTTAAATTAAGGCTACCATAATTCTTTATCCAAACCAGTAGCAACCAACAAACCACTTTTCAAAAAATGTTGGCTTTACCTCATTTGTGACCTTTGCTCCAAAAAGCCAACCTGCTCCTCGAGGACTGATTGCCCAAGTATCCACATCTTCAGGATCTGACCAAACCAGGTCACAAAATGCTCCTTTATGAGGAATTTCCTGATTCCGTTCAATAGTTCGAATTTGATCCAGTGTTTTGATATCAGGAGATAAGCCACCATGAACACACAAAATCTGTTCATCTATTAACTAGAAAGTAAAGAATATTAAAGAGTTGAATATAGAATAATATAACTCAGTTGTATCTAAATTACTCCATGAATACGAAAGATCTCAATGTAATTGAGATGGCAGAAAAAAAATACGCAATGTGTTCTTGGCAGGAAAACACTTAAGGTTTTAAAAAGGATTCATATAAACTTACAGCTGCTACTGTGAGCATGTCAAAAACTTTGGTACAATATCTCCAGGCATTAGCATTTCCATATTTGGTTTGGCACTCATCTGTGAAAGAAACAGAAAAGAGTTCTCATTAATGAACTTCTGAATCTGCAAATAAAAATAAACACATCCAATACTAAAACAAACAGCCTTCAAGAGAAAAGAAACAGCTTCAACTAGGATGGCAAGTATAAAGTATATTTAGCCATAGTAGACCCTTCAAGGAGAACCAAAAGGAGACTAGCATCTAGCTATAATACATATATGTACACACACTAAGGATGTGGTCCTGCTTTTCATTCCAGGAGTGGTCCCAAAAAGCAGCTGCAATTATTGTCAAAATCCTGTCACAGGGAAGAGCTAAATATTTATTTCATACAACCCAAAACAAATACTTTTGGCCACTATATTATTGGGCAATTTTACCAAACTGATTATTTAAAGCAACCACCTTATCCAAGCAAGATAAATCTAACAAGTTGGAGAAGCCTTAATAGTAGGAATATGGGTAATTCCCATCTCAGCATTCCTCAGGTTTAGGTTACCTTTCCTGAGATTTTCTGCGAATTATGCAACTAAATGCTTACGCTCCAGTAGGTATGCCTGTAGTCATCACTGAGGACAGACTGCCCAACAGGCTCTGATGTACTCCCAGTTGAATACCCTCTCAGCTGTCTACATACTTAACAGGACCAACATCTCTACTTTCAGTTAACAACATACATGTTCTGTTCTTAGGCTGCTTCCCTAATTTGAAAAAGCTAACATCCCACTGTTGCCCTCACTGCCGCTAGAACTGATACAGGAAAGACAACTATAGGGTATGATCAATCCTCATGCTTTTCTAAATTCTATTTCTATAAGAAGCAGGATCTTCATGTAAACTTGCCTTTAGAGAATTCTAACATTGAGTTCATTGCAGGTAGGAACCTTGTCCTTTCACCTTCACACACACAAAGACCTTGGTTCATAATAACTACCCAGTAAATATGTGTCAATGACAAAAGAAGAGCCAATATAATTAACAGCTATATATATATATTTTACTGCTTTAAAATCAATGTAAAGTCCCATGATAACTAAAATTATCTTCCTCCTGAGATGAGTCTCTTTTTACTATACAAAACCATAAAACCAACAACACAACAAAGCTTTGGCAATAAGAAAATTCAGTATTAGATTTTGTGCTGTCATTTTCTTCAGTCAAAACATCTTGATTAAAATATTCTCCTTCCCTTTTTTTCCCTTTTGTCTTACATTGATGGAATGTTGGTCAAATTCTTAAGACAACTGGAGCTAGTTGTTGCTATAACTGAGCTTAAAGACCACACTGTAATACTAATACTAATCACTACACAAAATACCAACTACTTTGCAAAAGGAGCAAAAACTTTGATTTCAAAAGGTATACAGTATTTTATGAATGAAAAAAAAGAAGTAACCTGTAGAAAGGAGACAAATATTAATCTCCAACTTGACAATCATTAATAAGAAAGTATATAGAAAAATAAAGGATCAAAATCTCTCAATTTAGTAAGTGAAAATGGCTCACAAATTGAATGAGACATCAGTCTAGATCAATAACAAAAGATGACTCAAAACATAAAATCTAAAACAAGAGACTAATATTCCCAAATCTCTTAGTATCTGCTCCAATTGTGTTCAAGTAAAATTCATATTCTTAATCTCAATAGCTCTGTATCTCTTTCAAAGAGTTTTCTAATCTCATTTTTTTTTCAACCTAATAAAAGTTTTATAGAAGCAATTAGTTTGCTTTTAATAATTGAATTCTGCTTCTAATCCATGAAGTCTTGGCATTCTCTGGGACAATACAGTATGCAGAGATATATGTAAAAGGATATTCATTCAGCTATGTTTCCAACTGCAACTTTAAAAGAACTCCCAAGTGCACAGACACAGGAACTGGTTAAATCAAATATCTGAACAGTGTTAATATTATAGATTTTATAAAAATAATGTCAATTAAGTGAAAAAAGAAAAACAGTCATAACATAGCATTAGGTGAAAAATGCAAGTATGACTCCAGGTTTTCAAACTTGAGCATGGAGAACTCTCACCATTAGCAAATTTTAGGGTCCCACCCCAAAAGATTCTAATTAGTAGGTCTGTAGTGGGCCCAGAAATCTACACTTTTAAAAAGTACCCCAGGTAATTCCATTGCAGAAAAAGTTGGGACTACCCTTTGAGTAACTCTTCTACTGAGATATATACCAAAAAGATAACTGGTTTTCTCTCCATGGTAAGATTTTCAATTGATTGAAAAAAATGGGAAAGTTAAGGGGTAGAAAAAGATTTCCTAATTTCACTATAAAACACACGTGTAACTTGTGTGACTTTTTTCCAAAGAGGAATAAGATAAATAATATTCAGAATGAGAGAAATAGAACGTCTTACCATAAAATCCATACACCTGTGTTATCTGTCTACTCTCATGATTTCCTCGCAATAGTGTAATACGATCAGGCCACTTAGCCTTTAGTGCAAGAAGGTAAGTGAAAGTCTCCAAACTATAGTAACCTCTGTCTACAAAATCACCCTGTAAAATAAAAGCTTATAGTTATAAACAGTACAATAGTCAAAATACTCTTTTAAAAATATACCAAAAGGCACAAACTCAGAGAAATAACCCAAAATAACAATGAAAAAATTACACATTGAATTGCTTGGAAATTCGATTCTATCAGAGAACTCAAATGAAAGTAAATAAGCAGTTTCTACAAAATGTTTGTGCTAATCCTATGATTCAAGAAAGGCATGGAATCTGCCATGCAATTCTCTCAAGGACTTCCCCTGCAAAATCACCATTTTTTCAATCCTCTATTACTTTATTAGATGTTCTGAAAAAGTTATGTTTCCATTTTTTTAATAAATCTTAACTTTTAAAAATCATTTTAACTGTATCAGGAGAACTGCCTATTTAAAGAAAATAGTTTTTTGTAAAAGCAAATACCAAAATTTTAATAGTTTCTAGTTTTAGCTTTCTATTCAATGACAGCATATGATAACTTATAATATTTACATTTCCCATCAATGTTTACAAAAACAGCTAAAAGAAGGGGGAGGTGGCTTAAAAACTTTCAGAAGGAAGGAAAATGATAGCAGGATTCAGAAAAGTTCAATGATAGCATTACATTTCAAAAGTAAACAAATATATACCTTAATACCAAATGTCTGTGTGTGTACATGTATAGACATCAATTCATACATTAATAAGAGATAACGAATGCTCAAATAATTTAATAAAATAACAGTAAACTGAAGATTTATGCCTTAAACCAGAGATTATGGGCTATTTTCTGCTCACTATTATTGAAGACTAAGAAGTGTACTAAAGCAGTGATTCTCACTCAGAGGACGCAGCAAAATGGAAAAAAGAACACTAAAAAAAAAAAATTCTGCCAGGTGATTTTCATGTTCTGAACGCTGTCATCACCCACTGAGAATCACATCGTCATATATTTAAATAGTGACTGTCATATGGCAATGAAAGTATTATGTGACTAACATATAAGTCAAATTATTTCAATAAATAAGCACTTAATATCACTGGTGTTTACATACCATAAATATGTAGTTTGTGTCAGGAACCTGACCTCCAGTTCTGAATAGTTCACAAAGATCATAAAACTATAAAAGAAAGGCAATAAATGCTGATTACAAATCCTATTGAGGTATATTTTAAAAAGTGAAAGTGAAATGCATAAAAAAGCAGTTTATTTTAATATTTACATTTATAAAAAGAAATAAAGTGTAAGCAAAACTGCCAAGCACGTAATTCCTAAGCCTAGAAAAGGTACTAAACAAAGCTCACATGGTTTCCATCAAACCATTCCTAGGTTATTAATCTTATAGAATCCCTTTCTCAAATTTCTTTCATACATACTCCCATCTATCTCATAAGAATTCTAGAATTATTTATCAGTTATCTAACATCTCAGTAAGCTAAGCTAACTGCCCCTATATTCAGAATCTATTTTAATTAGACAAAAGACTACAAAACCAATAGATCAGAATTGTTTTTTTTCTAAATAAGCATAAATGACACTTCACAGTGCCAATGCAATCAAACTACCGTACTACACTTTACTGTTGGAGAAGTAATATTCATAACAAGTACCTAAGGTACCACAGTCATGGAGTGTCTTCTGAAAACTTAGTGAAATAAGTAACCAGTAAAAAAGAAGAATTGTATATTTCATAATACTCTATTTGACTGAAATTGATAATTGGTGAATTGTATATTTAGAAATTTTAGTCAACTAGATTATCCTAATCCCATCATTCAGAACAAACTCTTTACTATGTTTCTGAAAAAGGATTTTGGATTAAGGGAAGTCACTCTAATAATTTCCAACACTTCTTTCACACTTGAAAATAAAATAACCATTTAAAATTCTAACACTTAAAACAAAGCAGTTGGCGGGCCGCGGTGGCTCAGCGGGCAAAGTGCTTGCCTGCTATGCCAGAGGACCTCGGTTCGATTCCCGGCCCCAGCCCATGTAACAAAAACGGAGAAACAGAATACAATAAAACAAGAAAATGTTTAAAGATGTTTCCCTTTCTTCCTTCCTTCCTTTCTTCTATCCTTCCTTCCTTCTCTCTGTCTTTCCTTTAAAAAAAAAAAAAAAAAAAAAAAAAAAAACAAAGCAGTACATGAATATTAGTCACAGTGAACAAAACTGAAATTTAAATATTAACTACTGACAGAAAATATTGTAAAAATATTTTACAGTAATGTTTCATAAACCTTTCAAGTTTAAAATTAAAATGTCCTATCTTTTTAAAATTTGCAAACAAATAAATGAAACAAATACTCAATCTGAGTTGAGTGGTACACTATTATTTGTTCAAAGTATCTGCTACCCCTTTCTATTAGTGGCATTCCTCCCTGGTGCCCTCCCTGTGGGAGGGGTATGTGTATATGTACTTGCATGTGTGTGTGTGTGTGTGTGTGTGTGTGTATAAATATACATATATATATTTTTATAAATTTAAAAATAAAAACAGTAAGAGGAGTATGATGCCTATAATACACATATGTATATATATATATATACACACACAAATGTATCTATTACATTCTCTTTTAATATATCTATATTATAATCTAATATAGCTATACTTTATCGTTTCAAAATAAATAGCTATAATCATTTTAGAAAGAATCTGTCAAAACATTTCAAGACCTGTCAAAACATTTCAAGACCAATTAAAATGTTTATAAATTTGGGTCTAGTAATTCTGCTTCTGTGACTATATTCTAAAGGAAAAAAATTAAAATACTATATAAACATAAAAAATTTATAATGGCAACATTTATAATAACAAAAGAAACAACATTCTTGACTAACAAAAGGGAATATTTTTATAAATTGTGATCTACCAATTCAAGGATCTTATGCAATTGTGAATAATGATTACGATGAAGACTATGAAACAAAATGGAAAAAAAATGATTAGGGAAAAGGAATACAAAATTATACCTATAACCTAACTACACAATTTACTATGTAAAAATTGACTATTATACACACAAGTCAGAAAGGAAACATTTAAAAGGTTTATAAAACAGTTGCTTTTATAAAAGTATGGTGGAAGTGCCAAACCTCTCTATTGATGAAATTTATTATTAAATAAAAGCTTTACAACTTCCCACTAGACCTAAATATATTTAATAGACAGACAATTCAATCTTCTTCAATGACCCTTAGTTTCCTCTTCAAAATATTAGAAGTTCTATCCAAAATTCATTAATATCATAAATATTTACTAAGAATGTATACAGAGGCATATCTTTGTTCTACATCACTAAAAACTCTCATCATTTCAAATGATATCTACCATTCACAGTATGTTTTTCATATTTCAGACACTGCAAATATCCTCATTTTAAACCAAGAACAATCCTCAAAGCGGATTTTATTCCTTCATTAGAGGCAAAGAAAAGGCTAGCTAGCTCAGGAGTCCTCAGACTTTTTTTGGTTTCAGGACCCATTAACATTCTCAAAAATCAGACGTCCAAAAAAAGCTTTTGGTAGGTTAAATCAATTTGTATTTACCATATTAGAAAATAAAACTGAGAATTTTTTAGAATATTTAAATTCATTTTAAAATACCAACAGTGAAAAATAAAGATTAAACCATTATATAGTACCAAGCATATTTTTAATGAAAAATGCACTGTTTTACAGAACAAAATAAAAAAGTAGTGAGAAGAGTAGCAATTTTTTTTTTTTTTTTTTACAGTTTTGCAAATTCCTTTAACGTCTGACTAAACAAGACATTGGCTGGAGTCTCATATCTGCCTCTGCATTGAATCTACTGGGATATGCAGATGGACATACATGAAGAAATATACTTCATAACGGTACATAGTTGCAAAAGGGAGGAATATTTTAATGACCTTTTCAAGATAAATTTACATAGTCTTCTTTATACTGTCTTAAAATCTGATAAGAACTAATTTAAGAATCTTAGAGGTTAGTCATAATATGAAATCTACCACTATGGAAGACAATTTGGTGTTTCCTTAGGAAACTAAGTATCAAGTTACTCTATGATTTGGCAATACCACTACATGGTATATATACCCAGAAGAGCTGAAAACAATGACACAAACAGACATTTGCACAATGATGTTCATAACAGCCTTATTCACAATGGCCAAAAGATGGAAACAATCCAAGTGCCCATCAATAGACACAAGGATTAACAAAATGTGGTATATACATACGATGGAATATTATGCAGCAATAAGACGAAATGACGTCCGGAAGCACATGACAAGACGGATGAGCCTTGAGGACATAATGCTGAATGAAATAAGCCAGACACAAAACGATAGATACTGAATGATTCCACTTTTATGATCATGGTAAAGTAAAATCAGAGGCCTATAAAATCAGATACATAGAAGCTAGAGAGGCTGAACTTAAATGTAAAGGAACAGACAGAAGCGAAGATGGTTCACTAATGGGTCTATAAGTAATATTACCATATTAAAGGTGAACATGATTGAAAGAGGATGTACAGACTCATGTGTTCCACTGACTAACACTACAAATATAAATAAGTTTTTGCATGAACTACTGCAACAGTATGAATCTTGTACAAAGAGTGCATAAGTTCGGTGTATAGGGGGAAAACTGCTATCGCATGCTATGGGCTATGTCTAACAGAAAAACATTAACAGTACCACTGCAACGCCAAGAGTAAATAATGGGGGAAGGGACAAGAGTTAAGGGGAGGTTTGGATTTTCTATTTGGTGAGGGTGTGTGTTTATTGGTTAACTTTTTCTTGGGAACAATGAAATTATCTAAAATTGAGAGTGTTGATGGACTCTTGACGTTGGACTTTCTACAGACGTCCAATGTATGGAGGTGGCTTAAGGATGTATTAACTGAAAAGGAGACTGGCGATTGCTGGTATATACATATGATCACATATTGTGCTGCTACAAAAAGGAAGTTGTGAGACATGCAATATTGTGAATGAATCTGTGGGACATTTGGTGAGGCAAAATAAGCCAGAAACAAAACAGTAAATATTGTATGGTCACATTTAGAAAATACTTACAAGAAAACAGGGCCCTAGAGCATAATATATACAACTTATTCTCAAATCTCAAAAAAACTGATAGATAGATGATAGACAGACAGAGAATACAGTATGGCAGCAAATGCAGCAAAATGTTAAAGACTGGTGGATGTGGGTGTCTGGTGGCGGGAGGGGTATGTTGGAGTTCTCTCTGTGCATTTTGTATTATTTTTGTAACTATCCTATAAATTTGAAATTATTCCAAAATAAAAAGTTTAATAAAAAAAGAAAGAAAGAAAACAGAGGCTTAGATTGTAAACTCTTATAGCAGTCACATTTAGTCCAGAGAAGTAACTGTTATTTCTGGATTTTGAGAGGCTGTTTTATTTATATATAATCTGATATTTAGAGTAAGAGCAAAGCCAATCAGGTCTGGATTAAGGTAATTCAGAATAGATGGGTAAGGAAGCCACTGTTTGTATTTTAGAACCTCATTTATTCTTTGAGACCAAAGAAATGTTTACTTTGTCCAGAACCTTTTTTCTGTAGCACATGCTCTAATTCAACCTGTCTGTATAGATCATTTAAACAATCTAAACACAGGGAGCTCAGAATAAGAATAAGGACCTTTAATCCGTATAGTTTAATATAATGTCTGGATAAATCCCAGAGTATATTAAGCAGATAATCAAAAGTATTGGCAAGGTCCCTTGAGGGAGGGGAGAAAAAAACATGGAATTAAACTTAACCACCGGGGAAACCCGATACTGTGTCAAACATTAGGGACACCCAAATCAATAGGCAAAGTCCTTGATCTTAAGGCTTGCTGTTGTGAAGCTTCTGTAGTAGAGAATCTTAGCCTACCTAGCGGTATGCCTAAGAGTTACTTCCGCAGGACCTCTTTTGTTGCTCACATGTGGTCTCTTTCTCTCTAAGCCCAACTCTGCAAGTAAAATCATTGCCTTCCCCCCTTGTGGGACATGACATCCAGGGGTGAAAGTCTCCCTGGCGGCGTGGGAGATGACTGGCGTTGTGGGGATGAGCCTGGCCTTGGTACCATGGGATCAACAATGCCATCCTGACCAAAAGGGAGAAAAGTGTAACAAATAAGTTATCAGTGGCTGAGAGAGTTCAATTAGAGTAGAGGCTCTTGTGGAGGTTACTCTTATGCAAGCTTCAGTTAGACACTGCTACCTTTCATAGCTTACCAAATCCCAAGCAAAACCATTTCCGCCAATCCTAAAAAACACCCAGGGTGTTATATAAGAATCTACATGCACTAGGGTAATTTTCCAGAATCCTACAACCTCCAGATGAGTCCCTGGATGAGATAAGCCCTGAAATGCAGAGGGGACAGCCTCTCCAAATCATCAAATAGTTCCATCCCCCTATTCCATATTATCAACAGCCCCTTTCATCATGAAAAAGCTAGAATGGGCACAGCATAAATACCCCTAAAGAGGAGGAAAAAGATCAAAGGTAATAGAGTTATACAGAGAAGGTAGGGTTTAACAAATGAGTATACTGCTGACATTATATTGATATTTCTTTTAGTCTCTAGTATCTTGGAGCAGCTGGAACTAAAATTGTAGAATTGTAACCCATACCAACTCTGAAATCAGTTCTACAACTAATTGTTGCAATGTGGTTACTGCTTTTTTGTATATATGTTATTTTTCACAAAAAAGAAAAAGTCGATTGTGATGATAAATGCACAGCTATATATGATATTGTGAATCACTGATTGTACACTTTGGATGATTACAAGAATGCGGATATATAATATATATTAATAAAAATGTAAAAAAATATGAAATCTGAAGCCACAACAATGATCTTTTCATACACTGCTACAATGATGTAACCTGGAAAATGGAAATGACATTTCATTACACAACACCAAAAAACCATCCGTGCTACAGTACCCATCTCAGCAGAAAAGTCTTCAAGAATTGGAAGCTGTTAGGGTCATGGTGGTGATAAACCTGAATTTTCAAAAATTCCAATATTTCACTTGAAAGCTCACATTATCATTGACAACAAATACTGCCAACTTTTTCTCACTAGATTACAATGCTTCAAGACTTCTCAGTATTATATGCACGCTGACTTATCTATTCATACTCATAACCATATCCTGCAGTTTCAGAACTGGCCCAAAGGGAAGACAACATTACAGGTCTCAAAGAACACGTCTTAGGTTTGATTCAATCAGTCAGCAGATATTTAGAAGCCCCACAAATTTCAAGCTTTCCTTTAGCAATTGTTTTTAAGAATAAGGGAAATAATGCTCATGGTTCGGTGGTAATCTTAAAATAACATGGGTCAAATGAACTGAAGATGAGTCTCAAATCTCACCTTTGCCCTTTAGTACCAACATGAATTTGGGCCCAATTCTTCAATCTTTCAATCTCGATCTCCTCTAAAAATAGTCCTTTCTCATATGGCTCTTTGAAAAAATTTACTGACATGGTATATATAAAAACTAATTTTGTTTACCTTAAAACACAAGATAAATATTAGCAAGTGTTATACAGTTGGCCAAAAGCATACACAGTATAGAAGTACAATTCAATTATTTTAATTAACTGTAAGAGTTTAAGGTTGTTCTCTAACTTCCTGTCCTTTGATCATGGCTATGGTTTGTGTATTGAAATGTCCTTGATCACACAGGAAATCCTTACATTTTAATAAAATAACCAGGGGAAAATATTACTTGGTTTATTCCAATTCTCAGGAATGTATTAAGGAAACTGCATTATTTATGCAAAATTTCACAAAATACACGTTTACTCTACTTTTGGAGAGAAGTTATACAGAAAATTTAAGAAATTCTTTCTTAAAGCCTTCTTTACAGAACTATAATTTTAACAGATCAAAGATGACATAATGGAGCCTCTATTTAGAAGCTGATAAAATACAGATATCAAATTTATTATAACCATAAACACTGTGAAAACAGTTTGAAAAAGTCATAAGGATATGAACCCTCTAAGTAGCCAAAATAGGACTTTATTCAAAGAGTAGCTCTCATTGAGAGCAATTTACACACATTTCTACTACTAGAGGTAATGACACTTTTGGCAAAAAAACAGCACAGATGAAAGTTAAGTCTTGCTGGCATCCATAAATGCTACACTTATTATTTTTTGTCTTATAGTCCCAACTACATTGTATGTACATAAACAGGCTATGAGTGCCCTGTACAGCTTTCACTGAGCAGTGAAAAAATTTTACAAGTACATCTAAGGTTCCGCAGTAGGCTGAACCCTGGCAGTAAGAGTATAAAGATTTGTGTACCTTCAGTTACTGCTTTGAAACTCTTTAAAAATAAGAAAAGAATAAAAAACAGGTAAAAGAATGAACTAAAATTTTCTCATCACAGTCTATCTATAATTCCACATCAAATTATGTACCAATAATTTTAACTTTCTGAACCACTGCTATTCTAACATTCACTAAAGAAATATTAAGTTTCTAGCAATATGTGACATAATAAATAGGGAAAAAGCCTTCAATGTCTCAGATTAATCATATTCCAACAGTCCATATTTGGGTTTCACATCCCCTTTTCCACAGAGCAAAGATGTTGCATGCTATTCACTTTGCAAATGTAATCTCAACAAGTTCTACAGTAAACCAAGAATCATTAGTGTTATAGAAACTGAGGCAACCTACCCAACTGCCTGCTGGTTTTTTGTATATTTTGCAGGACAAGTAAAAACACACATGAAATATGGACAGAATAAAACCTAAAAACCTGCTCATGAAAATTTTACCTGTCCATGTATGTCTCCACACACTGTTACTGGCGTTGATACTGGCTGAACATTTGACTCTTCTAAGAGGAGGTCACAAACATAGTCACATAACCGCTATAAAGAAAAAAAAAAGTAAACTTTAACTTTAATATTATAACAAGGGATAAAATGCTAAAAATTACAAGAACTAATAACAAGACTAAAAACATTTTTGATAGTAAAGAAAACCACCCTGTGATGATTCTGGAGTAAGATTTCTGTCAGCTTTTCCCTATATAATGCATAAAGAATGATTATTTCAAAATGTTAACTCCTCGATCATAAATTCCACATAGGTAGGAGCCATACAGCTTTACAAGAACTGGAAAATGATGCTTTCCACAACACACACCCCAGCACCACCACCATCCCAAAAAAAGAGTAAACACTTACATTTAGAAAAAGTTTTTATCTGCTAAATTTTAAAGTAAATTACAGAAGGGTGGATATTCATATCTGTGCAATGGAGGAACGAATTCCTAGGGGCACACAAACAGGGCCATAACAAGATACATGCACAGAATGGATCAGGGAGGTTCCAACACTGTGGCCTAAAGCTATTAGCTAAACTCACTGTATGATAAGTTCTGAAGGAGAGCACATCCTAAGGACAATTTGCAAAGACAAGCAAAGGTATTTTCTTTCTTTTTGGTTAGTTCATGGTGATCAAGGAAAGGTCTGTCATAATACCATCTGGATAAAAGCTTAAGGAACAGATCTTCAAAGTCTACATTCCAGGGACAACACAATAATATGAAAATGTCCAAGTTTCAGTAAAAGGTTACTATACATACAAAAAAACAGGAAGTGATAACTGAGGCAGAGAAGAAAAATAAAGCATTAGAAATCATCAATGAGAAGGAACAGGCCTAGGACATTGCAGACCAAGAATTTTTAACGGCCCTAAATATGTTCAAAGAGCTAAAGGAAAACATGAACAAAGAATTAAAATAATCAGAAAAACAAGAGAAATACACAAAGAGAATATCAACAGAAAGACGGAAATTACTAAAAGGAACCAAACAGAGCTGAAGACCACAATAACAGAAATTAAAAATTCCCTAGAGGGGTTCAACAGCAGATTAGTGCTGACAGAAAAAAAGCATCAATGAACCTGAAGATAAGACAACTGAAATAATCCCGTCAGAGGCACAGAAAGAATGAAGAAAAGTGAACAAAGCCTGAGGAACCGTTCTGTGGGACATCATCAAGGACATACCAATATACACTGTGGAGTTCTCAGAAGGAGAGTAAATAGAGAAAGGGGCAGAGAGAATATTCAAAGAATTAACAGATGAAAACTTCCCAAATTTAACATAAAACATAAATATCCAAGATGCTCAAGGAACTCCAAACAGGAAAAACCCTAACAGACCCACACTGTGCCATGTTATAATCAAACAGTCGAATGTCAAAAATACAGAATTCTGAAAGCCATAAGAGAGAAGCAACACATCACATAAAGGAAGCCTTAGTAAGATTAAATGTCATTTTCCCTGTGGAAACGATGACGGCAAGAAGGCAGTGGAATGACATTTAAAATACTGAAGGCAAACAAAAATCCTGCATCTGGCAAAACTGTCTTTCAAAAATGAGGGGGAGGTTAAGACACTGCCAGATGGAGGGAGTTTGTCACCACTAGACAGGCTCTACTAGATATGTTGAAGATCCTTCAGCATGCTGAAAGGAAAGGACATTAGACAATTGACCGAAACCACTACTATGGTAAAGACAAAGACACAGGTTAGTACTACTATATTTTTGGTTTGTACCTCCATTTTGTACTTCCTACAAGAGCTAAAGGCAATTGTTTAAAACGTAACGATAAATTTATGACTTGGGACTCAACGCATAAATATGTAATTTGTGACAAAAACTACATAAAAATGGGAAAACAGAAGTGTAGGGAACATAATTTTTACATGCTACTGAAGGTGTTACATTTGCATCAAAGCAAATGAGTGTCACAAATTTAGGATGTTAAATTTAAGATCTATGGTAATAACAAAGAAAATATCAGAGAATATGTAAACTCACACAGACAAAACAGAATACAGATTACCACAGTGGGGAATAGGGGCAGGGGCAACAGACAGGGAATGGACAGGGTTTCTGTTTGGGGTGAAGGAAAAGTTATAATAATGAGACGTGGTAAGGGTACCGCAACAGTGTGAATGTGATTAATCTCAGTGAATGGCGTGCTTGGGAGGGGCTGAGATGGGAAAATTATATTATATATATGTTTCCACAATTAAAAAAAAGAAAACTAAACTAAAGAGACAATAATTTAACAATTAAATCCAATACATGATACTAGATGGGATCTAGTATATGGAAGTGAAAAGGCTCAAAAAGACAACACTGGAAAATTTAAAACTTAGAACACAGAATTGAGCTTTATATCAATGTTAAATTTATTGAAATTCATAACTGCACTTAAGGTGATTACATAAGTGGATACCCTGTTTGTAGGAAACGTACTCAGAAGTATTATGTGTTCAAGAAAAACCTAAGTATGTGTGCAACGTGCTCTCAAATACGCACACAGAGAGAGAGAGAGAGAGAAATGGATGATAGAAAGATAGAAAGAATAATACAGAAAAGTTGCAAAATGTTAAAATTGGTGGATCTCGGTCTGGGAGGTATAGATATGCTGGAGTTTTCCCTTTAGGATATATATTACTTTTAGAACTGTCAGGTAAGTTTAAAATTATTTCAAAATAAATTTTTCTTAAAAAAAGTAAAGTATAAAACATGCACTTACCATTTGACCTATCAAGTGCACTTTTGGGTATTTAACCCTGAGAGATAAAAACTTAAGCTCACATAAAAATTTATACATGAATGTTCATAGAAGTCTCCATTTACAACAGCCAAAACCTGGAATCAGTTCTTGTGCATACATATCACGGGATACCAATCAGTGATAAAAAGAAATAAAACTATTGGCATGCAACAACCTGAATATATCTTAAGGGAATTATGCTGAATGAAAAATGTCAATGCCAAAAGGCTGCCTACCGTATGATTCCACTTATATAATATTCTTGAACTGACAAAATTATAGAAATTGAGAACATATTAGTGGTTGCCAAAAGTCCAGATGCTAAGGGCAATGGGAGAGAGGTGGGTGAGGTTATAAAAGGGCTACAAAGAATCCTTACGATGATAGAATGGTTCTGTATCTTGAATGTTATGTTGGATAGATGATGCCACACATGTTAACAAACTGCATAGAAGTAAATACAAACACACACAGGGAAATGAGTACAAATAAAACGGAGGAAATCTGAAGAAGACTGAGGATCATATCAATGTCAATCACCTGGTTGTAATATGGTACTACAATTCTGCAATATGTTATCACTGATGGAAAGTAGGTAAAGGGTACTTGATATCTTTGTATATTACTTCTTATAACTGCATGTGAATCCACAAATAACTCAAAATATAAAGGTTAATTAAAATGATAACTTACAAAATGCAAATCCAAATTGAGGAGTCACTGTTTTTAAAAGGCCCTCGAAACGTTTGCATTTCAAAAATATTTGCCATTTCAAAGCATTCAAATCAAAAGATTTAATAGAAAAATAATTTTCACAATAGTGCTCTGGAGCACAAAATGTATATGCCTGCTCTATATAGGGAACTAGTGAAGAATCTTCCATCAGTGACCAACTTATACTACTGCCAGAGATCTACTGGATGTTACGACAGGTCTCCCAAGAAAGGAGAGATTAAGCTAATAAGCACAATGAAATAATTTTAAACATTAAACAATCTAAATGCTATAATCTCTTTAACCAAATATGAGACACACTTTAATAGTTATAGCTGTAACACTTTACACAGCGGCAGGCATAGGATAAAACTCAAAATGAGGGGAAAAGGAAAAAGGCCCTTCCAAAAGAAAATGAGAAAACTGACCCATTTATTCCTTACATATTAAACAGTTAAAAAAAATTTTTTAAGTAACTTCCGGGCCAAGACGGCGGCTTAACAATGTGCGCATTTTAGTTCATCCTCCAGAACAACTACTAAATAACCAGAAACAATACAGAACAGCTCCTGGGGCCACATCAGTGACCGGACACAAAGCGTACCCCAGTCTGGACGAGCTGGACCGGCTGCGAGCCTCCCCAGTACCGTGAGTTTCCCAAGCCGCGACAGACAGCGCACCTCCCCCACAGGCCACTTCCCAGAGGGGAAAGGAAAGAGACTTTACTAATAGCAAGGGGCTAAGCACAATCAAATGCCAATTGCGGAATTAATTAACAAATTCTGACTACTAAAAATAGGCCCCCAGCTCAGGTGAACCTGGTCAAAGCGGAGGTTGCCCATTTTTGCCCCAGTGCCAAGGGGGCAGAGCTGACGGAAAAAGAAAAAAGAAAAAAAAAAGAGGTTTTTGTAGCTGTGTTTCTACAAAGGCTTGACTGCCTTTGGATACAATGGCAGGACTTCTCAGGCTGCCAGTACCCCAAGCATAGGCAGAAACAAGCTCCTTTGAGGGCTTGTCTGGAGCCTATAAGTTCCCCAGGGGAGGGGTGAAGCCCAACTCAGGTGGAATCCCTTCATCAAGGAATTCAGACACCAGGGCTTGGAAATTTGAAGCCATTAAAACCAGCCTACAACCTCTCCTCTGTCTCCACCACACCCTCAGCAGGGAAAGTTTGCCAAAGTTAAAGGTACCGCATCATCTTATGCTGGTGGGACCAGAACGCAGACAAGCACCACACTGGGCAGGATAAGAAAAACAGAGCCCAGAGACTTCACAGGAAAGTTTTTCAACCTGCTGGGTCTCACCCTCAGAGAAAACCAGTGCAGGTGATTCTTTCCTCCTGAGAGGAGGCCAGTTGGGTCTGGGAAAAGGCTGGGGTCTACAATACCTAAGCTGACCCTCCTAAGTGTGTGTGGGGGGGGCGGGGGGAGTAAGGCACCATACAAGCAGGGTAAGAAACAAGAAAACAAGAACTGAAAAATTCTCCTCTGTTAAACAAAACTTAAGCTAGAGGTCCAGAAAAAGTTGAACTGAGTGTCAAGGAACAGACAGAGAACAAATTCATCCAGCAAGAAAACCCTAGATAAAAGAAGTGAAAGCAATCTCCAGAATAAACTAAGTAAGGTAATTAAATGCCTGACTCCAGCAAAAAATGACAAATCGCACTAGGAAAACTGAAGATATGGCCTAGTCAAAGGAACAAACCAACAATTCAAATAACATACAGGAGCTGAAACAATTAATTCAGAATGTACGAACAGACATGGAAAACCTCACCAGAAACCAAATCAATGAATTGAGGGAGGATATAAAGAAGGCAAGGAAAGAAAAAGAAGAAACTGAAAGTCTGAAAAAACAAATCACAGAACTTATGGGAATGAAAGACACAGTAGAAGAGATGAAAAAAACAATGGAAACCTACAATGGTGGATTTCGAGAGACAGAACATAGGATTTCAAAACTGGAGGATGGAACATCTGAAATCCGACAAGAAACAGAAACTATAGGAAAAAAATGGAAAAATATGAGCAGGGACTCAGGGAATTGAAAGACAATATGAAGCGCACGAATATACGTGTTGTGGGTGTCCCAGAAGGAAAAGAGAAGGGAAAAGGAGGTAAAAAACTAATGGTGGAAATTATCACTGAAAATTTCCCAACTCTTAGGAAAGACTTAAAATTACAGATCCAAGAAGTGCAGTGTACCCCAAAGAGAATAGATCCAAATAGACATACTCCAAGACATTTAATAATCAGAATGTCAGAGGTCAAACAGAAAGAGAGGATCTTGAAAGCAGCAAGAGAAAAGCAATCCATCACATACAAGGGAAGCCCAATAAGACTATGCGCAGATCTCTCAGCCAGAAACCATGGAGGCAAGAAGACAGTGGGATAATATATTTCAATTATTAAAAGAGAAAAACTGCCAACCAAGAATTCTATATCCAACAAAATTGTCCTTCAAAAATGAGGGAGAAATTAAAATATTTTCAGACAAAAAATCACTGAGAGAATTTGTGACCAAGAGACCAGCTCTGCAAGAAATACTAAAGGGAACATTAGACACAGATATGAAGACAGAAGAGAGAGGTGTGGAGAAGAGTGTAGAAAGGGAGACTATGAGTAAAGGTAAAAAGAAGGAAAATTAGATATGACATATAAAATCCAGAAGGCAAAAGAGTAGAAGAAAGTACTACCCGTGAAGTAATAACACTGAATGTTAACGGATTAAACTCTCCATTCAAAAGACATAGTCTGGCAGAATGGATTAAAAAACAGGGCCCATCTATATGCTGTCTCTACTCAAAGGACAGGAGGCCAAGGACACAAATGGACATTTACAAACCAATGTTTATAGCAGCATTATTAACAATTATCAAGAGATGGGAACAGCCAAAATGTCCATCAACAGACAGTTGGCTAAACAAACTGTGACATTTACATAAGATGGAATATTATGCAGCTGTAAGACAGAATAAAGTTATGAAGTATGTAACAACATGAATGGACTTTGGGGACATTATGCTGAGTGTGATTAGCCAGAAATAGAGGGACAGGTACTGTATGGTCTCACTGATATGAACTGACTAATTAGTGAATAAACCTGGAATATTTCCTTGGTAACAGAGACCATCAGGAGATAGAAATAGGGTGAGATATTGGGTAATTGGAGCTGAAGGGATACAGGTTGTGCAACAAGACTGAATATAAAAACTCAGAAATGGACAACACAATACTAACTGTAATGTAATTATGTTAAAACACTGAATGAAGCTGCATGTGAGAATGATAGAGGGAGGAGGGCTGGGGACATAAATGAAATCAGAAAGAAAGATAGATGTTAAAGATCAAGATGGTATAATCTAGGAATGCCTAGAGTGAATAATAATAGTGAAATGTACAATGTACAAATTTTAAAAATGTTTTTGCATGAGGAAGAACAAAGGAATGTCATTATTGCAGGGTGCTGAAAACAGATGATAATTAATACTTTAAAATGTCATCTTACGTGTGAGACTAAAGCAAAAAATGTTTGTTACAAAATTTATATTTTGACTAGAGCATTTCCTAATATAACTCATGTAGATAGTTTGATTGAATGTCATCAGTACTTGGAATCTCAGGTAGGACATGAGATTTTGTTGGTCTGTCCAGAGTGATGCCCTGATGAATCCCAGAGTGATTTGATCAGTGACTGGAAAAGTATTTGCAAGCCCCCTTCGGGGAATGGTGAGAGTGGGGAGAAATTCAAGTTCCCCACGTTGAATTCTTGATATTGTCACAAGCAGTGTGGACAACCAAAGTTATAGGCTGAGCCCCCAGTCTTGGGGGCTTTTGATAGTCTCACAAGTAGTGGGGACAACCAAAGCAAGAGGCTGAGCCCTCAATCTTGGGGGTTTGTTCATATGAAACTTAACCCCACAAAGGATAGGTCAAGTCTACTTAAAATTTAGGCCTAAGAGTCACCCCCAAGAGAGCCTCTTTTGTTGCTCAGATGTGGCCTCTCTCTCCAGCCAACATGACGAGCAGCCTCACCACCCTCCCCCTCTCTGCGTGGGACATGACTCCCAGGGGTGTGGACCTTCCCAGCAACGTGGGACAGAGATCCTGGAATAAGCTGAGACTCAGCATCAAGGGACTGAGAAAAACCCTAGAATGAGCTGAGAATTAACATCAAAGGATTGAGAGAACCTTCTCGACCAAAGGGGGAAGAGTGAACTGAGACAAAATGTCAATGGCTGAGAGATTCCAAACAGAGTTGAGAGGTTATCCTGGAGGTTATTCTTATGCATTAAGTAGATATTACCTTGTTGTTCAAGATGTAGCGGAGAGGCTGGAGGGAACTGCCTGAAAATGTAGAGCTGTGTTCCAGTAGCCATGGTTCTTGATGATGATTGAACAATGATATAGCTTTCACAATGAGACTCTGTGAATGTGAAAACCTGTGTCTGATGCTCCTTTTAGCTACTATATCAACAGAATAGTAGAACATATGGAATAAAAATAAATAATAGGGGGAACAAATGTTAAAATAAATTTAGTTTGAAATGCTAGTGGGAAATGAAAGTGAGGGGTAAGGGGTATGGTATGTATAATCTTTTTTTTCTCTGTTATCGTTTTATTTCTTTTTCTGTTGTCTTTTTATTTCTTTTTCTAAATCGATGTAAATGTTCTAAGAAATGATGAATATAAAACTATGTGATGATATTAAGAATTACTGATTGTATATATAGAATGGAATGATATCTTAACGTTCCGTTTGTTATTTTTTTTTTTTCCATATTTCAGGTGCAGCTTCATTCAGTGTTCCAACATAGTTACATTACACTTAGGTATTATTGTGCCGTCCATTTTTGAGTTTTTGTATCTAGTCCTGTTGCACAGTCTGTATCCCTTCAGCTCCAATTACCCATTATCTTACCCTGTTTCTAACTCCTGCTGGTCTCTGTTACCAATGATATATTCCAAGCTGATTCTCGAATGTCGGTTCACATCAGTGGGACCATACAGTATTTGTCCTTTAGTTTTTGGCTAGACTCACTCAGCATAATGTTCTCTAGGTCCATCCATGTTATTATTACATGCTTCATAAGTTTAGTCTGTCTAAAAGCTGCATAATATTCCATCGTAGGTATATGCCACAGTTTGTTTAGCCACTCGTCTGTTGATGGACATTTTGGCTGTTTCCATCTCTTTGCAATTGTAGATAATGCTGCTATAAATACTGGTGTGCAAATGTCTGTCTGTGTCTTTGCCCTTAAGTCCTTTGAGTAGATACCTAGCAGTGGTATTGCTGGGTCGTAATCCATTCTGCCGTTCTATGTCTTTTGATTGGGAAATTCAGTCCATTAACTTTTAGTGTTATTACTATTTGGATAATATTTTCCTCTACCATTTTGGCTTTTGTATTATATATATCATATCTGATTTTCCTTCTTTCTACACTTTACTCCATACCTCTCTCTTCTGTCCTCTCGCATCTGACTCTAGTGCTCCCTTTAGTATTTCTTGCAGAGCTGGTCTCTTGGTCACAAATTCTCTCAGTGACTTTTTGTCTATAAATGTTTTAATTTCTCCTTCATTTTTGAAGGACAATTTTGCTGGATATAGGAGTCTTGGTTGGCAGTTTTTCTCTTTTAGTAATTTAAATATATCATCCCACTGTCTTCTAGCTTCCATGGTTTCTGCTGAGAAATCTACACATAGTCTTATTGGGTTTCCCTTGTATGTGACAGATTGTTTTTCTCTTGCTGCTTTCAAGATCCTCTCTTTCTCTTTGACCTCTGGCATTCTAACTAGTAAGTGTCTTGGAGAACGCCTATTTGGGTCTATTCTCTTTGGGGTGCGCTGCACTTCTTGGATCTGCAAATTTAGGTCTTTCATAAGAGTTGGGAAATTTTCAGTGATAATTTCTTCCATTAGTTTTTCTCCTCCTTTTCCCTTCTCTTCTCCTTCTGGGACACCCACAACGTGTATATTTGTGCGCTTCATATTGTCATTCAGTTCCCTGATCCCCTGCTCAAGTTTTTCCATTCTTTTCCCTATAGTTTCTGTTTCTTTTTGGAATTCAGATGTTCCATCCTCCAGTTCACTAATTGTAGCTTCTGTCTCTTTAGATCTACCATTGTAGGTATCCATTGTTTTTTCCATTTTTTCTTCTTTGTCCTTCACTCCCATAAGTTCTGTGATTTGTTTTTTCAGATTTTCTATTTCTTCTTTTTGTTCAGCCCATGTCTTCTTCATGTCCTCCCTCAATTTATTGATTTGGTTTTTGAAGAGTTTTTCCATTTCTGTTTGTATATTCAGCATTAGTTGTCTCAGCTCCTGTATCTCATTTGAACTATTGGTTTGTTCCTTTGACTGGGCCATATCTTCAATTTTCCGAGCGTCATCCATTATTTTCTGCTGGTGTCTGGGCATTTGATCAGATTTCCCTGGGTGTGGGACCCGGCTGGTTGAAAGGTTTTTCTGTGAAATCTCAGGGCTCTGTTTTTCTTTTCCTGCCCAGTAGGTGGCGCTCGTGGCGCTCGTCTGTCTGCGGGGCCCACCAGTAAAAGATGCTGTGGCTCCTTTAACTTGCCAATCCGAATCTCGCAGTCGGCCCGGGAAACCGCGCGTGGAGGGGGGGCGGTCGCTGGCCGCCGCGGCTTGGGGGAGTGCTGGTCCAAATTGCCCAGCTGGCCCGAGACACCACGCGGCGGGAGGGCCCCGCTATCCAATGTTCCCAGTCAGACCGGGGAGCCACGTGCGTGGAGGGGACCCCAGTCGCCAGCCGCCCCGGCCGGGAAAACGCGCGCCCCTCGGGTATCTCACCGCAGCGGATTCTCCCTGCCCGTTCAGCCGTTCCAGAATGGAGTACGCTGTCTTTTTGGTCTCTGTCGTGGCTCCGGGAGCTGTTTCATATTGTTTCTGTTTCTTTAGTTGCTTTTCTGGAGGAGGAACTAAGACCCGCGCGTCTTACTAAGCCGCCATCTTCTCCGGACTGATGTTAATATTTTTTAATTAATAAAAAAGTTAAAAGAAAAAAAAGAAGGCAAGGAATGAAGAAAAAAAAGAAATTGAAAGTCTGAAAAAACAAATCACAGAGAATGAGAATCACTATGAGAATGAAAGGCAAGGCAGAAGAGATGAAAAGAGTAATAGAAACCTTCAATGGTTGATTTCGAGACACAGAAGACAGGATTAGTGAACTGGAGGAAGGAACATCTGAAATCCAGCAAGAAAGAGAAAATATAGGGGAAAAAATGGAAAAATATGAGCAGGGACTCAGGGAATTGAAAGACAATATGAAGCACATGAATATATACGTGTTGTGGGTATCCCAGAAGGAGAATAGAAGGGAAAAGGAGGAGAAAAACTAATAGAGGAAATTATCACTGAAAATTTCCCAACTCTTATGAAAGACTTAAAATTACAGATCCAAGAAGTGCAGCATATCCCAAAGAGAACAGATTCAAATAGATGTACTCCAAGACATTTACTAATCAGAATGTCAGAGGTCAAAGAGAAAGAGAGAATCTTGAAAGCAGTAAGAGAAAAGCAATCCATCACATACAAGGGAAGCCTAATAAGACTATGGACTATGTGTAGATCTCTCGGTAGAAACCATGGACACGAGAAGACAGTGGGATGATACATTTAAATTATTAAAAGAGAAAACTGCCAACCAAGAATTCTATATCCAGCAAAATTGTCCTTCAAAAATGAGGGAGAAATTAAAATATTTTCAGACAAAAAATCACTGAGAGAATTTGTGACCAAGAGACCAGCTCTGCAAGAAATACTAAAAGGAACACTAGAGACAGATACAAAGGCAGAAGAGAGAGGTGTGGAGAAGAGTGTAGAAAGGAAGACTATGAGTAAAGGTAAAAGAAGGAAAATTAGATATGACATATAAAATCCAGAAGGCAAAAGGGTAGAAGAAAGTACTACCCATGCAGTAATAACACTGAATGTTAATGGATTAAACTCCCCAATCAAAAGACAGTCTGGCAGAATGGATTAAAAAACAGGACCCATCTATATGCTGTCTCTACTCAAAGGACATGAGGGCAAGGACAAAAATGGACATTTGCACACCAATGTTTATAGCAGCATTATTTACAATTACCAAGAGATGGAAACAGTCAAAATGTCCATTAACAGACAATTGGCTAAACAAACTGTGGCATATACATAAGACGGAATATTATACAGCTTTAAAACAAAATAAAGTTATGAAGTATGTAACAACATGCATGGACCTTAAAGACATTATGCTGAGTGTGAGTAGCAAAAACCAAAAGGACAAAAACTGTATGGTCTCACTGATATGAACTTACACTAGTGAATAAACTTGGAATATTTCGTTGGTAACAGGGACCATCAGGAGACAGAAATAGGGTAAGATATTGGGTAATTGGAGCTGAAGGGATACAGGTTGTGCAACAGGAGTGAATATAAAAACTCAGAAATGGACAGCACAACACTACCTAACTGTAATACAATTATGTTAAAACACTGAATGTGAGAATGATAGAGGGAGGAGGGCTAGGGGAATAAATGAAATCACAAAGAAAGATAGACGATAAAGACTGAGATGGTATAATCTAGGAATGCCTAGAGTGTATAATGATAGTGACTAAATGTACAAATTTAAAAAATGTTTTTGCATGAGGAAGAACAAAAGAATGTCATTACTGCAGTGTGCTGAAAATAGATGGTAATTAATATTTTAAAATTTCAACTTATGTGTGAGACTAAAGCAAAAAATGTTTCTTTGGTACAAAATTAATATTTTGACTAGTGCATCTCCTAATACAACTTATGTAGATAGTCGGTTGAACACCATAAGTACATGGAACCTAGGGTAGGACATGAGATTTTGTTGGTTTGTCCAGGTGATGCCCCGATGAATCCCAGAGTGATCTGATCAGTGAGCAGTAAAGTATTTGCAAAGTCCCCTTGCAGGAATGGTGAGAAAGGGGAAAAATTCAACTTCCCCAAGTCGAATTGAATTTTTGATAGTCTCACAAGTAGTGGGGACAACCAAAGCAAGAGGCTGAGCCCCCAATCTTGGGGTTTGTTCATATGAAACTTAACCCTGCAGAGGATAGGCTAAGCCTACTTAAAATTAGGCCTAAGAGTTACCCCCAAGAGAACCTCTTTCGTTGCTCAGATGTGGCCTCTCAGCCAACACGGCAAGCAAACTCACTGCCCTCCCCCTCTCTATGTGGGACATGACTCCCAAGGGTGTGGACCTTCCTGGCAACGTGGGACAGAAATTCTAGAATGAGCTGGGACTCAGCACCAAGGGATTGAGAAAACCTTCTCAATCAAAAGGGGGCAGAGCGAAATGAGACAAAATAAAGTGTCAATGGCTAATAGATTCCAAACAGAGTCGAGAGGTTATCCTGGAGGTTATTATTACGCATTAAATAGACATCACCTTTTTAGTTAAGGAATAACAGAGAGGCTGGAGGGAACTGCCTGAAAATATAGAGCAGTGTTCTAGTAGCCATGTTTCTTGAAGATGATTGTACAATGATATAGCTTTCACAACATGACTGTGTGATTGTGAAAATCTTGTGTCTGATAATTATTTTATCTACCCTATGGACAGAGGAGTAAAACATATGGATTAAAAAATAAATAAATAATAGGGGATACAAATGTCAAAATAAATTTACTAGATTGAAATGCTAGAGATCATGAATGGGAGGGGTAAGGGGTATGGTATGTATGAATTTTTTTTTCTGTTTTCTTTTTATTTCTTTTTCTGAATTGATGCAAATGTTCTAAGAAATGATCATGATGATGAATATACAACTATGTGATAAAAAAAGAATATTCATATTGTATGTTGATTGGTTTTATTAATAAAAATTTTTTTAAAAAGACATACCAGCCCTCAAAGCCTGCATTTCAGTTACAGAGGAGGAGAAAGCAAGGAGAGACTGGAATAAGGTACGGCTCATATTTTGGCTTATGAGTCAAATATTTGGGCATGAATGGTAACCAGTCACCCTCAGGGCTACTTAGGGTAGAAGCCATAGGGAACTTGTCACTCATGTAGAAGTTGGAGCACTGGAAGCAGGAGTGCCCCCAAAGACCAAAGGAGCACCAAAGATGGACCCTGTCTACAATACGGGAAGATAGGACACTGGGCCTGAGAATGTGGTGAACAGCCAAGGGGGAACAAAACCTCTTCAAAAACCCTGTTGGCCACCCCACCCCAAACAGGACTGCAGGGGCCTGGGGTCAATGGCTCCCTAGATCTCACTGAAAAATACTGAAATTGCAGAGCTCTGAGTATCTCTAGACATGGCAGTGTTTGCAATAAACTACAAATCAGAAATTCATCTTCAGTAAAAAAAAAAAAAAGACTTAAAAGAAAGCCAGAGTACATTTGAACAGGACCTGTCAATCTGTGACATCTATTTGGAACAACTCAATCCAGATAATTACTAAAGGTGGTATCCTAAGAACCAGAACTCCTGATTCAACTGTACCCTAGCACACAGAATGGCTGTCCACATTCAAGTATGACCAGGATATCATTATATGACACAGTAAATAAACAGAAGGGCAAAGCAGCTCTAAGCAAGCCAAAGTACACTTGCCTTCCCCTAAATGCTACTTTATTCTCATTTCTCAACACTGCAAACTGTAAAACTGTAACCTCCTTTTACCACCCTCAAGAACTTAAGCAGAAGAGGTGGCAGGGGAGCAGCCTGGCTGGGTGGCTCTGGCTCAAGGTATGCGAGGAGGCTGCAGGGCCAGAGGCTGGAAGAGGGCTGGAGGATCTTCCCAGGTGGACCATTCACAGAGCTGACACGCTGGTGGGAGGTCCCAGCTTCTCTGCACAGGAGCTTCTCAACCCAGCTGCTCTGGTGTGTTGGCCCTGGCTTCAATCAGAACAAGTGATCAACAGATCAAGGCAGATGGAGTGGTGCCTTTTAAGACCTCATATCTCAGAAGTCAGATGAGGTCACCGAGCTGCAGTGTAGGAGAGGACTGTACAGGATCCTGAAGGGTAAAGCGCAGGCCAGGACACTGGGGAGGCAGCTGCAGCAGCATGGAGACAGAAATGTGCCAGCAGCTCTAAGGGGTACAGAAGCAGAACTCTCAGTCCTGGGAGAGAGCAGGCAGCAGGAACAAATAGGATGGAATTTGTCACTAGCGTGTGGGAAACTCCACCCTGGGGACTCACCAAAATCGCAATGGTGAAGCAGGATAAAATAGGATAGCAGTAAGTCCCTGGTTTCTGATTCAGCTCTCAAAGAGTTAACACACAACTGCAAGTACCTTGTTTCTTATCTAGCTCCAGAGAAACTAATGGAGCTGCAAACTTCCTGGGACAAAAAAAAAAAAAAAATCCCCCTAAAACCCCAAAACCACTGAAACCACAGAAGCTTGTAGGATTCTGGGCCCAAAGCAAACAGTTAATAATAGGATGCACAGGGTCATAAAGATTGTTAACCAATTGCCCAGAGACAAATTTTAGGTATGTGACAACAAACTACAAATTCTGCTAACTATCTCCTGTTAGAACAAAAAGGACGCCTAATGTTCAAAGGTTAGCATGAAAACCTGCCACCAACAGAACTTTATTAAAAAAGCTGGCCCACTCCACTCAATACATGTCCCTCGCTTGGGCACATCCACGTTAATTGCTTTAACATGTACTTTCTTCTTTTGGCAACTTTCTCTTTTTAATAAACCTTACTACCTACTTATTCCTCAAAAATAAAAAGGAATGATAAATTTTGGTTTTGGACTCATAATATATAAATATGTAATTTGTGACAAGTATAGCACAAAGACGGATAGAGGGATATGGGAACATAGTTTCTGTATGCTATTTTGAAGTTAAGAGGGTATCAAAGCAAATGAGATTGTTATAGATTTGGATACCTAATTTAAGACCCATAGTAACTACAAAGAAAATACTGAAAAATATGCCCAGAAGAAATGGAGGAAGGCTTATAAGGGGTTCACTGCAACAAATCAACTAAAGACAAAAAAAATTTTAAAAGGCAGTGATGGAAGGATTAAGAGCCAATAAAGGTATAAGACTTAGAAAAGCCAAAGGGCAAAATAGCAAAAGTAAGCCCTATATTATCAGAAATCACTTTAAATGAAAACCAGTTAAACTCTCAAGTTAAAAGGCAGAGATTGGAGAATTGATAAACAATTAGAATTGATCCAATTACATGCTATCTATAAAAACCTTTAAAAAATTCAAAGACACAAGTAAAATGAAAGTGAAAGGTGGAAACAAATTATTACATGCAAAAAGCAACCAAAAGGGCGGGCCGCGGTGGCTCAGCGGGCAAAGTGCTTGCCTGCTATGCCGGAGGACCTCGGTTCGATTCCCGGCCCCAGCCCATGTAACAAAAACGGAGAAACAGAATACAATAAAACAAGAAAATGTTTAAAGATGTTTCCCTTTCTTCCTTTCTTCCTTCCTTCTATCCTTCCTTCCTTCTCTCTGTAAAAAAAAAAAAAAAAAAAAAAAAAGCAACCAAAAGGGGGGGGGGGGTGGTGGCAATACTAATGATAGAAGACATCAAAGACTTTAAGTCAAAAACTGTTAAAATGGACAAAGAATACTATATATTAACAAGGAGAAAGTTCATGAAAAAAATAAAGCATTTATAAACATATATGCACCTACTAAGACAGCCCCAAATATATACAGCAAAAACTGTCAGATTTGCAGGGAGAAATAGATAGCTCTACATTAACATGAGACTTCAATACACAACTGTCAACAATGGATAGAAAAAGATCAATAAGGAAATAGAAGACTTGAAGAATACCATAAAGCAACTAGACCTAACTGTCACATATAAAATACTTCATCCAAAACAACAGATCACAGGTCATTCTCTAGATTAGACCATATATTAAGTCACAAAGCAAGTATAAATAAACTAAAAGACACTGAAATAATAAAAAACACCTTCTGTGACAAGGCAATAAAGCTAAAAATTAATAACAAAGGGAGAACTAGAAAATCCACAAATACAAAAACTTCAGTAATAAACACTTAGTTGGCATAAGAGTTCAACGAGTGAGGAATGGAAAGGGGGAACTATGGTATATACATACAATGGACTACTGAGTGGCCACAAGAAGGAATGAAGTTGTGAGGCATGCAACCAAGTGAATTAAACTTAAGAGCTCTATGTTGAATGAAATGTCAGGGAAAAAAGACAAATATTATCATGTCTCACTCACATGAACTAACTATAATATAAAAATTCAGTGAACTAAAGTCGAGAGGATGGGTTATCAGGTTGGGGCTTACAATAAAGGATCCTATACCGTAAGCACTTACAGCAGTCACATATATTCATGAGGTGTATCTGCTAATTCTATATTCTAAGATACTGAGCTGTCTGTATACAACATGGTCTTTCCCAGAAACTTTGGATACTTATGGGATGCTTGAGACTCAGAGTTAGAGCTCTGAAGGTATGAAAGGAAGCATTAGCCCATACAGCAACTGTTGAAAAAGTTGAAAAAGGGATCAGACTTTGACAAGAGATATGAATGAAACTGATCTGGATAGCACTAAAGCATATCAGAAAACAGGGTCAAGGATGTTATGGTCCATATTTTAAAACTTCAACTTCTGTGTGATACCAAAGTGAGAGATGTTTATTGGTGCAAAATTTATATTTTGGGTAGCACACTATCTAATTTAACTTGTTTGGTCAGTTTATTCAAACACTATAATTACATGGAATCTTGAATAGAGCATTAGATCTTGTTGGTTTGTACAGATGATGCCCCGATACATCCCAGAGTAATTTGGGCATGACTCCCAGGGGTGTGGACCTTCCTGGCATCATGGGACAGAAATCCTAGAATGAGCTGAGACTCAGCATCAAGGGATTGAGAAAAACCCTAGTATGAGCTGAGACTCAGCATCAAGGGATTGAGAACACCTTCTTGACCAAAAGGGGGAAGAGTGAAATAGACAAAGTGTCAATGGCTGAGAGATTCCAAACAGAGTCGAGAAGTTATCCTGGAGGTTATTCTTACGCATTAAGTAGCTATCACCCTGTTATACAAGATGTAATGGAGAGGCTGGAGAGAACTGCCTAAAAATGTAGAGTTGTGTTCTAGTAGCCAAGTTTTCTTGATGATGATTATATAATGATACAGCTTTCACAGTGTGACTGTGTGATTGTGAAAACCTTGTGTCTGATGCTCCTTTTATCTACCTTGTCAACAGACGAGAACATATGGAATGAAAATAAATAATAGGGGGAACAAATGTTAAAATAAATTTAGTTTGAAATGCTAGTGATCAATGAAAGGGAGGGGTAAGGGGTATGGTATGTATAATTTTGTTTTCTGTTTTCATTTTATTTCTTTTTCTGAATTGATGCAAATGTTCCGAGTAATGATCATGATGATGAATATGCAACTATGTGATGATATTGTGAATTACTGATTATATACATAGAAAAGAAAGATCAAAATAGGAATGTTTGCGTTTATTTGGGTTTTTTGGTATTTAAAAAAATAAAATTAAAAATTAAAAAAAAAGAAAGACTTGAAAGTGCTCTGAAATCTATAAATAGCTATGTAAATTCTAATCTTTATTACCAATTCTGACTGTGGAATCCAAGAGCCCCACATGGAGGAAATGGCATCTGAGATATAGTACTCAAAAGGGAGGTACTAAGGAATATGAAGAGTATTCTAAAGAGGAAGCATAAGTGATGGTTATGCAGGTAGTTCACTGGTAGAATATGCGCCTGCCATATGAGAGACCTGGGTTTGACTCTAGGCCCATTCACTCTGAAAATAATAATAATAATAAGTGATGGTTATGAAGGCCCTGGAGCCAGATTGCCTAGAGATCTGAATCCTAGCTACTCCCTTACTTATTAGCTGTACTACTTGAGAAAGTTATTTAATCTATTTGTGCTTCTATTAGCCGTCTGTAAAACTGAGCTACCTGTCTGTAAAGCAGTACACAGCTTATAGGGTTATTATGAGTAATTAAATGAATTAATATTTGCACTATGTAATTATGAAATAAGTGGTTGAAGCAAACAGACTAAGGAAAAGCAAAGAAGTACAGGGCAGATTGTCAGAAGAGGGCAATTCAATGTGCTTAGTTGGAAAGCAAAAAGAAAGGTGGTTTAATGCAAGATATACCTAGAAAGGCATGCTATTAGCCATGCTAAGAAAGCTATTAACTATGTGAGAAGGAGTCTTGCACAGGGAGGTTTTCCAACTTAATTCCAACTCTTTGATTTGTTAGTGGGAAGGTTACAGAACTAGATGAACTCCAATTCTCATTTACTCTGAAATTTTAGGAAAGGGGCTGAGAAGTCATTAGACTGTTTCATATAATAGGCTATAAACACCTTAGTGTGCTTCGATATAGTTAATCCAAATATGGATGTTCTGTAAAAATTAATTTCACCCGTTTCTTTTTACTTTTTTAAGAAATGCAGCTATCAAGAAAGTTTCTGAGTCATTTGTGAGCATTACATTTCTACTGGACAGCTCTGTTAGAGACTATTTTCAGAAGACACAGGAGACCATCATTTTGTGGCCAAAAGGACAAATTAAATGCAAGACATTATCAGAAAGTCTTGAAAAAACAGTCTTCTAGCCCTATAGAAGAAACCACTGTACTATGTTCAGTTTTCTGTATAGTACCTGAAGAAAGAAACAATGTAAAACCAAACAATTTAGGTAAACAAAATGATCAATAAGACAGGCAATACAAAAACTACTATATAAGATGAGAGTTCATAAACTCAGAAAAAAAGGAAGGAATCTGTGAAGCTTTATGGAGGCATTTCATACAGAAGTACAACTCTGCAAAGCTGGTAGCCTTATATGAAAAACCCAGAGAGGCCCAGACTAAACTCAAAAGTGGGTTCCAAAAGGATTACATTAACTATTAATTCATATAAAAATTTACTATGGAATTTCTGAGAGACACTGGCGCGCCTGCTTGATTCTGTTGTGTACCCCAGAAAAGCCATGTCCTTTAATCCTCATTCAATTTGCTGAGTGGTTGTTTTTTGTGTTTTTTTTTTTGAGTGGTATCTTTTTTATTGTTTCCATGGAGATACGACCTACCCAATTGTGGGTGGTAATGTGATTAGATGGTTTCCATGGACGTATGTCTCCACTCTTTCAAGGATGGGTTGCTTACTGGAGCCCTTCAAGAGGGAACCATTTTGAAAAAAACTTTAGAACCTACAGAGCCCACACAGAGACCTTTGCAGATGAAGAAGGAAAACATCCCCACAGGAGCTTCATGAAACAAGAAGCCTAGAGAGAAAGCTAGCAGATGTTGCCATGTTCATCACATGCCTTTCCAGTTGAGAGAGAAACCCTGATCACTAGCCTTCTTGAACCAAGGTATCTTTCCTAGATGCCTTAGAATTGACATTTTCATAGCCTTGCTTTAATGTGGACATTTTCACAGCCTTAGAACAGCAAGCATGCAACTTAATAAGTTCCCCTTTTTAAAAGCTGTTCATTTCAGGTATATTGCATTCTGGCAGCTTGCAAACTAGTAACAGCTTGTATTCCCCCAACCCCTTCTACAGTAATTGCCTTCAGCTCCTCAGTCAAAACTTGAACACCAAGCTCTAAAAAAATAGGCGTGCAATTTCTTTACTTACATGTCACCTTTAAGAACTGTCCAAAAGATCAGACAATACTCAAAATATCTAAATACTCCTTAAACCTGATTTTATTTTATCATTCATTCTTCCACTTGGCCAAGTATATGAAATCTGTACCTTCTACGATCTTCTCAAATCTTTTCTGTGGATGAGACACATCACATTAAATTCTTTATAAAAAGGTTATACTTTGTCCACTCATTTTTACATATTTCATTCTTATTCCTTCAAAGAAAGTAGATTCAATCCAGTAACTAGTGATCTGATCACTTTCAATTTAAACAGAGATCTGGGCCACAGTGGCTCAGCAGGCAGAGTTCTCGCCTGCCATACTGGAGACAGGGGTTCGATTTCTGGTACTCGCCCATGCAAAAAAAAAAAACCAAATACTCAAATACAGAGACCTCCTGATTAGATCCAAAACATCTTATGCATTTACTATCTGATCTAGTACCTCCAACGTCTAGTCAATTTAAGATTAACATGGGTATAGACTGCATGTGTGTGAAGATTTCTCAATAAAAATACTTTTTAAAAAACAAAAACTAACATGGGTAACTTCCTGTTACCTTCTTTTCTACCAAAACAACTTTCTTCCACTATGGTCATTAGGTGGCCCCAATGGTCTCTTTTCTTCCTCTGAAATAACCTTTTATTTGGGCTTTAAAACCTCTGAAAAGGTGCCACTGCAATACTTTCCTGGCCTACTTTATTTTAGTTTGCACTTCATGCCAAGGAACAGAAACAAAATTAAATTTCTTTAAACACACCAGAGATGAGCAGCACAAGTAACCTCATAAAAACAGTTTTAAGACATAGAAGGAAAGCTCTAATTAAACAGAAAAATAACTTTTTTCTCAGTAGTTTTCCAGATCAAGAAGTTTATTAAGAAACAGATAAAAACCACAGTTCAGCTGTATTTTAAGCAGAAACGAAATGACTTAATAACTATATTTCCTTAAAATGGAAAGGGAATCTAATGTTTATCCATCTAAGAGGCCTGAAGAAACTTCAACTGATTATTTTTCAAATCATTTCAGTACTCAGTTTCAACTCAATATCAAGACACCTTTTCATAAGAACAAGCGACATTTTATTATTCATAAAATAAAACTCAAAACAACTTCACAGAGCACACAAGCAGGTTCGGAGGTCTCCAGCCATGTGGGAGACCTGGGTTTGATTCTTGGTCCATGTCCATGTGTATACACGTGCACAAACACAAACGCACACCAGGGGGAAAAAAACAGCTTCTCATATGATAGATAAAAAGAAAACAAAATATCATCTCAATTCATTGATATGCAATTATCAACTTCACCTATGGGATTAACAACTGTACCAAACAGGTCTGGTAAATTTCCATGAATTGGGTCCCAATGTTGGTTGTGTTCTTGTCTCATGAAAAAGTACATAGCAGAAAGAAGCCACACAAAAAATAAAATTAAATAAATAAATAAAATCACATGGCTAATATATTAAAAAAAGAAATCAAACCACAAAACTAATATCTGAAGGATTCTAAGAGCACGAAAGCTACATTACTACTACTATTTCTCTGTCCTCATTTAAATTAATTTATTCTATTAAAAAGGGGAAATGCACAAGAGAGATTTTTCTATCATACAACACATATAATCAACATGTAACCATTCAGTTACATTCACAACAGCACAAGTGACCTTAACCATTTGGAATACTTCTTGACTAAGGCAGGTTAAGTATCAACTTCCTGGACAAGACAGGAAAACAAAAAAGCAAGTATCTCCTCCTTAAGAGAAAATATTCACAGAACAAAGTAAATTACCTTAAACTCAGATTAAACACTAAGCGGAACTGTCAACAGTTTACCCACTCACCACATAATATAAAAGTTTACTGAAGTAAAACAGGCACTTGCCCTACACGGTAAACACTTGCAGACATCTAAGCATTGCTTTTAGCAAGCACACAGAAACACTTCTTTAAAAAGCTGTATACCGGGCGAGCCACAGTGGCTCAATGGCAGAATTCTCGCCTGCCATGCAGGAGACCCGGGTTCGAGTCTCGACGCCTGCCCACGCAAGGAAGAAAAAAAAAAGCTGTACACCAATTCATGCAAACATTTCTGTTAATAGGGCTTGCAGCAACAAGGAAAAACACACCACCTCTAAAAACCAAGAAAGTGGAAACTTGAGGTAAGAAGGGAGGAACGACTTAAAGAGTAGAGAAATATGTGTACTTATTGAGGGCCTACTACTTTATCGACTTAAATTTAACTCAACATATAACCCAGAAAGGGGATTCACATCCGAATTAAAACAACCAAACCAACATTACAAACCCGCAATTCGGGAGGATGGTGAGGAGAGAGGGATGACCTGATGTTCTCCCATATCACTACCAAACCGTTTGGGCCATCGTCTTCCGATGCTTCAGAAACCTAAACACACCAGGGCCGCGTTCTGGGACGCAGGCGGCATCTCCTGTCAGACGCCGGCCACCCGGAGCTCCAATCTATTCTGTTCGAGACGACCCCCTCCCAAGAACACTAGGCCTGGGGCTTGGTTTGGATTATGGGAGACCCGGAAGTAGGAGGAGGAGAGGGGTCTTATAACTAGCGCAGTCAGGGCTCGGAGTCCGATAGCCAGGAGGGGCAACTCTGGGGCAGAGGCCGCGACATCCCTGCGGATCCCCACTGAAGAAAACTGAACAGCATTCCTGAGACGCAGGCTCGCTCGGCTCCCCGCGTAACACCAGGTCGAACCTGCTCACTCTGCGCCCTGCTGGACCCTCCACAGCAAGGGTCCCGCCGAGGGAGGAAAGGAGGACCGGAGGGCCCACTACTGCCGGACGAGGCGAGTCCAGCAAGCAGGACGCCCGCTTCAACGAGCTCACCTTTAGGTCGTTCTCTGGCAGGTACTTGCATAGCCGCGCTATTTCCACATACTTGTCCAAGTCTAGTGGCGCCATTTTAGAAGTACAAACCGCAGCGGCGGCGGCGGCGGCTGTAGATGTTGTAGCGGCGGCAGCGGCGGATGCCGAAGCCGGAACTCTTCCTACGTCACGTCCGGCCCATGAGAGGCGTCTGCGCAGCAAAGTTAAAGCTTGACTCGATTCTCTTGGCTCCCTCCGTGCGCCTTACGCCCTCTTTGGCTGAACCCGGGCTGCAGGCCCTTCGGGGCCGCGGCGGGTAGGGGGAGGGAGGAGGGCCTCCGGTCGGCGAACGATACCTGCTGGGACCCATAGTTGTCGTCGCGGGACTTGCTGGGACTTGTAGTGTGCTTTCGCGGCCAGCTACTCTTTTTTTTTTTCCTTTCCTTCCCTTCCCTCCTTCGGGATTTTCACTTCGAGGAACCCAACGAGGTTTTTCGGATGCAAAACGCAGTTTCCGACCCTTTTCACCACTCTCTGTTTCACCTTGAAGTCACTTTAAAATTGGGGCCCCCAGACTATGATAACCTGCTTACACTTTTCAAAGGCCTTGTGAAAACTTTGCCTACATCTTAGATTGTATATATTATTGAATAAAAATTTTAGAAATCCATGGATCTGCACAACAAAAACAACCACCACCAAATCTGTGGCAGAGATGTCAGGCTTCCAATCTTTCTGCCCGGAAGGAAGGGGGAAAATATCCAGACATTTCTTATGCAAAATGCTTTATAAATGCTGTTAAATCAATTCTCATCACATTTAATTCATAGGAAACCGAGAGCTTAAAGTAACTTGTCCAAAATTGCTCAGGGAATAAGCGGTGGGGCCAAAATGGAAAAATAAGTCTGGCTGGTTTAAGCATACTTAAATGTGAGTCCCACGGGGCATAGATTTTCTCGTTGTATCCCTTGCGCCAAGAACAGTACTTGGCATATTGCATGCCTTTAATATTCATTCATTTAACAACTGTTTATTGCACATCAGCTGTGTTTCAAGTATGATCGTAAGGGTTTAGGGTAGTTAGCAAATAAAATAGCAAAACTCCCTACCCTCAAAATGGATTTACGGTCTAGCAGAGGAAGACAACATAAACATTAAACATAATAAATAACCATATAGAATGTGCACGGATGGTTCAGTGGTAGAATGCTCGCCTTTCATGCGGGAGATCAGGGTTTGATTCCCGGACCATGCGCCCAAAAAATAACAAAAATAACCATATTATTAGAAAGTGATTTTTATTAAAAAAAAAAAAAAAAGGATTAAGGAGATAGGGTAATGTATTAAAAAAAAAAAAAAAAAGCTGGGGAATTAACCGCACAGATACCTGAGGGAATTGATCAGCAAGAGCAGATGTGGAGTCCTCAATAGGAAGTGCTAAGACAGGAGCGCTTCCAGAGTCTTTAGAAAATACAAGACTGGAGAGCTATTATAGAATTTTGAGTGGAGTTGAAATATGTTCTAAATTGTTCTAAAAGAATCACTCTGGTTCTGTATGGGGTAAGGCAGAGGAAATGGTTGCAGCTGAGAGACCTGTTGGGATATTGTTAGAAAATCCAATAATAGCTGACACTCTCCTCTTGCTCTAACATGTATTTGGGGGACAATTGGCAAAACTTTAATGAGGTCTCTGGGGGACGTGCTTTGTTCTATTCTTGTAATTGTTCTGTAAATTTGAAATTGTATCAAAATAAAATTAATTTAAAAAATAAGTTTGTTGCAGAGTTAATGCCTCCCACAAGCATTCATTTCTTCATTATTCAACAAAGAGGTATATAGTACCTATGATGTGAATAAGACAGATGTAAGACAACTAGGGAGCTTACAGTCTGATGGGGAAACAAAAAAAATGTAAATTAGCAAATATTTAATTGCAAAATGTGATTGGTACTGACTTCAGGGAAAATGGCCAAATAGACTAGCTCGAGCTTAGCCCTGATCCATGGAAAAGTTAGAGAAGGGACAGGAGGGCAACCAAGGTGGCGATTCGAAAGTGTTCCTGACTTGGGAGAGCCTTCTGCACTACATGCAGCAGCCCTGGTTGCAGAGGCCGAGGAACTGAGAGGCAGAAAGCTGGAGCGTGGCTTGGATGCGCAGAGCCACTGAGTCCATGGGTGTGCATGGACAGGAGCCTGGGACTAGGAAGTAAGCCAGGCCGCATTCCTTGGGTGCGCTACCCTCACTGGCGCAGCCCTGTGAACGGCAACTCATCCCACACTCCATGCACCCGAACCCCGTCACCCACTCCCATTCCCCACACTCCAAGCACCCCCACCCCACCAGCTCCCAGTGCACATACATGCCCCACACCCCCAGCCCAAGTGCAGCCCAACCCACCTCTCTTGCACACCTTCCAAGCACTGCCTCCCCCTCACTGTTCCCTGCAGGCTATTGCCAGTGCATAAAGGCTGCAGGCACTAACCTCCACACCTAGGCTACCCCGACCCCCCCACCCATAGTGTTGCACAGCCTCACTCCACCCTGCCTAAGCTCTGTGCATCTATTTATGGCACTCGCAGACCCACGCATGCGCACGAACCCCCAATCATGTCATTCGGCTCTGGGAACCGCACTTTACAGCAGCCCTAGAACTCCCTATGCGCATGGCCCTCAGCCACATTTCCCAGGTCTGAGAAAATGCTGACCTGAGCAGCCAGGTCATATCAGCCCCCAATCCATGAAGGCATAACGCCAACCACTGCCACAGCTCTACACATGTGTACAAAGGGCCCCGTGCCTTCTTCCAGCACACACCAGGGTTACGCCTCCTGCCCCCCCAGACTGGTGCATCCTCACAGCTATATCCTCCTCAGCTGCTGGGCACCCACGTTCACAAGCATCAGCATAACATCCCCAGCCTGTGCCTATACCTTCCCTGAAACAAATCACCACACAGAGTGCCCACTCCATGCTCTGCTCCCTGCTGTACAACAATCCCATAAACACAAGGCATTAGACTACTGAAGGAAATCAACACCCAAAGTAAATCAATCAAGATATTTACATGCAATGAAGACAGCAGAAGATCATAAAACATATCACAATGCAGATAGATATAGCCCTACCTAATGACCAAATTAAAACACCAGAGGAGACAAAGACACTGGAAAAACTAATCAAAGATGTTCATACAACTCTACTTAATAAAATAAGTGGAATAGCAAATGACATAAAGGAGATCAAGAAGACAGTAGAAGTAGAAGTAGAAAAAGACAGAGCATAAAGAGGAATTTGAAAGAATAAATAGAAAAATAGTGGATGTCACAGAGATTAAGGACTCTGAACAAATGCAAAACATACTAGAGGCACACAACACCAGATCTGAAGAGACAGAAGAAAGAATAGTAGATATAAAGGACAGGATAATTGACTTCAAAGACTCAAAACAGCAAAAGGCAAAAAAGATGGAAATAATTGAATGGGAACTCAGAGAAGCGATAGACAAAACAAGCACACAAATATAAGAATCACTGGTGTCCCAGAAGGAGAAGAGAGGAGTAAAGGGCTAGGAAGGGTGGTTGAGGATATAATGGGGGAAAACTTTCCAACCCTCATAAAGGACACAAATATACAAGTCAAAGAATCCCAAAGAACTCCAAACAGAATAAATCTAATTTTAGGCCTCCCCAAGGCACATACTAATCAGTCAGTCAAATGTTGAAGAGAAGCAGAAAATCTTGAATACAGCAATGGTAAAACAATCTACTGCATACAAGGGAAATCAAATAAGACTGACTTCAGACTATTCAACTAGCACCCTGGAGGTGAGAAGGCAGTGGTATGATATATTCAAAATCCTGAAAAAGAAAGACTTCCAGCCAAGAATTCTATACCCAGCCAAATTGTCCTTCAATTGAGGGAGAGATTAATGTTTTCACAGTCAAAGAAACTGAAAGAATTTGTCAACAAGAGACTGGCCCTACAAGAAATACTAAAAGAAGTTCAGCCGGTTGAAAGAAAAAAAAAACAGGAGAGGGAGGTCTGGAGAAGGGCACAGAATTGAAGAGTACCACTAAGAGTAATTTTTTAAATACAAAGAGAAAGAAGGAAAATAATATATAGATCTGACAAATAAAATAAAAAAGATAGGTGGTGGAATAAAGAAGCACATTTTCAGTAGTAACTTTGAACGTGAAAGAACTACACTTACCAATTAAAAGATACAGATTGAAAGAATAGATTAAGAAACATAATCCAGCTGTATTATGCTTACAAGAGACTCATTTTAGACACAAGGATAAAAAACAGTTTGAGAGGGAAAGAATGGAAAAATATTTTTCATGCAAGTTGTAACCAAAAGAAAGCAGGAGTAGTTGTACTAATACCACACAAAATGGACTTTAAATGTGAAGACACCATAAGAGACAAAAAAGAACACTACATACTAATTAAAGGGCCAATTCACCAAGAAGATATAACAATCATAAATGTTCATGCTCCCAATCAAGGAGATCCAAAGTACATGAGACAGACATTGACAAAACTGAAGGGAGTGATAGAGGTTTCAACAATAATATAGGAGACTTCAATACACCACTCTGCTCTATAGATAGAACAACAAGACAAAAGATCAACAAGGAAATAGAGAAGTTAAATAATTTGATAAATGAATTATAACTAACAGACATATATAGGTCATTGCACCCCAAAGCACAAGGTTATACGTTCTTCTCTAGTGCTCAATGAACATTCTCTAGGATAGATCATATGCTGGGGCACAAAACAGGTCTCTATAAATTTAAAATATTGAAATTATTCAAAGCACTTTCTCTGATCACAATGGGATGACGCTGGATCTCAATAACCACCAAAGAACGAGAAAATTCACAAATATATGGAGATTAAATAACACACTCTTAAACAACCAATGGGTCAAAGAAGAAATTGCTAGAGAAATCAGCAACTATCTGGAGATGAATGAGAATGAGAATATAACTTGTCAGAACTTATGGGATATGGTAAAGGCTATGCTGAAAGGGAAATTTATTGCCCTAAATGCCTATATTAAAAAGCACGAAAGAGCAAAAAATGAGGACTTAACAGCACAGCTGGAAGAACTTGAAAAAGAACAGTAAACTAACCCCAAAGCAAATAGGGAAAGAGAAATAACAAAGATTAAAGCAGAAATAAATAAATGGGAGAACAAAAGAACAATCAAAAGAATCGATAAAACCCAAAAGTTGGTTCTTTGAGAAATTCAATAAAAACGATGAGCACTAGCAAAAATCAGAAATGAGAAGGGGTGCGTTAACACAGACCCTGAAGAAATAATAGAAATCATAAGAGGGTACTATGAACAACCATACGCCAGCAAACTAGACAACTTATATGAAATGGACAAATTCCTGGAGACACACAAACAAGCTACACTGACTAAGGAAGAAATAGAAGATCTCAACAAACCAATCACTAGTAAAGAGATTCAATCAGTCATCAAAACTCTTCCTACAAAGAAAAGCCCAGAGCCAAATGGCTTTACAGGGGAATTTTATCAAACATTCCATAAAGAACTTACACCAATTCTGCTCAAGCTTTTCCAAAAAATTGAGGAAAATGGAACTGTACCTAACTCATTTTATGAAGCTAATATCATTCTAATACCCAAACTGGGAAAGATGCTCTAAGAAAGGAAAACTACAGACCAGTCTACCTAATGAACATAGATGCAAAAATTCTGAATAAAATATTAGCAAATAGAATCCAACAGCACATTAAAAGAATTACACACCATGACCAAGTGGGGTTTATACCAGGAATACAAGGATAGTTCGACACAAGAAAATCAATTAATGTAATATAGTGCATTAACAAATCGAAAGGAAAAAATCACGTGATCATCTTGATTGATGCTGAAAAAGCAATCGATAAAATTCAGCATCCTTTTCTGATAAAAACGCTCCAAAAGATAGAAATCAAAGGTAACTACCTCAATATGATAAAGGGAATATACGAAAAACTGATAGCCAGCATTGTACTCAGTGGAGAGAGACTGAAAGATTTTCCCCTAAGATCAGGTAGAAGACAAGGATGCCCACTGTCATCACTATTGCTCAACACTGTGCTAGAAGCTCTAGCTAGAGCAACCAGGGAGGACAAAGAAATAAAATGCATCCAAACCAGAAAGGAAGAAGTAAAACCGACATTATTTGCAGATGATATGATACAACACCTGGGAGATACTGAGAAATCTACAGCATAGTTACTTGAGCTAATAAACAAATTCAGCAAGGTGGTAGGATATAAAATTAATATGTAAAAATCAGTTCTATACACAAGCAATGACTTAGCTGAGGAGTCAGTCAAGGAAAAAATTCCATTCAAAATAGCATCTAAAAGAATCAAATACTTAAGAATGAACTTAACTAGGGACGTAAAGGACTTGTACACAGAAAGCTATGTAACATTGCTAAAAGAAATCAAAGGAGATATAAAAAGGTGGAAAGATATTCCCTGCTCATGGATAGGAAGGCTAAATATAGTTAGGATGTCAATTCTCCCCAAACTGATCTACAGATTCAACCCAGTACCAATCAAAATTCCAGCAAACTACTTCGAAGATTTGGAAAAGCTAACTACCAAATTCATCTGGAAGGGAAAGAGACCCCAAATAGCTAAAAGCATCCTAAAAAAGAAGAAGAAAGTGGGAGGAATAACACTCCCTGACTTTAAAACCTATTATAAAGCCACAGTGGTCAAAACAGCATGGTACTGGTAGAAAGGCAGAAGCACTGATCAATAGAATTGAATCGAGAGTGTAGAAATAGACCACCAAACCTATGGTCAACTGATTATTGGCCAGGCCCCCAAGTCCTCTGAAATTGGACTGTTCTAGTTCGCTAGCTGCCGGAATGCAATATACCAGAAACGGAATGGCTTTCAAAAAGGGGAATTTAATCAGATGCTAGTTTACAGTTCCAAGGCTGAGGAAATGTCCCAATTAAGACAAGTCTATAGAAATGTCCAATCCAAGGCATCCAGAGAAAGATACCTTGGTTCAAGAAGGCCAGTAAAGTTCAGGGTTTCTCTCAAGTGAGAAGGCACATGGCAAACACACTCAGAGTTTCTCTCTCATCTGCAAAGGCACATGGTGAACATGGCCAGGATTTCTCTCTCATCTGGAAGGGCACATGGCAAACACAGCATCATCTGCTAGCTTCTTCTCCTGGTTTCAGGTTTCATGAAGCTCCCAGGGAGGCGTTTTCCTTCTTCATCTCCAAATGTCGCTGGCTAGTGGACTCTCCTCTTCATGGTGCTGCAGCATTCTCTGCTCACTCTGAATCTCTCATTCTCCAAAATATTTCCTCTTTTATAGGAATCTAGAAACTAATCAAGACCCACCCAAATGGGTGGAGACACGTCTCTACCTAATCCAGTTTAAGAACCACTCTTGATTAAATCACATCTCCAGGGAGATGATCTAGTTACAGTTTCAAACATACAATGCTGAATAGGGATTAGAAGAAATGGCTGCCTCTACAAAATAGGATTAGGATTAAAACATGGCTTTTCTAGGGTACATACATCCTTTCAAACTGGCACAGGGACTTAGAGATACATAGAAGTGAGAGGTGGGTGAATCGTTAACTAATGAGGTTGAACTCCGATGTAAGGGAATAGATAGGAGTGAAGGTGATTCTCTAGTGGGTCTAGAAGTAACATTACCATATTGAAGATGAACAAGATTTAAAAGGGTTGTATAGACATACGTGTCCCGCTGACTCACACTAGAAATAGGAATGAGTTCTTGTAAGAATTACTTCAAAGATAGGATTCTCGTATAAAGAGTGTTTAAGTCCAGGGTACAGCAGGAACTGCTATTGCATGCTGTGAGCTATGTTCAAAAGGAAACCATCAACACTACCACAGCAACAGCAGAGGTAAATAATGGGGTGAGGGACAAAAGTTAAGAGGAGGATTAGATTTCCTATTTGGCAAGGGTTTGTTTATTGGTTTTCTGTCTCTTGGGAACAATGAAATTATCTAAATTTGAGAATGTTGATAGACTGTGGACTTTGGGCCCTATACATGATGCCCCATGGATGCAGGTGGCTGAAGGATGCACTGATGGAGAAGCAGAATGGTACATGATGTGTATACTTACAAACGAAGCTTGTGCTGCTACAAAAAGGAACAAAGTACTGAGGCATGCCACGATGTGAGTGAACATGTGGGACATTTGGTGAGAGAAAATAAGCCAGAAATAAAAGAACAAGAATGTTATGGTTACCTTTAGAAAATGCATATAAGAAAACAGGGGCCCAGTTGTAAGCTTTTAGAGCAAACACATTAAGTCTGGAGTGGTGATTAGTATTTCTAGAATTTGAGAGGCTGTTTTATATATATAACCTGATATTTACAGATAAGAACAAAGCTGATCTGGTTGAGGTTAAAGTAATTCAGAACATAGGGGTAAGGAACACAGTGTCTATATTTTAGAACCACACATACTCTTTGAGACCAATGGAAGAAAGGTTTATTTGATCTGGAACTGAAATTTTCTGTAGTGCATAATCTAATTCAACCCATCCGTATAGCTCATTTGAACAATTGAAACACAGGGACCACAGAATAAGAAAGAGGTCTTTTAATCCTATGTAGATTATTGTAACGCCTGGAAACATCTTAGCGTATATCAAGCAGATAATCAAAAAGTATTGGCAAAGTCCCCTGAGGGAGGGGAGAAAGATATGAAACTATTAAACCTTACTATCAGGGAATCCCCTGATACTGAGTCAAACTTTGGGGACACTCAAATCAATAGGCCATGCCCTCGATCGTGAGGCTTACTGTTGTGAAGCTTGTGTAGGTAGCGGAGAAGCTTAAACTACCTTTAAGCATGCCTAAGAGTTACTTCTGGAGGACTTCTGTATTGCTCAGTTGTGGCATCTGTCTCTCTAAGTCCAACTCTGCAAGTGGAATCACTGCCCTGCCTCCTACATGGGACATGACATCCAGGGGTGAATGTCTGCCTGGAGACGTGGGAGATGACTCCCAGGGATGAATTCAGCCCTCGCACCATGGGATCAACAATTCTATCCTGACCAAAAGGGGCAAAGAAATGTAATTAATAAAGTAATAGTAGTAGAGAGAGTTCAAATAGAATCGAGAAGCTACTCTGGAGTTTGCTCTTACATAAGCTTCAGGTAGACCTTGCTACTATCATAACCTGCCAACCCCCAAGCAGGACTATTCCGAACAATCCTAAAGAACACCTAGGGCAATATATAAGATTCTATAAGGGTTCCATGCACTAGAGTAACTTGTCAGAAACCTACAACCTTCAGATGGGTCCCTGGTCCAGATAAGTCCTGAAACCTAGCTCAGCCTCTCCAGAACATCAGATAGTTTGATCTTTCTACCCCATATTAGTGACAGACCCTTCCAATATAAAAAAATTTAGAATTGCCATAGCCCAAACAACCCTAAAGAGAGGTATGGAAAGATCGAAGTTGATGGTGCAGTTATACAAAGAAGATAGGATTTAACAAATGAATATGAATCCTGAATCATTAAATTGGTATCTCTTGTAGTCTCCAGTATTTTAGAGTAGCTAGAAGTAAAAACCTAAAATTGTGAAATTGTAACCCATGTCAAAGTCTGAAACATGTTCTACAACTAATTGTGGTGCTGTGCTTTGAAGTTTATTGCTTTTTTGTATATATGTTATATTTCACACACAAAAAAGAAGGAAAAAAAGTCGATAGTGAATGATAAAAAAATATTTAAGCCCTCTAGCCTCCTATATTCTGGAACAGCTAGAAGGAAAAATATGAGAGGATGGTATGGTAGCCCATGACAAAGTCTGGGATCTCTCCTGTAACCACTTGTTGAAGAGTGCTTTGAAAACTACTGCTTTTTTATTTCTTTGCTTTGTATATATATTATACTATACAACTTAAAAAGTTTAAAAAAATGTGACTGGTACTAAAAAGGGAAATGAGGGGCTACTGTAGGTAAAAAAAAAAATGGGGTAGAAAAAGCCCTACTTTATTTTGTTTTATTGTGAAATACAACATATATACAAAAAAAGCAATAAATTTCAAAGCACACCACAAAAATTATCGAAGAGATTTCAGAGTTTGATATGGGTTATAGTTTCAGAATTTTAAGTTTTTCCTTCTAGCTGCTCCAAGACATTGGAGACTAAAAGAAATATCAATATATTCTATATATCATTCAGCAATCATACTCATTTGTTAAATCCTATCTCCTCTGTTATAACTACTCCTCCTTCTCCTTTGATCTTTCTCCCAATCTTTATGGGGTATTTAGGCCATACCCATTCTAACTTTTCCATGTTGGAAAGAGTTGTCAGTAATATGGAATTGGGGGATGAAAGTAGTTGATGTTCTGGAGAGGCTGGTCCCTCTGGGTTTCAGGACTTATTTGGCCTAGGACTTTATCTGGAGGTTGTAAGTTTCTGGAAAGTAATCACAGTGCATAGAACCTCTGTAAAATCTCAGGGCCCTAGGTGTTCTTTAGGGTTGGCAGGAATGGTTTTCGTTGGGGTTTGGAAAAGGCCTACTTTAGATTGGCAATATTGTATAAGTAAGGTGTACAGATTACCTGAGTTTGAATCTACCACTTACTACCTTTGGGCAAGTATTTCATCCTCTCTGTATTTCAATTTCCTCAGGTCCAATATTGAGATGATAATAATAGCTACCTCATATGGAAAAAGTAAGAATAGCACTTACCTCATAGGCTTGTGCAGAAGTTTATTGTAATAGAGTTAAAATAGTGTCCATCACAGTACTTGCTAGCACTGAGTATTGGGTGGGCAAGGGGGCCCTTTTTCAAAAGGTAACATTAAACCTTTAGGGAAAAAAGTAAATGGAATTTCTTGGAGAAAAATATCTAAATGAGGACAAATGGTATTAGCTTTCTTTTTATTAGAGGTCCCCTTTGGGGACTTTCCATCTCTTAACCTCAGTAAATGGGAATAAATCCTACACAAGATACCTTCTGAGAATTGGGAAGGAGGGCATATAGGGAGATGCATGTGAACATTCTTTATAAACTGTAAAAGGAAGGAATCACCAGCATGATTGTCTTCCTTTGCTGATGGACTGGTGAACAAGTAGGTGACAAAAGCCAGCAGTGTGCCCTTTCTGTGAAAATAGGTGACAGTGTTCACATTACCAAATTTGGGTAGCAAGAAGCTCCCTCCTGCAGACCCACCTCTTTGAGTGAACATCATTCTTGACACCCACACCAAAGAGGAAGGAGGAAAGCATCCTAGTAGTATTGGATGAGTTTTTGGAAGAGGCGATAGATACGTGGTTTGGTACTAAGAGAGTGTGCCATAGCTTGCTGACTAGATCGTATTCTTAGTTTTCCTTGTCAAAAACAGAAGATCTGGGCTCCAGGTTCTGCCATTTACTTACAGAAGTCATTTTTAACTTTTCTGGGCTTTGGTTTCCATTTTAAAAATAGATTTCAAAAGTTCCTCCCAGCACTTTCTCAAACTGAGTTCTAGGCTAAAATTATTCATTCCATGATGAAAACTGGTTTTCATTTTGCATACAAACCTCTTTTAATTTTTCTTCCTCATGTGCAACTCCTGCATGGCACCCAAAAGTAGACCTAGCCTTTAGACAAAGGGGATGTCAGTGCATTCTACAGCTCTGAGCACAAATTATCCAGATGCACATGGACACATGGCAGACCACACCTGGCCTTTGTTTGCTTTCTTCAAGGACACCTGGATGACCTAATACTCCTAAACTCCTCTTTGGCATTAATGGGGATTTTTCCATTAGTATGAGCACTCACAAAAACTTATGGTGTTTGAAACAGGGTTTTGAGCAGTGAAGGGAGCTGTAGACTTCAAATCCCATTTTGTCAATTAATTTTGGTTATGATTTCAGGTAGCTAAAAGATTCACAAAATTGGCCTTTTGCCTGTATTATCAAATCCTCTCAACAGCTTTCTCTGCAAGGTAAGTATTGCTATCCCCCATCTATAGTTGGGAAAACTAGGGCTCAGGAATAGTAATCACTTTTTAAAAGTCTCAGAGTTAGATGGCTAGTACTGGAGCTTGGATTTGAACCCAAATAGGGCTGAATGCTTCCTGTTATCATATCATAGTACTTCCAGTTCTGATTCCAGGAGCTAATATGGTTTTCTTCCTCAGATGTTGTTGTTGTTGTTGTTTTTCCTAGGACACAACAATTGGTCTAAGCCAGTGGGGTTCTCTGAAACACAGATACAATTGAGCTACCTCTCCATTTTCAAGAAAGTCACAGGGAACCTATGATTACTAAATAGACCAGAGATCATATAGATGAACACCTTTAACTCAGGCCTGGTGTCTGGAGGCTCTGTGTTTGTAGCCAGTGATCGCATGGGGTTTACACAAGACCAGCTCCACACCAGATGTCGGGTCCTGAGCGCTTCTTACACACGATCTCACAGATTCCTGCCTACAATTCTTATCTACATTTTGCAGACAGAAGGCACTCAGACCCAGAGAAAAGATAGATACTCTCCTTATGAAATTTTTATTTTTAGCACTTATTACAATTGTACCGTTGTTTTTGTTCTCTCCCTCTCTCTCTCACACACACACACACACACATACACACACACACACACACACACACAACTGAGTTAGCTGTTTAAGTCGCCCAAAGCTTAAACGGACCAAAGGACTGCGCAGGGCAATTTCACACCTACGAAAGCACCCTTAACTCTCCCCTTCAGATACCAGTTATAACAACCGCTAAAACCCGAAAATCTAACTGTTAGCTCCTCTAGGATAGCCCAACTGCCCAAAGAATTTAGATCACCAGAATTGATGCCCAACCCAGGGCATTTCCCTTGTAAGTCGCTTCCAAGCAGCCCTGGCTTATTTACTCAACAAAGGAAGGAAGGCTCCAGGGACTGCCGGGCCTATTACGTTCTCGAAAAATACACTGCCCGGCAGACACCCCAGCACCGCAGAGCCCCGCCCTGCCCTTTACAAGGCCGCGCCTGAGGCCTGGGGGCGTGGCAGAGGGCGAGGAGGAGGGGGGCGGTTGGCCCGGACCTCATCCGGGGCCTGAAGGGGAGGGACACGGATCCAAGTCCCGCCCCCATTGGGGGGCGGAGCCACGGCCGGGCCTTCCCCAAGCCGCCGCAGGTAACCGGCTGCGGGCCTGGGTACTCCGGGGTTCAGGGTCTAGCGGCATCCTGGGCAGGGGTAGCCGGGCCCTTGGGTGGGGCGGAGGGGACGAGTTGACCCGAGCATGGTGGAATGAGTTGGGGAGGGCTATCTCGGTCTCCGGCCGGCCACATTGACCCAAAGACACGAGCTTGTTCTCTCCAGATCCTGTCTCCTCCCTCACATGCTGCCACGAGGGTTTGGCACAGCAGGGGGTCAGCTGTGAGAGATCACCCCTCAGGGGAAGTCCACCCCATTGAGCTCTGGGCTTGGGGACAGTGGTTAGAAGTCTAGGCCTGCAGGTCGGTCGGATTTTATCCATTCTTCTATGAATTAATACATTTTCCTTTTTCATCCACTCACTGCTCACTCACTTTTATGCTATGCCAAGTCCTTGGTAGGTTCAGGGTGATGAATCTTTTCTTTTTTTTTTTGACCTCATCTCAGTGTGAGCCAGAGGCACGGGTGATAAATCTTGATGAATCTGAAAGGCCTGACTCTCTTGGAATTTAGGCGAGTGAAATTTAGTCTAAAATCTGTTCTAGAGACTTTTAAATAAATAATTACATCCAGAGTGATCCCTGCAATGATAGTGGTTTAGTAGAGCCTTTCGAGCCCACAGGAAGAAGAAAGTAACTTGGAGATGGAAGTGGAAAGGCTTCACTGAGAAGGGGATGTTTGAATTGAGCTAGGAGTTTGCAAGTTGACAAGGAGGGAAGGGATATTCCAGGTAGAGGAAGCAGTACAGCCTGCAAATTATGAAAGAACTTGCCATCTTACAGAAACAGCAGAAATCCAAATATAGTAAGAAATTGTGGCCGTTGAAACCAGAAGGCTTTGAATGCTGTGCTGAGGCCAGGATTTTCCCCTAGAATTCAGTATTTCTCATTCTTTAAAAATGTTTTCTCTTTTGACCTCTGGAACTTTATTGTGATATAAAAAAAGTTATGGATGTGCACAGAAAACTTGACCCAAAAAACTTTACATCTTGTAGTGGTGTTAAGATAAAGAGAACTCTTCCTCCCAAATATAAGAGTATATCAAAAGGTTGGTGAGCTTATTCAAATTAATCGGGCCGTAGAAATTGGTACATTCAACATGAAAGATTTTAAGGAAGGGAGTGACTTAATTTGTTCTGTGTTTTTGGAAGAAGATAATAGTGAATGTCTAAAAAGTGCCTTTCTTTCTTATACATAGGACACCATGAAACTGCTGCCAGTCTTGGAACCTGGAGACAAGCCTAAGAAAGCAACATGGTCTGTAAGGAAGCATTCAGGCACAGAAAAATAACGAGTTTTTCTTTCATTTTTAGTAGTTTACTAACACATTGATCATGAATGAAAAAGTGTAGAAATGAAACTGTCTGCAGTTTCTTGCAATTAGACTCAAACTGTCTGAGAAGGTCTTCAGAGGGAAGATAGTGGGATAATAATTATCACAGAGCAGATGTTGATTTTATTAAAATTTGTTTACCAGAAAGAGTAAGGCACCGACCATCTGGCATCCTCAGCTCCAACACTGACTTCCCCCATGCTGTGACTAATTTTTAAGATTTTCAGGGAATTGAATTTGGATTAAACTGGCATCCCTTTTTCTTGGGCTACTTGTTCAACCAACCCGTAACTTCTTCATTCAAAAACTAATGCTGGTCTGCCAAGCAGCTGTGATATAGATTTGCGAAGATATACTTGCTATATAGGTACAAAGTGAATAGTTTCAATTTAGTGGGAAAGATAGGCGAGGAAGATGATGGTGATGAAATGTGATCAGTGCTGAAGTAAGCCTCAGAGAACCTGTAGAGAGGAGGCAAGCTTCCATCTTGGTTTGCTTGCATCCACTCTTGCTCTGTTCCCAATGTAAAGCTGATCATGATACTCCCTAGTTTAAAACCATTTCCTGCTTCCCCATCGATCTTAGGATGAAAAACAGACTCTTTAAGCAACGCACTGGACCCTGCATAATCTTTCCCTGCCTGTATTTCCAACCTCAAATCTTGTTACTCATTCCTTTGTTCTCTTTCTCTTCCTTTGAAATGCTTTGCACTGTCTTACTCAGAACTGTACATGCTGGTCTCTCCACCTCAACTGTTCTTTCATTCTGTCTCTCATCCTTCTTTTTGCCCAAGTAAATTATCCTCATACTTCGGATCACAGTTTGTGCTTCCTCAGGAAGCCTTCTCTAACCAGCTCCAACCCCTCCTCACCTCTCCTTATGGTCCAGTCTCTATAATATGTTCTCATACATTATCTCATATCTTTTTCACACAATTGAAATGAAATAGATATTTGTGCAATTATCTATTTAATGTCTCTCTTCCTAACTGAACTGTAAGGCCATGAAGGCAGGGACTTTTTTGTCTTGCTCACCATGTATCTAGATGGCTATGTGCTCTTGTGTATGTTATTTAATCTTTCTAAGGCTTCATTCTTCATTTGTAAAATTTAGATGATAATAATAGTATTATCCTCAAAGGAAATTTGTACAGAGTGAAACCAGGATTGTAATGTAGTTAGCAGCATATTGGGTATTATAGCGGTTATTCAGATGGTACCTTGAGATAAGTGAATCTGGAAATCAGAAAAAATATTTAGACAAGAAACAGAGATTTAGAAACTGATAGTGATATAGAAGGGTGGTGATTGAAGCCACCAATACAGATAAAATTGATTGGGTAAGCAAGTGTGGACTGAGGAGAAGAGAAGGGAATCCCAAGGATATTGAAAGTTAGAAGGAGGCTGGCAAGCAAGAAGTCAGAGAAGGAAATAGCAGCCACAAAGCTAGTAGAAAATCAAAAGAGAGTTCCTTGGAGAACCCAGGCAAGGAGAAAGGTACATGAAGGAGGGAAGGGTCAGGAGTACCAAATGCCAAAAAGGTCAATTAAGACAGGGATTGGAAAATGGCTACAAGAATTTTCTTTTCCAACTGGGAAGCTTGAAATCTGTTTTCTCAGTCAGCATTCAGAATCACTTTAGAGAGTAGAATAAGTAGATCCTGTATTTTATTTTTCAACGTCCTACCTTCGTTCCATCAGGTTGAGCTTTGTGGGTAATCCAGAAAGTCTTGTAAAAATCCATAAATTCAAGAGACTTTCTTGGCAGAGGCCTAGCCAGTGACAAGGACCTTTGAGCACATAAAGCTCCAATCACCATTTACTGAGTCCATCCACACTGTTACCAGGCTTCATCTTAGTCTGTGCAACCACCATTTAAAGTAAGAACTATTGCTATCTTCATTTCACAATGAGGAAACAAAGGTTCCGAAGGGTTAAGTGACTTCCAAAGGTCACACGTCTAGGAAGTATTTAACCAATATCCTAACCCAGGACACATCATTGATTATCTCTGGGTCTCAGTTTCCCCATATACAAAATGAGAACAATTACTAGACCAATCCACCCCCATAAGATTACTGTGAGATGAAAGTAGTGAGAATATTGAAAAGCTGAAGATTCTGTACAAAGGGCAGATACTCTTATTAATGAGGGAAGTACTGCTTTTCTGGATACAATTTAAAGTGCCTGGGTATGTATAGGACCTTTCATTCTCGGGAATATTTCATGAAGAAAGGAAAGAACACACTGTTGCATTTAATTCCTTGCTCAGGCCTCTTGAACACATCCTCCCTTTGGCAGGTATACCTTGACCCCCCCTGGACACAGCCCCTGTGCTCGGGTTGGCCACAGCTGCTCATATTTACCCCCAGTTGGTGATGCAAAGAGAGGGAAGGTCTTCATTGTTGGGGGAGCAGATCCAAACAGGAGCTTCTCCGATGTGCACACCATGGATCTGGGTAAGATCAGGGGCTGCAGAGTATGTGCCCTATGGCCAGAGGTCAGGCCTTTGGGCTGCCAGCCATGACTGGAGCATTACCAAGAGGGGGTTCAGACCAGACATGATTTTCCTCTAAGTAAATGAACATTACTGACACGTCCCTAAGATCTCAGTAGACTTCCTGGCATTCATACACCTGACAACACCTCCTTGTTTTGAGGGAAAGAGCCTTTTTATGACCAGCTATCTCTGACTATCCAACCATTCATTCATCAAATATTTTTCTGTTTGAAGACATCGATGACTCCCACTTCTCCCTCATCATCATGTCCAGTTAATTATCAAGTCTTAAATATCTCATCTTCATCCATGTCTGTCTGCTTCCACTATTACGACCATAGTCCAAACCACTATTAGCTGTCACTAGACTATCACAATAGCCTCCTCATTGAGCTCCTTGCCTCCAAGTTTACTCACTGCTCCCCACCCCAAGAGTCAATTTTACATACCTAACCAGAGGGTATTATCCAAAATACAAATCAGACTATGTAAACCCCTTGTTTTATGTCTTTTCATCATTTATTGACTCTCCCTGACTCACATTTGCTATATTGGATATCCTTTTGTTCCTTGAATGCACCTTGAACTCTGGCCTCCAGGCTTTTGCACATACTGTTCCCTCTGCTTTGAAGGCTCTTCCCTTTCCTTAAATCTGGTTGCTATTCATATTTCAGATCCCAAACTAAATAGCAATTCAATGGGAAAGCTTTCCTTTGATACTGCCGAGGTATTTAGGCACCTCTCTGTATATATCCAAAGTGCCCTATACTTTCCCACCTCTACCCACCTTCGAAAGTCTTATCACATGAGATAGTTTCTTGTCTGTCTTCCTCACAAGAGTATAAGCTCCTTGGAAACAGGGAACATGAGTATCTTTTTCATCATTGATTCCCTACAGTGCCAGGCACAAAGTAGGTATTAAGTATTTTGACGAATGAATGAGCAAATAATTGATTACTATGTGCTATGTATCACAGCAGAAGTTGAAAACTGGAGACCCCATACATGTTTTTGTTAGGTACATATACCATTGTTATTATTTTGATCTAATTTGTTTGCCAACCAAATGTGCAGGAGACTACATATAAAAATTGAAATGGCCTGGCTTCTCTTGATAATTTAGGAAGATCTGACATGAGTAGGCCTGCAAGTCTGCATGGCAACAATTATTTGGAGCGGAGTAGTGGCTGCTTCCCATCAACGGGGCTCTCGTTCTCCATTTTGCCACTGTCCCAGCTACTCTTGTAGAGGCATGTGAATTTCCTCCCTCTGCACTAAGAACTCAAAGGTGAATTAAATCTCTCCCAACCCCGAAGGAGCTCACTATCTAGTTTGGTTACATCTTTATTGCCACCTATTACTTGCTTTGTGACCCTCACCAAACCGTCTAAACCTGCTGAGCCTCAGTGTCCTATAAAATGAAGAATACATGCTTCATTTGGCAGTTGTAATGCTCTAACCAGATAATGCCTGTGAATGTGCTATGTAAATGCCTTACTGACTAAAATAACTAATAGGTTAAATATTGTTATTCTGGAAACTTCCTTTAGTCGGAGATCATTTCATGTAAGTAAAAGAAACCCTTAAAACAGCAGTAAAAGGGGTAATTTATAAAGATATAGGCAGAAAGTGTAGCCCAGCCTTAGGGGAGAGTGGAACTAGGAATTGAAAAGCTCCCTCTTCCCTCTCTTTCTCTCTGGGGTGGACCTGCTTCTTTATGCAAATGTTTCATTTTTCTTTTCTCCATACTTGGGCTTCCTCTGCTTCTCCACACATGGTAGAAGATGGCCAGGCAAATCCAGAGACCTGTTTGAATTCCAAATCCTTGGGAGGAAGGATGTGATTGGTCCTGTTTGGGTCAAGTGTCTGCCTCCTACCCAGTCGCCTAAGGCTAGAAACTCAAGGTGTTGTACAAACATATCTTCTAGGCTCTACCCTTGTGATCGTATAATGGGAGCAATTTCCATAGAAGATGGCTGATGAACTAGGCAAACAGCCTCCAAAGTATCTACTATAGAATTTTTTGGAGGTCACCACATTCCCTTTAATCGATTTGATGGTGTTCACATATGCTTTTGACCTTCTTTTCCTTACTACCATCCTAAGTTTGTCAACCAATGTAAGCAGTAGGTAGCACCAATGTAGGACTTGGGTGAAATGTTTTCTAGAAACACACCAGTGGAATTTAGCTACCTGGGAGGGCCTCTTACCTCGGTACGAACATGCCAGCTTCATTCCTTCGTGCACACCTGACAGCATCTGGGTGTTTGGAGGTGCTGACCAATCAGGAAATCGAAATTGTCTACAAGTCCTGCATCCAGGTGAGTAACTAAAGTTTTTTTGTTGTTTTTTTAAAATTTTTTTATTAATTTTAAATTAAAAAATATGACAACAAAGAAACACAAACATTCTTAATATATAATCATTCCGTTCTACATATATAATCAGTAATTCACAATATCAACACATAGTTGCTTATTCATCATCATGTCCATTTCTTAGAACATTTGCATCAATTCAGAAAAAGAAATAAAAGATAACATAAAAAGAAATAAAATGAAAACAGAAAAAAAAATTATACATACCATACCCCTTACCCTTACCTTTCATTGATCACTAGCATTTCAAAATACATTTATTTTAACATTTGTTCCCCTTATTGTTTAATTTTATACGATATGTCCTACTCATCTGTTGACAAGGTAGATAAAAGGAGCATCAGACACAAGGTTCTCACAATCACACAGTCACATTGTGAAAGCTATATCATTATACAGTCATCATCAAGAAACATGGCTACTGGAACACAGCTCTACACTTTCAGGCAGTTCCCTCCAGCCTCTCCATTACATCTTTTTTTTTTACGTGGGCAGGCACCGGGAATCAAACCCGGGTCCTCAGTCTTGGCAGGCAAGCATTCTTACCTGCTGAGCCACCATGGCCCACCCTCCATTACATCTTGAATAGCAAGGTGATATCTACTTAATGCATAAGAATAACCTCCAGTATAGCCTCTCGACTCTGTTTGGAATCTCTCAGCCATTGACACTTTGTCTCATTTCACTCTTCCCCCTTTTGGTCGAGAAGGTTTTCTCAATCCTTTGATGCTGAGTCTCAGCTCATTCTAGGATTTTTCTCAATCCCTTCATGCTGAGTCTCTGCTCATTCTAGGATTTCTGCCCCATGTTGCCAGGAAGGTCCACACTCCTGGGAGTCATGTCCTAAAGGTTTTTTATTTCAAATACATAAATATTCCAATTCCAATGCCTGTATGTTTGAAACTTATTTGAATTATACTGATTAAATCCATTTAACTTTGCTGACCTTACAGAAAATAGGAATTTTAACTTCTAGCAGAATCTGAAAATAACAGAATTACATTTTTTTTCTGGTAACATGCACTGTTATCAATTCCTTCAATGCAAATGTTAGAGGGGACTTCAGAGGACGGCAATGCTAAGTGGGAATTTCAGGTCCAGATCCAGTGAAAAGAAATGACCTAAAGTCCCTAGGGAGCCCATGACCGAGCCAGAGGTCAGAGATGCTACTAACATTCTATGATGTACAGGATAAGGCCCCACGCCCTGCCCCCAATAAAGGATTATCTGCTCTGAAATATTAATTGTGGCAAGATTGAATAATCCTGACCTAGATCTTCCTACTATGTTTCTTTTAGCCAAGAAGTACAAGTTTCTTGGCTTATTTTACTGGCAATTTTATCATAGGGGAAGCAATTTGGAAACTTAGTAGTCACTATGAAAGTATGTTGCTGAACCATGTATGGGAGATGGGCTTGACTTCTCATTTTTTAAAATTTTGCTTTTGTTTTTCTCTTTATAAAAATAATTATTTTATAAAGTAATTATTTTCATAAAGAAAAATGATACGTGATCATTTTTACTGGCTGTGTAATATTCCTTTTTGTGATGATACCATAATTCCCTCATTGTTGGACCTTTCTTTCTTAAGTCTTCTTTAGGGTTCATGCCCAGAAATAAAAAGATCACATAAAACACTGTGAATCTTTTTAAGGGTTTTAATACATGCCCCCAAATTGCTCTCTAGAAAGCAATTTTTTTTTCAGTTTATCCTCTCTCCAGTGCTTGTTTCATTCTATGTTAACCAGCATTGAATTTGTTAATCACTTTGCTAGTTTAATAGGCAAAAAAAAAAAAAGTAAATAGTTACACTTTTTTTCCTAGTTCTAGTTTGTTAATTATTAGTAACCTGGATTTTTTTTTTTCACATCAGTCATCTCTTACCCAGTTCTCTCTAGTAACAATATATTTGCATGACAGATGCTCAGAGTTCAGGCAGTGAAATTAATTTTATATGTCAAGTGCTTAAACTTCTTTATAGCACTCAACTGTATCTTTTTATAAGTTTATTTTATTTATGTTTTTTAAATGTATCTTGCCTGTATTATAATAATACAAGATACTATCCCTCGACTGGAATATAAGTGCTTTCAAGGCAAGGGTTTGTTCACTGTTGAAATAGACAAGGCACTCAGCCGACTGTGCTTGGCTAACCATGAAGCCAGGTTTTGGTTTTTTTTTGTATAGAAGCAAGAGAGAATGTTGGTTAAGAGCTTTGCTACCCATTAACCATGACTTTAAGCAAGTGATTTAACTTCTGTATGACTCAGTTTTCTTCTCTGTCACATTGGGAAAATAATAATGCCTACTGTAAGTTTGGCAAGGATTTACGTTAACCCAATATCTCAATAGTTAATGCTCAATAATTGTTAGTTGTTGTGATCGATGTAGTTATGGCTGGGCAGGTAGAAATCCGTTCTGGGACCCTACCCTTTTGATTTTCATTGACAGCATCCTTTTAAATAAAATACAAGCAAGTGAGAATTTGGACAGGTTCTGTCAAAAAATTGATTTTCCTCCTGATTTTTCTCACCTAGAAAGTATGATTTGACACCAAGCCCAAGCAATAGGAAAAATGTAAATGAATCATTAGTTGCTTTTGTTTTTAAGGCAAGTCTCAAATGGCTTAGGACTCCTTTGAAATGAATTGTGCTGGTATTTGACTTGGCAGCGATATAGTCCTAGGATCATCTTATCCTATGGGTTGTGTGCCTTCTAACTCCACATAAGATCCAAAAGCTCTCCAAAATCTGTAGCTGTAGAGACAATTATACTTTATTTTGGTTATAGGCAGAGACTTTTTTGGTCTCCAGGTGGATATTTGAGTCCTACACGTTTTATAAACTCTTCTTGTGGCACTTTGAATATTCAATGCAGACTTTCATAAAATAAGGTCTCAGGCAAAAAAATAATTCCTGATGTGCTGTGGTAGAGTGAATATGGGAACCTGAGAGATCTGAGTTCAAACCTCTGCTCTTATAGTCACCAACGCTGTGAACTGTGACAAGGGGTAAAGGATTTAAATTTTCTGAGCTTCAGTTCCCTCACCTGCAAAATAGGTGTACTCTCTACCTACTTCCAAGGGTTGCATGACAACAGTGAGGATGCGAAAGTTTTGATTCAGCATCGGAAGGTGCTTGATTAATGCATCTGTTTCTATAACTTTTTTAATGCTTCTTTCTTAAAACAAATAACCTTCTATAAACCCACCCAGGTGTTGGAATTTTTTTCTCAGGTCAGAAGTGTAGAAAATACATAGCTCTTGTTGTTATCAAAACAGAGTTTAAATCCTAGTTCATCCATTTGACTTAATCTACCTCTGCTTCAATTTCCTTATCTGTAAAATGGTGAAACTAATATTTATTGAGCACTTATTGTTTAGTAGAGATTATTATTGCTGCTATTAAAACTGTGATGACATTGTCTACTTTTCTCTTAATGGCCACAATGTCCTGGGAAATTTGGCACATTTGGTCTTAGGCATCCAGTAGGAATGAATTCTGGCAAATGCTGAACTCATCTGAATGGGCATTGAGGCAGGGTAGTCAGCAAAGTTGAAAAGGATTCAAATAGAATGCTTGAAGGCCTGTTGAAAACAAATGAACCGCATTCTTTTTTTTTTAGTATTTTTATTGATAAACAACATATAACACAAACATTCTTTTTTTATTCTTATATCTTTTTAAATTTTAAAAAATATATAACAACAAACACAATCTTAACATATAATCATTCCATTCTACATATATAATCAGTAATTCACAATATTATCACATAGTTACATATTCATCATTATCATTTCTTAGAACATTTGCATCAATTCAGAAAAAGAAATAAAAAGAAAAAAGAAAAAAAAATCATACCACACCCCTAACCCCACCCTTTCATTGATCACTAGCACTTCAATCTACTAAATTTGCTTTAACATTTGTTCTCCCTGTTATTTATTTTTATTCCGTATATTGTACTCGTCTGTTGATAAGGTAGATAAAAGGAGCATCAGACACAAGGTTTTCACAATTACACAGTCACACTGTGAAAGCTTTATCATTATACAGTCATCTTCCAGAAACATACCTACTGGAGCACAGCTCTACATTTTCAGGCAGTTCCCTCCAGCCTCTCCATTACACCTTAACTAAAAAGGTGATATCTATATAATGTGTAACAATAACCTCCAGGATAACCTCTCGACTCTGTTTGGAATCTCTTAGCCACTGACACTTTATTTTGTCACATTTCTCTCGTCCCCCTTTCGGTAGAGAAGGTTTTCTCAATCCCTTGATGCTGAGTCCCAGCTCATTCTAGAATTTCTGTCCCACGTGGCCAGGGAAGTCCATACCCCTAGGAATCATGGGATCTCATTCTTAATTGCAGCTGTGGCTTTTCAATCTTGGGGATTTTGATCTGTTTGAACAAATTTAAAGTGTCTCCCCAGTCCCTTCTTGTCTTTGGTGGGAATGAGATCCCTCGCAGGAACGGTGCTGACCCACTTGGGGATTGGGGTTTGGAGTTGACCCTGCCCAGCCCCAGAGAAGAGCTCAGGCCCCTCAGCCTGGATGTTTTAGGTGCATGCTTCTCTCTGCAACAGAAACCAGGACCTGGACCACGCCAGAGGTGACCAGCTCCCCACCATCTCCAAGAACATTCCACACATCATCAGCAGCCATTGGGAATCAGCTGTATGTCTTTGGAGGTGGAGAGAGAGGCTCCCAGCCCGTGCAGGATGTGAAACTGCATGTGTTTAACGCAAGTATGGACTGCCAGGCATCTCTGGGCTGCCCTATACCTGGTTGGGATCACCTCGGCCTGGAGCTTACCCAGTATAGGAAGCAGAGGTTAGAAAATTAAATCCTGGCTGAGTGACTTCTAGACTTCTTTGGTGTATTCCTTAGCTATTTCCCCCCAACACCAAATTTCATGTTTAAAAATGGATAAATGATCAATTAAAATTTGAGCATTACAGTTTATAAAGTAAAAAAATTAAAGTTTCTCCTTTAGCCTTTCTTTTCCACTCTCCAGACAGAGGTAAACACTGTTAACAGTTCCTACTATCTTCTTCCAGACTTTCCTATGTATTTATAAATCATACATGAATGTATATATATATACACATTTTCTGTGAATTTTGAAATTATGTATACATTTAAGAAACGTATATACAGAATCAAATTGTAAATACTGTTCTACAGCTTACTTTTGAGGGGTAAAGTAGATATTAGTAGTTGAAAGCATGAACTTTGAGGCCACAGGCCCTAGACTCAGACCAGATCTGCTCCATACTTTCTGTGTTACCTTTGACTAGTTACTTAATCTCTCTGGACCTTAGTTTGCTGATCTGTAAAACTGAGATAATAATAATGTCTACCATAAAGAGTTGTAAAGATTATATGAGATAACGTGATCCAGTGCATAGCACAGTGCCTGGCACACAAAGCCCTTAATAAATAGTACCTGTATTATTATTATTATTATTTCATCATTTAATCACACATCATGGATGTCATTCTGAGTCCAATTTCTAGGCAAAATATACCCTTCTGTGAGTGTACCTTATTCATTTGGCTACTTTCCTATGAATTGACTCCTTTCTGTCAGTGTTGCAGTAAACATCCATGTACATTTCTTTCTCTTTGCACAGGTTACAAACATTTATACGGAATAGATACTAAAAAGTGGAATTACTGGGTCACGATGGTAGAAATGTTAAAATTGTGAAAACTCTTGCTAAATTGTTGTCCAAGGAACCTTTGCATTTCTTTCTCTTACTGGCAGTCTTTTATGAATAATACTATTAAAAAACAGGTGACAAAAGTACTTTTCATTTGTATTTTTGCAGTTAGGATGCAGCCTGTTTTGAAAAATTACAATAAGCAAAATTTCAAACTTTCAAAGTAAAATTGGAAGAATGTCTTCAGTCTTCACAGTCTGACTCTTCTCTTTACAGAAAGAATGGGCTTTGTGATTCTTTTAAAGCAGTTTTTAAAATTTAAGTAATATTGGTTTTAAATATAAAAAATATAAGGAAGAAGAAACTAAGTACATATTTATATGTGAATATGCTTACTCTGTGCACACATATATTATTACCCAAAAAGTAATATTAGCATCTTGGTGCATTTCCAGTCTTTTTTTATTATAGCAGAGGTAATTCCTTATCTAATGTTTGCATTTTTCACTTAAGCATTTTCCCATGTAATCAGTCTTCACCAGTAGTTTTATTGAATGCATAGTATTCCATCATGGCTTTACCAATAAATCCACCATGCCTCTGTTGTTGAACACTTAGGCTATTTACAATTTTTCTCTATTATAAACAATGCCATGGTGAACATGTTTATGCACAAACCTTTTGAGATTATTTTAAATTGTAGTCCTTGCAATACTGGGGGCACATTGAGCAATCTGCAAGCATTCCATAATGGCCATTCAAAGATAAGTTGTTTAATAGACCTTTGTCTCAGACAGTTTTGCAGCATGCCTTTAAGACTTTTCTGGTATGTTGATTAATTGATTTTGTAGAATTTTGTATACATAACAACTTTGAAGATATGAAGTATTGCATATGGTAGAATATATTTGCACCATTAGGATAATGACAATATTAATAGGTCTCAAATATTGAGTCCTTTCTTTGTTCCTATGCTTTTTTATACATTATCTCATTTAATTTGCACCTCAACCCTGAAAGGTAGGTATTGTCAGGTATTGTCTTTATCTCCATTTTAAAGCTGGAGAAACTGAAGCTTAGAGAAGTAATGGGCTCCAGATCACTCTGTCTTTTAGTGAGAAAAGCAAGTTTCAAATTCCAAAACCCATATTGTAACCTTTATCCTCTATTGCCACCTCAGGATAACCCTTTTTATGTAAATGTACTCTATATTCCCCCCACCTTTTCAACAAAACAATTAAGGATATCATGTTAGAAAGAAGACTCTGAACATTGACTCATTCTTTTTAACTCTGGGGCAGATCTAGGATGAAGCTTATGAAGGATTTTTTTTAATTATTTTTATTGTAAAACCTTAACAAACAAACATATAAACATTCTTGACATGCAAACATTCTGTACATGGTGTACAATCAGTGGCTTACAGTATCATCACATGGTTTTGTATTATTTTTTTGAACATTTGCATCACTCCAGCAAAAGAAATAAAAAAGAAAAAACTCATACATACCATTCCCTTTATCCCTCCCTCTCATTGACCACTAGTATTTCAATCTACTCTATTTATTTATTTATTTATTTTTGTATGCTATATGTGCAGGGTCACATTTCATTTTTTCTTTTTCCACGTGAATATCCTGTTATTGCAGCACTATTTGTTGAATTTTTGTTTGTTTTTTCTTTCTTTGTTTGGTTGGTTTGTTTTTTGGGTGAAGTGCATGGGCCAGGAATCGAACCCAGATTTCCCACATGGCTGGTGAGAATTCTATCACTGAACTACTCTTGCACCCCCCAATCTACTCAGTTTATTTTAATCTTTGTTTCCCTGTTATTTATTTTTTGTCCATATTTTTAACTCATCTGTACATACCCTCGATAAAAGTAGCATCAGACACAAGGTTTTCACAATCAGTCACATTGTAAAAGTTATATTTTTATACACTCGTCTTCAAGAATCAAGGCTACTGGAACACAACTGTACAGTCTCAGGTACTTCCCTCTAGCCACTCCAGTACACCATAAACTCAAAAGGGGTTATCTATATAATGTGTAAGAATAACCTCCAGGATAATCTCTGTACTCTAAAATCTCTCAGCCACTGATAACTTTATTTTGTCTCATTTCTCTTCTCCCCCTTTTGGTTGAGAAGGTTTTTTCAATCCCTTGATGCCAGGTCCTGGCTCATCCCAGGATTTCTGTCCCACGTTGCCAGGGAGATTTATACCCCTGGGAGTCACATCCCGCATAGAGGGGGGCAGGCAATGAGTTCACTTGCTGTGTGGGCTGAGTTAGAGGCCACATCTGAGCAACAAAAGAGGTTCCTTGGGGGTGACTCTTATGCCTAATTTTAAGTAGGTTTAACCTGTCCTTTGCAGGGATAAGTTTCATAGGGAAGAACCCCAAGATCAGGTTCAGCCTCTTGATTTGGTTGTGCCCATTGCTTACAAGAATATCAGAAATTCTCCAAATGGGGAAGTTGAATATATTCCCCTTTCTCCCCATTCCCCCAAGGAGACTTTGTAAATACTTATTATTCACTGTCCAAATCACTTTGGGATTTATTGGGGCATCACACTAACCTGGACAAAGCAACAAAATCTCATGCCGTATTCAAAATTCCACGTGCTTATGGTGTTCAACTAAACTGACCATACAGTTTGCACCCCCAATCTACTCAGCTTATTATAATCTTTGTTTCCCTGTTATTTATTTTTTATCCATATTTTTAACTCATCTGTACATACCCTCGATAAAAGTAGCATCAGACACAAGGTTTCTGATTAAATTAGGAAATGCACTAACTAGCCAAGATATAAATTTTGCAACAAATAAACATTTCTCCCTTTAGTCTCACACAGAAGTTGAAGTTTTAAATGTGGATGATATCATCCTTTACCCAGTCTTCTGATATATCTTAGTCCTATCCAGATCATATTCATTCATATCTCTACTCAATGTCTGATCACTTTTTCAGCTTTTTAAACAGTTCCTGTATGGGGTACTGCTGACTTTCATAGCTTAAGAGCTTTAACTCTGAGTCTCAGGTGTCACATAAATACCCAAAGTTTCTGGGAAAGACCACATTATATACAAACAGCTCAGTATCTGAGAATTTAGAATTAACAGCTACACCTCCTGAATATGTATGAATGCTGTAAAAGCTTACAATCTAGGACCCTTTACAATATAATATGCCCCAACCTGATCCCATGCTCTCAACCTTAGTTCACTGAATTTTTATATTATAGTTAGTCCATATGATTGAGGCATGATAATATTTGTCTTTTTGTTTCTGACATTTCATTCAACATAGAGCTCTAAGGTTCATTCATCTAGCTGCATGCCTCACAACTTCATTCCTTCTTATGACCGCTCAGTAGTACATTGTACGTATACACCATAGTTCTTGCTTCCATCCCTCATTCCTTGTATCCTTAGGTATCTCCATTCATTGTGGATCATGAACAACACTGCTGCCAGAGACACCAGTGTATGAATGTTCATTTGTGTCCCCACACTCAGCTACTCCACATATATACTGAGCAGTGGGGTTTCAGGGTCATGTGGCAAAACCACCCCAGCCTCCTGTGGAACCACCACACTGCCCTCCAAGGGGCTCCACCTCTCAGTTTCCCTGCCGACAGTGACTAGGTACATCTCTTTCTAATGGAGGACTTTTAAAATTAAAAACAAGGAATTGCTTCTTAATGCCCAGTAAGAGGGCACATCTGTTAGGAAGTGCTCTCTTCAGCCTTAGAAGTGTTCAAGTAGAGGCTGCCCAGGCTGCAAAAGCTAGAATCTTGGACTGGGTAAGGTGTGTTGGAGTGAATGACCCTGAAGTCCCTTCCTGCTTAGAGCATCTCTGCTTGCTGGGAAATGGTAAAGAGATTTAGGTGTATTTCTCATGTTCTTGCTTCATACCTTTGCCATCTGATGTCAAATGATTTTCTTTTCTAGACACTCTGACCTGGTCACAGCCAGAAACACTTGGAAACCCCCCATCTGCCCGGCATGGTCATGTGATGGTGGCAGCAGGAACAAAGCTTTTCATCCATGGAGGCTTGGCAGGGGACAGATTCTATGATGATCTTCATTGCATTGATATAAGTAAGTAGGTGGAAGGAATGGGGCTTATCTGTTTAAAATTAAATAAAATGTTTTGTTAGAATATAACCTTGCTCACAGGTGTGTATAATGAGTGGCTTGCAGAATCTTCACTGGGTTCTGCCAAGTGTGGCCTGAGTAACAATAAATGCAATCATTTTTTGAACACTTACTAGGTACCCAGCCATTTATTATTATTTCTGATCCTCCCAACAAATTTTCTCTTTCATTAAAATTCAGTATGCTTTGTGTTCCTGTTGGGTTTCTTTTAGGCGTTAGCCACTAGCCCTGTGCCTTTGAGCAGCATGGATAACTTTTAGAGTGTGTCTAGGGGTGGGCGACCAGAATTGCATGCTTGCCATGCTAAACATGGTTGAAAACATTGAAAAATAGGAGGATTAGGGAGAACATGAGAATTGCCTTTAAGTATCTGAAAATAGACGGATTAGGGAGAACATGAGAATTGTCTTTAAGTATCTGAAGGGCTGATATGTCTTTAAGAGCCTGGACTTATTTTGGATCATACCTTCACACTGTGAGCTCCATTAGGGCAGGGACTTTGTCTTCTTTGTTTTTCTGTCACAGCCTCTGGCAGTAAGTGATTTGTTGAACCATAGTAGTGGACAGATGAACATGTTCCACATTGCTCCAAACCGCAGGAATTGAAACAGTGGGCAAAGGGCATGGGGAACTGCTGTGCTGTTTATTGGTTTACCTTGCCAAGAAGTGAGTTCTTTGGTTTGGTGACATCAGAGGCCAGGTGACCCTGGCTAGGATTCCTGCACCCGCTAGAATTTTGGTTGGACTGGGTGATCCTTCCCTCCAGTTTTGAGATGCTGGCTCCTCCCTTGCATAGACAGATGGAAACTATCTTCACAGAAGTGAAGTACAGGCAGTCAAATGGAGTTTTAAAGCTTTTTTAAAAAAAATTTTTGCTATTTGTTTCTATTTTTTAAAATTTATTTGTTTATTAATTTAAAAAGTTTAACAAATGAACTAAAACATTAACATGTGATCATTCTGTTCTACATATATAATCAGTAATTCACAATATCATCACTTAGTTGCATATTCATCATTTCTTAGAACATTTGCATCAATTCAGAAAAAGAAATAAAATGAAAACAGAAAAAAAGATTATACATACCATATCCCTTATCCCTCGCTTAAAGCTTATATTTAAAAATATATCCCTGCCATGCCAGAGACGTGGGTTCAATTCCCCGTGCCTGCTCATGCAAAAAAAAAAAAAAAAAAAACCGTTAAAAATATACTCCTTTTCTCTTGTGCTAAGGAACCATACTCACCAACTGTTTTTCCTGCTTACCCAAGTAGTTCTCTAAACCTAAAACTCAATGCTATCTTGCCTCATTTAAAGACTTGTTTGAAAAGATGCAAATTTCCCTGCAAAAATAGGTTCCAAGTAGGTGCTAAGGCAGCATTACAGAAGTAATGCTCTCTCACATTACAGGAGAGAGAACAGAAGTTTTGGAGTTTGACTTAAGTTTATTTCTAGCTCTATCACTTACTAGCTGTGGGATCACTGAAAAGCCTCTCTCTCTCTCTAATCCTGTTTCCTCACCTAAGAAGAAAGTAGGCAGAAGTAATAGCAATTTCATAGGGTTACTAAGAGAATTAAATGAAGCAAGGTATTTAAATCTCTAACCAGCACTTCACAAAACTGCTTTCTAAAGAACTGTTAGTTTTTAAAAAACATGTGCATTTATGTATGAACATATACAACTACTACTGGGCTGCAGATCAGTTAGTGATGATGGTCACCAAAGATATTATTTCTCCATGTGCTCCACACACTGCCTACATCAGAACCACCTGGGGTGCTTGATGAAACTTTTAGATTACTGAGCCTCCCCCTCCCTAGACTACTACATAAGAATTTTAAGTCTGCTCCCCACTTCCCACCCCACAAGAATTCTTATGCACACTAAATTTTGCTGAATTGCTTCCCAGGGCTTTTAGTGAATGATCCTCAGTGTATAGTCCAGCAAATTGCTGGACTCCAATAGAGATAAGTTTGAAGCCACATTCTAACCATGTTATGTATACCAAATTCTTTCTGTTTGCAGATGACTTGAAGTGGCAGAAGCTAAACCCCACTGGGGTTGCTCCCACAGGCTGTGCTGCCCACTCAGCTGTGGCTGTGGGGAAACATGTGTATGTCTTTGGAGGAATGGCTCCCACAGGAGCACTGGATACAATGTACCAATATCACATAGGTGAGCAAGTGTCTGTCACTCTAGATCTTTAAACGAATGTAACCACTCAGACTTAAAAAGTGAGTGATTTAGATTTGCAGTTTTGACCCCTCATGTCTGAGTCCAAAGGAATGAAAACCAAATTTGTAGGAAAATCCATCATCAAAGGTGTAAGTTACACTTCCATTAAGTTTTTTCTCTTTTGTTTCCTGTTTGTGTTAGGGTTCATCTGGTACAATAAACCACTGAACATTTCTGGAACTTTCTTAAAAGCCTGTTTTTTTCCCCAACATAGAAAACCAGCATTGGACTCAGCTTAAATTTGATACTTTTCTACCCCCTGGACGATTGGACCATTCCATGTGTATCATTCCCTGGCCAGTGACATGTACTCCTGAAGAAGATTCAAATTCCTTCACTCTAAACTGCGAAGCTGAGAAAGGGGATCTTGCTAACAAAGGAGTGACACAAGGTGGTAACTCACAAGAAAGTCAGTCTGGCACACTGCTTTGTTTTGTATTTGGCGGGATGAATACAGAAGGGGAAATCTATGATGATTGTATTGTGACTGTAGTTGATTAATAAAATCCACATTTTAATACTTTAAATGTGAATTGCTTTCAGAAAAGTTAAATGAAACCTTGTTTCATATCTCTAAAACATGTCCTGCACTTTATATCTACCTTACTCTATCTACTTTGGTAGGCGAAGAAATGAACTGGATAACCAAGTGACAAAACCACTATCTAAAGAGTTTTATCAGAACCTAGGTATGGATGGTTATGAACACTAATCGCAAAATAGTTGCAGAATCAATTTGATGGTATAAGTCACAGGTGGACACTTGAAGTCATCTTTTTAATTCAGTATACTTGCTCCTCAGAAAAACTTACAGAATGTTGGTACATGGTAGTGAGTACCATGGGGGATGGGGATTAAGGATCATAAGACTGATGCTTATGTTTCCTAGCTACCTAGCAACCCCATTGTGCAAGGGCACACAATACTGCAGGTATTTAAATTTGTACTGAGCATGGCCTGGAGGGCTGTACTAAACTCAAGGCCTGCCTATGTGGTTTTGAGACAGCACAGAAGAGCTCCAAGCCTCAGAGTAAGACAAGCTGGGTGTCAGGTCTCAGTTCTAACATCTTTGGTAAATTAACCTTTCAGCCTGTTGCCCAGCTATAAAATACCATCACCTCGGGCAGTACTGGATTTTATGGTAGCACTGGACAGCCTGTTTGATAGTATTATCATCACCTAGACTATCCTGTCCCTAAAAAGCCAATCTAAGTTATTCTAAATCATCTTGACATAAACCTCTGCCTTTAATCCAAAATTATATAGGGGTTTAGTGTAGTTTCAAGGTTATCATCCTAGATCCACCCAGTACCAATGAGAGATTCCAGGGATGAAGATTATAACATAGCTAGGGCTGAAAATAACACTATAACATCCTAAAAAATCCAAGTGTGTAATGTTACCTGGTCAGGTCACTCCATCAATTGTTAAAAGTCAAGAGAATCCAAACACCATAAAGCATCATCAGAACGATGATTCTTAAACAACATGAAAGGGAATTTTAATAAAATAAATTAGGAAATTTCAGGTTGTTCAAGAAACTTCTGGGTACTGTGAAATGGTCCTTGCGAAGGATGAAACCTCCCTGCCACCCACTTTCATAATTAGATTAAGGCCAGGCATATCTTCCTACAAGTATTGGAAGACATCTTCTACCTCATCCCCTATCAACCCAAACATTTACCCCCACCCCTCCAACATGCACACGTGACAGTCTAACCTTAAATTTTAGTTATGTTCCTGAAATAAACAACTAACCTATCAAGAAGCGTATCACAAAAATTAGACTGATGTAAATAACAAACATTTATTGGTGTCACTTATGGTAGAAAAAGTTCCTACACCAAATGTACATGACCCAATTGTTAAATAGAACATTTTTAAGGTGAACACACTCCCCAACTTTTTTACCCAGTTTTTAAAGATAGCCAATTCCTCCTCTTCCCCCCACCCCGAGACATGTGAGCAACTGCTAATGAAAAGCAGTAAACAGCCACTTGGGCTATAGCATTTTCAACTCCACTCAGAGGTGAAGATTCCAATTACATTCGAGACTTAAGTTCTCTCAATATTCTAACAAAAGTTCCTGAGTCCAGTATTTACAATATTACAGCACTAGCAGAGCAGTGTCTACAACTCATCTTTTTCTGCTGTTTCATCTTCACCAGCTGGAGGAGGGCCTGCACTTCCATAGAGTTTGCTGATAAGTGGCTGAACAATTTCTTCTAGTTCCTTCTTTTTAGCTTTGAAGTCTTCAATGTCAGCATCTTGGTGACTTTCCAGCCACTCAATCTTTTCCTCTACAGCTTTTTCCATGGTTTCTTTATCTTCAGGGGAAAGTTTGCCTCCCAGCTTTTCTTTATCTCCAATCTGATTCTTCAGAGAGTAGGCATAGCTTTCCAATTCATTTCTAGTATCAATACGCTCTTTGAGCTTTTTGTCTTCCTCAGCAAACTTCTCAGCATCATTAACCATCCTTTCAATCTCTTCAGGTGTTAGACGATTCTGGTCATTGGTAATTGTGATCTTATTTTTGTTCCCTGTGCCCTTGTCTTCAGCTGTCACTCGAAGAATGCCATTCACATCTATTTCAAAAGTTACTTCAATCTGTGGGACCCCACGTGGAGCAGGAGGAATTCCAGTCAGATCAAAGGTTCCCAGAAGGTGATTGTCTTTCGTCAGGGGTCTTTCACCTAGAAAGAAGTTAAACACACGTACACGCAAAAAAACCTTGTTAGTTGTTTTTAACAATCATTACTACATCTAGATTCCTGCACTTCAGTATGTTAGAGCCTGTAGAGAAAGTCTTATTTGGTCTGTAAGAAGCAGTAATTAGGACTAAAAAGAGTACATTACTACTATTAGTTCTTCTCTGGACTTAAGCTATTTGACAGCATTAGGAGTAGTTTACCCTTTCTCATTTTTTATTCTAGGAACAGCTCAGAAGTAACCTTCAATGGAAAAGGATACTAGATAAGAAATGAACTTTAGTGCTAACTCTATGAAACTACTGTAGTCAAATTAAAGAAAACAGCAGACATTTCCATGCTCTTCTAAAGCAAATTACCTTCATAGACCTTGATAGTAACAGTTGGTTGATTATCAGAAGCTGTAGAAAAGATCTGAGACTTCTTTGTGGGCACCACAGTGTTCCTTGGGATTAGTTTTGTCATGACACCTCCCACAGTTTCAATACCAAGTGTAAGGGGGCAGACATCAAGCAGCACCAGATCACCTGTAAAGGTAAGTTAGGTTAATTCTAATTCAACAGTTATAGGAGCCCTTCACCAAGCAATCTCCCCATGAACTGTGTAAAAGTTAATCTTGTCATTCAGTTAGGTCCTAAGGAAAAATACAGTTGCTAAAGCTCTTAGGAATGCCTCAGGTTTTGTCCTCACTGTACTCTTTACATGTTGTATGCTTTGGACAAGCTGCTTATATTCTACTGCTTCCTAAAATAATAGTCTTACCATCAAGCTACTGTTGCATTGTGGAAGATGCTGTGACATCGACCTACCTGTGTCTTGATCACCAGAGAGTACACCAGCCTGAACAGCAGCACCATATGCTACAGCCTCATCTGGATTTATACCACGGGATGGCTCCTTGCCATTGAAAAACTCTTTAACTAGTTGTTGAATCTTTGGGATTCGAGTAGAGCCACCAACAAGGACAATTTCATCAATATCAGACTTCTTCAAATCAGAGTCCTCCAACACTTTCTGGACAGGCTTCATGGTAGAACGGAACAGGTCCTAGAATAAGAGACATGGTTACTGTTATGCCTGTTATACCTAAATGCACTGTTCTAAAATTCATACTGTAATTACATCTCATTCACCAAGCAAACAAGGGTCATACCATGTTTAGCTCTTCAAATTTGGCTCGAGTCAGGGTCTCAGAGAAGTCTTCACCTTCGTAGAAGGATTCAATTTCAATTCTTGCTTGATGTTGAGAAGAGAGGGCCCGTTTAGCCTTTTCTACCTCACGCCGGAGTTTCTGCACAGCTCTGTTGTCTTTCCTAACATCTTTGCCAGTCTTCTTTTTGTACAGTTTGATGAAGTGTTCCATGACACGCTGATCAAAGTCTTCTCCACCCAGATGAGTATCCCCATTAGTGGCCACGACTTCAAAGACACCATTGTCAATGGTGAGAAGAGACACATCGAAGGTTCCACCACCCAGGTCAAACACCAGGATGTTTTTCTCACCCTCCCTCTTATCCAGGCCATAAGCAATGGCAGCAGCTGTACTGTTAAGAGGATGAGAAAGAAAATTCAGACAACTTTACACTTCCTATTTGGTAAATATGCACACCAATGAATTTAACACTTACGGCTCATTGATGATCCTCATAACATTCAGACCAGCAATAGTTCCAGCATCTTTGGTTGCCTGGCGCTGGGCATCATTGAAATAGGCTGGTACGGTAACAACTGCATGGGTAACCTAAAAGGGTAACAAAATGTTACTCAGTGTCACGTGATGTTTTAACTCTTTCTTAAGTCAAACTATCACTTTATTCTCTAAGCCCATTTGTATGATGGGTATGATATATACAATTTTATATCCACGGAACGGCAAGCAATAAGTGATAATGTGAGAAGTAATTTGTTTAGCATACAGTAGAGCACTCAAATAATTAAATGTGATAAACGTGAATGTCACCCAGATTCAAACTATTAAAATCGTTAAGGCATCTATAAGTAACAGTCAACAAATAATAATTAAAAATTACCAAACACCCCTAAAGAGTGGGAGAAAGATCAAAGGTGATGGTGGAGTTATACAGAGAAGGTAGGGTTTAACAAATAAGTACTGTTCCTCAATCATTATACTGTATTTCTTTTAGTCTCCAGTATCTTAGAGCAGTGAGGAACAAAAACCTAAAATTGTGGAACTGTAATCCATCCAAACTTGGAAATCTGTTCTACAACTAATTGTTATGCTGTGCTTTGAAATTTATTGCTTTTTTGTATGTTATTTTTCACAAAGAAAGAAAAAAGTGATAACAAAAATATATACGTTCCTTCTAGCCTCCCATGTTCTGGAAAACTAGAAGTAAAAAATCTGAGATGATGGTATGCTAGCCCATGACAAATGCTGGGATTTGTCCTGTAACTACTTGTTGAATAGTGCTTTGAAAACAATTGCTTTTTTCTTTCTTTGTTTTGTATGTATGCTATATTTTACAATTTAAAAAGTTAAAAAAAAGAAAAAAAAATCAAAATCACACTGTTCTAGAAATATTTACCTTCTTTCCCAAATAAGCCTCAGCAGTTTCCTTCATTTTAGTGAGAACCATGGCAGAAATTTCTTCAGGAGCAAATGTCTTTGTTTGCCCACCTCCGATATCAACTTGAATGTATGGTTTAGTTTTCTTTTCAACGACCTATTTTAAAGAAGGATAATTATTTTCAGACTAGAAGCAACAGACACCCAGATGATTGTCTAAGACTCACTTCCTCCCCTATAGTGTGGCTTATTTTGGTATCTTGGAGGTGAATATTGACCAGAATTACTTAAGGGGTATAGGTGCCTTGAAAAGAGACGCCTCGTAATTGTAGACTATTGCTGAAAGAGTAGTTATGTCAAGTTTCATGTTTCCCAGCTATTCTATCTTAACTGTTGTAATGAACTGTTTTCTTTAAATGAAACATTTAAAGAACACTATTTAGAAAAATGCACTGAAGGTTGTATGTACCACGTTTACGTCTTCTATTGTCTCAACGCTGTTTTTTCAGTGATTTCTAACTCTAAATACCCCAGTTAGCGCTAACCACCCTCCACACCAATGGTGTGTGGGGAAAAAGGAACCACCACCACAAAAAAAAACGCGAAACACCCGGCCGGACCTTGAAAGGTAAGAACTTGATGTCCTGCTGCACCGATGGATCATTCCATGTACGGCCAATGAGCCGCTTGGCATCAAAGACCGTGTTTTCGGGGTTGGAGGTGAGCTGGTTTTTGGCGGCATCGCCAATCAGACGCTCTCCTTCAGGGGTGAAGGCTACATAGGATGGAGTGATGCGGTTACCCTGATCGTTAGCGATGATCTCCACGCGGCCGTTCTTGAACACCCCGACGCTGGCAGAAAACGGAACAGAAGGGATCAGTATCACCTCTGCACAACCAACGCAGGAGGTCACGCCCCATTCTTCCCCTACATTCACAAACACCACTCACCAGGAGTAGGTGGTTCCCAAGTCGATACCAACCACGGTGCCCACGTCCTCCTTCTTGTCCTCTTCCTCGGCCCGCGCCGCGCCAAGCAGCAGAAGCACCGCCGCCACCAAGGAGAGTTTCATCTTGCCGGGGCCCTGGGCCAGTCTGGTCAGCAGGCAAACAGGATGTCGCAGGCAATCCAGTCACAGGCCGCAGCACGGGTGCGCACTAAGATTACCAACCTGAGAGCGAAGGGGGCCCGGGTGAGGTGGAGCAGCGAACGGGACGAGGGGTAGGTTCGAAAAGCAGGCCCTGGCGCTTACCTCACACTAGCAAAACGCACACCTCAACCTCTCAGTGATGTCTGCGCCGGCGTCCGCGACACTGTCGCCGACTCCGTTTATATACCATCCCCCCAGCCCCGTCGTGGAGGCCGCCGATTGGCGAAAGCGCTTCTCGTTGGAGGCGGCTGATTGGCCCAGGCCACCAAGCTGGCCGCCGCCGATTCGAAGCGGCCTCCTCCGCAAGTAACGTCATCGCTACGCCCTTCGGACGGACTCATTGGTCGCTGGTTGCGCCCAACACCCACCAATGGGAGACAACATCCGCCCCGTGCACGGGCCTCATTGGCTCAGCGCAGCCCGTCCCTCGTGCAACCTCTTACCCCGGACCCTTTTCCGGTGCTGAAGTCCCGCCTACACGCTGGGCCTTTGGGGCTAGGGTAGGTTCCGCGCGCTTGATACCCCCGGGGTAGGTGACCCACCCTCCTGGCTTTTCCTCTGTACTTCAGCCCCTCCTCAGTCCCTCATCGCGAAGCTTGAGGCTTCACGTCTTCCACTTCTCCCTCGTTCCTGGCCGGCTGGCTTCAGCATAGATACTGTGATCACCTCATAACACTCGAATTTTTGTGCCCTTCACAGCCACTGCCGGGACCAGGATTTTCGAGCCTTAGGGTCCTTTGTTGATAGCCGGTCTTCAGTCCTCGAACCCCGTCTCCTTCTTTTTCTCTGTCTGGACACAAATTATGACTCTTCCCAGTGAGGCTGTTGCACCTACAACTCTACTCAGCTATCTTTGTCTATCCCAGGCCTCTCCACATTGCCTTGTCCCATGGTAAGTCTCAGGACAGGCCTGGCCACGGTAGTCTTTTTCTGACTCTCAGTCCACTCCTTACTGTGATAGCCTTCTCCAGAAGAGCTTATCAAAGCCATCTCCTTCCCCCCGAGAATGGATCGCTTTCCTACCTTGCCGCCTCTTCCTCTCCCTTCCCCATCGTTTCCCTTTGTGGTTCCTAACCCTTGTTCTTCATACCTTTTTACTCTCACTGTTCTGGAAAAGGTATGGTTGTGTTAAAAAGCATTTGGCAGACAAAAGAAGTCTTGATAATGTCTTCATACAAGAGTATGGCAAAAAGTAATAGGCGCTACTCTTTATTTAATAAAGTTATGTGCTAAGCATTGCTCTATATACGTTTGCTGTGTCATTCGGTCTTTACAATTCAGTATTTGGTGGGCGTTTCCAGTTTTCCAGATGAGAAAATAGAGATCGAAAGAGATTAGATAACTGGTTTACAGTCACACAGCTGGTGAGCGAAGGAGAGGATTGATATCCAAGTCTGTTTAATTCCATACCCAATGCTTTCTTAATAGCCTATTTATTTATTTATTAATTCATCCCACAAATGTTTTTGGAGGACGTGCTGTGGGTAGATCTGACCCCTGATATAAAATATTTTGAGATGCAGAAAATGCTTTGGACATTGTCATAGTTGAGTGCTGATGGCTCATATTTTGCCACTGTGTTGGGCAGTTAAATATACTCTTGAGATTCATGAGTATGTGCGATATTGTGTCCATATAACAGTGGAACATCTTATGCATAGTTTACTAAGATGCTGAAGCCGAGAATCAATTTTCGAGAATTTTCCTTTCTTTGATAGTACTCCTGTAAGGTTATACCGGTGACTCAGAATTGACTCCATTCTTAACGACAGAGGTTACATCATCCATATCTTTTTTTTTTTTTTTTTTTCATCCATATCTTTTAACAAGACTTGTAAACCGGCTGCAACACTGACCCTTCTTTGGGTTGCATCAGTCCAGTATTAAGATAGATTCACCAGTCAGCCACATTACATTTTCATGCCATTTAAGGTCAATTTTATGTATTTATTGCAGTCCATTTCCATTAAAAGTTCTTAATTTAAGACCCACCCTTGATTGATGTAGTAACCTTTATAACTTTTTACTTCTCTAAAATTCGGAGCTTTTAAACTTCCAAAAAAGAACTATGTCAGTGGTTATAATTTTTTTTTTTTTAATTTTCATGTGGTAACATTTATGCAATGCAAAATTTCCCATTTGGGGTAGTATCTTTTTAAAACCAAGTATTTTATGCTTAATATTCTAAAGTGTGATATTTTTGACTCTCCTATAAATTAATGGATTGAATAAGAAAGTACATAGGTAAATCTAAGTTTCTAAATGACAAATGCCAATAATGGCACTAGTGCCTAATTTTCCGTATGTAACTAAGTACCAGACATTATACTTAATGCTTTATGTTCGTTATTTTGTTTTAAACCTCAAGAAACCACTTGTTTAATCCCGATTGTAGAGCTGAGGAATCTGAACCCTCAAGAGGTAAAAAAAAAAAACTTGCCCTGGAGATCACCCAGCCGAGGTGTGGAGCCAGGATTTGAGCCTTGGCAATTTGATTTTTAATCTCTGCAGTCTAGGTTGTCTTCCTGGCTTCAGGATTTACATTTTGTTTTAGGATATAGAGTAATTACATATTTTGCAAACACATTGATAGTGGGTGATAGGTAAATGTAGATTTTATCCAGTTAACTTAAACTAGCTCTTTTCACTTGTGTTCCTATGGGTAAGAAAGTAGATTTCTGTTTCCCATCTTATCTCAGAAAGCTAAGCAGAGTTAGAATTAGAATTGGATGTCATTTAGCTCCTAAGCCTTCCTTTTTGAAAACAAAATTAATAAATAATTGAAAGGCATAAAGCAGGAAGGGAAAAAAAAGGGCCTATGTAATTCACAAGTTGAACATTTAGACCCTAATAATTGGATAATTGGCTTGTTGGAGAGAACAGTCACTGGGAGATAGGACATATGATAGATGAAAACTATTTTCCAAAACCTCAGTGTCTTCAACTATTAAATGTTAGCAATTTCTGTCTTCTTTATTGTAACTGGCTTGTTGGAAGGATCAAATAAAATTCTGTATGTCAGAATACTTTGAAAGTTGTAGCATAGTAGAAATACTATTGTTAATTATAGAAATATACCATGAGAAGAAAATTTAAAAGCCCTTGAAATAAACCACCTGTTGAGGGTCAATTGTCAGGCATTTCTTTCAATGAGACTTAAAAAAGAATATGGCCGTTTACTTTGAACTTGACAAAAATATTTAGAAATGCTTTTAAAAGTGGTACATTTAACTAATCTCTTATATTAACCACACAGATTTTTTTTTTAATTGAGGAACTAGGAATAATTAACTTCTTCAACCTTCATCAACTAATACAGGACTAAAACAGAAATTTCTCCCTAATACCTGAGCTGGGAACAATACTTGGTATAAATCATGGAGTGTGTATTTATTCTTCTAAAAGTGCAGTGTGCGGGTGCACAGGTAGTTCAGTGGTTAGAATGCCTGCCTTTCATGCAGGAGACTCGGGTTCGATTCTGGGACCATGCACCCCTAATAAATACATAAATAAATAAATAAATGAATGAATGAAAAATAAAAGTGCAGTGTGCCACGCAATAAATTGCATTCTTTGTCTTCACTTTTTAAAAGTGATTTTTATAACCTTCTCTTCCCTTCCCCACAGACAAAAAACCAAACCCTATAGTGCATTTTCTATTCTTCACACGTTTTGGGGAGGAGGTGGGATGTGTTTAGGAGAACACTCTGTGTGAGAAAGTGTGATAGAGAGGAATGATTTGGAAACATTAAAACTATATTTGAGTTCCAGTACCCTTATTGTCTGTATGACTTAGAACCAGTCTTTTAATATCTGAGGCTCTGTTTACTAGTGCAAAATGGATGTAATTCTGCCTTCTCATAAGGTTGTTCTTGTGAGTAAATGAGGTAATCGATGTAAAAATGATTAATTGTAAATTATGATACTTAATTTTATAGTAAAATGCTAGTTTTATTGTTTATCCTTTTGTCCTAAATTTCCCTTTGAATAAACTCCTGAGTATAAAGAACTACCTCTGTATCTTACGTTTCTAAAATTTCAAAATAGGAAATGCATGCAAATACTGTAAAATTCAAAGGATACAAAAATATACAATGAAAATAAATTTCCCTTGCCACCAAGTCCTCAGCCCTGTTCCCCTGCACTGGTAGAGATAACCACTGTTGTCACATTCCTGGGTGTCCTTTCAGAGATGTTTAATTCATACATAATATATGTGTGTGTGTATATGCCTGTTGTAAAACCAGTGATAGAACGTACTATACCCATTTCTGCTCTTTAATTCACTTATCATAGAATTACCATATGATCTGGCAATTCCACTCCTAGGTATACATATGTAAAGAAATTGAAAACAGGTACTTATATGATACTTGTACTCCAGTGTTCATAGCAGCATGATTCACAACAGTCAAAAGGTGAAAATAATCCAAGTGTCCAATGATGGATGAGTGGATAAAGAAGACATGGTATATACATACTCTGGAATACTATCAGCTGTAAACAGGAATGAAGTTCTAATATATGCTATACCATGGATGAGCCTTGAAAATACTAGAGTGAAATAAGCAGGCCATTAAGGGCAAATATTGTATGATTGCACCTGTAAGAAATACCTAGAACCAACAAATTTATAGAAACAGAAAATAAATTAAGGATACCAGGGGCTGTAGAGAGGAGGGAATGGGGAATTATTGCTTAATGGGTATAATGTTTCTGTCTGGGGTGATGAAAAAGTTTTGGTAATGGTTGGTATTGATAGTAGCATAACATTGTAAAAGTAATTAATGCCACTGCATTGTATAATCAGTTGTTTAAATGGCAAATTTTATATGTTGTATGTTCACAATTAAAAATATTTAAATGATTAAACCATTTTGAAGTGAAGATTTAGTGACATTCAGTGTATTTCACAATGTTTTGCAACCATCACCTCTATCTAGTTCCAAAACATTTTCATTTCCCCAAAAGGAAACCCCCTACCCAGTAAGCAGTCACTCTCTCTTTTCCCTTCTCCTCAACCCCTGCCAACCACTAATCTGCATTTTGTCTGTATAGATTTGCTTATTCTGAGTATTTCATATAAAAGGAATCATATAATATGTGGCCGTTTGTATCTGGCATCTTTCACTTTGCATAATATTTTTCTATGTTCATCCACTTTGTAACATGCATTAGGATTTCATTCCTTTTATAGCTATTTATTGGTTTTTGTATATATGTGAGTTGTATAGAGTGTGATTCCAATTTTTTTCCCACATAGATACCCAATTATCTCGGCACTATTTTTCATGTTAGTATATATTTTAACTTCTGTCTTAAATACTATAGCTTATAGATTTGATATCCAGGAGAACAGTTCCTTCCACATTGCTCTTCCACTTTTAGAAGTGCCTTGACTATTCTTGACACTTTTTGTTTCCATATGAATTTTTAGAGTCAGCTTGTCAAGTTTGGGAAAAAAAAAAACCTTTGATAACCTGATTGAGTTTTTATTGAATCAGTATATCAATTTATGGGAGAATTAACAGTTTTACTATATGAGTCTTCCAGTCCATGAAGATAGTATATCTCTCCATTTATTTTTGGTTGTTAATATTCTCAATAGTTTCATCATTTTATCTGTAGAGATCTTGCACATCTTTTGTTAGATATATCCCTAGGTATTTATATTATTGCAAATATTTTTTTATTTCCAAATATTTATTGCCAATTTCATTCTCTTTTTTAATATATAAAAGGTATTTTATTACTATTTACTGTATAACATATCTGTAAATACACCAGATTACATTTTCTCAAATGGCAAATAAGGCAAAAGTTAGTATTTCTCTTTCATTCCTAATGAGAACCTGAAAATCATCTCTCTTTTAGGGGATTCAGTTTCCTATGACATCTGTGATACTGTCCATGAGGATACCAACGGTGCTTAGTAGGAAAGAACATTTTGTTAAGTTGTTCTATCATGGGTCCCCGCTTAAAATGTTCTTCTTTTTCTTCTAGTCTGGTTTTCAGCACTTGGTCATGTGTTTCTTCATTAGTATGTACAGGATCTGGTGAGGGATAGGTTTTGTGTGTTCATATGGAATATCCACAGAAGGGAGGTAGCATACTATCATCCTGCTATTGGATGTCAAAGCAAATTCTACTTTGCAATTACGGTAATCTGGAAGAGAAGAGTACTTAGATTTATGACAAATGCAATGTAAAGCTCCATATTGGATTGGAAATAAATGTTTTAAGATAGTCTTACTTGATATCGCCCATTTTACTGCTTCTATTGCCATGGTGAATCAAGCTACTTAACGGGTGGTGTAAAAGATGTTTTAAAGAGAAACTGCTTTAAAAATCTGCTTCTAGGCACACGTATTTTCAAGACTCCACAGAGCTTCACCATGAACCTGCCATCTTTTCCCTCATTCTTTTCTTTTCAACGTACGAAAAGTATTCAATTCTGTGCATGGATGTAATTTATTTAACCTGTCTCCTACTGTGTACATTTAGGAGATTTTATTTTTATTCCTACTAAATATGTTGCATATTTAAATATCTTGTATATATGTATCATTATACTCATGTATACATTTAGCATTACTACTCAAACGGTAGGGATGTTTTCTTTCCTATTTACATTTTCACTAGCAATCTGTAACAGAGCCTGTTATTCTATATCTTTGACAACTCCTCTTTTTAAGGATTTTGACCTTTGTCAATACGATAGGTTAAAATGTTTTCAATTTATTTTTCTTATTATTGAGCATTTTTTTCCCATATAAGGTTAAGAGCCATTTGTGGTTCAATTTTTTAATGAACTGCCTCTTTAGCTGCTTTTTAACTATTAAGTTAGTTATTTTCTTATTAATTTTCAGATGTTTCATGTATTGAAATAACTATACTTTCACACTCTGTATTACCTAGAAGCAGTTGCAATTTTGGTGTATACAGCTAGTTATTAGCCTTGATTGGACATAAATACTATGTATTTATTTTTAAAATAAACATAAAGTCTTAAATTTCTATTTGATTCATTCCTGTATTTTATTATATTGTTAAATTTTCATGAATCTTTTTTTTTTTTTTTTACATGGGCAGACACTGGGAATCGAACTCGGGTTTCCAGATTGTCAGGTGAGAACTCTGCTGCTGAGCCACAGCGGCCCACCCTTTCATGAGTTTTATTACCAGAAACAAACTATTTCCATTTTGAAGTGACAAATTATTCCATAATTTGATGAAATATTATATAGCCATTAAAATAGTTGATTTCTATATTTTTCAAGGAGTAAATTTTGTTACTTTTTTGTCCATGTCTTTTTGTCATTTTAAAAAAATTTATGGGGCAGTGCCATGGTGACTCAGTGGTAGAATTCTCGCCTGTGGTGCTGGAGACCCAGATTCAATTCTTGGTGCCTGCCGGTGCAAAAAAGAAAAGAAAAGAAAATCTATGTTTATCTATCAGGAACTAAGACTGAAAAACTTTTAAAAGAACTTAAAATTAAACCATACAAGAGAACAAAAAAAAGGTTGAGAAGAGAAAAATATACAAGACATTACATTACATTACATTAAAGAAATATCATACATTATAATCAACATGGACTAAATTCCAATATAGACAAATACAGGTAATGCACCAAATTTTTATTGTGCATTGACATTTCAGCTCCTATCTGTTTAAGTATCTGTGGTACTGGTAGAAAAGAAAGTTGATAGATTTCATTGGACTGAACTGGACTTGCACTATGTATGATTGTTCTGCAGAAGTCACTTTACTCATTTTCAGTTTTCTAAAGTTTTAGTCTTTTATTTGTTGTCTTCAATGTATGCAGTAATTTAGGATTCCTTGGCAAATGTTGCAGAACCACATGACCATGTGAATACGTTGGTAGGGCCTAGAAAGGAGCCCCAGGTAAGCAAGGGGCCTGAAATATAAGCTCTATCAGCTTCTTGGTAAATGCACTTTGAATACTACCATTTCTGAGCCTGCCAGTGGGGGCCAGTACAGGACAATAAAGGGCCCAGAATATGGACTAAGGTGATACCTACAGTCCTGTCCTTTACTTTCAATTGGATTTTTCCAAAGAACAAAGAGGACTTTATCAGGGACTACCTTCTGTCCTGGGAATAGGACACCTTCCATGTACTTCCTTTTTAAATTTTCTCTTAAAGGATTCCCATTTAGAAAACGTTTGCCATTAAAAAAATTATAGTAAATTCTGTTGTATTATTTTTTATTCAAAATGTAATATCTTCCTGGCTCATGCACCCCCTGCTCCCCCCAAATGTAATAAGTCAACCTAAATATTTATCAGTAGGGATATTAAACTATGGTAGATTACACCATTGGAAAAGTTGTGCAGAGCTTCAAAATAATGAGGTAGATTTTCATGATATGGAAAGATGCTCAAGATTGATTATTAACTGAAAAAAGCAAGTCACAGAACAGAGAACAGTATATATAAATGATCCTATCTGTGTTAAATACAAACCTACACATATAAGGAACTTGGACAGATATCTACCAAATTGACAGGAATGGCTCTCTCCAGAAGGGACTGGATGGGAATGAAGGGAAACTTTAGACTTTTTTTTGTGTTGTACACATTCTTTTAAGAACAAGAATGCTTTCCAGTATTACTTGTTAGATTAAAAATAAATTTCAAAAATGAAGGGAAAAGAAATCTGGTGAACTAAAAATGGTTTAAGTTAGTTCATAGCTTTAAATGTTGCCTGCTGTTTGAGTCAGTGTCATAGCTTACATGTGTGTATTACTTTATTATAGTAAATAAAGTTTTGACACATATCCTGTGGTTTAATCTCATAACAAGTGGATGGGATAGGTAGGGTTGGAGACATCTCATTTTTACAGTTGAAAAAGATGATTTCAGTTCTTGCATAGTAAAATTAAAAATCTTTGTTGTATTTTTATTCATACTGTATTTACTTATCACCTAGTTTATAATTTAATTGGCTTTTTCAGATGACACATTATGACTAATCTTTCCACATGATTGTGACTTTCCACAGCCATGTACGTGCTACACTTTCAAAGTATTTTCTTACCCTAACTGCGTGCCAAAGTAGATAAAATCACTTCACGGATAAAGTCTTTGTTTCATTTTTCATCTTGCTCTCCCTCTTCCTAATCTTTATATCTTTCTGGATTTTCCGTTTTTTCTTTTTGTTACAGTTTGCTGTCACATTTGTCACATTTAACTGCCATATTTCTTTTCTAACTATAGATGCATAATAATTCTTCCAGCTTTACTTGTTTGATTAAAAATAAATTTTAAAAAAGAAGGGAAAGGAAATGTAGTGAACTAAAAGCTCTTTTCAGGGGCATGCACATATTAATTAGAATCTTTTGAGGAATAGTCTCCAGATTAAAGAGAATGAGAATACTGGACTAGATGATCTCTGAATCTCAGCTCTTACATCATGATTCAATGAATCAGTTACTACTGAAGATATTTCAGGGGCCTTTGCCAAATGTAACATGTTTGTGTCTAGAAACACCTGACAGGGTCGCCTCAAATTATGTGGCATAGTATCTGCTTTTTTTTGTCTTAACTCTAAGACTGGCCTTACAAATATAGAAAGAAAGAGAACTTTTTAAATTTTAATTTGGAGTTTGTCATTGCTCTGTATTCCTGAGGTAGGGCGATTTCATGGCGATTATGGAGTTGGACTGTGAAGATTTGAATGCTAATCAAGATCCAGTATGCATTTTGTGATTTTGGACAAGTAATTTCATATATATGTATGTCAGAAAGATTGAGTGGTATAGTGGAAAGAACAGGGCTTTGGCTAGGGTTCACAGTTTATTCATCCCACTCATTTATTTTAAACAAATGTGTATTATTACCTGGTAGTATGTCAGTTTCCAGGGATGCAGTGATGAATCAGATGGGGTTCTCGGCCATCAAGGAGTAGTATTTATTGGTTTTGGTCAAGGTTTCATCTCTCTTTTTAAAAAAATATTTTTATTGACAAATCTTCACACACATGCAGTCCATAGGTGGTATACAATCAGTGGCTCACAATACTATCTCATAGTTGTGTATTCTTCAATATGATCATTTTTAGAACATTTCATAACTCCAGAAAAAGAAATCAAAAGAAAAAAGAAAAAACCCATACATCCTACACCCCTTACCCCTCCCCTCATTGACCACTAGTATTTCCATCTACCCAATTAATTCTACCCCTTATCCTCCCTATTATTTATTTATTTTTTTCTCCATAATTTTTTACTCATCGTCCATACCCTGGATAAAAGGAGCACCAGACACAAGTTTTCACATTCACACAGTCACATTGTAAAATCTATATCATTATACAATCATCTTCAAGAATCAAGGCTAGTGGAACATAGTTCAACAGTTTCAGGTACTTCCCTCCAGCCACTCCAATACACTATAAACTAAAAAGGAATATCTATATAATGCATAAGAATGACCTTCAGGATAACCTCTTTACTTTGTTTGTAATCAAGTTTTCATCTCCTGAGTTTACTTTCCCATGTGTATAATCTGGTGATTATAATACCTACCTCCACAGTCTGAAAGAATTACTGTTCTAGTCATCTGTAGTTTCTAATGTCAGTGTTGTATTCCTAGAGTGTGTTGAGGTGGAAAATATTGAAAACTACTTATCTAGTTCAAGCTCTTCATTTGTAGGTGGCAGAATATAGCTCACAATGATTAATTGACCAACTCAGTACTCTTTTACTTACTACATACAATGCAATTCCTTCATGACATTCAAGATACTTTTCCAATTTTTGGAGCATTTTTCCTTCCACTCCATCCTGGCATGTATGCTTCAGTTCTTCTAGAGTACTCAGTGTTCCAGAGCCCACTTAAGTTCATTCATTTTGCTCGGCTGACTTTTGTGTTAAGCAGTCCTCCCATGCCATCTCCTCTCTTTAAAATTTAAACATCCAGTAACTTACAAGAGTCATCTCCTCCAAAAAGCCAGGGCCTCTCAACTTGATGAGGACACTTTATTTGAGAATCTCATGGCACTTTGCAGCTATTGTTATGATCCTTAATCTGTGGGAGTTATCCTTTCTTCCTAGATTGTTGCTTTTTCATCTCCTTGGTGCTTTGGGCAATGCCTTATAACAGAGGTGGTAAACAATCTTTGATTGAACTGTTGAATCAATTGAATGGCAACATGATAGCACGAATACCTGACCAGCCTACCATAGCATGCTATTATGGTAATAAGATCAGGCAATAAATATGAAGAAAATTTTGACAATTAAAAAAAAATCTAGTCCCACCAAGGTGACTACATGAAAAGCAGTCTGAGAGCTGATTCACATTTGAAATAGTTGAGAAAACTGATCATTGTAACTTTTTTTTTTTGCCTCCAGTGTTTTCAATAGTTTGAAGGGCTGTCAGGAGGAAAGCATTCTGCGTTGCTCTAGGCAGCATAACTACTAGCAGTGGGAGAAAGTAAGAAGAAAGCAGATTTCAGCAGAGCGGGAGGTAGAACTTTCAATCATTTAGAGCTGTCTAACAGTGGAGCAGGCTGCATTAGTTATGTAGTGAGCTGCCTGAAATTTGAACTTTTGAAATAGAAGCTGGATAACCATCTGGCTGGTATATACAAGAGGGAATTCCTGCCCGGGGTTGGGAGTTGAACTTAAGTCCTTTAGAGTCTTCTAATTCTAAGGTTTGTATGATTGTTCAACTCAGCTAACCTGACCTCTGAATATGTCATTTAAAAAAATAATTTTTATTGGGTAAGTAGTTAATTGACTTACTTAAAGTAAGTATGGTCAAGTTTACAATAAGTTAATTTTAACTGATAAAATGAGTGCAAAACCAATTTTAATACTGAAAAGCCAGCTACCACCCAGCCAATTAACGAAAGGGAGGGGAGGGGAGGGGTGTGAATTGTATGTGTCATTCGAATAATGTGTCCTAGGCAAATAATAGTTGTTATTAAAAACGTAAACGCTCTAATTGTTTTACTTCACACACTAGCTCAGGACAAGTTTTTTCATATCTAACATCACCGAAACCCGGAAGCGAGGGTTCATGTTTGGTGAAAAACAGTTTTGCGGAAAGTGATTCTGCGTATCCCACACATCTACGACCGCTCCAGACCGCAACCAACCCGGCTCGCCAAAGCGAAAAGGGCGCGGCGGACCTTTTATACTGAACTACAAGTCCCAGCGACCCCCGCGGCGTCGCGCACGCGCGTTGGGTAGCAGCGCCTGGCGGAATCCGGGAAGCACCGCTGCAAGAGGCGGGTAAGCCAAGTAGAGAGCGGCGACGGCAGCAGTTCGCGGCGAGGGCGACAGTTTCAAGGCCGAGTGGCAGTCTGGCGGAGAGCTTCGTGCCCTTCCCCGCATGAGTTCCTTGGTGAGTGCGTGTTCCCTGTTGGCCCTCGCGGGGCGCGCAGCTTGCTTCCCCGCGGCCTGGCCGCTCTGGCCTAGGGCCGCAGTCAGCGCTTCACCGCCGGACTGACCGGGCCGCCAAGTCCTGCTTATCCTCGGGCCCTGGGTCCCTCGTTATCGGGCGGTGTGTGTGTGTGTGTGTGTGTGTGTGTGTGTGTGTGTGTGTGTGTGTAAGTATTTATGTATGTATGTATATGTGAGAAAGAGAGAGACAGAGACCGGTGTCGGCTCATAGAAGAGGTGTGGCGGAGCGAAGGGGCTAGGCGGCCTGGTGCTGATTGGAGGCAGGGACGCGTGGGGGATGGGAAGGTACTGGAGGACCTCTGGGTGGCTTCGGGTGGGGGCCTGAGGCGAGCGACCGGGCCGGTAGGGATAGAGCCCCTGGAGGCGAAGAAAAGATGGAATGTCTTCTGAGTTCCGCTGGTGAAGATGTGGTGCTTAGGGAACTGACAAAGCTGGACCCACGGGTCTGGGGGCAGCCCACCTACCATAAACACAATACACTTGGCATCTTTTCACTTGTTAAAGGTGTGGAGGTGAGGTACTATTGGTTGCTCTTTTCTTTCAACCTCACTTTCGTTTAACAGGCATAACTTGAATGGGTACTGGCCGGGAAAACCACAGAAATAAACAGTTCCGTGTATAAATCTGCATAAAAACGTGGAAGCATGGTGACAGATGAGAGCTAGGTCAACGGAGAAATTGTGTTTTTATTTTGAAAGTTGTGACAAAAATTAATTTGAACAGGGTTCTGCCTTAGAAGGGGGGTGTTAACGTGGGATTCACCAGTTGGTGGGTAGAATTCAGAGGTACTTGAACTAGGTGGGAAAAATTGCATCTTTATTTTTAACTGTTAACTGAAAGTTACCATTTCCTTCAATTATGTGTATAAGCAACAAACCACAATAATATTCGCAATGTGATTTTGTCAACAATAAAAATTACAGATTTTTTTTTACAAATGTTGCATAGGTCTCAAAATATTAAGTTTGTCACTTCTTTGAATTTGTAAATTTGACCCGGTAGTAGATCTCATTATTTGATGTAATAATAAAGCTCTACACATATTAACATGTCAGTTTTTTTTTTTAAACTATTTCAGTGTTAATGGCTTGCTTTGCAATCCCTTGGACTTAATTATGCATTTAAAGGCATTCTGAGAAGGGGTCCCTAGGTTTCATGGGACTGCTAGAGGTGTTGTGGCACAAAAAAGATTAAGAACTCCGGTAATAAGATTTTTGAGATGTTAGTCTGCCTGGAAAATATTTGAATCATTAGATATAAAAGAAGACAAGGCAAGGAGGTTGATAAGTGCAGATGAATAAGGGAGTTTTGTACTTAGGGAAATAAAAGATTTGCCTGGAAACGAAGTAATACTTTTGGAAGATAGAATATAGCACAGATATTTCATTCAGAGTACTGGGGAATTACCAGAATAATCTGAGGAAAAATTGAAGAAAAAAGGGAAGTGAATACCTTTAGATTTTTGTATTGAGGCACCTCCTGGTTGGAAATCATTGAAGCCCTCTAAGCTCTTGTGTAAGCCTGTGAAAGGAAATTTTAGTGTTTTTTTTTCTTTTGCATGGGCAGGTACTGGGAAACGAATATAGTGTGTTGATTTTACTTTGTCATGTAGGTAGTGTGGCTTTTAAAGAGGGGTGGAGGGTATCCTGATTTTTCTACTTTTAAATGAAAAGCAGCAGGAAATCTCTTTAAATATATTTTCCTTTCATATATGATGGAAAGTAAATGCGAAAATTACAGAGTTGGAGAATTGGTAAGTCATACTCTTGAAATTCCATTTTAAATTCTTGTAGTTCATTTTGGCATCAACTTCTCACTGACGTATCACTTGACTTTTTTTTTTCAGAATGTGTGTGGCTTGAAATATGCACCTGTTGATAAAGCACCTGTCCACATCTTGTGTGCAAGCCTCCCTCACCCATCCCCCCAAATTATAGCAATAATGGAAAACCATTATTGCTATAATGAAAAAACCATTATTGCTATAATAGAAAAAAATAGTATATGAAAAAAATAGTTTTTTCAGAAAACTGTTTTTCTGAAAAAAAAAAAAGGACAGTAGGGAAATGTGAAAGGATGAATTTATAGAAACAGGTGATTGGTGTTGAAACATTTTGTGCTGTATTGAACATACCATACCACAAGTTACTGCCTCAGGGAGGTCTTGCCTGCCACTTTCTGTCACCTTACTCTGTTCCCCCCACCCTATCGTTCTTTGTCCCCATCCCTTTATTTTCTTCATAGCGCCTATCTATCTGATGTTATACTATTTGTGTAGTACTGTATTTTTTAACTCCCCCACTGTCAGCTCCATGAAAGTAGGCATTTTGTCTTCATTGCTGTGCCAGAATAGTGTCTGGTACATAGTAGGTGCTCTGTAAATATTTACTGATAATTGAATGAATGACTTAATTTATAAGATCTAGGTTTTTTTTTTTAAATGGGAATTTTTTTTTATTAATTAATGGAAAAAAAGAAATTAACCCGACATTTAGAAATCATACCATTCTACATATGCAATCAGTAATTCTTAACATCATCACAAAGATGCATGATCATCGTTTCTTAGTACATTTGCATTGGTTTAGAAGAACTAGCAACACAACAGAAAAAGATACAGAATGTTAATATAGAGAAAAGAAATAAAAGTAATAATAATATTAAAAAAAAACAAAAACCTATAGCTCAGATGCAGCTTCATTCAGTGTTTTAACATGATTACTTTACAATTAGGTATTATTGTGCTGTCCATTTTTGAGTTTTTGTATCTAGTCCTGTTGCACAGTCTGTATCCCTTCAGCTCCAATTACCCATTATCTTACCCTGTTTCTAACTCCTGCTGAACTCTGTTACCAATGACATATTCCAAGTTTATTCTCGAATGTCGGTTCACATCAGTGGGACCATACAGTATTTGTCCTTTAGTTTTTGGCTAGACTCACTCAGCATAATGTTCTCTAGGTCTATCCATGTTATTACATGCTTCATAAGTTTATCCTGTCTTAAAGCTGCATAATATTCCATCATATGTATATACCACAGTTTGTTTAGCCACTCGTCTGTTGATGGACATTTTGTCTGTTTCCATCTCTTTGCAATTGTAAATAACGCTGCTATAAACATTGGTGTGCAAATGTCCGTTTGTGTCTTTGCCCTTAAGTCCTTTGAGTAGATACCTAGCAATGGTATTGCTGGGTCGTATGGCAATTCTATATTCAGCTTTTTGAGGAACCGCCAAACTGCCTTCCACAGTGGTTGCACCATTTGACATTCCCACCAACAGTGGATAAGTGTGCCTCTTTCTCGAGATCTAGGTTTTTTGTTTTCAGGAATAGAACATCCATTTTTAGAAGTTTATTCTTCTGTTTAATGATGACTTTAAAAAATTTAAAATGTAAAGATTTAGGGAAATGAGCATTTAGAAAGAACAGACATGTGATTTTGTCTTAAACACTTCCATATTTAGTTACCAATGATTTTTCTTAATTCAGGTGACATTAATATAACATAAAATATCCATTTTTTAAATTTTGCAAATAATATGTGTACTGAGTTGAATTTGAACTGTTCGTCTGATATTTTTAAAAGATGGGAAATTATTTCTCAAACAATGCTTGATGCTTTTGTGGGCATTTAGTTTTATCTGGGGACTAATCATTCTTAGCATTTTAGTATATCCTGCTGTATAGGTTTTGATTAACTTTTTATGATGATGTAATAAAAGGAAGCATCTGTAGTTGAAGTTCTTGTTTTGCCGAGGCTCTTTTACTCTGTGATTCTGGTTGGTTGTTTTAATTACTTAATTAATGTCTTGTTCAATATGCTGAGTCAAAGAATTCTAGAGGCCCACATATTTGCCTCTGTCAAAAAGAAAAAAATAATAGCTCTAAAGAGGATGTGGTGCTTGTATTAGCATTGGAATTTTAGCTTTCAAAATATGGTTTTTTTTTTATTAATTAAAGAAAAAAAAGAAATTAACACAACATTTAGAAATCATTCCATTCTATATGCAATCAGTAATTCTTAACATCATCACATAGATGCATGATCATCATTTCTTAGAATATGTTGTTTTTTAGGAGTGTAGTGATAATGCATGTACTAGTAATTAGGTACAAATTAAATATTTTTCATATCAAATTGATAAACAGTTTGAAAGTCTGGCCATATCAAATATTGGTGAAGATATAGTGAAATGGTAGTTTTAAAAACTGCCAGTGGAATATAAATCTGTACAACTAACTTTGGATATATTTGCAGTACTTACTCTACAGTATAACTTCTGAAAGGGCATCAGCATGTAGAGCTGATAGCTATAGTTTTTTTGGTTTTTTTCCATGGGCAGGCACCAGGAAACAAACCCAGGTCTCTCCATGGCAGGCAAGGACTCTTCCTGCTGAACCACCATGGCCTGCCCTGATATCTATAATTTTTTTTAAATGACTAGAAGCAACTATGACAGTGTTAACAGTTAATTCTGGGAGGATAATAGGATTATTGTTAGTCTTTATTCATTTTCTTATTTTCTATTGTTGGGTTTTGTTTTTCTTGAATCCATAATTTTTGTATATTTTCCCCAACTCTGTTTTTGAAAAAATGTAAGCCTACAGAAGAGTTATAAGAGGCATACAGTGGACACTCATATACCCTTCACTTAGATTCACCAGTTTTTAACATTTTTTCATGTTGGCTTTACATACATCTAGACATAGAAAATTTTTTGCTGAACCATTAAGAGTTGGATATAAATATCAATAGGATAATAGATCCCTAAATTCTTCAGCATCTACCTCCTAACAACAAGGGCTTTCTTTTACATATCTACAATATACTTGTTACTCAAAAAAAAATTTAAGATGAATAAAATAATATTATTTTATATATAATCCATATCCACATTTCTGCAGTTGTCCAAATTCTGTCCTTAGTTTTGTTTTGTTTTTCTCAGATCCAACCTTGTTTTTTGTCTCATCACAGTAACTTTTTGTTTTTTAATTTTTAAAATTTAAAAAAAAATGGGACAAGAAATAAACACAAATATTCTTAACATATGATCATTTCATTCTACATATATAATCAGTAATTCACAATATCATCACATAGTTGCATATTCATTATCATGATCATTTCTTAGAACATTTGCATCAATTCAGAAAAAGAAATAAAAATACAACAGAAAAAAATTCATACATATCATACCCCTTACTCCTACCTTTCATTGAACACTAGCATTTCAATCTAAGTTTATTTTAACATTTGTTCCCCCATTATTTATTTTTAATTATAATTTTTTTTTTTTTTAAGATGGGCAGGGAATTGAACCTGGGTCCTCTGGCATTGCAGGGAAGCATTCCTGCCTTTTGAGCCACCGTGGCCTGCCCAAGCTAACCCATTATTTATTTTTATTCCATGTTTTACTCGTCTGTTGATAAGATAGATAAAGGGAGCATCAGACACAAGGTTTTCACAATCACACAGTCACATCATGAAAGCTATATCATTATACAATCATCTTCAAGAAACATGGCTACTGGAACACAGCTCTACATTTTCAGGCAGTTCCATCCAGCCTCTCCATTATGTCTTGACTAACAAGATGATACCTATTTAATGCGTAAAAATAACCTCCGGGATAGCCTCTCGACTTTGTTTGGAATCTCTCCAGTCATTGACACTTTATTTTGTCTCATTTCACTGTTCCCCCTTTTGGTCAAGAGGGTTTTCTCAATCCCTTGATGCTGAGTCTCAGCTCATTCTAGGGGTTTTCTCAATCCCTCGATGCTGAGTCTCAGCTCATTCTAGGATTTCTGTCCCATATTGCCAGGAAGGTCCACACCCCTGGGAGTCATGTCCCATGTAGACAGGGGGAGGGTAGTGAGTTTGCTTATTGTGTTGGCTGGAGAGAGAGGTCACATCTGAGCAACAAAAGAGGTCCTCTTGCGGGTGACTCTCAGGCCTAATTTTAAGTAGGCTTGACCTATCCTTTGTGGCGTCAGGTTTCATTTGAACAAACCCCAAGACTGGGGGCTTAGCCTATAGCTTTGGTTGTCCACACTGCTTGTAAGAATATCAAGAATTCAACTTGGGGAAGTTGAATTTTCCCCTGTTCTCACCATTCCCCAAAGGGGACTTTGCAAATACTTTTTTATTCACTGTTTGAATCACTCTGGAATTTATTGGGGCATCACTCTGGACAAACTAACAAAATCTCATGCCTACTCAAGGTTCTATGTACTTGTGGTGTTCAATTAAGCCGTCTACATAACTTATATTAGGAAATGCACTAGTGAAAACATGAATTTTGTACCAAATAGACATTTTTTGCTTTAGTCTCACATATAAGTTAAAAATTTTAAATATTAATTACTATAAATTTTTAGCACCCTCCAGTAATGACATGCCTATGTTCTTCCTCATGCAAACACAATTTTTAAAATTTGTACATTTAGTCACTATCATTATACACTCGGCATTTCTAGGTTATATCTTCTCAGTCTTTATCGTCTATCTTTCTTTCTGATTTCATTTGTGCTTCCAGCCCTCCTTCATCATTCTCACATTCAGCTTCATTCAGTATTTTAACATAATTGTATTACAATTAGGTAGTATTGTGCTATCCATTTCTGAGTTTTTACAATCAGTCCTGTTGCACAATCTGTATCCCTTCAGCTCCAATTACCCAATATCTTACCCTATTTCTATCTCCTGATGGTCTCTGTTACCAATGAAATTCTCCAAGTTTATTCGCTAATGTCAGTCAGTTCATATCAGTGAGACCACACAGCATTTGTACTTTTGTTTCTGGCTAATCTCACTCAGCATAATGTCCTTAAGGTCCATCCATGTTGTTACATACTTCATAACTTGATCCTCATTACAGTAACATTTTAAAAGCAGACCAATTGTTTTGTAGAATTCTCCTCACATTGGATATGTTTCAATGTTTTGTCATTGTCAGATTCAAGTTAAGCATTTTTGCTGGAAAGTGACATAGGTAATTTAAGGTCTCTTACAGTGTATCTCTACATCAGAGTTACTGATGTAAATTTTGTAATTTAGTTAAGGTAATATCCACTAGATTTCTGTTGTAAAGTCATCTTTTTTCCTCTGTAATTAAGAAGTTATCTGTGAGGTGATTATCCTTTATATTTTCTGTGAGTTATGAATTCTTAATATAGGCACCAGTATAAAGAGTCATGAAAATTTAGGTTGGAGATATTACTTCTAAATCAGGAAATAAGGGATCAGCGTATGTGGGGTAGAAGAGTTAGGGTTTGATGTGGACCTTGAATCGTAGAGGTAATTGGCTTTGGTGAATTTGAGAAGGGCTCTAGGTGGAGGGAACCACTTGAACAGAGATTAGAACAAAGGAGTTTGTAAATTGAATGAGGGCATATCCAAGTCTGTTTTTTGGGGGCTAGTGTATTAAGTCTGTGAAAGGGAAAGATTGGAGTAAAGATTATAAATGTAGCTTGGGATGAATAAAAAGACTGAAAATGCTTCAAGTTTCTCTCTCTCTCTTATTACCAGAAATTCATTGTGAACCGGTGTAGGATCATTTGCTTCCACATGACTCACTACCTTCCCTAAATCCCTGTGCATTGCTCACAGGAAGCCTGAGGTCATATACTGAAGAAGAACCAAAGAGGGAGCTCAGGGAAATGGGAAGAGTCTGAGCTTTGCAGTCAAACAAATCTAAGTTTGAATCCCTTCTCTACTGCATAATATTTGTGATCAGGTCACTAAGTTATTTCATGTTTCTGAACCTGTTTCCTCATCTGTAAAATGGGGGTGATAGATACCTGTCACATAAGGTTACGTCTAATAGCATATGAAAAGTATTGGGAGCATTGCTTTCACTCAGTGATTTCTAGTTATCTTCTGGTGCTCCAGCCTTCAGTCTACTGTCATTCTTTCCACCTTGATACCACATCTCAGACTAAAATAAACCTTACTCTTCTGGTGCTTTCTTGGTTTCTGTCACATGCTATTACTTCTGCTTCACCTGATTGGATACAATGTAGGTTTGTGAACTGCTTTTCAGTGATGGCACATAACACTTATCACTTCAAAGTGATGCTGCCTTAAAATGGCATTCTGAAAATTGTGACAATAAATACTAATTTTTTTTGTGTGCATCTAACAATACGAAAATTTACTGCTCTTTAAATGTGATGTACTTCAGTTTAATTTAGTTTATTTGGAAAAATTACCCACTAATCTTTGTAGAAAGTTTAGTAATTTAAAAAGAGGAGTGAATATATTCAAATAGTGGTAAGACATTCACTTTTTTCTATTTTTTTTTTTTAGGAGTGAATGTATTAGGGAGAGTTGGTTGCACATTACTGTAGAAGTCTCAAAGGTAACATTTTAAAATTATTTTTTATTATTTGCATGGTAAAAGAAATTAAATATATATATTTCACAATATCATCATGTAACTATGCATTTATCATCACAATCGACTTTTTTTCTTTTTTGTGAAAAATAACTTATATACTCTAAAGCAATAAATTTCAAAGCACATCGCACCTACTAGTTATAGGACAGATTTCAGAGGTTAGTATGGGTTACAATTCCACAATTTTAGGTTTTTCTAGCTACTCTAAGATACTGGAGACTAAAAAAAGTATCAATTTAATGATTCAGCAATCATATTTGTTTGTTGAACCTTCTCTGTATAACTCTACCATCGCCTTTGATCTTTCTATCCCTCTCTCTAGGGGCATTTGGGCTATGCCCATTCTAACTTTTTCATGTTGGAAGGGGCTTTCGATAATATGGGATAGGGGGATGGAACTAGCTGATGTTCTGAAGAGGCTGCTTCCGCCCCCCCCCCCCCCCCCCCCCCCAGTATTTCAGGACTTATCTGATCCAGGAACCCTTCTGGAGGTTGTAGGTTTCTGGAAAGTTACCTTAGTGCATGGAATCTTTGTAGATCTTATATAATGCCCTATATGTTCTTTAGGATTGGCAGGAATGATTTTGGTTGGAGTTTGGGTTGGGTTATGATCGATAGCAATGTCTAAACTGAAGCTTGCATTAGAGTGGCCTCCAGAGCAGCATCTAGACTCTATTTGAACTCTCTTAGCCACTGATACTATTTAAAGGTAACATTTTTTTTAAAGCCTAGTCTAAGTGAAGTGCCTGCTTATTTACTTTGGGAAGACCAATACTTGGAGGAGAAAAATCTCAATGGGTTAAAATTTTTTTTCTCAACTTTGCGCAGTCTCTCTTGTTTTTCACCCGTTAGATTTCCTTCTCTAGAATTATTTTTTTGTGTGTGGAAGAAAGATGTTTTAATGTGAAATGTATTTCTTACATTTGGACTGCCTAGGCTTGTATTTGCATAGAGTTGTATGTGGGTTTAACTCCTTAAATAATCCTAATTAGGATGTTTCATTTGTAAGGGAGTTAGGACCAATAATTTGTACAATATACACACATTTTAGAAGAAATTTTAGGTACCACTGTTTGATTTCTTGTTACTGAAATTATAGGTAATTAAAATTTCCTTCTTTATGCTCATTCACATTTTCTAATTTTTCTGAATATGTATCAATACATATTGTAGTTTTGTAAAAACGTTTTCAAAAGGGCAGTTCTTTATTGTTCATTGGTTGGGACTAATATTGAACTCAGCAATGTGGTGGTCAGAGGAAGTTGTAAATATATGCTGCCATTTCACGTTCTCATATTAAAAAACAAAATGAAATTAAAAAAAACCCCACTTACAGACCTGATAAGGAATGTCTTATCATTTTTCTTTTTTTAAGTTTGAAGATGGACCAGAGACCTGATAAGTATTTGTATCTGAAAGGAAAGTATAACTTGTAGTGCTATCATTGTAATTCTGTATATAAAGTCAAAATTATGTTTTAATAAATCTTTTTTGCAAACCGTTTTTTATAGGACTTTAAGCATACTTTCATAACTATAAAAACATAGGCAAGATGTCTGCTCATTAATCTAAGATGTCTGTCCAAGAAGGTGCTTGCTTGGTCTTGTTCCCCATAGTGCCAGTACACCCACGCTGAATACTAGTAGAGAGCATGATGTTGTCAAACATGTTCATTTCTTTTTTTTTTTTTGTTTACTAATTTATGTTTTTAATATATTCCCTGAATATTTGAAAGGAATGAAACTGGTTTTTCTGTTGGAAAATTTAAAAGACAATATTGGCGTTTTTTCAGGATCACAATTAAATATTGTTTTCCCCCCAAATTTTATCTTACTTTTGATCCAATGCTTGCAGTTTTCAGGACTTGGTGAAACTCATGTATTTTCCAGCTTGTTCTGAACTGTCTTCTTTCACTTTCTACTGCAGAACCCTAATCCTTACCTTAATTCTTTTCCATTATTTATAAATCCTCTCTATGTGACAAAATTATGTTAGGTCTAAAAAGTCATGGTACTTAAAGGCAGATTTGAAAAATGTTTACAAAAATAAATTTCTGTTTCAGAAAAACTTAGGAAATAATAGATGAATTCTTTTTCAGAAATTGTTTATTTCACTACCTTCTTTAGAATCTAACATTGACTCCTCTAGTACAAAATGCCTTTTAATATCTAAATGTTTATGGACCAAGGTGTATTCTGGCAGAAAGTGACTTATGAAGCCTCTTTGTGAATGCTTCTGTTCCAACACTTCAAAACATCATAATGATAGTAATAATAATAATAGTTAACATTTATTGAGTTCTTTCTGTTGTTATATAAAAGATATTATATGAACTATTTTAAATTATGATTTCCATAACTCTGTGGAGATATCTTATTAGTTGGTTTCTTTTTAAAAAACTATTTTAACTTTTAAGATAATTTTTTGTGTGTTCCAGAAGACGACCTTTTTTTTTTTTTTTACATGGGCAGGTACTGGGAATCGAACCCAGGTCTCTGGCATGGCAGGTGAGAGCTCTGCCTGCTGAACCACTGTGGCCCTCCATCCAGAAGACTTCTTTTAGATAGAACACAGTCAATGATAGTAATGCTATTTAATGTTTGATAATGAATATTTATAATTTATATGAAACACCATTCTGGTGAGTGTGATTAAATGAACACAGCACCCTGCTATTTACATGCTAGTTTTGAGTGTGGTCTCTTGGATCTTGAAACAAGCTTTACCAGCTCAGCAAAAATGCAGCTGAAACTAAGAGTTCTCTTTCTGCTCCCCCTTTGGTTGTTTTGTACACCCACTGTATTTATGGAAGAAGCTAAGTTTATCCAGGGGACCCTACTTCCTCAAAGTATGTGACTGGTGAAATCTTCCTCTTAAAAGCTTAACAGAGAGTTCTAAAGATTTTAGTTTTTCTTTAGTTATTTGGTTTATTTTGATCTCCAGATTTATATATATCTTAGTTGTCATTTGAGATTGTTGAATAGAAGGAAACTAGATTTGGTGATACTTAATTTCAGACTAATAAAATTAACAGATTTATCTAATTGTGTATAGTTCGTAATACTCATTTTTATCCTCTTGAGGCCGGATAGATATTTTTGTATCATTTATTGCCTCTGGGGAATAAAGGGCTATAATTATAATGCCATTGCAGTTGTGCTTATGGGGTATAGCTTGTTATTGTTGAACTAGATCTTATCAGGAACTTAAGAACTGTGTCTTTTTTGTTGCACTTGAATGCTTTCACATTTTAAATATGTTATTGTTTGTAAAATTTTGTCTGGTCTTGAGTGTTAATTACACTAGTAATTATACTAGCAGATCTTTCACCAGTAGTAATCTTTGTGCCAAGTTTTTATTGTTTTCCTTTTTTTTAATACTAAAGTAATATTGTTATTTGCTAACATAATTGAAAATAATCCAAAAGGAAATCTTTTCTCCCTTACGTATACATGCACATAATATATGATTTGGATTTCTCCCTTTTTTTATTCTTTATAAAAATTATATTTAACACTTATGCTTGGTAAGTGCTGTTCATGTATTAACTCATTTAGCCTTTGCAATCCTTTTAATGTAAACCTGTGAAGTTGGTTCTGTTATTATATTGTTATGCAGATGTTGGAACTGAGAAATAGAGAGAAATACAGAGAAATAAAATAACTTGCCTAGAGCCTGATAAATCTGAGATTTGAGCCTGGTAGTTTGGCTGTAAGGTTTGTGCTTTTAATCACTGTATTACCTCTGGGATCTTACTACACTTATTGTTTAGCAGTTAGCTTTTTTCAGTTGATATATGCTAGTCATCTTTCCAGGTAACTTCCTTCTTAATAACTATCTTGTATTCCATGATATAGCATCATAATTTATGATACTAGACTTTCAATCTTGATCTTGTTTAATATTACAAGTAATGATTTCAAGTAATATTTTTAAAAGTCAAGGATTTTGGACTTGACAAGTGCAACTGCATTAGTGTTTACTATGGAAAGCATATTTTGTGTCCAAATGTTTTGATATGCCTTAGTTGTTTGATAAAAGCTGAGTTTAAACCTATAATTCGTTTATAGCATGGGTTTTCTTATTTTTGTGGTTATTGCATCTTCTCTAGCTCTGAAAAATTAATAGGATATTGGGGATAAAATAATTATTTGTATGGATTTTATTTATTTAACCTGTGGTAGAGTCTGAAATTCTCGTGTCATAAGTCTGTTATAGTGTTAATTTGAATTTTGAATACTATCTGGCTTTATATTACTTGTATCTTCAAATTGATGTGCTTGTCAATTCCTTGTATTTTTGCCAGGAATTGGTACTAAGACCATTCTCATTTTTATGAGATTTTATTCTTGTTTCAAGTATACCAACTGAAGATATTAAAATATCACTTTTTTCATTTTTTCCTCCTTAATAGGCATTTTTTTTGAACATTGGAAAACTATATATTATTCACCACCTAGATTCTATAACCTTTTTTAAGATTTATGATACCTAACCACATATAAACACAAACATTCTTACCATATGATCATTCCTTCCTTGTTATATAATCAGTAACTCACAGTATCATCATATAGTTGTATATTCATCATCATGATCATTTCTTAGAACATTTGCATCAATTCAGAAAAAGAAATTAAAAAAAAAACAAAGAAAATCCATCCATACCATAGCCCTTACCCCTTTTTCTCATTGATCACCAGCATTTCAATCTACTAAATTTATTTTAATATTTGTTCCCCCTATTATTTATTTATTTTCAATCCACATGTTTTACTCGTCTGTCGATAAGGTAGATAAAAGGAGCACCAGACACAAGGTTTTCACAATCACACAGTCACAATGTGAAAGCTGTATCATTATACAATCATTGTCAAGGAACATGGCTGCTGGAACACAGCTCTACATTTTCAGGCAGTTCCCTCCAGCCTTGCCATTATACCTTAACTAAACAGGTGATATCTCTTAATAGGCATTTTTAATTGTGAGGAAATAACATTTTTTGGTGCATTAATAATTATTTCAAATATGCTCATTGGAAGATATTTTCAACATAAATTTAGTTACTATTCATGAATCATCTTGGAAATGATTGAGCGGCAGCTTTGCTGATTTCTGATTGAAACGTTGCTCTTCATTTAGTCATTTATTTATTTATTCAGTACCTGCTATATGCCATTCACATTGGTAGACAGCAAGGATACCAAGATGTATAAGTCCCTGCTTCAAGGACTTAGAATTTGTTGGGAAAACAGTGTTTTGTTGCAAACTGTAAAATACAGGTATGTTCCAGAATGAGGAAATATCTGAGTCAAGGGAATGGTCACTAAAGGCTCCTTGGATTGAGCTGGACACTGAAGGCTAAGTGGCTTTTTTTTTTAATAATTTTTTTTATTAATTAAAAAAAATTACAAGAAAGAAACGCAAACATCCTTAATATATATTCATCCCATTCTACATATATAATCAGTACTTCACAATATCATCACATAGTTGCATATTCATTATCATGATCATTTCTTAGAATATTTGCATCAATTCAGAAAAAGAAATAAAAAAACAACAGAAAAATAAAACAAAAACAGAAAAATAAAAAAAGAATTTTACATACCATACCCCTTATCCCTCCCTTTCATTGATCACTAGCATTTCAAACTGAATTTATTTTAACATTTGTTCCCCCTATTATTTATTTTTATTCCGTGTGTTCTACTCATCTGTTGACAAGGTAGATAAAAGGAGCATCAGACACAAGGTTTTCACAATCACACAGTCACATTGTGAAAGCTATATCATTATACAATCATCAGGAAACATTGCTACTGAAACAGAGCTCCACATTTTCAGGCAGTTCCCTGCAGCCTCTCCATTACATCTTGGATAACAAGGTGATATCTACTTAATGTGTAAGAATAACCTCCAGGATAACCTCTCCACTCTGGAATCTCACAGCCATTGACACTTTGTCTCATTTCACTCTTCCCCCTTTTGGTCCAGAAGGTTTTCTCAATCCCTTGATGCTGGGTCTCAGCTCATTCAGGAGTTTTTCTCAATTCCTTGATGCTGATTCTCAGCTCATTCTAGGATTTCTGTCCCACATTACCAGGAAGGTCCACGCCCCTGGGAGTTATGTCCCACATAGACAGGGGGAGAGTGGTGAGTTTGCATGTTGTGTTGGCTGGAAAGAGAGGCCACATCTGAGCACCAAAAGAGGTTCTCTTGGGGCTGACTCTTAAGCCTGATTTTAAGTAGGCTTGATCTATCCTTTGTGGGTTTAAGTTTCATGTGAACAAACCCCAAGACTGGGGGCTCAGCCTATAGCTTTGGTTGTCCACACTGCTTGTGAGAATATCAATAATTCAACTTGGGGAGGTTGAATTTTCCCCCGTTCTCACCATTCCCCGAAGAAGACTTTGCAAATACTTTTCCACTCACTGATCAGATCACTCTGGGATTTATCGGGGCTTCACTCTGGACAAACCAATAAAATCTAACGTCCTACCTAAGGTTCCATGTACTTATGTTGTTCAATCAACTATCTACATAAGTCATATTAGGAGATGCGCTAGTCAAAATATAAATTTTGTACCAAATATACATTTTTTGATTTAGTCTCACACATAAGTTGAAATTTTAAAATATTAATTACCATCTATTTTCAGCACCCTGCAGTAATGACATTCCTTTGTTCTTCCTCATGCAAAAATACTTTTTTTAACTTTTTTTATTAATTAAAAAAAATTAACAAACAAAACATTTAGATATCATTTCATTCTACATATACAATCAGTAATTCTTAATATCATCACATAGTTGCTTATTCATCATTTCTTAGTACATTTGCATCGATTTAGAAAAAGAAATAAAAAGACAACAGAAAAAGAAATAAAATGATAATAGAGAAAAAAAAAAGACTATACATACCATACGCCTTACCCCTCGCTTTCATTTACCACTAGCATTTCATACTGAATTTATTTTAACATTTGTTCCCCCTATTATTTATTTTTATTCCATATGTTCTACTCTTCTGTTGATATAGTAGCTAAAAGGAGTATGAGACATAAGGTTTTCACATTCACAGAGTTTCATTGTGAGAGCTATATGCTACCTGAGATTCCAAGTACTTAATGCAAAAACATTTTAAAGTTTGTACATTTAGTCATTATCATTATACACTCTAGGCATTCCTAGATTACACCATCTCAGTTTTTATCGTCTATCTTTCTTTGTGATTTCATTTATGGCCCCAGCCCTCCTCCCTCTATCATTCTCACATTCAACTTCATTCAGTGTTTTAACATAATTTTATTACAGATAGGTAGTGTTGTGCTGTCCATTTCTGAATTTTTATGTTCAGTCCTGTTGCACAATCTGTATCCCTTCAGCTCCAATTACCCAATATCTTACCCTATTTCTATCTCCTGATAGTCTCTGTTACCAATGAAATTCTCCAAGTTTATTCACTAATGTCAATCAGTTCATATCAGTGAGACCATACAGTATTTGTCCTTTTGTTTTTGGCTAATCACACTCAGCTTAATGTCCTTAAGGTCCATCTATGTTGTTACATACTTCATAACTTTATTCTGTCTTACAGCTGCATAGTATTCCATCGTATGTATATGCTACACTTTGTTCAGCCGCCCGTCCGTTGATGGACATTTTGGCTGTTTCCATCTCTTGGTAATGCTGCTATAAACATTGGTGTGCAAATGTCCGTTTGTGTCCTTGCTCTAATGACCTTTGCGTAGAGACAGCCTATAGATGGGTCTTGTTTTTTAATCCTTTCTTCCTATCTGTGTCTTTTGATTGGGGAGTTTAATCCATTAACATTTAGTGTTATTACTGCACGAATAGTACTTTCTTCTACCATTTGCCTTTTGGATTTTATATGTCATATCTCATTTTCCTTCTTTTTACCTTTACTCATAGTCTTCCTTTCTACACTCTTCTCCACCTCTCTCTCTTCTATCTTTTCGTATCTGTCTCTAGTGCTCCCTTTAGTATTTCTTACAGAGCTGGTCTCTTGGTCACAAATTTTCTCAGTGATATTTTGTCTGAAAATGTTTTAATTTCTCCCTCATTTTTGAAGGACAGTTTTGCTGGATATAGAATTCTTGGTTGGCAGGTTTTCTCTTTTACTAATTTAAATATATCATCCCACTTTCTTCTCACCTCCATGGTTTCTGCTGAGAAATCTACACATAGTCTTATTGGGCTCCCCTTGTATGTGATGGATTGCTTTTCTCTTGCTGCTTTCAAGATTCTCTCTTTCTCTTTGACCTCTGACATTCTGATTAGTAAGTGTCTTGGAGTACATCTATTTGGATCTATTCTCTTTGGGGTACGCTGCATTTCTTGGATCTGTAATTTTAAGTCTTTCATAAGAGTTGGGAAATTTTCAGTGATAATTTCCTCCATTAGTTTTTCTCCTCCTTTTCCCTTCTCTTCTCCTTCTGGGACACCCACAACATGTATATTCGTGCGCTTCATATTGTCTTTCAGTTCCCTGAGTCCCTGCTCATATTTTTCCATTTTTTCCCCTATATTTTCTTTTTCTTGCCGGATTTCAGATATTCCATCCTCCAGTTCACTAATCCTATCTTCTGTGTCTTGAAATCTACCATTGTAGGTTCCCAATGTTTTTTTCATCTCTTCTATCATGCCTTTCATTCCCATAAGTACTGTGACTTGTTTTCTCAGACTTTCGATTTCTTCTTTTTGTTCATTCCTTGCCTTCTTCATGTCCTCCCTCAATTCATTGATTTGGTTTTTGATGAGGTTTTCTATGTCTGTTTGTATATTCTGAATTAAATGTTTCAGCTCCTGTATCTCATTTGAATTGTTGGTTTGTTCCTTTGACTGGGCCATATCTTCAACTTACCTAGTGTTATTTGTTATTTTTTGCTGGTGTCTAGGTATTTAATTACCTTAATTAGTTTATTCTGGAGGTTGCTTTCACTTCTTTTACCTAGGGTTTTCTTGCTGGATGAATTTGTTGTCTGTCTGTTCTTTGACATTCAATTCAGCTTTATCTGGACCTCTAGTTTAAGTTTTGTTTAACAGGGAATTTTTCAGTTCTTGTTTTCTTGTTTCTTGCTCTGCTTGTATGGTGCCTTTTCCCCCCACGCTTAGAAGGGTCTACTTAGGTATTATAAACTCCAGCCGAATTTTCCCAGATCAAACTGGCCTCCTATCAGGAGGAAAGAGTCACCTGCATCACTTTTCCCCGAGGGTGAGACCCAGCAGGTTGAAAAACTTTCCTGTGAAGTCTCTGGACTCTGTTTTTCTTATCCTGTCCAGTATGTGGTGCTTGTCTGCCTGCAGGTCCCACCAGCATAAGATGAGGTGGTATCTTTAACTTTGGCTGGGGGCATGGTGGAGACAGAGGAGAGGTTGTAGGCTGGTTTTAATGGCTTCAAATTACCAAGCCCTGGTGTCTGAATTCCTTGAGAGAGGGATTCCACCTGAGTTGGGCTTCACCCCTCCCCTGGGGAAGGCACAGGCTCCAGACAAGCCCCCAAAAGAGCTCACTTCTGCCTATGCTTGGGGCAGTTGCAGCCTGAGGAGCCCTGCTGCTGTATCCAAAGGCAGTCAAGCCTTTGTAGAAACACAGCCACAAAGCCTCTGTTTCCTTCTTTTTTTTTTCCTTTTTCCGTCAGCCCTGCCCCCTTGGCGCTGGGGCAAAAATGAGCGACCTCTGCTTTGACTAGTTTCACCTGAACTGGGGGCCTATTTTTAGTGGTCAGAATTTGTTAATTAATTCAAATGTTGGCGTTTGGTTGGACTCAGCCCCTGCTGCTGGTAAAGTCTCTTTCCTTTCCCCTCTGGGAAGCAGCCTGTAGGGGAGGGACACCAGCTGCCGTGGTTTGGGGAACTCACGGTTCTGGGGGTGCTCGCAGTCGGTCCAGCTGGTCCAGATTGGGGCATGCTGTGTGTCTGGTCACTGACGTGGCCCCAGGAGCTGTTCTGTACTGTTTCTGGTTATTTAGTAGTTGTTCTGGAGGACAAACTAAAATGCACGCATTGTTAAGCCGCCATCTTGGCCTGGACTTCGCTAAGTGGCTTCTAACTGGCCAGTGAAAGGAGTGGGGAGAGTAGTCTAAATAGAGGGTGTACAAAAATCTATTCTGTACATTTGGCCTAAGTGGCTTCTAACTGGCCAGTGATAGGAGTGGGGAGAGCAGTCTAAATAGAGGGTGTACAGAAGTCTGATCTGTACATTTGGAATTTTCACTAGAATGTATAGTCCTACTAGAATAGGGACTGCTCAAGATTTGGCTTTATCTTATTCATCAGTGCCCAGCACATAGTAGGTGTTTAATAATGAAGCACTTGAATGAAATAAGTGCTTGTGTGTCCCGTTTTTTGAATGAAGAAGCACTCGTTATTTTAGTATGTTACTAATGCCTGTACTTTTTAAATCATGTAAAATGATAAAAAAACTTTTCCTGAACTGAAGGGATAAGTCTTGTATGAGGAAACAGACATGTCGACTAATCATTGTAATTCAGTGTGATTATTTTTGTTTATGAAAACATTTGTCAGGAACATTCATCTCTTGATTTATGGGTTGGTTAGATTCTTGAAAACTGGTGAGTGATTAAAGTAAATGCTAAAATAAAAATTATTTTATTAATAAAACACAAGAGATAGCATTGTAGTAGGTGGTAAAAAAATGACAGTGTTCTTTCTTTCCTATCACAGTGATATGAATATTAGGTAAATACTGTGAGGGAAAATACCTAAATAAACACCATCAACAAAAAAGTGACCCAAAAAAGTGACGATTTTGTTAAGATGTAGACATGAGTCTATAGAAATGTTTCCCAAGTTTAATTCATAGAGAGTAGTAGCATGATTTTTCTCACATTTGCCTACTATTTGTACTCTTATTTATGGGAAGTCTTTTTTAATGAACACACTTTAAAAACTGTTTTTAAAGAAACTTTATATTACTACCATAAGTGGAAGACTAGCATCCCTTCTTCTATATAGAAGGCAAATTTAAAATAAATATAATAAAAACAAAACAGTGTTATTAAACCATAGCTAGCTACTGTTTGCAGGAGGCGCTGAGTTTGAGGCCTTTTGTCCTTTAGCAAGTATTGGACAATTGGCACCTTATTTATACTTTTTTCATGATATAAATAGGACTGAAAGAGATTTAAATGGAATAACTTCACTTATAAGGAAGAAGGGAGGGTGTGTTCTGTTGGTGGGAGACATTCCTGAGAACATCAAAGAGGAGGAAATTTTGGAGTTGGGCCTTAAAGAATAAGTCTGAGTTCATTCAAAAATAAGGAGGATATGGACTTCCCAGGCATATATTTTGCACTTGTAAGTACTGGGGACTTTAGGATATGTTTTCACAAAAGCATAGTTTGACATGGCAACAACATCTGATTTGGAGAAGTGGAGAGATAAGGTCGGAGATGTAGAAAGAAGGATTTCATGGTTGAGGCATTGATGTAGCAAATCTTGAACACTATGCTGTAGGCAGTGGAGAGTATAATGACAAGATTTGTGCTTCAGGAAGATTGCTTCAACAACAGCAAAGAGACACCAGGGAAGAGAATGTTGAGATGATGATAACTTGAACTAAATAGTATATAGCACTGACTGGGAAGTAGATGATAATGTAGAGGAGTATTCCTTAGCCATTTCCAGAAGAGAGTTATTTTATTTTATGTTCCCAGATTGAAAGGAGGCAAGTGATATCTGCTAAGAGTACTAGTTATGTGACAATATTGGCTAGTACCTGGGCTCACCCACCCACATGAGAAAATCCCAGTTAGGTGCAAAGAGAGAGAATGAACACTTTTTCCTAAACTTTCATATATAACTTCTTTGACAATTACTATGTACCCTTGGGCCAAGTTATTTAATATTCTTAGTTTCTTAATCTGTAAAATGCAAATAAGACTCTAGGTTTCAAGAGTGTTACATGGATTAATAACTTAAGGTAATACCTGGCTTCATCCCAGAGTCTGTTGGGCAGATAATTTAAAAGCATTGGCAAATTACCACCAGAGTAGTGGCTCCAATTTACATTCTACTAATAGTATAAAAGAAAGTCCATTTCTCAGAATATTATAAAATATTTGCCAATTTGAAAAAAAAAAGTATTGGCAAAATCTCTTCAGGGATTGGAGAAAAAAATAATATAGAACTATTAAACTCTTTCATCTTGGAAACCCCTGATAATCTCTCAAATGTTAGGAACTCCCAAACTGATAGGCCAGGCCCTTGATCTTGAGGCTTGCTCTTGTGAAACTTGTTTCTATAGCATTCCTGTTAACCCTAACGAACACCTAGGATGCTATCTGAGATTCCACAAAAGTTTCACACGATGAGTTTACCTACAAGGAACTTCTAACCTCCAACTTCCAGATAGTTCCTAGGCCAGATAAATCCTGATACCCAGAGGAGCTAGCCTCTCCAAGAATATCAATTAGTTCCATCCCCCTATCCCATATTGTTGACATCCCTTTTCAACATGAAAAAGTTAGAAGGGGCATAGCCCAAATATCCCTTAAGACTGGAAGAAGGATTAGAGGAGAAGGAGGAGTTATAGCAAAAGATCAGATTTAACAAATGAGTATGACTGCTGAATCATTATATTAATACTTCTTTTTGTTTCCAGTGTCTTGGAGCAGCTAGAAGCAAAAACAAAACTGTGGAACTGTAACCCATACCAAAATTAGAAATCTGTTCTGTAACTACTTGTTAAAATGTACTTTGAAATTTATTGCTTTTTTTTGTATATAGGTTATATTTCATAATAAATACAATATAATATATTTCACAATGTTAAAAAAAAAAAGGGTTAGATTAAATGAGCATGTCCATGAAAAGTAATCGGTGTTTAGCACATGGTAACTATGAAATATATGGTAGTTATTATTGCTTTTTTTTTAAGTAATTAAAGAAAAAAAGCAATTAACAGAATATTTAGAAATCATTCCATTCTACATATGCAATCAGTAATTCTTAACATCATCACATAGATGCATGATCATCATTTCTTAGTACATTTGCATCGATTTAGGAAAAGAACTAGCAAAACAACAGAAAAAGATATAGAATGTTAATATAGAGAAAAAAATAAAAATAATAATAATAGTAAAAAAAAAAAAGACAAACAAACCAACAGACCAAAAAACCTATAGCTCAGATGCAGCTTCATTCAGTGTTTTAACATGATTACTTTACAATTAGGTATTATTGTGCTGTCCATTTTTGAGTTTTTGTATCTAGTCCTGTTGCACAGTCTGTATCCCTTCAGCTCCAATTACCCATTATCTTACCCTGTTTCTAACTCCTGCTGGACTCTGTTACCAATGACATATTCCAAGTTTATTCTCGAATGTCGGTTCACATCAGTGGGACCATACAGTATTTGTCCTTTAGTTTTTGGCTAGACTCACTCAGCATAATGTTCTCTAGGTCCATCCATGTTATTACAGGCTTCATAAGTTTATTCTGTCTTAAAGCTGCATAATATTCCATCGTATGTATATACCACAGTTTGTTTAGCCACTCGTCTGTTGATGGACATTTTGGCTGTTTCCATCTCTTTGCAATTGTAAATAACGCCACTATAAACATTGGTGTGCAAATGTCCGTTTGTGTCTTTGCCCTTAAGTCCTTTGAGTAGATACCCAGCAATGGTATTGCTGGGTCGTATGGCAATCTATATTCAGCTTTTTGAGGAACCGCCAAACTGCCTTCCACAGTGGTTGCACCATTTGACATTCCCACCAACAGTGGATAAGTGTGCCTCTTTCTCCGCATCCTCTCCAACACTTGTCATTTTCTGTTTTGTTGATAATGGCCATTCTGGTGGGTGTGAGATGATATCTCATTGTGGTTTTGATTTACATTTCTCTAATGGCCAGGGACATTGAGCATCTCTTCATGTGCCTTTTGGCCATTTGTATTTCCTCTTCTGATAGGTGTCTGTTCAAGTCTTTTTCCCATTTTGTAATTGGGTTGACTGTCTTTTTGTCGTTGAGTTGGACAATCTCTTTATAAATTCGGGATACTAGACCTTTATCTGATATGTCATTTCCAAATATTGTCTCCCATTGTGTAGGCTGTCTTTCTACTTTCTTGATGAAGTTCTTTGATGCACAAAAGTGTTTAATTTTGAGGAGCTCCCATTTATTTATTTCCTTCTTCAGTGCTCTTGCTTTAGGTTTAAGGTCCATAAAACTGCCTCCAATTGTAAGTTTCATAAGATATCTCCCAACATTTTCCTCTAACTGTTTTATGGTCTTAGACCTAATGTTTAGATCTTTGACCCATTTTGAGTTAACTTTTGTATAGGGTGTGAGATATGGGTCTTCTTTCATTCTTTTTTTTTTTTTTTTTTTTTTTTTTAAAGGAAAGACAGAGAGAAGGAAGGAAGGATAGAAGGAAGGAAGGAAGGAAGAAAGGGAAACATCTTTAAACATTTTCTTGTTTTATTGTATTCTGTTTCTCCGTTTTTGTTACATGGGCTGGGGCCGGGAATCGAACCGAGGTCCTCCGGCATAGCAGGCAAGCACTTTGCCCGCTGAGCCACCGCGGCCCGCCTCTTTCATTCTTTTGCATATGGATATCCAGTTCTCTAGGCATCATTTATTGAAGAGACTGTTCTGTCCCAGGTGAGGTGGCTTGACTGCCTTATCAAAGATCAAATGTGCATAGATGAGAGGGTCTAAATCTGAGCACTCTATTCGATTCCATTGGTCGATATATCTATCTTTATGCCAATACCATGCTGTTTTGACCACTGTGGCTTCATAATATGCCTTAAAGTCAGGCAGCGCGAGACCTCCAGCTTCGTTTTTTTTCCTCAAGATGTTTTTAGCAATTCAGGGCACCCTGCCGTTCCAGATAAATTTGCTTATTGGTTTTTCTATTTCTGAAAAATAAGTTGTTGGGATTTCGATTGGTATTGCATTGAATCTGTAAATCAATTTAGGTAGGATTGACATCTTAACTATATTTAGTCTTCCAATCCATGAACACGGTATGCCCTTCCATCTATTTAGGTCTTCTGTGATTTCTTTTAACAGTTTTTTGTATTTTTCTTTATAGGGGTTTTTTTTTTTTTTTTTTTTGTCTCTTTAGTTAAATTTATTCCTAGGTATTTTATTCTTTTAGTTGCAATTGTAAATGGGATTCGTTTCTTGATTTCCCCCTCAGCTTGTTCATTACTAGTGTATAGAAATGCTACAGATTTTTGAATGTTGATCTTGTAACGTGCTACTTTGCTGTACTCATTTATTAGCTCTAGTAGTTTTGTTGTGGATTTTTCCGGGTTTTCGACGTATAGTATCATATCGTCTGCAAACAGTGATAGTTTTACTTCTTCCTTTCCAATTTTGATGCCTTGTATTTCTTTTTCTTGTATAATTGCTCTGGCTAGAACCTCCAACACAATGTTGAATAATAGTGGTGGTAGTGGACATCCTTGTCTTGTTCCTGATCTTAGGGGGAAAGTTTTCAGTTTTTCCCCATTGAGGATGATATTAGCTGTGGGTTTTTCATATATTCCCTCTATCATTTTAAGGAAGTTCCCTTGTATTCCTATCTTTTGAAGTGTTTTCAACAGGAAAGGATGTTGAATCTTGTCAAATGCCTTCTCTGCATCAATTGAGATGATCATGTGATTTTTCTGCTTTGATTTGTTGATATGGTGTATTACATTAATTGATTTTCTTATGTTGAACCATCCTTGCATACCTGGGATGAATCCTACTTGGTCATGATGTATAATTCTTTTAATGTGTTGTTGGATACGAGTTGCTAGAATTTTATTGAGGCATTTTGCATCTATATTCATTAGAGAGATTGGTCTGTAGTTTTCTTTTTTTGTAATATCTTTGCCTGGTTTTGGTATGAGGATGATGTTGGCTTCATAGAATGAGTTAGGTAGTTTTCTCTCCACTTCAATTTTTTTGAAGAGTTTGAGGAGAGTTGCTACTAATTTTTTCTGGAATGTTTGATAGAATTCACATGTGAAGCCGTCTGGCCCTGGACTTTTCTTTTTAGGAAGCTTTTGAATGACTAATTCAATTTCTTTACTTGTGATTGGTTTGTTGAGGTCATCTATGTCTTCTTGAGTCAAAGTTGGTTGTTCATGTCTTTCCAAGAACCCGTCCATTTCATCTAAATTGTTGTATTTATTAGCGTAAAGTTGTTCATAGTATCCTGTTATTACCTCCTTTATTTCTGTGAGGTCAGTGGTTATGTCTCCTCTTCCATTTCTGATCTTATTTATTTGCGTCCTCTCTCTTCTTCTTTTTGTCAGTCTTGCTAAGGGCCCATCAATCTTATTGATTTTCTTGTAGTACCAACTTCTGGTCTTATTATTTTCTCTATTGTTTTCATGTTTTCAATTTCATTTATTTCTGCTCTAATCTTTGTTATTTCTTTCCTTTTGCTTGCTTTGGGGTTAGATTGCTGTTCTTTCTCCAGTTCTCCTAAGTGGATAGTTAATTCCTGAATTTTTGCCTTTTCTTCTTTTCTGATATAGGCATTTAGGGCAATAAATTTCCCTCTTAGCACTGCCTTTGCTGCGTCCCATAGGTTTTGATATGTTGTGTTTTCGTTTTCATTCGCCTCGAGATATTTACTAATTTCTCTTGCAATTTCTTCCTTGACCCACTCGTTTTTTTAAGAGTGTGTTGTTGAGCCTCCACGTATTTGTGAATTTTCTGGCACTCTGCCTATTATTGATTTCCAACTTCATTCCTTTATGATCCGAGAAAGTGTTGTGTATGATTTCAATCTTTTTAAATTTGTTAAGACTTGCTTTGTGACCCAGCATATGGTCTATCTTTGAGAATGATCCGTGAGCACTTGAGAAAAAGGTGTATCCTGCTGTTGTGGGATGTAATGTCCTATAAATGTCTGTTAAGTCTAGCTCATTTCTAGTAATATTCAGATTCTCTATTTCTTTATTGATCCTCTGTCTACATGTTCTGTCCATTGATGAGAGTGGTGAATTGAAGTCTCCAACTATTATGGTATATGTGTCTATTTCCCTTTTCAGTGTTTCAGTGTTTGCAGTGTATTCCTCACGTATTTTGGGGCATTCTGGTTCGGTGCATGAATATTTATGATTGTTATGTCTTCTTGCTTAATTGTTCCTTTTATTAGTAGATAGTGTCCTTCTTTGTCTCTTTTAACTGTTTTACATTTGAAGTCTAATTTGTTGGATATTAGTATAGCTACTCCTGCTCTTTTCTGGTTGTTATTTGCATGAAATATGTTTTCCCAACCTTTCACTTTCAACCTATGTTTATCTTTGGGTCTAAGATGTGTTTCCTGTAGACAGCATATAGAAGGATCCTGTTTTTTAATCCATTCTGCCAGTCTATGTCTTTTGATTGGGGAATTCAGTCCATTAACATTTAGTGTTATTACTGTTTGGATAATACTTTCCTCTACCATTTTGCCTTTTGTATTATATATATCATATCTGATTTTCCTTCTTTCTACACTCTTCTCCATACCTCTCTCTTCTGTCTTTTTGTATCTGACTCTAGTGCTCCCTTTAGTATTTCTTGCAGAGCTGGTCTCTTGGTCACAAATTCTCTCAGTGATTTTTTGTCTGAAAATGTTTTAATTTCTCCCTCATTTTTGAAGGACAATTTTGCTGGATATAGAAGTCTTGGTTGGCAGTTTTTCTCTTTTAGTAATTTAAATATATCGTCCCACTGTCTTCTGGCTTCCATGGTTTCTGCTGAGAAATCTACACATAGTCTTATTGGGTTTCCCTTGTATGTGATGGATTGTTTTTCTCTTGCTGCTTTCAAGATCCTCTCTTTCTCTTTGACCTCTGACATTCTAACTAGTAAGTGTCTTGGAGAACGCCTATTTGGGTCTATTCTCTTTGGGGTGCGCTGCACTTCTTGAATCTGTAATTTTAGGTCTTTCATAAGAGTTGGGAAATTTTCAGTGATAATTTCTTCCATTAGTTTTTCTCCTCCTTTCCCTTCTCTTCTCCTTCTGGGACACCCACAACACGTATATTTGTGCGCTTCATATTATCATTCAGCTCCCTGATCCCCTGCTCAAATATTTCCATTCTTTTCCCTATAGTTTCTGTTTCTTTTTGGAATTCAGATGTTCCATCCTCCAGTTCACTAATTCTATCTTCTATCTCTGTAAATCTACCATTGTAGGTGTCCATTGTTTTTTATATCTTTTCTACTTTGTCCTTCAATCCCATAAGTTCTGTGATTTGTTTTTTAGACTTTCTATTTCTTCTTTTTGTGCAGCCCATGTCTTCTTCATGTCCTCCCTCTATTTATTGATTTGGTTTTTGAAAAGGTTTTCCATTTCTGTTCGTATATTCAGAATTAATTATCTCAGCTCCTGTATCTCATTTGAACTATTGATTTGTTCCTTTGACTGGGCCATATCTTCAATTTTCCTAGCGTGATCCGTTATTTTCTGCTGGCGTCTGGGCATTTAATCAGATTTCCCTGGGTCTGGGACCCAGCAGGTTGAAAGATTTTCCTGTGAATTCTCTGGTCTCTGTTTTTCTTATCCTGCCCAGTATGTGGCGCTCGTGGCACTCGTTTGTCTGCGGGTCCTTCCAGTAAAAGATGCTGTGGCTCCTTTAACCCTGGAAAACTCTCGCTTTGGGGGAGGGTTGCCAGCCGAAGCGGCTTGGGGGAGTGCCGATCTGAATCTCCCAGCCGACCCGGGAATTCGCGTGTGGAGTGGGGCGCCGGCCGCCGCTGCTTGAGGCGACTGCCTGTCCAATTCTCCCAGCCAGCCCGGGAAGGAGGGACGAAGGGACTCCGGCCGCCGGCCACCCTTGCCTGGGGAAGCGTGCACCCCTCGGGTGTCTCACCGCAGCGGATTCTCCCTGCCGGTTCAGCCATTCCAAAATGGGGTACGATGTGTTTTTGGTCTCTGTCGTGGCTCCGGGAGCTGTTCTGTACCGTTTATTTCTTTAGTAGCTGTTCTGGAGGAGAAACTAAGACCCGCGCGTCTTACTAAGCCTCCATCTTCTCCGGAAGTCCTGAACCCTGTCAACCGCCCCAGCACCGCACTCCAAGCGCCCCCATCCCCAGTGCACACGTCTCCCCATTATTATTATTTATTTATTTTTATCTGTATTATTGATTTTTTATTTACTAATTTGTTCATAACCTGGATAAAAGGAACAGTAGACAAAAGGTTTTCACAATCACACAGTCACACTGAAAAAGCTATATAGTTATATAGTCATCTTCAGAATCAAGCTATTAGAACACAATTCAACAGTTTCAGGTACTTCTCTCTAGTCACTCTAATGCACCGTGAATTAAGAAGGGTTATCTATATAATGTGTAAGAATAACCCCCAGGGTAACTTCTCGACTCTGTTTGAAATCTCTCATTTCTCTCTTCCCCCTTTTGGTCCAGAATGCTTTCTAAACCCCATGATGCTGGGTCCTGGCTTATCCCAGGAGTCCTGTCCCACATTGCCGGGGGAGGTTTACACCTCTGGAAGTCATGTCCCACATAGTGGGTAGGGCAGTGAGTTCCCCTGCTGAGTTGGCTTAGAGAGAGAGGCCACATCTGAGCAACAAAAGAGGTTCTCTGGGGGTGACTCCTAGGCATCATTATATGTAGGCTTAGCTACTCTTTTACAGGTATATGTTTCATAGGGGTGAGCCCCAAGATTGCAGGTTTAAGCCTATTGAATTGGTTGTCCCCAATGCTTACAAGAATATCAAGAATTCCCCAGATGGGGAAGCTTAATATTTCTTCCTTTCTCCTTAGTCCCGCCAGGGACTTTGCAAATACTTTTTTATTCTCTACCCAAATTTAATAGTATTGTTTTAATAATCTTTCATCAACTGTAACAACCTTACTATTTTTGAAAAGTACAGTTATTAAAGAGTGCTATCATCAATTGTAACTAATTTTCCACACCACTGTGAGGTGGTGAGGTGTTGTATATGGGAATCTGTATTTTATACACAATTGTTCTGTAAACGCGTAACTTCTCTAATAATTTTTTTAATTTGAAAAATTAAAAATTAAGAAAAAGTTGCCTTTAATTAGAAATTTTCAATAGTGAAACTTGAAATGTGATTCTTAGTCCCTAGAAAATTTGAAATATTTTTTTCCTGCTTTGGAATCCTTCTCACGACTAACAGGAGTTCTGTCAGTTATAGTTGTTAACATTTGTAATATGTGTATTCTCCTTGGAACTTTTAAAAGTATTTTATAATACACAAATTTACCTTATCAGGTTGTGCTATGTTTCCATGCTCTGCATTAGCCTAAGAATGCTTATCAGGGATTGGCAAGCTTTTTCTGTGATGGGCCAGATAGTAAATATTTTAGCCTTTGTGGGCTGTGTTGACTCTGGAGGACTCTGATAGCTATTAATTTCTGCAGTTGTAGCATGTAAGCAACCACAGACAGTATATAAGTAAGTGGTATGTCTCCTTCAATAAAACTTTATTTTAATTTTTTTTACTTTTTTGTATTGTATAATATAACATATATACAAAGCAAAGAAAGAAAAAAGCAATAGTTTTCAAAGCATTCTTCAATGGATAGTTACAGGACAGATCCCACAGTTTGTCATGTACTACCATACCATCATCCCAGATTTTCCCTTCTAGCTGCTCCCGAACATGGGAGGCTAGAAGGAATATATGTACTTTTATCATCACTAAACTTTATTTAGACAAACAGTTAGGAGCCTGAATTTGGCCCACAGGTAGTAGTGCTGACCTCTGCTCTATACCATTGTGGAAGAATACAGATACGCAGTATGCTTCACTCCTTCCACCAAAATCTCCCCACTGTTTTCTCAGTGATAAGTCTTGATAACATGAATTGAAAATCTTAAGCTTATTCCTCAAAAAAAAAAAATCTGATTTAGCATACATGGGTAATAATTTATTATATTTTTGTAGAAAGTATGTTAAGTCGTACTGAATTTAGTGTTACAAATTTTCAAAGGTGTAATTTTTGACCACTCCAAAAGGATATTATCTAACTTGCAAAATGCTGCAAATTTTAGAAAAAAATCTGTTTGCCAAATAAATTGTGAATGCTATACAAAAAGCATTAGGGGTAGAAGTAGTGCTAGTAATCATGAATTTAAAGTGAGATTAGTCAGTATGGTTGTGTGTATATGTTTTTTATCCACGGGGTAGAGAAGAAGAAGGCAGACCATGGGATTTAACTGGAATTGTGGTTTAGGTATACCTAATGTTAATTTAAAAATTCTTTGATTTTACTCAGTTCTTTTTCACAGAGCAGCTAGTGACAGTGTAAATATTAGCAGAGGTTTATTGAGACCCTCTTATGTTTGGCCACAGTATTGGGGGCTGAGAATACATAGATCTAAAAGATACTCTATCTTTAGAGAGTTTCTGTCATTCTTGCTGGAGAAACAGGATATAGACACTAAAGATGAGAGAGCTGATAAAACAGTTCCAAATTTGTATGGATAGTTAGTGTTTCAAGAGTTCAGAGGAAGCCTTTATTGCCAAGGGTAGACTATATGGCTAGAAAGGAAGGCTTTATTGAGCAAAACCATGGAAATTAGAAAAAGTAGATAAGATGGTACCTGATATAAACATGAAAGTGAATTGAAATTTAAAATGTAAAGGCCCATTTGACTAGAGCTGGCAATTTTGTGTTTTAGCTTGCTAAAGCTGCAGGAATGCAATACGCCAGAAATGGAACAGCTTTTAAAAACTAAGTTACAAGTTTACAGTTCTGGACCATAAAAATGTCCAAATTAAGGCACTAGTAGGAGTTTGGTTACCTTCACTCAGGAAATGCTGATGCTCTCCAGAAGTTGGAAAGGCACATGATGACAACTGCTAGCTTTCTGTCGCGTCTTCTCGTTTCATAAGGATTCACCATGGGTGTTTTCCTTCTGCATCTCCACAGGCTCTGTAGCTCTGTGGGCTCTGAAACTTTTTCTAAAATGGTTCCCTCTTTTTTTTATTTAAAGCAGGAATATATGAATTTATTGATTTAAAATACTTTTTTCCATTTCCTTTACACTGAATTCCAGATGAAAGGCCATATATTGATACCAATGGTGATATTTTATTTGTAAGTAATTTCATTATATTATATTTTGACAGCAGGGAGACAGCAACATATTAGAAAACATGGAAAATCTCACTGTTTTCACAGAATACCTCCTCGTGGATATCTCAAACTCTTGGGAGCTCCAAGTTTTACGAGGTCTGATATTTTTAATGTTTTATCTAGTAGCCCTGACTGGGAATATTCTAACTGTTGTCATTGTAATAGACTTACATCTACATCCTCCAGTGTATTTCTTTATAGGCAATTTATCCGTCACGGATCTTTGCTGTATTTCGGTTATTCTTCCCAAAGTGATTGTGAATTCTCTGACAGGCAGTAAATTGATTTCCCTCCCATCCCATGTCACTTATATTTCCCTGTTTATCTTTTTTTGGATCCGCAGGACGGGCCTTCCTTGTGGTGATGTCCTCTGACCACTATGTAGCTCTTTGTCCCTCTCTGCATTTTGGGCTTGCCATCACATCACATCTGTGTACATAGGCAGCTGGTGGCTTATGGGCAAGTGGGTTGGTCATTTCTGCCATCCACACAGGGACCATGTTCAGGCTTCCCTTCACAGAGATCAATTTGATCTTGCAGTATTTCTATGATGTATCCCAAATTTTGAGGATTTCTTCATCTGATGTTCAGTTTTCAGATGTTCACTTATAAGTGCTTGCATTATTTTAGTATGTTTTTGGCTTTTTGTTTAAATCATATATTGATATATTTTCAATGGTCCAAACTGCAACCTTGTGTTCCTTTCATTCTGACTGCCTTTGGATTGAATATGATTAGCTGTATGCTGTTCACAGTAGTACTTCTCTAAGTTAAAAAGCCTCAAGGAAAATCTCTGGGCACCTCCTCAGTAAGGCCTACAGAGAATGGGCCTTCTCCACATTCTGGCTGCCCAGGTGGCGCGGCCCTGACTGGAGGCCTCTGCGGAACATGAGCAGGCCCGCACCCATGTGCCCTGTGCCTGTGGGCCCTGCCCAGAACTCCCAGTGCGCTAACCCGGGGCTTTACTGGAACTGGCGGCCCCCTTGAGGGCCCTGCACTGATCCCGCAGGTGCCGGAGCACTGGCGAGCCCTTGGAGGGTCCAGAAGCACGAGACAGGCACGGTGTGATTGGTAGAGCATAAGCCAACTAGGAACCCGGATGGTTCCCTCTTAAAGGACTCCACTTAGCAAAACCCCACCTTGAATGGGTAGAGACACTTTTCTTGGAAACTATCTAATCAAAAGGTCCCACTCAGAGTTGGGTAGTTCACATCTCTATGGAAACAGTAAAAAAGATCCCGTCCAACAATGTTGAATTAGGATTAAAGAACATGGTTTTTCTGGGGTTCACAACGGTTTCAAACCAGCACAGTTTGTGAAGAAAATAGTTTGAGGAAAGATTGGAGAGCTGGGTTGAGGCAAGATTGGGCACTGAATGTGAAATGAAAGAGTTTGGAAATTATCTTCTAGGAAGTAAGGAATAATTGAAAATCTTGCGTACCTTCGTTTTTCCTTTAAGTCTTTCAAAAAACTTCCCAAAGGTGACTCTTAATGTTTTTAGTACAGTGCTTTGATTTTAGTTAATATTTAATGATAATTTCATGCTGTTCACTTCTTCTTTCCTGTCTGCCAGGAAAAAACTATATTCTTGTTCTTCCTATATTATTTCTACTTCAGGTTGTGAAGTGTTTAACACAAATGTATCATCAGAATACATATTTTTCATTTGTATATTCATTCAGCAAATATTTCCTCAACTCCTGTGACATGGCAGGCTCTGTTCTAAGCAGTGTAAATAGAGCAGGGGACAAATTAAGCAAAAATTCCTTAAGGAGTTTACATTCTCTTGGGAAGATGGCCAATACATAAGATTACTAAGTAAAATATGTGATCAGTGCTAAGGAGAAAAATTAAAGCAGGGAAAGGAGATATGAGTGGGTAGCAGAGTAGGGGTTTGAGATTTTAAGTAGGGTTGCCAAGAAATATCTCACTGAAGAAGATGGCTCTTGAGTAAAGACCTGAAGAAAGTGAGATATATGGGAGATGAGCAAGTATAAAGATTCCGAAGTGGGAAATACAGGTGGCATGTTTGAAAATATGGCTGGAGCAAAATGAACGAAAGAAAGTAATAGAGTGACCACATATACTGGTTTATGTCTGTTATATTGTCAAAATTATTAATAGTACCCACTTTCATTCCCAGTAGTGTCCTGGTTTGGACTAAATTATTTTATAATAGAAGGTGAGGTCACATAGATCATGTAGAGCTGAATGAGAAGCTTTTGGAAGATGGAACACGGGAGTAAACTTAACTGACTTATACTTAAACAGGCTCACTCTGCCTGCTCTATTGAGAGTACAGTGGAAGCAAGAATCGAAGCAAAGAGATCAATTAGGAGGTACTGCAGTAATCCAGGTGAGAAATCCGGGTGTTAGCAATAGAAATGATAAGAAGTGGAAAGATTCTGTAAATATTTTGAAGGTAGAGCTGTCAGGATTTGAGAATGGACTTGATATAAGATAAAACAGAAAGAATGGAATCAAGAAAGATGACAGAGTTTTTTGCCTGAGCAACTTGAAATGTGGAGTTACCAGTGATTGCAATGGAGAAGGCTAGTAAAGTAGTTTTTTTGGGGGTGGTGTTTAGAGGTGGGGCATGATCAGGAGTTCAGTTCTGAACATATTAAGTTTGAGATGCCTTTTAGACAACACAAGGGAGATGTTGAGTAGGCAGATGAATATATGGATATGATATTCAGGGGAAAGGTACAGACTGCAGATAATCAGTTTGGAAGCTTTCCACATTTTGATAGTATTTAAATCCATGAGACTGAATGAGATTGTCTAGGGAGTGAACGTTGATAAAAAAAAGAAAGGTCTGAAGATTGAACCTTGGGGTACAACCGTGTTTAGAAATCAGGGAAATGAGGGGAGAAAGAGACAGGAGGAAAACCACAAGAGTGTTGTGTCTTAGAAGTCAAATAAAGGATATGTTTCATGGGGGAAAGAAATCATATCAAATGCTTCTGTTAGGTCAAGAAAAGACAGAGTGACAATTTACCATTGGATTTAATAATGTGCTTGTCATTGGTGACTGCAACAACAATTTTGATGAGATAGTGGAGGTGAAGCTAACTGGGATGGTTAATGTTGGGGATCTAGTTGTTGGGATTTCTATAGGTAAGAAGGTATGAAGAAAGGAAGCTTCTGATATACAAGTGAGGGAGGGTTGACGTTAACCAGGAGACAGGCAGTTCATCCAAAGTAAAGGAAAAGGTAGAGCACAAATGCAGGTAGATCAATATATATGATGCTGTGAGGTTGTAGAAAATCTTTTCTGATTACCTCAGTTTTCTCAGTGAAATAGGAAGCAAGTAGCTGAGAATAAGACTTGAGGAAGAGGAGAGAGGAAAGAATTCATTCAAGTCACTTAAGAGAATGGGAGAATGATGGATGGACTGGGAAAATAAAGTGTGAATGCTATCCAGAAAGCGTTAGGGGTTGATGTAGGGTTTGTGATTGTGAATTTTTTTTAAGTGAGATTAGTCAGTATGGTTGTGTATGTGTGTATATGTTTTCTCACGCACAGGTGTAAATGGGAAGTAGGCTGAGGAATGGATTTAACTGGAATTGTGGTTTAATCAAATGAGAGGGCAAGTTGAGAATGTATTCAAGGAAGTGATTATAATGATTGACTATAGTAGAATTAATGCTAGAGAAAGAGGAAAGCAAAGACAAGAAGGGGATAAAGGATAGTAGAGAAGGTAAGATTGAATGTCTTAATGAAGTCAGGTGATAGTTGGAGTTTTTGGGTGTTAGAAGAATGCAATAAGGTGGATAGATACTATGTGTTCTAGTCTGAGGACATGTAATTCACAGCTCAGTTTTTTAATGGAGGCAGGATAGAGAGCAGTCTGGAAACATTCTTATAGTTTGAGGGGTGTGGGGGAGAAAACTATTATACCAGAGAGCTCATAGAAGAAGCTATATTTAAACAAGAAAGTGAAGGGAACTTTTTCAGAAAATAGTCAAGTTATATGACAGTTTGTGATAATAGAATTTGTGTTCCAGGGGGCACTGTGAAATGATTTGAAAAGGTAAAGAGGAAGGGAGGAGATGGAGTTGAAAGAGGTGACGTACAAAGATGTATAGGGATTCGGTTCTGCAGGGTTAGGGGTAATGTGGGAGTTCTGGGATCCTTGTTCTAGTTAACATGAACAGGAGTAGAGGGCATGCTAAATTAAGACCTGATAGTTCAAGGTAGATTTTGATGGAGTTCACTGTAAAGGGTTTAGGGGAGGGGATGACTAGGAAGGGATCTTCTGCAAAATACATGCAGAATTTTCTGAGGTTTCCATTTGACTCCTGCTACTAATGGACACATGAAGAATTAATCGAGTGGTGAGCATAGGCTCCCTCTTGACTTTTACAGATGTTTTGATATACCCTGGCAGTACTGGGAAGTCATTAATGGCTTTTTTTGTGTGTGGGCAGCCATCGGGAATCGAATCCAGGTCTCTGGCATGGCAGTCAAGAACTCTGCCACTGCATCACCATTGCCTGCCCATTAATGGCTTTTTAAAAAATATGTATTTTTATTGAGATATCTTCATGTACCATACAGTCCATCCAAAGTATACAAATAATGACTTACAATATCATCACATGGTTGTGTATTCATTGCCATGATGATTTTTAGACCATTTGCATTGCTCCAGAAGAAGAAATAAAGAGAAAAAAGAAAAAAAACCCATATATTTCATACTCCTCTCATTGACCACTAGTGTTGCAGTCCACACAGCTTTTTTGTTTGTTTGTTTTCTGTTTTTTACCCCTTATCCCCACACCTCCTATTATTTATTTATTTATTTGTCCTTATTTTTTACTCATCTGTCCAAGTCTGGATAAAGGGAACAGCAGACGCAAAGTTTTCATAATCACATGGTCACATTGTAAGAGCTATGTCGTTATATAGTCATCTTCAAGAATCAAGCCTACTGGAACACAGTTCAGTAGTTACAGGTACTTCTGTCTGGCTACTCCAATATACCATAAACTAAAAAGGGATATCTATATAATGCATAAGAATAACCTCCAGAATGACCTTTCAACTCTGTTTGAAATCTCACAGCCACTGATACTTTATTTTGCCTCTTTTCTCTCTTTCTGCTTTTGGTCAAGAAGACTTTCTCAATCCCATGATTCCAGGTCCAAGCTCATCCTCAGGATTCATGTCTCACATTGCCAGGGAGATTTACACCCCTGGAAGTTATGTCCCACGTGGGGTGGGGGGTCCGTCAGGGATTTCATCTGCCAAATTAGCTTAGAAGGGGACAACAAAAGAGAAAGAAGAAACTTTAGGCAGAGAAATAAGTTAAGATATTGTCTCACTTGTGTAGAATCTAGGAAAGAATTAAGTTATTTGCAAGGGGAAGATGTGAGTGGAACTTGCTGACAAACGTGGAGTTGAAGAAGAGAATGAATCTTGAATTTTGAGATTAGGACTGTGTTTTTTGCCATGAGAGAAATAGGAAAGCTTGGAAGAATTGCTGGTTTAAGGGGGGAAATGATAAGTTCACTTTAGAAATTTTTAAAATACTTTATTTTTAATTGTAGTTAAATATATATATATAGCATAAAAATCATTTAAACCATTTTAAGTGGACAATTCTTTGATATAAAATACTTTGAAAATTCTGTATAACTTTCAGCACTATTTCCAGATTGTCTACCTCATTCAAACCAAACTCATTCATTTAGCGATAACTTCCCATTCCCCCCCTCCTCCCACCCCGGTGCCACTGTTCTGCTTTCTGTCTATGGATTTGCTTATTCTAAGTATTTCCTGTAAAATAAATCATACTATATTTTCTGTTTGTATCTGGCTTATTTTACGCAACATGATGTCTTCAAGGTTCGTCCATATTGTACCAGTCAGCACTTCATTTCTTTTTAAATTGTATAATATAATATATATAAAAAGCAATGGTTTTCAAAGCACTCTTGAACAAGTAGTTACAGGACAGATCCCAGAGTTTGTCGTGGACTACCCTACCATCCTCTCAGATTTTTCCTTCTAGCTGCTCCAGAACATTGGAGGCTAGAAGGACTGTGCATTGTTTTATCATCACAATTGACTTTTTTTTTGTTTTGTGGAAAATAACATACATACAGAAAGCAATACAGTTCAAAGTACAGCGCAGCAATTAGTTGTAGAACAGATTTCAGAGTTTGGTATGGGTTACAGTTCCACAATTTTAGGTTTTTACTTCTAGCTGCTCTAAGATGCAGGAGATTAAAAGATTTCAGTTTAATGACTGAGGAATCATACTTGTTTGTTAAACCATACCTTCTCTGTATAACTCTACCATCACCTTTGCTCTTTCTGTCCCATTCTTTACGGGGGGGTATTTCATCTATGGCCATTCTAACTTTTTCAGGTTGGAAGGGGCTGTCAATAATATAGGGTAGGGAGACGAAACTAGCCGATATTCTGGAGAGACTGACCCTTCTAGGTTTCAGGACTTAGCAGGTCCAGGAACCCATTTGGAGGTTGTAGGTTTCTGAAAGTTACCCTAGTGTATGGAACCTTTGTAGAATCTTATATACTGCCTTAGTTGTTCTTTAGGATTGGCTGGAATGGTTTTGGCTGGGGTTTGACAAGTCCTGATAGGTAGCAATGTCTAATTGAAGCTTTTGTAAGAGTGACCTCTAGAGTAGCCTCTCGATGCTATTTGAACTCTCTCAGCCACTGATACTTTATAAGTTATACTTCTTTTCCACCTTTTGGTCAGGATGGCATTGTTGATCATGGTGCCATAGCCAGACTGATCCGTGAGAATCATCTTCCATGCCGTCACAGAGACATTCACCCCTAGATATCATGTCCCACGTAGTGGGGAGGGCAATGATTTCACTTGCAGAGTTGGGCTTAGAGAGAGAGAAAGGCCACATCTGAGCAACAAAAGAGGCTCTCCAGAAGTAATTCTTAGGCATACCTATAAGTAGGCTAAACTTTTCTTCTATAAACTGAAGTGTCACAAAAGTAAGTCTCAAGATCAAGGGCTTGGCCTATTTGGTTTGGGTGTCCGTAATGTTTGACACAGTATCAGGGGTTTCCCCAGTGGTAAAGTTTAATAGTTCCATATTTTTTTCTCCCACCCCTCAAGGGACTTTGCCAATACTTTTTAATTATCTGTTTAACATATTCTAAGATGTATCCAGGTATTACATTAAGCTATATAGGATTAAATGCCCTCATTCTTATTCTGGGCTCCCTGTGTTTCAGTCATTTAAATGAGCAATCCAGACAATTTGAATTAGCTTATGTGCAACAGAAAATTTAGTTTCCAGACAAACCTTTCTTCCTTTGGTCTCAAAGTGTAGGTGAGGTTCTAAAATATAGACAATGCCTTCTTTACCCTTGTATTCTGAATTACCTTAATCCCAACCTGATTGACTCTGTTCTTATCTCTGAATACCAGGTTATACATACTTATATATGTATAAACATATATAACAGCCTCTCAAAAATCCAGAAATAATAATTACCACTCCGGACTAAATGTGACTGATATAAGAGCTTATAACCTTGGCCCCTGTTTCCTTATAAGCATTTTCTAAGTGAGGCCATACAATAATTGCTCTTTTGTTTCTGGTTTATTTTGCCTTGCCAAATATTTCACAGGTTCATTCACCATGTTGCGTGTCTCAAAACTTCATTACTTTTTGTAGCAGCACAGTATTCCATCATATCTATATACCATCGTTCACCAGTTTACTTCTTAGTGCATCCTTCAGCGACCTGCATTCATTAGGCATCAAGTATAATGTCTAGAGTTCACAGTCTATCAACACTCTAAATTTTAGATAATTTCATTGTTCCCAAGAGAAGGATAACCAGTAAACACACCTTCACCACATAGAAAATCTAAACCTCCCCTTATCTCTTTTCCCTCCCCCCATTATTTAACACTCATGTTGCTGTGGTACTGCTGATGTTTTCCTATTAAACATCTCCCATAGCACGCAGTAGCAGTTTTCCCCCTATGTCCTGAACTTAAACACTCTTTGTACAAGAATTCAACCTTTGAAGTAATTCATGCAAGAACTTATTTATATTTGTAGTGTTAATTAGTGGGACACATAGGTCTATACAACCCGTTTCAACCATGTTCACCTTGAATATGGTAATATTACTTACAGACCCACTAGTGAACTGCCTTCACTTTTATCTATTCCCTTACATTTGGGTTCAGTCTCATTAACTAACTGTTCACTCAATTCTAACTTCCATGTATCTCTGAGTCCCCTATATTATGTATTATAAGCCTAGAATTTTACCTTTACCATGGTCATAAAAGTGGAGTCACTCAGTAATTCTCCCTTTGTGTCTGGTTTATTTAACTTAGCATTATATCCTCAAGGGTTATCCATCTTGGCATGTGGTTCAAAATGTCATTTCATCTTACTGCTGCATAATATTCCATCATATGTATATATATATACATATACACCATATAATAAAACATGGTGTATATATATATATATATATATATATACACACCATGTTTTGTTAAGCTACTCATCTGTTTTTTTTTTTAATGAACCAAGGTAGGCTTTATTAATATTACAAAATTTATCATTCCTGAGTAAGTACTAGAAAGAAGCAAACTCTTCCCCACCCATATATTGGGGCTGGGGAGATGAAGGGCCCTAAATGTAATAATATAATTGGTCAGACCCTCACAATAGGTACATTCAAAGCTTTGGACAAATCCTGAGGTATTCAGAGAAAACCTAGGTGGTGTTTGGAGGAAAAGCTAGAGACAATTGGTTGTTCTGCAAAAGAAAACGGGAGACTTTTGTTTTGTTTTTTTTTCTGGTTCCTTAGAGGGGTCAGAGGAGAAAACGAATGTAAGAGAAAGGAGGGTAAGAATGGAAGAAAGAGAAGATAGAGCAATACAGTAGTGGAGTCAAAAGATTTGCAAGAACCAGAAAGTCTAATATTCATGCTTATTTTGCTTGAATATTACACGTGAAACTTCTAAAATTCCAGACATTCAATGTCAGCTCCACCTGAACAGGCCTTTCTGTTGGGAATAGTGCATCTCATTTTCCCTGGAGTTCACCTTCATTACATCCGGTTCCTCAAGCCCCATTCACAGAAGTGGGCCCCTAACCTAGGCCTGGCACACAACACCCTGTGAAACTATCTTGTTCACATACTTATATGCTTATACACTCTCTGTCATCTTCCACTAAAATGCAATTCCCGTGAAAGCAGAGATTAAGTCACTCTTGTTCACTGCCGTATCCACAGCAGAGAAACAAAGCAATGAGTATTTGTTGAATGAATGAATGAATGAATGAATGAATCATAATATTCCATTCTCCTGACCACAGTGATGTGCCCAAGACATGGCCTAAAATCCAAGTCAGAAAAATCAGAGTTCCCTATAATTTTATATAATTGATGTAGAATGAAGAAGCTTTCTTTCCTCTAGGATCATTAAACTGAGACATTGTAAGCCTCTCCCTACATCTCAGACCAAACTTATCTGTAGTAAAACAGAAGGACAACACAAAGTCGAAAAGAGATGAAAGTTGGGATAAGAGGTGAGGATGGAAGGAGAGAGAAATAGGCTAACAACACAGTTTGAGCCATGTGACCTTGAAGCCATTTCCATTCCGGCTCCTAGTTCAGGGGTCAGGAACTTTTTTGTAAAAGGCCAGACAGTAAATATTTTAGACTTTTTGGGCCCCTGTTGCAACTTCTCAGTTTCACTGTTACAGTGTGACAGCAGCCATAGATCCTGACCCCATGACCTCAAGCCAATAAACTTCCTCCCTCCTCTCTCTGACTTTGCTTAAATTGGATTGAAGTACATGGATTAAAATGTACTTCAATGTAGTTGGTTTCCTTTGTATCTTGTTTTATGCATTTATAAACATTAACTTGGGGAGTCCGTAGTTTTCACCATACTGTTGAAAGAGTCCTAAGCATAGGAAAGGTTCAGAACCTTGAGAAACACTCCAGAGTGTTAAAAACAGTGCTCTGCATAATATACCCCCTCTCAGTAACCAGTTATTCCTGAGAGATTACATAACAATGAAATTACAATTAGGTTATTCAAGGGAACTTGGGGTAGGGGGGTAACAGAAATCCTAAGACTTGAGAATGACATCAATGAGAATAACATTCTTTTCCAGTTTGGTGCTATGTCGAGAATTTGACGATACAATGTGATGAACCCGAGGCTGACCTTGAGTAGTATTTTTCATGATAAGGGACAACTGTATTTTCTTGGAGAGACAGCATAGGTGTGGTAGAAAGAATGTGGATTTTGGTAAGCACTGAGACCTGGGTTTGAATCCCACTCCCACCTCTCACTAGTGAGCTGCGGGGCCTTGAACTACTTACTTCATCTCTGTTGGTCTCCTTTGTCCAACTTCAAAGGGCTCATGAAAACTATAAATGAAGAGGCACTCAATCCACGTTCTCTTGTTCTTCCATATGCGTGTTTATTAGTTTCTTTTAGATGACTATTTAAAATGAGAGGCTGAAGCATTCCACAAATGTGTAGGAACACAGCTGCTCATTTAGCATTGCAGGTTTTTATTAAGCGAACTGATAAGCCTTATATTCTGTAATTGGTGCAAGTTCTTTTTTTCCTAATGACACTAATCTGTTTTTATCGTAGTCATTTAACTGAGTTTCATGATTAGCACAGGCAAGGTTTTAGGGATTTAAATCATTTGTTTGATGTTTTTGCTTTTAGGCATGTTTGATTACTTATTAAAATCGATAAAATCAGCTGTGTCAACTAGTTATTAAAACTATAATTCTTTTATTAGTTAATACCAGGAGGGTTGAAGCAAATGAAAACTAAAACATCATACAAATTCTTGATTATGAGGCAAGCTATTATACGAATGGCTTACATACTTTGCATTCACCAAAGCCTGTTTAGAACAAGTCTGTTCTATCATTAGTCAATAAGGAAAAGGCCATTGGGTAAACATATGCACAACTTATGTTCTAAAATATACTTTAAGATAAATACAAGTTTGAAAGAAGCAATTTGTTCTAGTAGCCAGAAAAGAAATATGAAATATTTGTTAAGAGAGAGTAGTGGATAGTATCCAAGGATGGCTACCACCAATCCTTTCCTTCTCGTTACATGCCTGTCACTCCTATCATTAAGAGAGATTCTATTTTCCCTCCCTGGGATCTGAGTTTGCCTTGTAACTTGCTTTGACCAAAGGAACAGGGTCGAGTTGACAATTCTGGTCAAAACCTTAAAGAACTTCCACTTTCATTCTAGGAAGGCTGATGCCAAATGCTAAAGAAACTAAAGAGGAACTAAATGATGAGACACTACTTGGAGATATAGGGGACACACGGAAAAGCACAGAGATCAATGTGTAACATCTTCTTATACTTTCCAGCCCAGCCCACCCCATGTCGAACAGAACTGCCCAGCTGAGCTTTGCCTGAATTCCTGACTCAAATAGTGTGAGAAAGAATAAATCATTGTTTTAAGCCACTAAGTGTTGGGGTGTTCTGTTACTCAATAATAGTTAACTTAGATGTGGGTAGAGGTGGGTGAAAGGTTTAGGAGGCGAAAGGGTGAGAAAGAAGAAAGGTACACCAGGAAATTTAAAGGGGGGGGGGCGGGTATTTCTGCGCTCCCGGGCAGAACTCACCAAACCCAAGATGGAGGGAGGTGAGTGCGCGCATGGGCTTTGGCACAGGCAGCTTTCAAGGATGGAGGTCAGGTGACGTCTGGAAGGGGCAGTTCATTAGTTCCTGAAGTCAGGTTGGGAGGGACAACACAGCCTCTGCAGCTTCAGTTGCAGTGCCCTTCCCCGTTCTCCCGACCTAACATTCCAGCCTTTTTGTGATAATAGGGCGCCGAGATCTTTCTGGCTACTTCTTGCTGTAATGGGGTGGCATGGGGTTATAGGCTGAAACCGTCATGGCCAGGGGAGTGGGGAGGCTGGCTGTAGGAATCTGGTGAGGAAGGCAGGTGATGATAATGATGCAGGAGGATTTGGTTGACTGCTACTCGGGATAGTTCCTTCATGCATCCCTGAAGGAAGTTGAGGAGGCAGGGAGCTGACTCGTTGACGTAATAGCAGCATTCCTCTTGGAGGAATATACAAGTTCCTCCTTTTTCAGCTGTCAGCAGGTCTAAGGCCCGTCGATTTTGAAGAGTTACCTGGGCTAGTGAGGTGAGTTGGCGTTGTAGAGAGGAGAGGGATTCTGATGTCGATTCCAGGGCTACCTGTAGTCGAGTCTCAAAGTTTTGAGAGGTTAAAATACCATGTCCCAGCGCCCCTCCTGCTGTGGCTGAGGCTGTGACTGAAGCAGTTAGGCTGATGCCTACTGGGATAGGAAGAAAGGCAGCCCTTTTTGAGTGAGGAGAGGGCAGTAGCCAAGTTAGTTCGGACTCCCCATAGAGGGTCAGTTGAGGAACAATAGTTACCAGGAAGCATGGTCCTGGGGCAGTGGAGTTAAGGTACTTGGTAAGAGTTCCATTATACCAGAAATATTGTCCTCTGGGGGGCATGGGTGGTGTTGTGGATAATGATTTTAGTCTGGCACTTGTTATGAAGTTCTGTTTGAGGGTTTTTTATCCCATGTAGTGAGGCTCTTAATTTGGCAAGAAGATCTCGCCTCATTAACAGGCAGGGGCAAGAAGGCATTACTAAGAAAGAGTGTGTAATGGGGTACCCTTCTATTAAACATGTAAGCGGTCCAGTAGTTAAGGGGCGTGAAGGATGGCCATCTATGCCCATAACCGTGACCTGGAAAGGAAGGAGTTGACCTGAATTAGAGGGGAGGACAGAAAAGGTAGCCCCTGTGTCCACTAAAAAGGAGGTCGACTTACCCGCTACCTTGATTGTTACCTGTTGCTTTCTGTAGAAACAGTTACCCTGGGCTCAACCAGCGTGATTGGGGTTGCTGAGGCTGGGCGTTGTCAGTCATCGGTGGCCAGGCCCAGGACTGCTAGTGGTGGGTTAGGGGCTGGAAGGACGGCCCCTCCACTGCCAGGTGCCGAGGAGCATTCACTTTTCCAATGTCCCTTTGTACCACAGAGAGGGCTTGTTCCCTTGGGCAATCGAGGATTGGGGCACTGGCAGGACCGGTGTCCTTCAAGGCCACATTTGAAGTACTTTCCTGGTGGATTAGTCGTAGCCGGCTTCTTCTCGGTTGAAGTGATCCACAGAGCCGCAATCAGGGATTGGGTTTGTAAATTCGCCTTTCCGGCAGTTCTGGGATTCCTTTTCTGCCCTCTCTAGTTCATCACAAGTATTAAAAATTTTAAAGGTAGTGTTTACCAGGTCATGGATAGGGGTCTGAGAACTGTCCTCAATTTTCTAAGTTTACGCCTTATATCTGGAGCCGATTGGGATATAAAGTGTGTGGCTAAAACAGTTTTAGCCTCCAAGTTGGGGTCCAGGTGGGTATATTGGGAGAGGGCTTCTGTGAGCCGGTGTAGAAAAGTGGCCAGGTTTTTATCAGGACCCTGGGTAATTTCCCTTAGCTTATGGAAGTTTTCTACTTTATGTGAAGCTTTCTGCATGCCGGTTATGAGGCATGTAAGCATTTTGTCCTGTCTAGTCCGCCCATTCCTCTCCACTGGAGTGTCAACCTGATATTCCCACCCTGGCTCTTGGTCTGGCACAGCCTCGGCCCCTACTGGCATGGTGTGGTTGGTTATATGCACCTGGTTAGCATGAGCCCTGACTGCATTGAAAATGAGGTCCATTTCATCTGTAGTTAGGGAAGAAGAGCAGATTACATGAATGTCACGCCAGTTTAAATCGTAGGCATTAGCTAGATATTCAGATTCCTTAGTATAGGCGGTTTGGTCACTGGAGAATGAACCTAGCCATTTCTCAATATTAGAGAGGTCAACTAGGGAGAAAGGGGTGTGTACTCGAAGTAACCCCTCAGGTCCCGCCACTTCCCGTAGTGGACAGTAAAGAGTTCTTTGAGCAGGTATGAGAGCTTATAGGTGAGGAGGGCAAGGCTGTTGAGGACAGTGGGGGACTGGATGGAGATGGAAGGGGAGGATAAGATGGCGGCTGGAATGCTGCCGGAGCGGGTGGGGGGGGGGAAGAGGGGAGTAAGATGGCAACTGGAGCACCACCAGCGAAGAAGGAGGAACAGAAAGGCAAGATGGCAGTGGGAGTGCCGCCTGCGTAGAAGGGGAAAGAGGAGAGCAAGATGGCGGCTGGGATGTCACCAGAACAGAAGGAGGAAGAGAAGGAGAAGATGGCGACTGAGATATTGCCGAAGAGGGGAGGGAAAGGCAAGATGGCTCCTGGAGCGCCGCTGGAGGGAGGGGAGGGTAGAGCGAGGAAGAGGAGGCTACAAAGGGAGGGGCGGGAGCGCAGAAGGAAGAAAGCCTGGACATAAGGAATTTCGGCCCATTTGTTGTTCCTCTGGCAAAAGTTGCAGAGGTTCATAAGGATATTAAAATTGAAAGTCCTATCCTCAGGCCAATGAGAGAGGACCTACTGCCCATACTGATGGGACTCAAAGGAGAAAGGACTGGCCCACGGGGTGTCAGCGTCCCAACGCCCTGAGAGAGTCCTTGGAGCTCTTAGGAGCAGGGGCTCATCTCCCCAGGGGACGTCTCACCCTGGTTTGAGGCCCTTCAGGTCCTGGAAATGAGAATTTGGGAGGGAAACGAGAAGCTGGGCATCCCCACAGCTCTTCGAGTCCCGGGAAAGGGTGTGAGGCTTGTAGGTGTCTCCGTTCACCTCAGCCCTCAAAAGAGAACCTGACATGAATTCACGATTTTTGGAGAGTAATTAATGGACAGGCTCTCTCGGAATGGTGAGACCCGGCAGCAGGGCTAGGAGGAAGGGACTTACCCAATCCGTGGTGGATGTAGCGGCAGGCCAAAGGATCCCTTGTCTCTGGCTTTGTGGAGGAAGGAGGAGAGAGGAAGCCTGGGTGCCTCTGGCCAAGCAGGTGGCACCCGTGCTCCTCTCCCAGGTTTCCGGCACCAGATGAAAGGTTTAGGAGGCGAAAGGGTGAGAAAGAAGAAAAGTACACCAGGAAATTTAAAGTGTGTGTGTGGGGGTTATTTCTGCACTCCCAGGCAGAACTCACCAAACCCAAGATGGAAGGAGGTGAGTGCACCAAGCCACTCATCTGTTGATGGGCACTTGGACTGCTTCCATCTTTTGGCGATTGTGAATAATAATGCTGTGAACATCGGTGTGCAGATGTCTGTTTTTGTCACTGCTTTCAGCTCTTCTGAGAATATACCTGTTCTAGTTTGCTAGCTTCCAGAATGCAATATATCAGAAATGAAATGACTTTTAAAAAGGGGAAAGTGGCTAGTTTACAGTTCTAAGGATGAGAAAATGTTCCAGTTAAAGCAAGTCTATAGAAATGTCCAATCTAAGGCATCCAGGGAAAGATACCTTGGTTCCAGAAGGCTGATGAAGTTCAGGGTTTCTCTTTCAAGTGAGAAGGCACATCATGAACACAGTCAGGGTTTCTCTCTTGGCTGAAGGGGCACGTGGTGAACATGGCGTCATCTGCTAGCTTTCTATCCTGGTTTCCTGTTTCATGAAGCAACCTGGGAGGCATTTTCCTTCTTCATCTCCAAAGGTCGCTGGCTGGTAGACTCTCTGCTTCTCGTGGCTGTGTCATTCTCTGCTTTCTCAGAATAATGTTTCCACTTTAATAGGATTCCAGTAAACTAATTGAGACCCACACGAATTGGTGGAGACGCATCTCCACCTAATCCAGTTTAACAACCACTCTTGATTGAGTCACATCTCCAAGGAGATGATCTAATTACAGTACATAACATACAGTGCTGAATAGGGATTAGAAGTAACAGCTGCCTTTACAAAATGGGATTAGGATTAAAACATGGCTTTTCTAGGGTACATACATCCTTTCAAACCAGCACAATACTGAATAGTTCTATTGCTGGGACATAGGGCAACTCGGTATTTAGTTTCCTAAGGAACCGCCAAACTATCTTCCGTAGCAGCTTTACCATTATACATTCCTACCAGCAGTGCATAAGTGTCCCAATTTCTCCATGTCTTCTCCAAAACTTGTAGTTTCTTGTTTTTTTATTAGCAAATATTCGTACAGGTGTGGGGTGGTATCTCACTGAAGTCTTGATCTGCATCTCCCTCAGACCTAATGAAAATGAGCATCTCTTCATGTGCTTTTGAGCCATCTATATTTGGTCTTCAGAAAAATGCCTATTCATATCTTTAGCCCATTTTATAATTGGGTTGTTTGTTCTTTTGTTGTTGAGTTGTATGATTTTTTTTACATATTCAGGATATCAAATCTTTGTCTGAAGTGTGATTTCCAAATATTTTCACACATTGAGTTGGCTTCTTCTTCACCTTTTTGATAAAGTGTTTTGAAGTGCAGAAGCATTTGGTTTTGAGAGGTACCATTTAATCTTTTTGTTGTTGTTGTTGCTTGTGTGTTGTAAAGTTTAGGACGGTACCTCCTATTACTAGGTCTTGAAGATGTTGCCCTATGATTTCTTCTAGAAGCTTTATGGTACTAGTTCTTATATTTAGGTGTTTGATTCAGTTTGAATTAATTTTTGTATAGGGTGTAAAGTAAGAGTCCTCTTTCATTCTTTTGGCTGTTGCTATCCAGTTTTCCCATGCCCATTTAAGGAAAAGACTATTTTGTCCCAGTTTGGTAGATTTGAGGGCCTTGGCAAAAATCAGTTGACCATAGATTTGGTGATCTATTTCTGCATTCTCAATTCAATTCCATTGGTCAGCGCTTCTGTCTTTGTGCCAGCACATGCTGTTTTGACCACAGTGGCTTTATAATAAATTTTAAAATCAGGATGCGTTAATCCTCCCACTTCGTTCTTTTTTCTAGGATGCTTTCAGCTATTTCCTATCCAGATGAATTTGGTAATTAGTTTTTCCAAGTCTTCAAAGTAGGTTGATGAAATTTTGTTTGGTACGGCATTGAATCTGTAGATCAGTTTGGGTAGAATTGACATCTTAACTGTTTTAACCTTCCTGTCCATTAGCAAGGAATGTCTTTCTGCTTATTTAGATCTTCTTTGATTTCTTTTAACAATGTTATGTAGTTTTCTGTGTACGAGATCTTTGTGTCCTGTGTTAAGTTCATTCCAGGGTACTTGATTCTTTTAGTTGCTGTTGTAAATGGATTTTTTTCCTTAACTGACTCCTCAGTTAGGTCATTGCTTGTGTATGGAAACATTACTGATTTTTGCATATTAATTCTATATCCTGCCCCTTGCTGAATTTTTTCTCTCAGGTAACTTTGTTGATTTCTCAAGATTTTCCAAGTGTAGAATCATGTCATCTGCAAATAATGAAGGTTTTACTTTGTCCTTTCCAATTTGGATGCCTTTTATTTCTTTTTCCTGCCTGATTGCTCTTGTTAGAACTTCTAGTACAGTGTTGAAAAATAGTGGTGACAGAATGCATCCTTATCTTATTCTTGATTTTAGGGTGAGAGCTTTCAGTTTCTCTCCATTGAGTATGATGCTGGCTATCAGTTTTTTATATATGTCCTTTATCATGTTTAGGAAGTTAACTTTGATATTCCTAAATTTTGAAGTGCTTTTCTCAGAACAGGATGCTGAGTTTTGTCAAATGCTTCTTCAGCATCAGTCAAGATGATCATGTGATTTTTCCCTTTCAATTTGTTATTATGTGCTTTATTACATTAATTTATTTTCTTGTATTGAACCATCCTTGTATTCCTGTTATAAATCCCACTTCGTCATGGTGTATAATTCTTTTAATGTGTTGTTGGAATTGATTTGCTAGTATTTTGTTGAGAATTTTTGCATCTGTGTTCATTAGGGAGATTGGCCTGTAGTTTTCCTTTCTTACAGCATCTTTACCCAGTTTTGATATTAAAATGATGTTAGCGTCATAAAATGAGTTAGGTAGTGTTCCTTTTTCCTCAATATTTTCCAAAAGTTTGAGCAGGATTGGTGTTAGTTCTTTTGGAATGTTTGACAAAATTCCCCTCTGAAGCCTTTGAGCTTTTCTTTATAAGAAGATTTGATGACTCATTGAATCTCTTTACTTGTGATTGGTTTGTTGAGATTTTCTATTTCTTCTTGAGTCAATGTAGCTTGTTTGTGTGTCTCCAGGAATTTGTCCATTTCATCTAAGTTGTCTGGTTTGTTGGCGTATAGTTGTTCATAGTATCCTCTTATAATTTCTTTTATTTCTTCAAGGTCTGTGGTAATGCACCTCTTCTCATTTCTGATTTTGTTTATTTGCATCCTCTCTCTTTTTTTCTTTGTCAGTCTTGCTAGTGGTCCATCCATTTTATTGCTTTTCGCAAAGAACCAACTTTTGGATTTATTGATGCTTTTTATTGGTATTTTGCTGTCCCATTCATTTCTCTGCTTTAATCTTTGTTATTTCTCTTCTCCTGTTTGCTTTGAAGTTCGTTTGCTGTTCTTTCTCAAGTTACTCCAGGTTTGCTGTTAAGTCCTTTGCCTCATCACATAAGTTCTGATAAGTTATATACTCATTTTTGTTCATTTCCAGATAGCTGCTAATTTCTCTAGCAATTTCTTCTTTGCCCCACTGGTTGTTTAAGAGTGTTATTTATCTCCATATATTTGTGAATGTTCTTATTCTTTGGTGATTTTTGAGATCCATCTTCATCTTATTGTGATCAGAGAAAGTGCTTTGAATAATTTCAGTATTTTAAATTTGTAAAGACCTGTGTTGTGCTCCAGCATATGATCTATCCTAGAGAATGTTCAATGAGCACTAGAGAAGAATGTATAACCTTGTGCTTTGGGGTGTAATGACCTATATATGTCTGTTAGGTCTAATTCATTTATCAAGTTATTTAACTTCTCTATTTCCTTGTTGATCTTCTGTTTGGTGTGGTTGTTCTATCTGTAGAAGAGAGTGGTGCATTGATGTCTCCTACTATTATTATTGAAACATCTACCACTCCTTCAGTTTTGCCAATGTCGGTCTCATGTACTTTGGGGCTCCTTGATTGGGAGCATAAACATTTATGATTCTTATATATTCTTGGTGAATTGGCCTTTTAATTAGTATATAGTGTCCTTCTTTGTCTCTTATGATGTCTTTACATTTAAAGTCTATTTTGTCTGATATTAGTATAGCTACTCCTACTTTCTCTTGGTTACAGCTTGCGTAGAAGATCTTTTTCCATCCTTTACCTTTCAGTCTATTTGTATCCTTGTGTCTAAGATGAGTCTCTTGTACGCAGATATAGCTGGATTGTTTCTTAATCCATTCTGCCAATCTTTATCTTTTAATTGGTACGTTTAGTCTGTTAACATTCAAAGTTATTACTGAAAAGGCATTTCTTGATTCCACCATCTTACCTTTATTTTATTTGTCAGATCTGTATATTGTTTTCCCTCTTTCTCCTTGTATTCTTTAAATTACCCTTAGTGATACTCTTCAATTTTATGCCCTGCTCCAGACCTCCTCTCCTGTTGTTTTTTTTCAGCTTGCAGTACTCTTTTTAGTATTTCTTGTAGGGCTGGTCTCTTGTTGACAAATTCTTTCAGGACTTCTTTGACTGTGAAAGCTTTAATCTCTCCCTCAGTTTTAAAGGGCAGCATGGCTGGGTACAGAATTCTTGTCTGGAAGTCTTTTTCTTTCAGAATCTTGAATATATCATACCACTGCCTTCTTGCCTCCAGGATGCTAGTTGATAGTGTCAACTCAGTTTTATTTGGTATCCCTTGTATGTAGTAGATTGTTTTTCTCTTGCCACTTTCAGGATTTTCTGCTCCTCTTCAACATTTGACAGAGTGATTAGTATGTGCCTTGGGAAAGGCCTATTTGGGTTTATTTTGTTTGGAGTTCTTTGGGCTTCTTTAAATGGTATATTTATGTCCTTTATGAGGTTTGAGAGGTTTTCCCCCATTGTATTCTCAACTACTCTTCCCAACCCTTTACTCCTCTCTTCTCCTTCTAGGACACCAGTGATTCTCATATTTGTGTGCTTTGTTTTGTCTATCATTTCCCTGAGTTCCCATTGAATTTTTTCTATCTTTTTTTTTGCCATTTGCTGTTTTGAGTCCTCAAAGTCAATTTTCCTGTCCTCTGTATCACTTTTTCTTTATTCTGTCTCTTCAAATCTGGTGTTGTGTGCCTCTTTTTTTATTTGATCAACAGAGTCTTTAATCTCTGTGATTTCCGCTATTTTCTATTTATTCTTTCAAGTTCCTCTTTGTGCTTTTCTATTGTCTTTTTGATCTCCTTTATGTCATTTACTGTCCTGCTTATTATATTAAGTACAGTTGTATAAACCTCTTTGTTTAGTTGTTCCAACGTCTGTATCTCCTCAGGTGTTTTAATCTGGTAATTAGGTATGGCTGTATCTGTCTGCATTGTGATATGCTTATTGATCTTCTGCTGTCTGTGTGGCATGTAGATATCTTGATTGATTTACTTTGGAAGTTGATTTCTTTCAGTAGCCTAAGGCCTTGTGTTTGTGGGATGGTTGTACAGCAGGGAACAGGGCACGGGGTGGAGCTGTCGGTACGGTGATTTGTCTCAGGGCAGGTATGGGTGCAGGTTTGGGGTTTTTACGCTGGTGCTTGTGAATGTGGGTGCCCAGTGTTCAGGGAGGATGTAGCTGTGGGGGTGTACCGGTCTGGGGGACATAATCCTGGTGTGCACTGGTCTAAGGCATGGGCCCTTTGTGCACATGCTTAGAGCTGTGGCATCAGGTTGGCATTACGCCTCTGTGGATTGGGGGCAGCTGTGACCCAGCTGTGCAGGTTGGCACTTTCTCAGAGCTGGGAAGTGAGGCTGTAGGCTGAACGCATGTATGTTTCTAGGATTGCTGTAACGTGTAGTTCCCAGAGCTGAATGACGTGTTTGGGGGCCCGTGCTCATGAGTGGGCCTGGGAGTGCCGTAAACGCATGTGCTGAGCTTAGGGAGGTCTGGGTGAGGTTGTGCAACAGCATGGGCAGGATCGGAGGGCCGCAGGGGGCCTAGGTATGGAGTTTAGTGCCCACAACCTTTGTGCACTGGTAACAGCCTGCAGAGAACAAGGAGGAGGAGGTAGTGCTCAGGAGGTGTGCAGAAGAGGTGGATTGGGCTGGGGTGGGGTGTGGGGCAGGTACATGCGCTGGAGGCTTGTGAGGTGGGGGTGCCTGGAGCATGAGGAATGGGAGTGGGTGAGGGGCTTCAGGTGCATGGGGTGTGGCGTGAGTTGCGAGTCACAGGGCTGCACCGGTGAGGGTAGTGCGCCCAAGCAATGTGACCTGGCTTACTTCCTAGTGCTGTGTACCTGTCTGTGCACTCCCGCGAACTCTGCTGCTCCATGCCTCCATGCCAGGTTAGGCTCCAGCTTTTTGCCTCTCAGTTCCTCGGCCTCTGCAACCAGGGCTGTCACATGTGGTGCAGAAGGCTTTCCCAGGTCAGCCACATTCCCGCATTGCTGTCTCAGTCACACTTCTATCCGTTCTCTAACTTTTCTGTGGAGCAGGGCTAATCTCAAGCTGCTGTAGTTGGCCATCTTCCTGGAAGTCCCCTGTAGCCCAAATCTTAATGTATTCTTCCATCTCCTTTGAGTTTGGGAAACAATTTAAGTGATGTAATTTTTTTTAATTTGTCTCTTTACTCGTAGTGATCAGCCATTGTACTTTTTCCACATTTGAAGATGGTGAAGCTAGATATTCATACTCTGGCTCATCACCTCAAGCAGGAACGCTTATATGTAAACTCTGAGAAACAACTCATTCAGAGGCTCAATGCAGATGTACTTAAGACAGCTGAAAAGTTGTATCGTACAGCATGGATTGCTAAGCAACAGAGAATTAATTTGGATCGGCTTATCATAACCAGGTAAAGAAAAGATTTTAGAGGTCTTAAATTGAGTGTACAAATGTATAATTCTATGCTAACTGCTAAATGTAAATCAATGAATCTATTTCCAACGGAGTGCGTGGTTTAAGATAGCTTAAATCAGTGTCAAGATGAGTGTTTGCTTACAATACAGATTGTGTGTTTATGAACTTAATCACTGTCATAGAGAATTATAACTTATTCAGCATTAACATTTTATACCATGCCAACATACAATAATTTTGTATCTTTGTGTGTTTAAGTGCTTATTTTATTGTTGTAGAGAGTAAATTGTATTCTGCTTTTCTCCTAATTTTTGTTTTTTGTTCTAATTTTTTGTATTATTTTTTCTTCTAATATTCTTTAATATGTGCATTTCTGTGTTTTGATATTATATATCTATTTTTCCGTTTTATAAGCCACATATTTCATTGTTTTAAGAAGCGTTTTTTGATTATGACAGTAGTGATGCTGAGGTACAATGTTAAGAAAAGAACCCAGGCACAATAGAGTACAGACTGTATGCTTCAGTTTATTTAAAATTCAGAAATAGGCAGAACTAATCTTTGATGATTATTCTGATTAGAATCAGAATAACAATTACTTCTTGGGAGGTTGGTGTTGACCGGGAAGGGGCATGAAGGAATGTTCTGGAGTCCTTAAAATGTCCGATGTCTTCATCTAAGTGGTGGTTACATATGTGTATACACATGCACAAATTTATCAAGCTGAATACTTGAGATTTTTACACTTTGTTGTATTTTTACCTCAATAAAAAGTTAAAAAGAATAATGCTCCTGTGAACATGTTATAGTATTTTCGCCCTTCCTTGGGCTTATTTTATTAGGATTTATTTCCAGAAGTCGAAAGCCTAGGTTGAAGCTTATTACATATGGGCAGGGTGCTGAGAAAAGTTGAAATAATATACTTAATATGGACTTAGTTTAGATTCCTTTTTAGCACTTGAATATTTATTTGTAAAACTTCTTGTGTGTCCATAAATAAGCAGTTTTTAATTGCAGTTAATTTATGTTTAATCCCTAAGAGTGCAGCTCTGAGCAATAGTTGTTAGGATCTACAAAAGGATACTTTTTGAATCTCACTTAATATAATGAGGGATTTTTCCTTTCTTGGATTTTTTGGTTTTGTCTTTACATATTCAGATGCTGTTGAGCTAAAAGATTTTAGCAGTCAGAGTGATCTCATTGTAGGGTCTATAATCAACTCATATCTATATATGTACTATATACTAATAATTATTATCATTATCCTAAGTGTACTTGTTTGCATATATTTTTAGTGCTGAAGCTTCCCCTGCTGAATGTTGCCAACATGCCAAGATTTTGGAAGATACACAGTTTGTTGATGGATATAAGCAATTGGGATTTCAGGAGACTGCTTATGGAGAATTCCTGAGTCGATTAAGGGAAAATCCTCGTCTTATTGCCTCTTCTTTGGTTGCCGGAGAGAAGCTTAATCAGGAGAACACACAAATTGTTATTTACACAGTCTTTACATCCCTCTATGGCAACTGCATTATGCAAGAAGATGAAAGCTACCTCCTTCAGGTTTTGCGCTACTTGATTGAATTTGAACTTAAAGAAAGTGACAACCCCAGGAGGCTTTTGAGGAGAGGAACTTGTGCCTTCAGCATCTTATTTAAACTTTTTTCTGAAGGACTATTTTCTGCCAAACTTTTTCTCACAGCTACCTTACATGAGCCAATCATGCAACTACTGGTTGAAGATGAAGATCACTTGGAAACAGATCCAAACAAGCTAATTGAAAGATTTTCTCCATCTCAACAGGAAAAACTCTTTGGAGAGAAAGGCTCAGATAGATTCAAACAAAAGGTTCAAGAAATGGTGGATTCCAATGAGGCCAAACTAGTGGCGCTGGTGAACAAATTTATTGGTTATCTCAAACAGAACACATACTGCTTTCCACATAGTTTGAGGTGGATTGTGTCTCAGATGTACAAAACCCTGTCCTGTGTAGATAGACTGGAAGTTGGAGAGGTCAGGGCAATGTGTACTGATCTCCTGCTTGCCTGCTTCATTTGTCCTGCAGTTGTCAATCCAGAACAGTATGGAATAATTTCTGATGCTCCTATTAATGAAGTGGCAAGATTTAATCTGATGCAGGTATGCTATTGTGTTACTTTTTAAATGAAATCCTTACATACTTGACTGCAGTTGATTCAGTTTTCTAGAACAAGTCTACAGTCCTTGTCCACAATTTCAGAATCCAGAATGATTGAAAAGTGAGTGTCTTTTATACTTCATTTAGTGGTAAAACTCAACATGAACTAACATGAGACTATTTATAATTCTAACTGCTGGATTGTTTGATGTGTTTGTTTATAGAGTACTACTCTGCACCCTGCTGGATATGTTAACATATATGCACTAAATGACCGTTCTAAAATCTCCAGATTCTGAAATCAGAAACACTTCTGGACCTAAGAGTTTCAGAAAGAGGATTTTTTTTAAAACTTTTTTTTTATTATATAGTATAACATATATACAAAGCAAAGAAATAAAAAAAAAGCAATAGTTTTCAAAGCACTCTTCAGCAAGTAGTACAGGAGAAATTCCAGAGTTTGTCATGGCTACCATACTATCCTCATATTTTTCCTTCTAGCTGCTCTAAAATTTAGGAGGCTAGAGGACTTACGTACTTTTTTATCATCACAACAACTTTTTTCCCTTCTTATTTTGTGAAAAATAATATATATACAAAAAAGCTATAAATTTCAAAGCACAGTACCACAATTAGTTATAGAACATATTTCAGACTTTGACTTGGGTTACAATTTCACAATTTTAGGTTTTTACTTTTAGCTGCTCTAAAATACTGAAGACTAAAAGAGATATCAATTTAATGATTCAGCAATCATATTCATTTGTTAAGTCCTATTTTCATTTGTTAAGTCTTGTCTTCTATGTATAATTCCACCATCACCTTTGATTTTTCCATACCTCAGAGGATTTTTAAATGAATCTGTTTTAGCACTTTTTCCCTTAATTATCTGAGCTACTGAAGTCACATTATTATTTCTTAAGGGATTCTTTTAATTATATCTTATCCAGAAGTACTATGAGGAAGAAACTGGGTTCATTGGGAGTAGACTGTATCTTTGGATGATTTTTTAAAATAATAAGCTTTTTTTCAGTCAGTTTTGTCTCCTTGGGGTATTTAGAAATCAACTATGTATAGATCTCTGAAAATCTTTTTTTTTTCCCCAGTGTATTCTATGATAAAGTATTTATAGTTTTATTTTTGTCATTCCAATAGAGAATCACATATTTTCAAAATGAGTGAAAAGGGAGGTTGCCCAAACATGAAGAAGATAGTACTAAATGATATTATTACCTTTCAGCAAAGAGCCTTTTAAGAAAGCCTTACTTTCGGCAGTAATGAACTTGTTCTGTGCATTACTTTACCAAACAATATACATCATGTAGGAATTATTTACTTTTAAATATAGAAAAATATATTCCATTTTGAGTGCTTTGTGAGTTGTACAGGGTAATTATTCAGTATTAATCTGAAATAGTTTAATAGAATCAGCTTTTACAGATTAATTTATCAGTATGATATGTGTTAAAGAGAAATCAAAGCAAAATTTTCTGTGTACTCTCTATAACTCTTAATCTATAGTAAAAGCTGATATAAACAAGAAAAACATTTTATTTAGAACCCTATTTTGTATACCTGTTCACATGGTGTGAATATTATTGTGAAACAGATTTTTAGAATAGACTATAAATACTTTTCATAGGGATTAATTTCTAAGTCTCTATAGTCTAAATTTCTCTACCACTGTTTTGGATTTCAGGTTGGCCGCCTTTTGCAGCAATTAGCAATGACTGGCTCTGAAGAGGGAGATCCCCGCACAAAAAGCAGCCTTGGGAAATTTGACAAAGTAAGAATAAATACTATGCCATGTGAAATCTTGTTTATATAAAATTATACCAAAGTATTAGTAAGCTCTTCTCTTTATTATTATAAAATCTTTTTTTCTTACACAATTCATAAATATTCTTTTCGCTTACCCTTGATGTAAGTATAGAGGATTCAGTGTTGGGTCAGCAACATTTAAAGGAAGAGGTCACTAAAGATTACTAACTCTCACTTACAGAAGTGTTAAAGAGATGCCATTTTAATGAGAATCAAAGAACTATTAAGATACTTTATTTTTGGGCGGGCCACGGTGTCTCAGCAGGTAAGAATGCTTGCCTACCATGCCCGAGGACCCGGGTTCGATTCCTGGTGCCTGCCCATGTAAAAAAAAAAAAAAAAAAAGGTATTTTATTTTTATAAGTTTGATTTTTTTGAAATTGCCACTAAATCAAATCTAGGTATATGAACCAGCAATAACTGTATAATTTTAAGTGTATCTCATAAAATTAACATCTGTGACACTGTTTAGTTTATTAAATAAACTTTTAATTGATCATATTTTGAATAGGCAGCCCATTCAACCTTGATTAAAATTCAGAAGTTATACAGTAAGGTTTCCCTTCTATTTTGGATCCACAGCCTTCATTTCCTTTCTAAAAGGTTCTTGATTTTTCAGTCTTCTGAGTATCTTTCTATAGGTTATAAGTCTATAAGTGAATTCTTGCTTATATTCTCCCACTCAGCCTGTCTCATTCTTCTCACAAATGCTAGCATAGAGTGCACACTGTTCTCTGTCGTGTTTGATTTACTTACCAGAATATCTTGGAGATTATTCTTTATTAATATGTAAAGTGTTTACTTTTTTAAATGTTGGTTTAACATAATTTTCAAAAAAGTAAAGCTTATGCATAAGTGTCCACCTTAATCAGATTTTCTTCCATTATTTGAAGGGACAATATTTTACTGTTGCCTTTCCTGTTTTAACAGAGCTGTGTTGCTGCTTTTCTTGATGTTGTGATTGGGGGCCGTGCAGTGGAGACCCCTCCGATGTCCTCTGTGAATCTTCTGGAAGGGTTGAGCAGAACTGTGGTTTACATAACCTACAGTCAGCTTATTACTCTGGTAATAGCTTTATCCTTTAACAAGATTTTCTTTAAAGTCATTTAGATAAGCATGGCAGAGATCCAGATAATACATTGTATGAGAAATAGATACAGTAAAAAATTAATTTACCAGCTAATGACCTTTCCCTTTTGTCAGGTGAATTTTATGAAGAGTGTGATGTCTGGAGATCAACTGAGAGAAGATAGAATGGCTCTTGATAATTTATTAGCGAACCTACCCCAAGTCAAGCCAGGAAAAAGCAGCAGTTTGGAAATGACTCCCTATAATACTCCTCAGCTGTCTCCAGCAACCACTCCAGCAAATAAAAAGAATCGATTACCTATAGGTAAAGAGAATTTCTCATATTGGGGCTTTCCCTTAAATCTGATTTCTTTATTAGCCTTTGTTATTGCTCAGTGCTTTGGAATATAGTTTTAAATAATTTGAAAAAGTCTTTCTCTTCAGCTTTTTAATTTCATGTGTACTAATGGTAATTCAATTTTTAAAAATTCCACCAAATCAGTTAAGGTTTTAGCTTTATCTAGACATACTTCTGGTAACTAATTGAAATCATACCATCTACAGTATGCCTTGTTTACATTTTAGGGTTTTTAATTGAAAAATGTTGGGTATGTCATTTGTAGTTATAAGTAGTCATTTAAAAAATTACGTAGCCCTCTGCTTTCTATAAACTTCTAAGTCATAATAATATAATGAAATAATACTACTTCAGATGTTTCTGTCAATAAAGTAGAAAATACGTAGTATTTTTCCATTATTGTTATTATTAATACTTGATCTTATCAACTGAGCTGTCATCTTAATGTTATTATAAATAGAGATCTTTTGTTTTATGTTTGTTTATTTTAAGATTTAGGTTTTATTAAACTTTGTGTAATTAAGCATTATCCACCTGATAAACATCTATTACCTATATATACACAAATGTACAAATTAATTGAGCATATGCTCAATTAATATTTCAATATTAAAAATAAAAATAATTGAGTCACTGAGTAAGCACTTTATAAATGTTGTTTCATTTAATCCATGCAGAAATACTATAGACGGTAGATATAATCTTACAGGTTGAGGCACTGTGTTTAGATACTGGGTATACAAAGACCATTAGGACCTATCCCTACTCTCAAGTTGCTCAGCGTTTAGTTGAAGAAACAAGAATAGACCAGAACCCATCAGTGAGCTAAGTATTTTGATGGAGGTGAGCATAGGAAATTATGGGCTCACTTAACTTACCTGTGTGTTAGTGGTATTGGAGAATATCTTGCAGCATTTGAAACCTACACTTTTTCTTGAAAAAATTAACTAGACAAGGAGAGAGTTTTTAGCCCAGGCGAGGAGGAGTGTTTTAGTTCCCGTTATTAAGTGATAATGAGGAACTCAGCAACGGTTAGTGAACGTAAATAGTTATTGTGTTTTACAAATTTTGAAGAACGGAACTTCATTTTATATTTCTGTGAGTTGTTGTATCACAGAAGTTTTTAAAAATGCATCTGTTTTACATTCAACTTAATATGGACTTAAATCATCAGTAGGAATATGACATCATAGGACTATCAGTCTTTGGCTTTCATCATCCCAAAATGCGAATTTTCAGAATTAAAATAGAACAAAATGATATTTTACACTTAGGATTTTTAAATATCATGGACTATTTGTAATCTGTTAACAGGAAAAATTTAATTATTTTTGGTGAATCGGTGAATTTTTTCCCATTGTTCACTGTTATCCATTGTTTCTTTCATTTCCCGTATCCCAGAAGTGTCACTAAGTATAGGTCTAATGGAAAGTAAATTTCAAGTGTTTTCCCAGAATTATTTTGTATATTGGTATGACCTGGTCATTGTATTTCTTTCCTATTTTTGAAAGTATGTCCACTGTTCAAAGGGTTGATTTTCTTTCTGTTTAATGCTTTCGCAACCCAGGACAACAGTTAGCAGCCATCACTGCCTGGGATTCCTCAGCCACCAATCTTACCGCTCATATTACTCTAGTAACCCCATTTGGTGGGTAATGGGCTGTTTTCCTCTTTTTATATAACTTTTATTTAAGAAATAGTATAAAATTTGTGTTCCATATGCATGCTGTGTGGCTTTAGTAAATTGCTATGTGAAATTTGATCACTCTCATTTTTGTAAAACTTGTTATGTAAGATTCATATATATGTTCATGAAGTTTAACTTTAGTTCAAAATTTAGTAGAGGATAATGAGAGCTAGCAAATAGAGGTGTGAGTGAGCTTATTTTAGACTCTTGGTAGTTGGTGCATGCTCTAACTTTTGAAACTAAAAGTTATTAATAAATCTACAGTGTTGTGAAGAGAAAATGACGGTTATATATCTGCCTCCTATCTTGTTCTTGAAATGAATCAGCTTTCACTCAAGAGAAATTTAAACTTACACAGAGGACTAAAACTCAGAGAAATTTTCCAAGCTGTCCGAAACTTCAGAAAATATTAGTGTCCACAAGTTCTTGAAAAATCTACAGAATGAATGAGTTTTAGAAAAAAAATTATTAGATAATTTATAGACAGAGGAAAAAAAAACCCAAATTGTTGGGTCTGTTATTAATTTTGGATGTTTCCATAAAATAGGAAGTGTCTTGTGTTCAAATATAGGGAAATCTTCCCTCTTGTGTTTTTGGCATGAGATCAATAAATTTCACAGGGGGAGTGGGTTTTCAGAACTGATTCTGAATGTCAGCAGTTGCCTAATTAATGCCTCTATTGCTTTAAATGGCTATCTGGTTTCCATATGAAGTTTTCTAATTCTTATAAAGAGAATCAGTTATTAGTATGGAAGACCTGTGGCAGTTAAATCATTTTATAGGAAAAATAGTTGAAATATCTTTAAGAGATAAGATATAAGATGATGCTTTTTTTTTTTTTTTTTGCCCCAAGTTTCAAATTGATGGGGACATGTTTTGCTCTTCTACAGATAGGATCATTTATGTAGTGCTCCTTGTCAGATGGACTTGGAACTTTGGTTATCAATTTTGAAAGAGAATCTGTCTTCAATAGAGTGGGGATTTCTGATCTTTTTTCTTCTTATCTATATTTTCACCACTCTTTTTGTGCATGTGCAAATGTTCTATACCGATGGAAAGTATATTTTTGTATTGCATAAATCATTTTCTTCATTTTGTCTTTTTCTTGAAATTATTTCATTTGACAATTTTTTATTAGCAACTCGGAGCAGAAGCCGTACTAATATGCTAATGGACCAGCATATGGACCATGAAGGATCATCTCAGGAAACCCTCCAGGAGGTACAACCAGAAGAGGTGTTGGTCATTTCCTTAGGAACAGGTCACCAACTTACTCCAGGGATGATGTCGGAAAATGAGGTATGAATGTATTGTTACAGTTAACTTATAGCCATCAAAGTCAAGAAATTGAGAATTTTTTTTTCAAATTAATGATCATTTGCTTCTATAAATTAATACCTATTTAATGCATATTCTTTATTATGGGCCTGCCATGACACACCATCATATGCTAAGCTCCCTGTGAGTAGCTCTGGAGGCCCTTTACATGAATACATCTATGATACTGAAGCTGAGAAACAACTCTACATCAAAAGAAATTTTCCTAGTAGTAGTTAAGGAAACAGAAAGCTAGAAAGTTTTGGTATGGAAATTGAAGGAACTCTTCCAGTGACCTGTAGAAGATGTTTTTTGTTTGTTTTCCTTTTATTAGTATATTGGTAGTCTTCCTGCTTTAGGAAAAATAAAAAATTCTTGATAAGTATATATTTTTTCTCTTTTTTCTATTCTTTGGCTGATGTAGAAGAGATAAAAGAGATAACTGAGAAGAAAACTAACTAGTAAAATATTTCGAAGAAGTGGGAATAGGGGATGGGTATCAATTTCAAGTTATTTGTAAACGCAAAAGCTTGGGACAGAGGCTACACCCAGAAAGGAAAAAAATCTTGACTCTCTAAAGATAGGAGCCTCTTCTCATAGATTGTGACCTCTTGAAAAAGAAAATAGTGATTGCTTATTCAAGAATAGCTGTCCCTGGCCAGGGAAGAAGAAGAAGAGAGCAAATAGAGTGGTGATAAAATGGTGATGATAATTGGGAAATCTTTGTTTGGGACTGTGGCATGGATAGTAGAGAAGAGGACTATCAAAGTGGATATCAGGATACTTTGGATTTATAGGGCCATGGTGGCTCAGTGGCAGAGTTCTCACCTGCCTGCTGGAGACCCAGGCTTGATTCCTGGTGCCTGCCCATGCAAAAAAAAAAAGAAGAAGAAAGAAAGTTACTTTGGATGGACTATATGTGTGTGAATATATCTCAATAAAGATATATATTTTTTAAAAAGTGTATATCAAGAAAATGGCGGGCTTTGTAAAACCCAAAACAAAAATAACTTGGTGTAGTAGAAAACTTTCTTCAAAAAAGCAACAAATGAACTGGCAAAAACCATTAGAAGCAACTTCTTAGAAACTCTGGAATATAGTAAAAAACTTGTAACTAGCCTGCCATACAGGAGACCCAGGTTCGATTCCCAGCCCATGCACTTCCCCCAAAACAAACAAACAAGCAAAACAAACAAACAAAAATTCAATGAATGGTGCTGCAATAACAGGATATTCACATGAAAAATAATGACTTGTGAGTGCACCATACAGCATACAAAAAAAAAAAACCAAAACAATAAACCACCTTGTAACCAGAATGAAGGAAAAAACCATAGAATTTGGTAAGTTAGCTCTGTAAAGTTCTCACTTACTCTGATGTCACATTCCAATCCCCAGCTCAGCAGTGACCTTAAAGATGACAATGTGCATTCCTGGTGCAGATTGCTGGTACTAGAGAGAGCAACACAGACTTTATTCTCAGACTTGTGATTGTGTATTTTGACTTGTCTGCTGGCTCCCTGGAGGAATCTACTGATTTAAAAAGTTCAGTGAACACAAAGAGATCCATACCAAGATACTTCATAATCAAATTATTAAAGGCCAAATACAGAGAGAAATGACCTTAAAGGCAGCAAGAAAGAAGTGACAGACAATGGCATTTGCCTTTTAGGTTCTATAAGAAATGAAAGATGGAGTTAGAAACCAAAAATACAGTAGTACTGGCAGTTTTTTAAAAAATAATTTTTGAATTTTCAAAAAATATAATAACAAATGAACACAAACATTCTTAACATATGATCATTCCATTCTAGATTTATTATCAATAATTCACAATATCATCATATAGTTGTATATTCATCATCATGATCATTTCTTAGAACATTTGCATCAATTCAGAAAAAGAAATAAAAAGAAAACAGAAAAAAATTCATGCATACCATACCCCTTACCCCTGCCTTTCATTCATCAGCATTTCAATCTACTAAATTTATTTTAACATTTGTTCCCCCTATTATTTATTTTTATTCTGTATGTTTTACTCTTCTGTTGATAAGGTAGATAAAAGGAACATCAGATGTTATTTGTGAAAAATAACATATATACAGAAAAACACAATAAATTTCAGAGTACATGGCAATCTGTTGTAGAACAGATTTTAGAGTTTGGTACGGGTTACAATTCTACAATTTTAGCTAGCTGCTCAGAGATGTGGGAGACTAAAAGAAATATCAATATACTGATTCAGCACTCACTCATTTGTTAAACCCTACCTACTCTGTATAACTGCACCATTACCTTTGATCTTTCTCTCACTTTTTAGGGATATTTGCCCACTCTAACTTTTTCATTTTGGAAGGAGCTGTTGATAATATGCGGTAGAGGGATGGAACTAGTTGATGTTCTGGAAAGGCTGGTCCATCTGCATTTCAGGATTTATCTGGTCCAGGGACCTATCTGGGAGTTATAGGTTTCTGGAAAGCTACCCTAGTGCATGGAACCTTTGTAGAATCTTATATAACATCCTAGGTGTTCTTTAGGATTTGCAGGAATGAATTTTGGTTGGGGTTTGGCAAGTTATGATAGGTAGCAATGTTTAACTGAAGCTTGTATAAGAGTGAACTCCAGAGTAGACTCTTTTTTTTTTTTTTTTTTTTTTTTTTAAAGGAAAGACAGAGAGAAGGAAGGAAGGATAGAAGGAAGGAAGGAAGGAAGAAAGGGAAACATTTTTTAAACATTTTCTTGTTTTATTGTATTCTGTTTCTCCGTTTTTGTTACATGGGCTGGGGCCGGGAATCGAACCGAGGTCCTCCGGCATAGCAGGCAAGCACTTTGCCTGCTGAGCCACCGCGGCCCGCCCCAGAGTAGACTCTTGACTCTCTTTGAACTTCCTCAGCCACTAATACCTTATTCGTTACACTTCTTTTCCCCGTTTTGGTCAGGATGGCATTGTTGATTCCACAGTGCCAGGGCCAGACTCATCCCTGGAGGTGATCTACTTTTCATCTCTGGATGTCATGCCACATGTAGGGGGTAGGGCAGTGGTTTCACTTGCAGAGTTGGGCTTAGAGAGAGCTTCCCTAATTTTTGAAAGATAGTGTTGCTGGATGTAGAATTCTCGTTCATTCTCTCTCTTTCTCTTTTTTTAAATATTTTTATTATGAGCAACGAACCGACATACTGACATTCTTGACATACAGTCATTCTTTTTTTGTGTGTGGGCAGGCACCGAGAATCAAACCTGGGTCTCCGGCATGGCCGATGAGAACTCTGCCTGCTGAGCCACTGTGGCCTGCCCCATACAATCATTCTTGACATGAACATTCTTGACGTTCTTACAATCAGTGGTTCACACTATCATCACATAGTTATGTATTCATCACCATGATCGTTTTTTTTTTTGAATATTTGCATCTCTCCACCAAAACAAAGAAAAAAGAAAAAAACTCATACATGCCATACCCCTTACCACTCCTTTTCATTGACCGCTAGTACTTCAATCTACCTGATATGTTTTAACCTTTGTTCACCCTAATTTTTTCTGTCCCCCTTATCACTCTGTTTTATTGATCACTAATATTTCAATCTAATCTATTTTAACCTTTGTTCCCTCTATTATTTGTTTATTTTTAATCCATATATTTTATTCATCTGTCTATACTGTAGATGAAAGGAGCACCAGACACATTGCGAAAGCTTTATCATTATACAGTCATCTTTAAGAAACATGACTACAGGAACACCTTAAACTAAAAAGGGGATATCTGTATAATGCAAAAGAATAACCTTCAGGATAACCTCTTGACTCGTTTTGAAATCTCTCAGCCACTGATACTTTATTTTGTCTCATTTTTCTCTTCCCCCTTTCGGTCAAGGTTTTCTCACTCCCTTGATGCTGAGTCCCAGCTCATTCTAGGATTTCTGTCCCTTGTTGCCAGGGAGGTTTACACTCCTGGGAGTCATGTCCCATGTAGAAAGGGGGAGGGGTGTGAGTTTGCTTGCCGTCTTGGCTGAGAGAGAGAGAGAGGCTGCATCTGAGTAATAAAAGAGGTTCTCTGGGGGTGATCTTACACCTGATTTTAAGTAGCTTAGCCTATCCTTTGTGGGGATAAGTTTCATATCAACAACCCCCAAGATTGAGGGCTTGGTCTATTGATTTGGTTGTCCCCACTTGCAAGCAGTGGAGAAGCAGGAATTCTCCAAATGGTGAAACTGAATTTTCCCCCTTTCTCACCATCATCCAAGGAGACTTTAAGAATATAGAATTCTTGATGGACAAATTTTTGCTTTCAGCACTTTAAATGTGTCATCTCATTGCCTTTTTGCCTCCATGGTTTCCATTGAGATGTCTGCATTTAGTCTTTTTTTAAAAATTAAAAAAAAAATTTTTAATAATTCTATAGTATAACATATATGCAAAGCAAAGAAATAAAAAAGCAATAGTTCCTGATGACGTCTGTTCTTAACTGATATTCTCCAAGTTCATTCATTAATGTTAGTTCATATCAGTGAGACCATACAGTATTTGTCCTTTTGTTTTTGGCTAATCTCACTCAGCATAAGTCCTTAAGGGCCATCCATGTTGTTACATACTTCATAACTATTTTATTTCTATAAGGATATAGAAATAGGGTAGATATTGGGTAATTGGAGCTTAAGGGATACAGACTATGCAACGGGACTGATTGTAAAAATTCAGAAATGGATAGCACAATACTACCTGATTGTAGCACAGTACTACCTGATTGTAGGACAATAATGTTAGAACATTGAATGAAGCTGAATGTGAGAATGATAGAGGGAGGAGACCTGGGAGCACAAATGAAATCAGAAGGAAAGATAGACAATAAAGACTAAGATGGTATAATCTAGGAATGCCTAGAGTGTATAATAGTAGAGACTAAATGTACAAATTGAAAATGTTTTTGCATGAGGAAAAACAAAGGAATGACAATACTGCAGGGTGTTGAAAAATATGGTAATTAATATTTTGAAACTTCAACTTACCTGTGAGACTAAAGCAAAAAATGTTTATTTGGTTCAAAATTTATATTTTGACTAGTGCATTTCGTAATATAACTTCTGTGAACAGCTTAATTGAACACTAAAATTACATGGAACCTTGAGTAGGGCATGAGATTTTGTAGGTTTATCCAGGGTGATGTCCTGTTAAATCTGATAGTGATTTGAACAGTGAATAAAAAAGTATTTGCAAAGTCCCCTTGGTGGAATGGTGAGAAAGGGGGAAAACTACTTCCCCAAGTGGAGAATTCTTGATATTCTTGCACACACACAAAAATGCAGTAGTTTTCAAAGCACTCTTCAACAAGTGGTTACAGGACAGATCCCAGAATTTGTCTTGGGCTACTGTACAATCCTCTCATATTTTTCCTTCTAGCTGCTCCAGAATATAGGAGGCTAGAGCACTTAAAATGCTTTTTTATCATCACAATTGACTTCTTTTCCTTCTTTTTTTTGTGAAAAATAACATACATACAAAAAAAAGCTATAAATTTCAAAGCACAACACCACAATTAGTTGTAGAACATGTTTCAGACTTTGACATGGGCTACAATTTCACAATTTTAGGTTTTTACTTCTAGCTGCTCTGAAATACTGGAGACTACAAGAGATATCAATTTAATGATTAAGCATTCATATTCATTTGTTAAATCCTATCCTTTGTATAACTCCACCATCATCTTTGATCTTTCCATACCTCTCTTTAGGGTTGTTTGGGCTAGTTTTCCCTTTAGTATTTCTTGCAGAGCTAGTCTGTTGATCACAAATTCTCTCAGTGATTTTTTTGTCTGAAAATGTTTTAATTTCCCCCTCATTTTTGAAGGACAGTTTTGCTGCATGTAGAGTTCTTGGTTGGCAGTTTTTCTCTTTTAGTATCTTAAATATATCACACCATCATCTTTTTGCCTCCATGATTTCTGCTGAGAAATCTTCACACATTCTTATTGGACTTCCCTTGTATGTGATGGATTGCTTTTCTCTTGCTGCTTTCAAGATTCTCTCTCTTTGATATCTTTCTGATTAGTAAGTGTCTTACAGTACATCTATTTGAATCTATTCTGTTTGGGTACACTGCGCTTCTTGTAACTGTAATTTTAAGTCTTTCATAAGAGTTAGGAAATTTTCAGTGATAATTTCCTCTATTAGTTTTTCTCCTCCTTTTCCCTTCTCTTCTCCTTCTAGGACACCCACAATATGTGTATTTCTGTGCTTCATGTTGTCATTCAGTTACTTGAGTCCCTGCTCATATTTTTTCCATTCTTTTCCCTATATTTTCTTTTGCTGGTCAGATTTCAGATGTCCCGTCCTCCAGTTCACTAATCCTATCTTCTGCCTCTTGAACTCTGACATTGTAGGTTTCCGTTGTTCTTTTCATGTCTTCTACTGTGCCTTTCATTCCCATAAATTCTGTGACTTTTTTTTTCAGACTTTCGATTTCTTCTTTTTGTTTGTTCCTTGCCTTCTTTATATCTTCCCTCAATTCATTGATTTGATTTTTGATGAGGTTTTCCGTGTCTGTTCACACATTCTGAATTAATTGTTTCAACTCCTGTATCTCATTTGAATTGTTGGTTTGTTCCTTTGACTGGGCCATATCTTCAGTTTTCCTAGTATGAGTTGTTATTTTTTGCTGGCATCTAGGCATTTGATTTCCTTAATTAGTTTATTCTGGAGATTGTTTTCACTTTTTTTACCTAGGATTTTCTTGCTGGATGACTTTGTTGTCTATCTGTTCTTTGACATTCATTTCAGTTTATTCTAGACCTCTAGTTTAGATTTTGTTTAACAGAGGAGAATTTTTCAGTTCTTGTTTCTTACCCTGCCTGTATGGTGCCTGTTTTTTTTCCCCCCTTAGGAGAGATTGCTTAGGCATTATAGACTCCACTTACAGTTCCCCAGACCAAACTGGCCTCCCCTCATGAGGAAAGAGTCACCTGTTATCACTTTTCCCTGAGGTTCAGACCCAACAGGTTGAAGGACTTTCCTATGAAGCCTCTGGCTCTGTGTTTTTCCTATCCTGCCCGGTATGTGGCGCTTGTCTGCCTGTAGATCCCACCAGCGTAAGGTGATGTGGTACCTTTAACTTCAGCAGATTCTCCCTCTTGGGGGCTTAATTGAGACAGAGAAGAGGTTTTAGGCTGGCTTTAATCACTTCAGTTTTCCAGACCCTGGGGTCTGAATTCCTTGAGGGAGGAATTCCACCTGAGCTGGGTGCCACCACTCTTCTGCTGAAGGCACAGCCTCCAGACAGACTCAAACAAGCTGAATTTTACCCATGCCTGTGGCATTTGGAGCCTGAGAAGCCCTGCAGCTATAACAAAAGAGCAGTCAAGCTGTAGAAACACAGCCACAAAAAAGAATAGAAAAAAAATCCTTTTCAGAACAGGACCCCTGCTCCTCAGGTTTGCCAAACAAGAGCTTAAGTTGGTACTTTGCTCTGTGTATCTCCAGGTCCTGGGTGCCTCCTCCTTTCCTTTAGGCCCCAGATCCTTTCAAGTATTTTGTGCTGTCCTATCCAAAAAACCCTCTGTTTTTTTTTTTCTTTCTTTTTCTGTAAGCCCTGCCCGCTCTGAGCCAGGGCAGAAAGCAGCAACCTCAGCTTTTACTTGCGGTTCAACTAAGCTGGTAGCCTGTTTTTCAGTCAGAATTAGTTAATTAATTTCACAGTTGGAGCTTGGTTGTGCTCAGCCCCTCCTGCTAGTAAAGTCTCTTTCTTATCCCCTCTGGGAAGCAGGCTTTGGGGGAAGGGCACCAGCTGCCGCGACTGGGGGAACTCATGGTTCTGGCTGGACTTGTCCCGACTGGGGTATGCTGTGTGTCCAGTCACTGACATGGCCCCAGCAGTTGTTCTGTACTGTTCCTGACTATTTACTAGCTGCTATGGAGGATGAACTAAATCCCACGCCTCACTAAGCTGCCATGTTGGCTCCTATTCGGTAACTCTGCTAGAGTTTCTTTTTCCTCAATTTTTGGAAAAGTTTGAACAGGATTTGCATTAGTTCTTTCTGGAATGTTTGATAAAATTCTGCTGTGAAACCATCTGGCCCTGGGCTTTTCTTTGTAGGAAGATTTTTGATGACTGATTGAATCTCTTTATGATTGGTTTGTTGAGATCTATTTCTTCCTGAGTCGGTGTAGCTTGTTTGCATGACTTCAGGAATTTGTCCATTTCATCTAAGTTGTCTGGTTTGGTGTATAGTTGTTCATAGTGTCCTCTTATGGTTTCTTTTAATTCTTTGGAGTCTGTGGTAATGCACCCCTTCTCATTTCTGATTTTGTTTATTTGCATCCTCTCTCTTTTTTTCTTTGTCAGTCTTACTAGTGGCCCATCAATTGTACTGATTTTCACAAAGAACCAACTTTTGGTTTTATTGAGTCTTTGTATTGTTATTTTGTTCTCCCATTCATTTATCTCTGCTTTAATTTTTGTCATTTCTCTTTTATTTGCTTTGGGGTTCATTTGCTGTTCTTTCTCAAGTTCCTCCCAGTTTGCTGTTAAGTCCTTGATTTTTGCTCTTTCTTGTTTTTTAATATAAGCATTTAGTGCATTCAGTTTCCCTCTTAGCACAGCCTTTGCTGCATCCCGTAAGTCCTGATAAGTTGTATTCTCATTTTCATTCATCTTCAGATAGCTGCTGATTTCTCTAACAATTTCTTCTTTGACCCACTGGTTATTTAAGAGTGTTATTTAATCTCCATATATTTGTGAATGTTCTCATTCTTTGGTGGTTATTGAGATCTAGCTTCATCTCATTATGATTAGAGAAAGTACTTTGAATAATTTCAATATTTTTAAATTTATAAAGACCTGTTTTTTGTCCCAGCATATGATCTATCCTAGGAAATGTTCCATGAGCACTAGAGAAGAATGTATAACCCTGTGCTTTGCGGTACAATGACCTATATATGTCTGTTAGGTTTAATTCATTTATCAAGTTATTTAACTTCTCTGTTTCCTTGTTGATCTTCTGTCTGGTTGTTCTATCTATAGAAGAGAGTGGTGTAGAAATCTCCTACTCTTATTGTTGAAACATCTAACGCTCCCTTCAGTTTTTCTGATGTCTGTCTCATGTACTTTGGAGCTCCTTGAATGGGATCATAAACATTTATGATTGTTATATCTTCTTGGTGAATTGACCCTTTAATTAGTATATAGTGTCCTTTGTCTCTTATGATGTCTTTACACTTAAAGTCTGTTTTGTCCGATATTAGTGTAGTTATTCGTACTTTCTTTTGGTTACAGCTTGCGTGGAAGATCTTTTTCTGTCCTTTCCCTTTCAAACTCTTTGTATCCTTGTGTCTAAGATGAGTCTCTTGTAAGCAGTGTATAGCTGGATTATGTTTCTTTTTGTTTGTTTGTTTTGTTTTGTTTTTTTTGCATGGGCAGGCACTGAAATCGAACTGGGTCTCCAGCATGGCAAATGACACCTCTGCCTGCTGAGCCACCATGGCCTGCCCTGGATTATGTTTCTTAATCTATCCTACCAATCTGCATCTTTTAATTTGTATGTTTAGTCTGTTAACATTCAAAGTTATTACTGAAAAGGTGTTTCTTGATTCCACCATCTTATCTTTTTTATTTTGTTTATTTTTATTTTATTATATATTTTCCCTCTTTCTCTTTGTATTCTTTAAATTACTGTTAGTGGTGCTCTTCAATTCTGTGCCATCCTCCAGACTTCCCTCTCCTGTTTTTTTTTTCATTCGGTAGAACTCCATTTAGTATTTCTAGTAGGGCTGCTCTCTTGTTGACACTTTCTTTCAGGACTTCTTTGTCTGTGAAAACTTTAATCTCTCCATCAGTTTTGAAGAACAGTTTGGCTGGGTACAGAATTCTTGTCTGGAAGTCTTTCTCTCTCAGGATCTTGAATATATCTTGAATATATCGTACCACTGCCTTCTTGCCTTCAGGGTGCTAGTTGAGTAGTCTCAAGTCAGCCTTATTTGATTTCCCTTGTATGTAGCAGAATGTTTTTCACTTGCTGCTTTCAGAATTTTCTGCTTCTCTTCAGCATTTGATAGACTGGTGTTCTGGTTTGCTAGCTGCCGGAATGCAATATGCCAGAAACAGAATGACTTTTAAAAAGGGGAATTTAATAATTTGCTAGTTTACAGTTCTAAGGCTGAGAAAATGTCCCAATTGAAACAAGTCTGTAGAAATGTCCAATCTAAGGCATCCAGGGAAAGATGCCTTGGTTCAGGAAGGCTGATAAAAAAGCTCACGGTTTCTCTCTCAAGTGAAAGGGCACATGGCGAACACAGTCAGAGTTTCTCTCTCATCTGTAAAACGCACATGGTGAACACGGTCAGGGTTTCTCTCTCATATGGAAGGGCACATGGTGAACACAGTGTCATCTGCTGGCTTCTTTTCCTGGCTTCCTGTTTCATGAAGCTCCCTGGAAGGCATTTTCCTTCTTCATCTCCAAAGGTCACTGGCTGGTGGACTCTTGCTTTTCATGGCTATGTTGTTCTGCTCTGCTCTTTCTGAATCTCTCCTTCATTCTCCGAAATGTTTCCTCTTTTATAGGACTCCAGAAACTTATCAGGATCCACCCAAATGGGTGGAGACATGTTGTCACCTAATCCAGTTTAACAACCACTCTTTTTTTTTTAATTTGCATGGGTGGGTACCGGGAATCGAACCTGGGTCTCTGGCGTGGCAGGCGAGAACTCTGCCTGCTAAGCCACAGTGGCCCTTAACAACCACTCTTGATTAAATCACATCTCCAGGGAGATGATCTGATTACAGTTTCAAACATACAGTATTGAGTAGGGATCATTCTCCCTTTACAAAATGGGATTTAGATTAATGCATGGCTTTCCTAGGGGACATGCATCCTTTCAAACCAACACAGCTGGTTGTTATGTGCTTTGGGGAAGGTCTGTTTGAATTTATTACGTTAGGAGTTCTTTGGGCTTTTTTAACTTGTGTATTTATGTCCTTCATGAGGGTTGGGAAGTTTTCCCCCATTATATCCTCAAGTATTCTTCCTAGCCCTTTACTCCTCTCTTCTCCTTCTGAGACACCAGTGATTCTTATATTTGTATGCTTTGTTTTGTCTATCTTTTCTCTGAGTTCCCATTGAATTTTTTCTGTGTTCTTTGCCAATTTGCTGTTTTGAGTCTTTGAAGTCAATTATCCTGTCCTCTATATCACTTATTCTTTCTTCTGTCTCTTCAGATCTGATGTTGTGTGCCTCTAGTATGTTTTTTATTTGGTCAACAGAATCTTTAATCTCTGTGATCTCTGCTATTTTTCTATTTTTCAAGTTCCTCTTTGGGCTCTTCTGTTGTCTTCTTGATCTCCTTTATGTCATTTGCTGTCCCACTTATTTTATTAAGTAGAGTTGTATGAACATGCTTAGTGATCTTCTGCTATATCTTTGTGGTATTTAAATATCTCGATTGATTTACTTTGTGAGTTGATATCTTTCAGTAGTCTAAGGCCTTGTGTTTGTGGGATGGTTGTACAGCAGGGAGCAGGGCACAGAGTGGAGTACTCAGTATGGTGATTTTTGTTTCAGGGCAGGTTGGGTGCAGGTTGGGGATGTTATGCTGATGCTTGTGAATGTGGCCACCCAGCAGCCAGGGGAGATATAGGTGTGCAGGTGCACCAGTCTGGGGGAGCATAACCCTGGTGTGTTACTGGTCTAAGGCATGGAGCCCTTTGTGCACAAGTGTAGAGCTGTGACAGCTAGTCGATGTTATGCGTTTGTGGATTGGTGACAACTGTGACCTGGCTGCACAGGTCAGCACTTTCTCAGAGCTGGGAAGTAAAGCTGAGGGCTGTATGCATGTGTGGTTCTAGGACTGCTGTAAAGTGCAATTCCCAGAGCTGAATGATGTGATTGGGGCCCCTTTGCGTGTGTAGGCCTGGGAGTGAGGTAAACGGATGCGCTGAGCTTGAGGATTGAGAGGCACTGAGTCTGTGCAGCACTATTGGCTGCAGCAGGGATAGCCTAGGTATGGAGGTTAGTGCCTGCAACCTTCATGTGCTGGCAAAAGCCTGCAGGGAACGGGGAGGAAGAGATAGTGCTTGGGAGGTGTGCAGGAGAGGTAGGTTGTGCTGCATTTGGGGTGGGGGTGTTAGGTAGGTACTTGCCCTGGGGGCTTGTGGGGTGGGAGCACCTAATGCTCGGGGAATTGGAGCAGGTGGTGGGGTTCAGGTGTGTGGAATGTGGGGTGAGTCATTGGTCACCGGCCTGCTACCACTGGTGAGGGTAGCGCACTGAAGGAATGCGGCTTCCTCATCCCACGTTTCTGTCCTTGTACTCCTGTGGACTCCATAGCTCCGAGCCTTTGTGCCACGCTCAAGCTTTCTGCCTCTGAGTTCCTCAACCTCTGCAATCAGGGCTGCTGTGTGTGGTGGAGAAGGCTCTCCCAGGTTAGCCGCACTCCCAAATTGCCACCCTGTTGCCCTCCTGTCCCTTCTCTAACTTTTTTGTGGAACAGGGCTAATCTCAGGCTATTCTAGTCAGCCATCTTCCGGGAATTCCCCCGCATTTAATTTTATTGAAGCTCCCTTGTATGTGACATGTTGTTTCTCTCTTTTTTTCTCCTTGTACAAGTCCTTTTATTTATTTTTATTCATATAGCATATATTCTATCCAAAATAAACAGTGTCTCACAGTAGCCTCACTTGGCTTCTGTACATTACTTCTTTCTTAAGGCTTTTAGAATTCTCTGTCTTTTAAAATGAACAGTTTGATTATAATATGCCATCACATGGAACTTTTTGGGTTATCCTGGTTAGAATTTATTGCATGTCTTAAATTTTTATATTCATGTTTTTCATTAAATTTAAGAAGTTTTCTACCATTATTTCTTTGAGTATTCTCTTTGCCCTTTCTTCTTCTGGAACTCTCATGATGCATAACTTGATGGTGTCCCATAGGTTCTTCATAAACTATTCATTTTTCTTCATTTTTTCCTCTTTTTGCTCCTCGGACTAGATAATTTCAATTACCTTACTATGGTCTTCAGCTCCTTTTCATAATTTCCATCTCTCTACTGATATTCTCTTTGTGTTCATCTGTCATTTTTCTGACTTCCTTTAACTCTCTATCCATGTTTTCCTTTGTCTTTGAGCATATTTAGAACCATTTTTAAAGTCTTTTTCTGATTTGTTCAGATCTGTTCTTCTTCCTTAATGGTTCCTAATGCCATAATTTTTTGGCTTTTGCTTCTTCTTTGTAAATTTCCTAATCTTTTGTTGAATCCTGGACATTTTGATATTTAATGTACTATCACTGGAATTTAGTCTTTGAGGCATCTGTTCCTTAAGCTTGTATCCGGCTAGTATTATGACAGAGATTTCCTTGATTGCCTAGAGCAAACAAACAAACAAACAAACAAAAAAGAAAACACCTGTCCTAGTCTGCAGGTTGACCAGTGTAGGTGTTCTCCTTCAGGACTTATCCAGACAATGAATTAGAGAGAATAGCTCTAGGCCAAAGCATTGGGACTTTTTTAATCTTTTTACCCATGTATCTTTTCTTGGGCATGCTTATGTGGCCCTAAGAATTCCTCTGTTTGTACAGTTCTGAATGTTCCCTTTTCCCCAGTAAAGAGTTTTTGACTGCCATATATGTCCTATTGCCAGCAATCCCTTGCCCCATGCAGAACAACTTGACTGATTTCCCGTGGCGTTCTGTAGGAAAGTTCCTTGAGCTTCGTTCTATACATAGAGCTGGTTGTGGGATAACAAGTCCCTTGGGTCCCTACCATACATATTGGAACAGACATTTATTCTGCATTTCATGATGGTTACTCTCCTCACTCAGAAATCAGGATTAGGTATCTGTTCTGTGAGTGCTGGCCAGCTCCTTGTTCAGCTGTACTGGTGAGTGGTAGGGGAAGAGCCAGCTTGGATATCACAAGATGCTACTGATTTTAAGTAATCTTTTCTTAATTTTCTACTCACTCTGTTTTCGACAGTCCTTACTGTTTTCTGGAGCTTTGAGAAAAATGTTTCTGCCAATTCTTGCTGGTTATTCAAAGCTTTTGTGAAGGGACAGAGCCCTGAAACATCTCATTTTGCTGTGTAAATGACATGATTTCTTATATGGGTAAACAAATGGGCTAGATTTATGCGTCTCAGTGGAGATGGTGTTGAAATTCTGAATAAGATAACTTTTCATTTTGGGGGACTTTTCCATGCATTGCATGATATATTTTATCCTGTGATCCTAGTACTAAATTATAGTATAGTTCCCCAGTCATTCTAACAACCAAAATTGCCCCCAAATGGCTGAAAACCATTGGGCTAGATGACTCTTAAAGTTCTTTCAATTTTGAGATTCTTTGTTTTGAGTGTAGTTTAGAGTTCATACGTTCTCTAATTTAGAGATATGAAGTGATATTTTTATATTCCAGTCTGACTAGTTTTAAACACTAATTTTCCTTATAGGATCGCACGCTTATCCTGAATATGGTTTGGAGAAATATCTTCACTGTGAAATGATCCTTTTGTTTTCTATAATTTATACCATTCTCCAGGCCCTTAGAAGGACTTATACTAAAGATTTATTGCAGATCTCTTTTATGAGTTTACTAGTTCACATATGTCTTAAAAATACAACTATCTTGTCATTTCTATTTCTGCATTTAATTTCAAGCCAATAGGATAAATTTATTTTAAAATGGCTTTTGAAAAGCATTACATATGCTAATGTACAGAACCATTTACAGACCTTTTATTTATCATTTAAATGAAAGGAAGAGGAACGAGCTAGAGGATTGTTTTATTTTTTTTTCCAACTGTATCGTTACTTAAATTTTTTTCAATTTTATTCATTTATTTTTGGATCCAAGGTCCAAGAATCAAACCCAGGTCTTCTGCGTAGAAGGCAAGCATTCTACCACTGAACAGCAATTTTTTTCAATTTCATTGAGATATATTCACACATCACTAAACCATCCAGAGTGTACAGTCACTGACAGTATCATCCATAGTTACGCATAGATCCCTATGATCAATTTTAGAACATTTTCATTACTCTAGAACAGAAATGATAAAAAATAAAACCCAAATCCTCGCATACCCCATATGCCCCACTATTGGTTCCCCCTAGTATTGGTGTAATAAATTTATTACTGTTGATGAAAGAATATTAAAATATTACTGTTAATTGTAGTCCATAGTTTATAATAGCTGTGTTTTTTTCCCCACAGATAAATTTGCTTGGAAGTGATTGTTTAAAGTCATGTATGTCACTGATTAACACTAAAATATAAATAAGTTCTTGGATGAACAGATGTAAAAATAATAATAATAATAGAGAGTATATGTTTTTCTTTTTAAGTGAGGATGCTTTCTTCCTTCATTTTCCCTTAGTAGCCTGGAATATTGAGGGTTGTGAGTTCAAATTCCATATGTGCTTAAGACATGTTATTAGACTTCTAACAAACCAATCCCTCTTTAATTTGCAGAAACGTACAAAGCTGGCCCTTCAGGCTTGTAGGAAGTGAGAAGTAGTTACGTTATTTGGAAAGCACTCAGTAAATAGAAAGACACATTATGAAAATGCCATCAGCTCTCAGCTAGAAATAGCTGTGAAGTTACTCTTCAGCTTCTGTATTGACTTTTGTGGCCTTATATGTGCTGATTGAGTTGAGATTCAAACCAAGCTGAATAAGTCCTGGAGCCTATAAGATAATTTGATTTTTCTTCCTATTGAAATAGTTTATTAAATTAAAAAAAAAATCTGCTGTACATTTAATGTGTCATGTGCCTTGCCAAATGCTTTATGTGCATCTTTTTATTTACTCCTCAATAATTCTATAATACACACATGCTGTTACTATTGTCATTTTGTAGATTAAGAAACTGAAGCTTATAGAGCCTAAGTAACTTATTCAAGATTACATAGTTGGTACATGGCAGAGCCACAAGAACCTGCTGGCCCGAAAACCCTTTGACTCCCTACAATCCTAACCACTGTTTTATGTGTGATTGTACAATCTCTGACATTGTTTGGGTGATAGAAAGGCATAGGCTCATTTTTGTAGCAAACGTTTTATTTCATGGGTGCTTAAAAGCTTGATTAAGTACTCTATATAAATGGTCTTTAGTTAAAACTGATAAATTAAGATTAAGAAGAATTTACATCTGGATCTGCTGTTGTTTTCGTAAGTACTTTCAATTTGATAAAAATAAAATTGGCATTTTATTTTTCAGGTCCTAAACATGCAACTTTCGGATGGAGGACAAGGAGATGTCCCTGTTGATGAAAACAAACTCCACGGTAAACCTGATAAAACCTTGCGCTTTTCCCTCTGCAGTGATAATCTGGAAGGAATATCTGAAGGTGAAGGGTTACTTCATTCAAGGAGTTGTGTGATTCAAGTAATATTTTGTTTTGTGTTCTTTAAAGGAGCCTTATAAATTATAATCACGCTATCTCTGCCTCTCACTGAGGAGAGTAATGAAGTTTTCCTCTGAGGTGCTTGAACAGTTGGCTGTAAAGATTATTTCTTGACTAAAATTAAGATTTCAAGAAACCTTTGATCATATAGATGCAGAAGATATAAGTCATTGAGACTGAAAATATCATAGGTTTTGTTTCTCCAATATTAATATACACCAAAGCTTATAGAGCTCCTTTAGAGGGATATAATGCATGTCTAAATGGAAAAAAATGGACTCACGAGTGTTTCACGGTGTTGTATATAGCTTTTAGTGTTTTGTATTTCTTTATTCACATTCTAACACACCTTTATGAAGTGGAGGCATACAACAGAAAGAATAAAAAAGAAAATTATAAGTTAAAATTGTGAAGTGAGACTATGTCATTCCACATACTAGGACAAATATTTTTAATTTAAAAATTTGGGTTAACTAACATTTTTAAGTAAATATTAAATGTAATAACATTTCCTTGTTTTCTAACTTAAAAAAAATCACACATATATGTATAATGTATGTTCATTCCAGAAAATGCAGAAAAGAAATGGAATCATCTATAGTCTCACCATTCTAATAAATGTAGCAAACATATTAAATTAGGCTTATGCTGTTTTGTAACCCTTTTTTGCTTAACAGTATAGTTTTAGTATTTCTTTTACAACTTAACATTTTTAAATAACGTGGTTTTAATGACTGTGTTCTTTACCTTCAAATGTACGTATCATAATTAATATTGTTCTATTATTAAGCATTTAGATTGTTTCCACTTTTCAGACATTGTTAAAAACTCTTTCAATGAGCAACCATAGATTAAATTTTTATCATTTCCTTAGGATAAATTCCTAGAATCAGAATTGCTAGGTCAAAGGGCTTGTATATTTTTAAGGTACATAGGCAGTATTAACAGCACTTAGGCAGCCTTTAGTCTCTTATTAAGGCATGAAAAATTGCATGGTGGCTCATGACTGCTTTAAAAAGATAAAAAATTTCTCTAGGTCCCTCAAATCGCTCCAATTCAGTGTCCTCACTAGATCTGGAAGGAGAGTCGGTGTCAGAACTTGGAGCAGGACCTTCTGGAAGTAATGGAGTTGAAGCTCTGCAGCTGTTAGAACATGAACAAGGTAAAGTGAGATTGAACACAGTTGTTCAAGTAGCAAAAGCATTTATCTGATTATAAAATAAACAGTGTGCTTGCATATGAGTTGACTGTGTTCAGTAAGAGAATAAATTTTAAGTTGTTTATATAATCATTAAACTTGCATTTATTTATAGCCCCATCAGTTCTTAAAAATGAGAGTGTAGTTACACAAATTAAATTATGTAATATTTGGTATTTCAGTTCTGTAATATTTATTATTTAAGGGATGCAAAGATAAATTCTCAGGGCTAAAAAAATCTACAGTAGAATGGAGGGAAAAAGATAAATAATTTAAAGTGTCAAAATGTACTTCAACAGTATTGAGTGAGAGATACATGTGGTTAAAAGTAGGGAACAAATTTATCAGAAAAAAATGGTGGTCTTAATGATCGGTAGCATCCAACTGACAGAAATTGGAGGGAGGTCATTCTTAGTGAAGTGATAGTATAAACCAAGTCAAGGAGGTGGGAAACCATGGTACTTATTTAACAAATATCAAATAGGAGAATATGGAGAGGTAAGGGTTGAAAAGTAGGTTGGACTCCTGTTATGGAGGAAAGGAAGTGTGTACTTTAGTAGCAAACTTTAAACGGTTTAAAGCCTTTAAACGGTTTTGGTTAGATGAGGATGAAGAGTTGAGATTGATATCCTCTTGTGTTTTGGGAGGATTAATTTGAAAAAGTTCTTTGAATTTGTTCATTTAAGCATACTTGGAACTCTTCAAGAGATATTGAGGGCATATGCCCTCAGTAGGGTTTGAGGCAGTTATTTTATTAGTATTTATACATACTTTAGTATGTATAAAAATTCCCTAGGGAAGTTTTTTTAAATGCTTTTCACAAGTCTCACTTATAGAAGTAATGGAGTTGAAGCTCTATAGCTGTTAGAGCATAAACAAGGTAAAGCGAAGTTGAACACAGCTGGTCAAGTAGCAAAGGATTTACCTGATTATAAAATAAACAGTGTGCTTGCATGTAAGTTGACTGTGTTCAGTAAGAGAATAAATTTATAATAAAAAATTCATAAAATTCTATAAATTAAAAATTTATGAAAAATTTTCTATAAATAAAAAATTTATAGAAATTCAGGTTCATTTTATCTTTAGAGAGGAAAAGAGATGGTCTTTGAAGGGGTATGGTTGTGCTTCGTGCAACTTGAATAAAAATAATGCTTTATTTTATGAGCTTTTTCTCAATTAGGATTAAATTTGCTGCAAATAACACAGCATTATAAAGTAATACTGGTTTAAGACCGTAATTGAAGGAGTATCTCTTTTTTGGGGGGATTGGATGCATGGGCCAGGAATCAAGCAAGAGTCTCCTGCGTGGTAGGTGAGCATTCTATCACTGAACCACCTGTGTACCCAGAGGGTATCACTGTTTTCTTTTAAATGTCTGAATTTTTTAATTTTTTATTTATTTACTTTTTTACATGGGCAGGCACTGGGAATTGAACCCGGATCTCCAGCATGGCAGGCAAGAACTCTGCCTGCTGAGCCACCGTGGCCCTCCCAAAGGGTATCACTTTTAACAAGCCCTCTAGGCGATTCTGATGTATGTGATTGGCAGTCTACACTTTGAGTAACAGTAGGTCAAGATGTGAATTGAGGCAAATTGCATACTGCTTGTCATTGGTCAAGCAAAGAAAGGAGTCTGGAATGGTGGAGGGGTTACAATAATACTGCATTACAAACCACCCCAAAACTTAGTGGCTAAAACAATAACATTTATTTTTGCTCTCAAGTCTGTGGATCAGCTGGTTGGTTCTGATTTCCTCTAGGCTCACTCATGCACCTCTGGTCACCAAACCAGTGGTCAGGAAGGAGTGCTGCTAATACTGGTTGGCGGTCAGGTGAGGGACTGGCTGACTTAGGAATACCTTGGCTATGTTCCATATGATCCCTCATCCTCCAGCAGGCTAGCCTGGGCTTGTTTTCATGTGAGAGGCAAGGAGTGTGATAGAGAGAACAGAAGTTTATAAGGCTTCATGAAACCTAGGCTCACAGCTGGCACACTTCCTCCTCACACAGTTGGACAGAGCAAGTCACAAACCCTGTGCAGACTGAAAAAGAAGTCATGATGGAAGAATCCTTCAGAGCTACTCTGGGAAGGACCTGTATATAAGGAGACAGTTGATTGTATTGATAATCTCGTTTAATCTACCATGAGAGAGAGTACATCTGTTGTGCTCATTTCAGAGAGGTTAAGAGGATATATCCATAAGGGAAATTCAGTGTCTCAGTACTAAGTGCTCAGTGTTAATGGTAAAATGTCTAACTGGAAATTTAAAAACATGCAGTTCTTTAAAGTTGATTAAGAAGTCATAGCTGTGGAAGAAAAAAAGGAAGTGCTTCATCATTGCAGAGCTGGAGAAGTGGTGTTAGAGGGAACACTATATTGGCGGAAATCCCCGAGGTAGTCACCATGGAGGAGCAGAAGGAAATGGAAGATAAAGTGACTAGTCAAGAGAAAGCTGAAGAAGCAAAATTAAAAAGCAAGGCATCTGCATCTGGGACAAGAGCCTCAAGGTTCATATTTTTAAAGAAAGTGATAACAGAGAGATAAAAATAATTTTAATTCTGGGGATTACAACATGGCTAAAGCAAAAATAAAGAACAAGCAACTTTCTACTGCAGCCCCAAATAAGCTGAAGATCACGGGTGACCACATTCTCATTCCTCAGGACCTTCCTCAGCAGACTCTTCCCTTGTTGCTAGCAGTTGACTGGCTGATTAAAAACGCTGAACTGCATGAATCTTCTAATTCCCAGTATTTCCCATTAATATGCTACTTCTCAGCCTTTTGTTTCCTTTTATTCGCTGAGTCATTTGAGACGATCAGCTTTGCAGGTAGGGGTAGTATGTGCTTGTATTATAAGGGAGGAAATATAGATGTGTAGAGTTTTGATTTGTTTAACAGTGCACTGAAAAGGACATGCTAAAGCAGCATAAATTAATCTACTTGTAAATAATTGTATATCTTACCTAATTCTTAGTGTACTGCTGATTCCCACAGGTAACAAGTTTTACAATTTTAATGTTTTGAATTTTCTTTACTTCATCTTAATTACAGTGTTGTATGTTACTCTTATTTATTTTGTGTGTGTGTGCTGTATGGTGGAAGTCACATTTCGTTCTTTTTCCATGTGACTGTCCCTTTATTGCAGCATCATTTGTTGAATTTTTGTTGCTGTTGTTACTCTTATTTAACATAGCCTCTATTGTATTAATTTCTTTTGGATTTTGTATAACAGAAGTTTAAGACCATGAGTTGGGAGAAAGATCACTGTGCTGGTTTGAAAGGATGTATGTCCCCTAGAAAAGCCATGTTTTAATCTAAATCCCATTTCATAAAGATAGAATAATCCCTATTCAATACTGTATGTTTGAATCTGTAATTAGATCATCTCCCTGGAGATGTAACCCAATCAAGAGTGGTTGTTAAGCTGGATTAGGTGACGACATATCTCCACCCATTTGGGTGGGTCTTGATTAGTTTCTGGAGTCCTATAAAAGAGGGAACGTTTTGGAGAATGAAGGAGATTCGGAGAGAGCAGAGAATGCTGCAGCACCATGAAGCAGAGAGTCTGCGAGCCAGCAACCTTTGGAGATGAAGAAGGAAAACGCCTCGTGGGGAGCTTCATGAAACCGGAAGCCAGGAGAGAAAGCTAGCAGATGATGCCGTGTTCACCATGTGCCCTTCCAGATGAGAGAGAGAAGCCCTGACTGTGTTCACCATGTGCCTTCTCACTTGAGAGAGAAACCCTGAACTTCATGGGCCTTTTTGAATCAAAGTATCTTTCCCTGGATGCCTGTGATTGGACATTTCTATAAACTTGTTTAATTGGGACGTTTTCTCAGCCTTAGAACTGTAAACTATCAATTTATTAAATTCCCTTTTTAAAAGCCATTCCGTTTCTGGTATATTACATTCCGGCAGCTAGAACTAGAACAGTCACGTATTTCAAGCACAAATAGATGGGGGCTCGAAAAGACTTTTATCTCTGTGATTGAACTTGAATGGCCTTAAACCTGTTTCACTTTTAACTATAGAATTTTACTTGGGCAATATTTGCCTGTACTGGTGTAACTTAGGTGACTGTAGTGCATAACAGTAACCATTGAATCTAATATTCTTATTCAGTTCTGTAGTGTTAGAATACTTTTTGTTGTTGAAGATGTGAATGATGTGTGCGTGAATTCACTTTTTTGCTGCTTTTGTAGATACGTAGTTTTGCACAACCTCTCACAAATGTTTGAATTAATTTCTCACTTTAAAAATTAGATATAAAAGGGTGGGCAGTGGTGGCTCAGTAGCAGAGTTCTCGTCTGTCATGCCAGAGACCCAGGTTTGTTTCCTTGTACCTGCCCATGTATTTAAAAAAAAAAAAAAAAAATTAGATTAAAAAAGAAAAAGCAAAAAAATGTTCCAACAAGAAGCATAACAGTTCCTACACAAAGCTCTGTATGTCATTAGAGCCTTTGTATAGTAAGAATAGTTATATACTTGGGTTTACAGAACACCGAACTGAAATCTTTACTCAGTCTACCGAAGACTTTAAGTCTATTTCATTTGTTACTAATATCCGTGGCACTCAGTGGCTTTGTGCAGATATGTGTTGCTTAGGTACAGCTTTTGTCCTATGCAGAATATTTCATTGAGTTCTATAAAATTGCAATTCATGTAATTTATATTAATTTTTAAAATGTAGAAACTCTTTACTTCCACAGTCAATTTTGGGGGCTCTAGAATGAAAGGCTTCAATGCTCTGTCCCTTGCCCATCACTCCTCCCTTTTTTCTTCTTTGACTAAGTTGTAGTTGGGGGTGTTTGGTCTGTTTAGAAGCAAGGTCATCTATGTTCTTACTCTTTCAGTTTGCTCTGCTGCATGCTTTATTTTATAACTAATAATAGTGTTTACCTGTTAATTTCTTAGTTGTTAATTAACCACTCTTAATTCTGTATTATTACTAGTATTTGACAGTTGCTTAAATAAAAGGAAGTTTATGATGAAACAAATACTTGAGAAGACTGGCCTGGGAACCTAGGTCAGAATTAGCTGAATTCAGTATTTTGATGAGCTAAGTGAACTAAAGTTTACATGATACATGGAACATATCCATATTAAAATTATTTAATTAGATATTTTGCTTCTATAGAAAATTTTTAATAAAGATATTGATTTAATATTACTTATGGTTGATCTACTTAGTAAGAACTTTAATTGAGACAAATTTACTATTTGAAGAGCTCTTCCCATAAGTTGTCATAATGCTGTAGCATGATGGTGCACATCCATAGCCTGAGATAGTATTTTTGTACTGATCCTTAACTTGCACAGAGCCTCCTTTCTTTTGTATCCAGGCATCCTTTCTTGATCTTGGCTTCATTTGTATACTTGCTTTCCTATTACCCCAGATCTTAGTAGACATAGCACCTGTTTTTAAAGGCTGTCCAGCACTCTGAGGAAAGCTTACTGATAGTGTTCCCCTCTGCCACCTTCCCCAAAGTGGAAGAATAGAACAAAATCAGTAATGTGTTCATTCTTAATTTTAAGGATCAGTAATATATAAATATGTTTATAATGGGAGTAAGTAGATTATGTCAAAAAGTATATAATCATTATAGAATTGATTTAAGAATTACAAAATATCCCAGAGTAGAATTTCTGTAATATCTAGTCTTTTATTTTTTAATGAATTTTTGTCAACTATCACTGTTAAATTTGCACATTTGAAAAGATTAATCTGAAAGACCAGAGAGATCAGATAGACCATGTTATTGCTGATCATGATAGGACTCCTGTTGTGGTTTTGGACAGATGACATAACCTCTGTCTAAATTTTAGTTTGTAACATACAGTGCTAATATTTAACCTACCTCAAAGCTTGTTGAGGATCTCTAAAATGCTAAGTAAATGTTCAAAATAAAATATCATTGATTATCTCTTTATTAAAGGTAGAATTTCTTTATTAAAACAACCTCCCTTCTATAATGTCACAGTACTTCAAATATCAGAATTTTCTGTTGGGAAAGATGTCACTAAGGATTCCTAGGCTTTACTTCCATTATTGCTGCTTGGAGTAGAGAGTTTTTAAATTTTTTGTTCTGTTTCAAAGCGCAACTTGTTGAAACCATGCTTCTAGACTGTTGTACCATTGTTTGATGAAGATTTTGACCAGATGAGCTTAACTGTCCATTTCTGTTATTTCGGAATTGTTGGAGATGGCTTAGTCATTGTCCTTTTTATTATAAATAAATGTTGAAGTAAACTGAAGTTGGAGATAAATGCTTTATGAAACTTGCTTAAGTCTGAAATAAGTGGCCTGTTTATTTCATGTCCCAAGAATTCCTAATTTTATAGTACTTGAGAAACATTTATTTTTTTAAGTTACGTCTGACTGCGACAATTATAGTTCTTAGGAAGTTGAGATGATTAGGATTGTTGGATTGTTTTGATGACTTGGAAGGAGCGTGTTTGAGGTCTGCTTACAAATTGTTCCGTACTCTTGTACTCCTGACCTAAAAATACATCTTAACTATTCTTCAGGAGAGGCCTGGCAGGACCTCTTTTTGTTATTACTCCAATAGTTGGCATTATTGCTCTTTTTACTTGATAAAGCTATACGTTTGAATATTCATTGATGCTTTTATATTAAACAAACATGTATTCTTTCTTAGTCCAAGTTAGTGAAATTTTATCAAAGCTGAATGGTAATGCCTACTCAAATTGTGCTCTACACTTGGTGTGTGATAGGGACAGAAAGTCTCTGAAAAGAGCACTTCTAAGTGGCAACTGAAGTAGTATCTCTGATGGCCTTTTCACATTCCTCACATTCAAACATTTCTTCTATTTTTCGTTTTCCTTCTTGCACTTTCTTTCACCTTACCCCATCCCTGCTTATTCCTTAAGCTCGCTGATGACACTCATTAAGTAGTGTTTAGGGGTGATGAATTATCAATCCTTAATATCCTTTCCAGTACACCAAAAACACTTGCTCTAATCTGGATAATGACTAATTGGACCATTGTCCCAACTCTGCAACTCAGCATGCATTGCCAGTCTTCCCCCAGATCTCTTATTCTCTCAGTGCCCCAATGCATCCAGTAAAATTGTGATCAAAGAAATCTGACTTTGGAATTGTTAACCCAAGTATAAAAAAATTATTTTTATTCTGTTTTATTGGTTTCACCTTTTAAATAGGTAGGCCTGTGAATTTTTATCCTGCAAATCGATTTACGGGTGGTTGTGATAGTCATTAATGTGTGCTTATGTTATGTTATTTGTCAGCTAAAGAGCAGTTGGAAGAAAATATCTTATTTCTTTAATATTATGCCCCTAAATCTGTTAACCAAATCTCTATCATTGTGATGCAATATGACCCTTTACCTGTGTTAAGAGGCTTTTTCGTTTAACACATCTATAGTTTGGAGTTTATGTTAAAATTCATCAAATAGCCCTTCCAGAATTATATTTGTGAAATATGCAATATAAAATAAAATTGATCTGCTTAAGAAAATGAGTCATAGCTGTGCTACCATTTTAAAGTGCTTAATTTTATTTTTGATAGCCACAACGCAAGATAATCTTGATGATAAGCTAAGGAAGTTTGAAATTCGTGACATGATGGGACTAACAGATGATAGGGACATATCAGAAACAGTAAGTGAAACCTGGAGTACAGATGTCTTGGGAAGTGACTTTGACCCTAACATTGATGAAGATCGCTTGCAAGAAATTGCAGGTAACTGCTGTTTAATATCTTTGGGAGATTGCTGTTTAGATATTTATGTATCCATTCATCTTTCATGTGGTGGAGCTTCAGTGCCCCTACATACATGGTATATTAGCATTAACTGGAAAACTGTCATAACTAACAAGGCATTTTGTGTTATTTTTTTTTTTTTACTTAAATATAGATACTAGTTTCCCTTTCTGCCTTTATCCTCTGCCCCATAAATGAGCAAATATGATTAGCTCTGGTCAAGTCTTATTTGCAGGGCACTGTGTATGTTGTTTGTCTGTGATTAGCATATTCTTCTTTTGAGTCTAAATTACCTTAAAATGAAAATTCTTGCAGATGGTAGTCATAAAATCTTTCAGGATAACATGATACTGAAGTTCTCTAAAAAATGAATTCAGCTAATTAATTCCATTGTAAAAGGTAACTTCTTTTCCTTTTCCGTTTCCATTTTTTGTGTGTGTGTGCCAGGTTTATTGAGGCATAATTTACATACATTTTGGGTACTGTTCTGTGATTTCTGACAGATTTGTATAGTCTTATAAACACCACCTTCATTTTCTTTTTGAATCATGGAAAATTTCAAGCAACTACAGGAGAGAATAGTATAATGAATCCCATGTTCCCATCACCCACTTCTCTCACTCACTGTTCTTTTCCTGTCCTCCCCCATATCATGTTCAGACAAGTTCTAGACATTATTTTATTTGTAATTATTTTATGGTGTATTTTTAAAGGTAAGGACTTACTCTTTAAGGTAAATTTATTTATCAGAGGTTTAGGCTCTTATTATAACTTTTACCAGCAACTTTTTTTGAAAGCATTTTTCATGCACTGAAGTAGAATTTGCTTTTATTAGAATAGACATCAGAGGTAGTGGGAGCCTTCTGAGCTTAGGTATTTAAAAAACAAACATTTTTATTGTGAAATATAACACATAGCAAAGAAAAGAAAGAAAAAGCAATGATTTTCTAGTTACAGAACAGATTTCAGAGTTTGTTATGGGTTTCCATTCCACTATTTCAGATCTTTTCTTCTAGCTGCTTCAAAACAATGGAGGCCAGAAGAAATATCAATATAGTGATTCAGCAGTCATACTCATTTGTTAAATCCTATTTTCTCTGTTATAATTCCTCCTCCTCCTTTTATCCTTCTCCCAATCTATAGGGATTTTAGGCAATGCCCATTTTGACTATTTCATGTTGAGAAGGAGTGTTAACACTAAAAGATAGGGGGGTGTAATTAGTTGATAATCTTAGAGAAGCTCATCCTTCTGGATTTCAGGATTTATCTAGCCTAGGAACCCTTTGGAAATTCTAGGTTCCAGGAAAGCAAACTTAGTGCATGAAAGTTTTTTAATAGAGTCTTTGTTTGAGCCATAAGTCTTCTTCAGAGTTAACAGAAGTGATGTTGGTTGGGGTTTAGCAAACCATGGCAGTTAGCACTGTCTACCTGAAGCTGGCATAGAGTAGCCTCCAGAGTAACCTTTTGACTCTTTTTGATCTCTCTTAGCTACTGATGTCTTATTTTATTACACTTCTTTTCCCCTTTTTGGTCACGAAGGTGTTGTTAATCCCATGGTGCCAGGACCAATTTATCCTTCGGAGTCATATCCCACCTTATCAGGGAAGTTTTCACCTCTGGATGTTATGTGCCACGTAGGGGGGAAGGTAATGATTTTCCTTACAGAGTCGGACTGAGAGAGAGAGAGAGGCCACATCTGAGCAACACGTGAAGTTTCCCGGAAGCAACTCTTAGGCCTCGTTATAGGTAGTCTTAGCTTCTCCATTACAGAAATAAGTTTCATGAGGGCCAGCCGCAAAAATCAAGGGCTTGGCCTGTTTTTTTGGGATTCCCTAATGATTGAGAGGTTGCCTTGGGTTTCCCAGATGGGAAAATTTTTTAATCATTCCACATTTTTTCCTTTGACCCTCAAGGAAGTGTACCAATACCCTTTTTTTTTTTTTACATTTTTTTATTATGAAATATAACATATATACAAAAAGGCAATAAATTTCAAAGTGCATTGCAACCAGTAGTTATAGAACAGATTTCAAAGTTTTCTACAAGTACTTTTTTTTTTTTTATGCTTTAGTTTTTAGAAAACCACTCCAGTTCTGGATCATGCTTCTGTGTGACACATAGCTGTATTTTCTCATCTGTAAAAAAGGGTTAGCATTTATCTCAGAGGGTTGGCAGGACTATTACATGAAATATGGACTGAGCATAGTCCCTGGCACAGTCATTTATGTTTAAGGGCACAGTCTGTGTTTGGATAAAACCTCCAGATCCACCATGTATCTGGGTTTGCTCTTGGGTACATTACACCGCTTTTCTGTACTTTTTAATTTTCAGTCCAACATAGTCTTAAGATGTACCTGGGTATTACAGTAAACTATGCAGAATTACAAGGTCTTGTTCCTGTTCTGGACTCCAGAAGTTTGGGTTGTTTAAATGATCTATCCAGAGCAGTGCGATGGTGGCTCAGTGGCAGAATTCTCATTTGCCGTTCCTGAGACCCAGGTTTGATTCCCGGTGCCTGCCCATGTTGGAAAAAAAAAAAAAGAAAGGAAGATCCATCCAGACAGGTTGATTTAGATAGTGTATACATAAAATTTAGGCTCTAGACACAATAAACCTCTCTACCTTTGTTCTCATTCAGTAGGTGAAATTCTAGAGTACATACAGTATCGTTTTTTACCATATATTCTGATTTTCCTTAGTCCCAGCCAGATTGTTTTCATTTTTATCTCTCATTAATGCCTGATCTCTTTTTCAGTTACTGTAACTGTTGTTTTATGTAGCTATGCTAATTTTTAGGGCTGTATCACTTCATTTCTGGGTCTTAGGTGGCACAGAGTTACCCAAAGTTCCAGGGAAATACCAGTTGATACACATGTAACTCATTGTCTTGTAATCAGAAATACACTTAGAACTTCAGACTAAGTGTAGCTGCTATAAGGCTCCAGTTTTCTTTTAAGTATTTTCTAAAAGAGACCTTAGCATATTTGTTCTTTTGTTTCTGGCTTATTTTGCATAACACATAGTTCCCAAGGTTTATTCAGGTCATTGAATGTCTCTGAACATCTTTCCTTTTTTGTAGCCGTACCATATTCCATCATATAAAATGTATCACAGTTCACCATTCTTCTTCTCAGTGATTGTATCCTTCAGCTCCTGCCATCTATTGTGCAACATGGATAATGTTGAGATTGCATATTTTTAACACACATGTTCAGTCTTTCTATTTGTATTGTTAAGTTCTGTAAATAGGCTTTTAATTGGTTTTGTGTTACTTTCTTCCACATATCAAAGTAGTATTTTTCCTGATAGTAAACTGTATTTGAACAATAAGATTCATTTATAGTTGAATGAGTGCTATAGAGGAGCTGTTGTATTTTACCGCAAATACATTTTATTGCTCTTTTTGTGGTTTATGTGCCAGAAGAAAGCATATTTGGCCAGTATAACTTTTTGTCCTTAAATCTCTCTGAGTGTTGTTCATCTCTGTAGGATTATAAATTTCAGATAGATGTTAGGGACACTTGTAAAATTTCCTGAAATATCAAGGAGAAACAACAGTTGAAATTTCTTGCCCTAGTAATGTATTTTTTCTATAGCAAATCAAAGCTGAACATAGGAAACTGATGAAAAGTTGTGATCCAAGTGGAGAATTTGTGTTTTTAGATGTTATTGATTGAAATTATTCTTATCCTTTCTTATGAGTAGATTTTGTTAACTTGTATTCGGCTTTTGTCCTTTGTCACTGCTTTTTTCCATCAGGGTCTTTGTTAACCCTTTGCTCTTACTGGTTATACAGGTGCAGCAGCAGAGAACATGTTGGGCAGTTTGCTTTGCCTGCCAGGTTCAGGGTCCGTGCTTCTCGACCCCTGCACTGGTTCTACCATATCAGAGACAACCAGTGAAGCTTGGAGTGTAGAGGTATTGCCAAGTGACTCAGGTAAGAATACTCTTATTGTCTGCCTTTTCATTTTCACAGAAGTTTTAAATGTAAAATGTGTCCTAATTTCTATTATATCTAGCATTCTGCTTTGTCAAGTATATATTTGACAAATGCAAGGCAATTACCTTGTTAGAAATTTCAAATGGAAATTAGTTTTGGACATTTTCTTTCCATTCAGAATAAATGCAGTGTTATTATAAATGTATACAAAGTGTTTTTACTTTCTCTTATATATTGCATTTCTGCTTTTTTCTAATTATGAAGACCTTTACCTTTAACTACATTTCAGCCACCAGAATGCAAATATGAGTAACTGTTTATCTGCATTTCGTTCTATCTGATTTGCTCTGCTCAAGACCAATTAAGTGATACTGTTAGGTATTTTATAGTGGTAAAGCATTCAGACATGCTAACTTTACCTAGACAGTGGGACTATTTACTATCTATTGAGTGTCCATGAGAGTTATTTTTTAGGAAATAATTTACTTAATGCTAAGCTATGCTGTACCCTCTTATCCAATTTACCTATATAATTTAAATAATCAGGAAACAGTGTTCATTTGTGCACAACAAATTGCCCTGTATTGTGGTGGAAATTTATGCCCTTGACGTCTTTAACCCTTGATCTAGCTTTGCTAAATGACCCACTTGGAAATATTTTTACACTGATTTCATTCTTGCCCTGGAAACTTTCTCTTCTGTGTCATTAAAACTGAAACTGTGACATGATAACAGAATCACTAATGTGACATATCTTCCTTCTATTAGAGGCCCCAGACCTAAAGCAGGAGGAGCGTCTGCAGGAATTGGAGAGCTGTTCTGGACTGGGTAGCACATCTGATGATACCGATGTCAGGGAGGTCAGTTCCCGCCCCAGCACACCAGGCCTCAGTGTTGTGTCGGGTATGTCTGTCTTGTTTTAAGGAATAAGGATTTGAAAGTGTTCAGTTCCTTACCTCCATTTATAAAGTTTTATAGAGTAGATACATTTTATTTAAGATCTGAGTAATTTCTAGGAAGCACAGTTATTTTTATGGAACCTTAAATCTGTGAGGACTTAAAGTATGGCTTTCTAGATCCTATTTAAGTATTTGACAGAGTTTTTTTTTCTGTTCTTATTTCTGTTTACTATACTTAGGTAGCATATAATAATTCTGTTTATGTTCTGCAAATCAAGGTAAATATGGTTAAGCTATATTAGAATAAAGGGTATAATACAAAACACCTTCAATATACAATTAGGAAACACAAAATTTGAGAATGTGTAAATATCTCCCAACATCATATACTTTTTATGTGATGATTTTGTTCTTCTTTCTATTTATTTTTAATATTTTTTTAAATAAGGCATAAGTGCAACCTCTGAGGATATTCCCAATAAAATTGAAGACCTGAGATCTGAGTGCAGTTCTGATTTTGGGGGTAAAGATTCTGTCACTAGTCCAGACATGGATGAAGTAACACATGGTAAGAGAATGACTTTTTTTTTTTTGGCTTTTAAAAACGGGAATTTAATAAGTTGCTAGTTTACAGTTCTAAGGCCAAGAAAATATCCCAATTAAAACAAGACTATAGAAGTGTCCAATCAAAGGCATCCAGGGAAAGATACCTTGGTTCAAGAAGGCCGATGAAGTTCAGGGTTTCTCTCTCAAGTGGAAGGACACATGGCGAACACAGAGTTTCTCTCTCATCTGGAAAGGCACATGGCGAACATAGCGTCATCTGCTAGCTTCCTCTCCTGGCTTCCTGTTTCATGAAGCTACCCGGGAGGCATTTTCCTTCTTCATCTCCAAAGGTTACTAGTAGGTGGACTCTGCTTCTCGTGGCTGCGTTGTTCTGCTCTCTCAGAATAAGAGAATGACTTTTTTAAATGATCACAGCTGTATGAAATTGGCACTCTTACATACTGCTGATGTTAATAGGAATTGGTATAAAACCTTGGGGCATAATTTGGTAATATTTAAAATTTAAGGCCTTAAATATTCATCCTAAATTTGGCCCAGATAGTCCACCTCTAGGAATCAATTATAAGGAAACAGTTCCTTGTATGGAGAAAGTCTTATGTGCAAAATATGTTGGCAAGAAATCAGAAACAAAAATTTAAAAATATGTTTTATAAATTTTGGTATAATTCTTCATATTGGTTTCCTAAGTCTGCCTAGCAGAGTACCACAAACTGAGTGGCTTAAAACAACAGAAATTTACTCTCTTAACAGTTCTTTTGACCAGAAGTCCAAAATGAGAGTGTCAACAGGGCCATGCATGAAGGCTTTAGGAAAGAATCCTTCTTTGCCTCTTCTGCTTTATGGTGGTTGCTGGCAATTTTGGACATTGTTTGACTTGTGGTAGCATAACTCTAATCACTACCACTGTCTTCACATGGACTTCTTCCCTGGATGGCTGTGTGTATCCAAATCTTTCTCTCCTTATAAGGATTCTGTTCATTCAATTTAGGGTCCATCTTAATCCAGTATGATGTCATCTTAACTTGATTACATCTGCAGTGAATTTATTTCCAAGTAGGGTCACATTCACAGATATTGGGAGTTAGGACTTCAGCATATCTTTTGTGGGAACATAATTCGATTCACAATACCACTTTTAGAATTATGCAGTCATTGTTTAAATACATTAGATGGTATGAAATAACTTGGAAAAATAACTAGAACATAATATTGCATGGAAAAATTATTTTATAGAGTTTTTTATACAAGATAATAAGATGTTAAAAAAAAAAGAAAGCAACTTATCCAGAAAAAAGTACTGGAAAGGAATCCCAAAGTGCCATCAGCATTTTTGTATATTGGGTTCTGAATTTTGAGATACCTTTTTTTTTTTTTTTTTTTTTTTTTTTTACATTTTTGTTTGTTCTAAACAAGGGTTTCTCAACCTGAACACTCTTGACATTTTGAATTAGTTAGGTCGCCAAATAATTCTTTATCGTGCTGGCTGTCCTGTGCATTATAGGATGTTTAGCACCATCCATCGCCTCTACCAGTGGGCATCCCTCCCCATCCCCCATCCCACCTGCCTCCAGTTGTGGCCGACCAAAAACATCTTCAGACATTGCCAAATGTCCCGTTGGAGGCTAAAATCTCCCCCACTGAGAACCATTGTTCTAAAAGTTTTCAAAGTGTGGTCTGTGGGTCCAATGAGGGTTCTCTTTAGTGTTCCATAATAATACTAAAGAGGTTGTTGGCCTTTTTTCACTGTGTTAACATTTGCAGTGATGCTGCACAAGCAAAGATGGGTAAAACTGACGATGCTTTAGCGGTGGCACCAAACTATACTAGTAGTCATTGTATTCTTCACCACCATGCACTCGCAGTCAAAACAAGAAAGTTTTTTATGTCTTTTATGAAGCGATAAAAATTAACTTAATTACATCTCAACCTTTAAGTACACCTCTTTTTAATAATCTGTGTGATGAAATGGGAAGTAAACATTTCTGTTTACTGTTTAATGCATTTCTGTTGCATTTTGAAAGACAAGATTGTCTCAAGGAAAACACATGTAGATTAAGTTGTGACTTAGCTAGCCTATTTTTGAGTGTGTGTGTGGGGTTCATGGTCTGAGACTCGAACCCGGGTCTCCTGCATGGAAAGCGAGCATTCTACCACTGAACCACCCATGCACCCTTTTACTTGGAAGAGCTACTGCCAGACAAACTATGGTTATACAGACTTAGCTATTTGGCATACATTTTCTTGAAAATAAACAAAGTGAGCCTGTCAGTTCAAAGAAAACAGAGTAAAGTTTGTTGCCAGTGATAAAATCCAAACTTCCACATAAAATTAGAATTTTGGAAAATGTATGTCCACTTTCATGAGCTTGACAGCCTCCATGATTTGAAGGCTTCTCTGTTGAGATTGGTAGGGCTGTTACAAATGTGATTTTTCAATATTGTGTAATGAAATTTGTAACCTTTGAGAGATCTCCATATCTCAGTGAACCACTATTTTCCAGATACTACTTGATGTTTACAAAATTATGGAAAGATAAAAGACCCATGACTTCTTGGGTTTAATGAAACTGGTTAAAAATTGAGTTTTTATTTAAAATACATGCTCTTTCTAGGTGAAAACTACTTTTTTGTTTGTTTTGAAGATAAGAAAAAGGGGAAACTTTGCTCTTCCAATTTAATAAAATTTAGTTTGATGAAGTATTTGATTATTAGTAATGCCATTAATAAGTTTTAAGTTGTTAGAAATTAAGTGCAAACAAAAGTATGGTACTTTTAGTGATGGTAAAGTCAATTTTCTTGAGGTAAATGACTCACATTTTGGTGCAATGTTTGATGTTCAAAGCAAGAAGTTACAAAAATAAACAAATGTAAACTAAAAAAAGAAAAGAAACTCACAAAACAAAATTATGTCTTGATTGGTTGATGGAAATGTAACCAGCAACTCTTAGAAACCTAACCTCTGTTTCCTCTAGGAGCAGTGGTTCAGCATTCACTAATTCTGAATTTGCGATGACACTCTAGAACATAACTACCATGAGTAATGAGCATCTGCTGTATAAAGTTTTAGCTCTGCATATTTTATTTTAATATTTCTGTTCCTGGTTGTTAAGACATATACTTGGGTATCATTATCATTTACTCTGTGACTAAATATATTTTTCTTAACCAATTGCAATTTCCTGATGTAAAATAGTTTTTACAGGTTTTTATTACAGGTTTTTAAATTAAGTCGTTTGCTGAGAGCAATATTTTCATTTCAGAATTTATACCTTTTTATTTATGCCACTTTTATAGGAATCATTGCATCTATTTCTATATTTGGGGATGGTGAGGCCCAGGGAAGTTGTGACTTTATGGAAGATTTTGATAGTTTAGGTCTCCTGGTCTATGTTATCTGCATTAACCATAATACCATTTGGCCATTAAAAGTAATACGGAAAAGAAAAAAAAAAAAGGAATCGGACATGGACCAGTGCTGCCTAGTCCTTACCACTGCCATGTTCTCTGTCCACATCCCACTTGCCACCCTGGTGGACCCGCAGCAGCTCTAGCCTTCTCCCTTGAGGGGCCCAGTCTGGCGGACAAGGATAACACTCCCCATCCCTCAGTAATACTCATGTCCTCGCCAGCAAGACCACCAGGAATACCTTCCAGGAGCCTGCCTAGCTGGAGAAAACTAAAGTACCTGCCCCTAGTGTGAAGGATGCACCACTGCTGGGAGAAAATTCCTACTGCTTTGTCATCTTCCTATCGAATACCATGATATTTGGCAGATGTATAAGAAACCCGAGGCTTCCTTTTGGACAGCTGAGGAGGTGAACCTTTCTAAGGGCATTCGTCAGTGGGAAGCTGGGAAGCCTGAGGAGATGTATTTTATGTTATATGTTCTGGCTTTCTTTACAACAAGTGATATCATAGTAAATGAAAACTTGATAGAGTGATTTAGCCAAGAAGTTCAGATTACAGAAGACCATTGTCTCTATGGCTTCCAAATTGCCATGGAAAATGCGTTCTGAAATGTATAGTCTCCTTATTGACAAATTAAAGATTACAAAAAAAGGGAATTTCTCTTGAATGCAATTGAAACAGCCTTGTGTAAAGAAGGCAGTCTGGGCTTTGCTTGGATTAGGGACAAAGACGCTACCTATGATAACATGTGTAATCTTTGCAGCAATAGAAGGAATCTTCTTTCTGGCTCAAGAACAAAGATTGTTGCCAGGCCTCACATTTTCCAATGAACTGTTAGCAGAGATGAGGGATTACACTGAGACTTTGTCTGCCTAATGTTGAAAACACCTTCTTCACAAACCTTCAGAACAGAGAGTAAATCACTGCTGTTAGGATATAATGGTAGTTCCTTACTGAAGCCTTGCTTTTGAAGCTGATTGGAATGACTTGCACTTTAGTGAAGCAGTACATTGAATTTGTTTGGCAGACAGACTTATGCTGGAACTGGGTTTCAGCAAGATTTTCAGAGTAGAGAATCCATTTGATTTTATGGAGAATATTTCTCTGGAAGGGAAGACCAACTTCTTTGAGAAGAGAGTAGGTAAGTATTAGAGGATAGGAATGATACCAAGTTCAACAGAAAATTCCTTTACCTTTGATCCTGACTTCTAAATGAAGATTCTTATTTTGCTGATTTTTTCCCCTCAGCAAAAAATGAAATAAAATTTAAAAATCAGCTACTTGAAATGTATCAACCAGCTTGCTACACCACAAATTGACCCTAGTAGGAGTATTTGATGGCGTCTTTGAAACTGGGTAGCTACCTCAAAACTAGTCCTGATAATAATGCTAGTGGAGTTGCCTATAATGAAGATATGTAAGACAAAAAGGTAATAGGATTTATTTATTTATTTATTTTTACGTGGGTGGGCACTGGGAACCGAACCTGGGTCTCCAGCATGGCAGGTGAAAACTCTGCCTGCTGAGCCACCATAGCCTGCCCACTAATAGGATTTTTATGAAAGATCTTGTCCCTTTGTTTTGGTTTTACAGGCAGATTGGCTGTAGATCATTTTGCTATCACTGTGCCAACAGCAATCTTGGCTTTTGAGTAGGGAAACTCTCAAACTAGTTTGATCCAGCAGGATTAAACATTCAGTTACTACCACAGTGCAGTTGGAAAATGTCATCTGCACTAAAAAAAAGCAGATAATTGAAGTTTACTTTTTGGTTTGTATGTAAAACTGGCACTTTATATGCAAATAAACATTGTACTGTCAAGTAAAAGCCCAATACAAATATAGCTTAATTTTGTTGGTTTACACTAAATGCAGAGTATTTGTTCTGCCACTTGGTGGGAGCCAATTCAAAATTTAATAGGTGACTAAAGATAAACCTGTGTAGTCTATTATTTCTAAACTTTGTTTTCTTTAATGAATTGAAGTACTTTTAAATCAGTTTTAAAGCCAATCCTGTGAATACCTCAGTATTAACCACATAGAAGACAAGTTTGTATTTTATCCTATAGCACAGCTGTGCATGTTGAGGTAGAATATCCTGGGATAAGATAAAAGAACGTTTTAGTTTTTTTAAGGGTGGCTTTTCAGGTAAAAACTGAATAATTGTTTTGACTGACTGCTAGTGAGCTCAGTCTTAATATGCATGAAGGGTAGTAACATTTAATTTCTCAAATTGTATTTCCCCCAACTTCTAGTTGGTATGAAGTGATCCTCAAAGAGCCTTAGATGGGATCTCAGCTAATGTTGTAAATTGATTTTACAAATCATCCTTGTACAGAATGACCCATACCAAGATCATGTTCTTCAGTGGTAAAGCCAGGACTAAAATTAGTTCTCCTAAAAGTTGAGTTTTTTTTTTAATTAGAAACTTTTTACATGTGAACTTTTAGATTCTATCTATAGTTCGTACTTGGAAATAATCACCCAGTATTGTCTTACAGTCATGATTGATTTATTAGACATTTCCCAATGGTTTCACTTCTAACATTTACTTAAATCTGATGCCTACCTGATTTCCTAAACTGCAACAAAAAAAGTGTTACATGAGCTATTAATAAATGTTCCATTCAAATTTTTAATTTCAGAAGGAAGTATAAACTAATAGATAAATTTAATAGAGCTTATGTTGTCAGTCTGCCTTTATGTTCCAAATAAAAAAACCAAGACATTACATGGAATATGATGCACAATATTCGTTGACCCTTTGACAACATTTGTCAACTGATCATATTGGCCATTTGACCACTTAGCCTGTTCCATTGACAGTTTTTTCTAACATTATTGTATAGTCTAGTTAATCTTTTTATTCCGTGTAAGATGGACTTTTCTATCTTATTGATATCTAAAGTTGTTTAATCGAGATTATGGTCCTGAAAAAAAAGTTATAATATGTAAAGCTGCTGTAGAAAACAGTTTGATGCTTCCTCAGAATGCTAAATAGAATTGCCGTTTTGATCCAGGATTCCCACTTCTAGGTATATATCCCAAAGTTTTGAAAAGAGGGTCTGAAACAGATATTGGCACACCAGGGCTCATAGCAACTTAAGGTGGAAGCAACCCACATGTCCATTACCAGATGAGTGTTTAAAATATGCCTTGCATGCAGAACAGTCTCTTCAATAAATGGTGCCTAGAGAACTGGATATCCATATGCAAAAGAATGAAAGAAGACCCATATCTCACACCCTATACAAAAGTTAACTCAAAATGGATCAAAGATCTAAACATTAGGCCTAAGACCATAAAACAGAGGAAAATGTAGGGAGATATCTTATGAAACTTACAATTGGAGGCGGTTTTATGGACCTTAAACCTAAAGCAAGAGCACTGAAGAAGGAAATAAATAAATGGGAGCTCCTCAGAATTAAACACTTTTGTGCATCAAAGAACTTCATCAAGAAAGTAGAAAGACAGCCTACACAATGGAAGACAATATTTGGAAACGACATATCAGATAAAGGTCTAGTATCCAGAATTTATAAAGAGATTATTCAACTCAACACAAAAAGACAGCCAACCCAATTACAAAATGGGAAAAAGACTTGAACAGACACCTCTCAGAAGAAGAAATACAAATGGCCAAAAGGCATATGAAGAGATGCTCAATGTCCCTGGCCATTAGAGAAATGCAAATCAAAACCACAATGAGATATCATCTGACACCCACCAGAATGGCCATTATCAACAAAACAGAAAATGACAAGTGCTGGAGAGGATGCGGAGAAAGAGGCACACTTATCCACTGTTGGTGGGAATGTCAAATGGTGCAACCACTGTGGAAGGCAGTTTGGCGGTTCCTCAAAAAGCTGAATATAGAATTGCCATACGACCCAGCAATACCATTGCTAGGTATCTACTCAAAGGACTTAAGGGCAAAGACACAAACGGACATTTGCACACCAATGTTTATAGCAGCATTATTTACAATTGCAAAGAGATGGAAACAGCCAAAATGTCCATCAACAGATGAGTGGCTAAACAGACTGTGGTATATACATACGATGGAATATTATGCAGCTTTAAGACAGAATAAACTTATGAAGCATGTAATAACATGGATGGACCTAGAGAACATTATGCTGAGTGAGTCTAGCCAAAAACTAAAGGACAAATACTGTATGGTCCCACTGATGTGAACCAACATTCGAGAATAAACTTGGAATATGTCATTGGTAACAGAGACCAGCAGGAGTTAGAAACAGGGTAAGATAATGGGTAATTGGAGCTGAAGGGATACAGACTGTGCAACAGGACTAGATACAAAAACTCAAAAATGGACAGCACAATAATACCTAATTGTAAAGTAATCATGTTAAAACACTGAATGAAGCTGCATCTGAGCTATAGGTTTTTGTTTTTGTTTTTTTACTATTATTATTACTTTTATTTTTTTTCTCTATATTAACATTCTATATCTTTTTCTGTTGTGTTGCTAGTTCTTCTAAACCGATGCAAATGTACTAAGAAACGATGATCATGCATCTATGTGATGATGTTAAGAATTACTGAATGCATATGTAGAATGGTATGATTTCTAAATGTTGGGTTAATTTCTTTTTTTCCATTAATTAATAAAAAAAATAAAAAATAAAAAATAAAAATGTGCCTTGCATGAGAAGGAACGAAGTTCAGGTATATGCTTCAGCATGCATGAAATGTGAAGATATATTGAGAGAAATAAGCCAGACACAAAAGGACACATATTGTGTGATTTCACTTCTATGAAATACCTGGAATAAGCAAATTCATAGAGATAGGAAGTAGATTTCAGGTTACCAATGACTGTGGAATGGGAATGGAGGATAGGAAGTTGTTACTTAACCAGGTACATAGTTTCTGTTTGGTTTGATGAAAATTTTGGTAATGAAGTGGTAATGGCACAGTACTGTGAATGTAATTGATATCATTGTATTGTACACATTTAAGTGGTTAAAGTGAGAAAAATATATGTTACCACAGTAAAAATAAAAAATAGGATTTATATAAGTGGACTTCTTAAATGTAATTAAAATCTGTGTGCATAGATAAAAACAAAATGAATTTGAAATAATCAGATTTTGCCATTTATTAGTTTCTTTTTCAATGTGGTATGTGTCTCAGGTTCTAGTAATCAAAAAAGGAAAGCTGTCAAAGAATGCTAGAACCCCCTGAGTTCTGACATGGTCTCATGGTTTGACCTTCTGTTTCAGGCACACATCAGCTGACCTCTCCTCCTTCTCAATCAGAGTCCTTGCTTGCCATGTTTGATCCACTGTCTTCACACGAAGGTACACTAATGAAATAAACTTTCTGACTCTTGTGTTGGGCACGTGCATATAGAACAATACCCTCCATTAATGCCCTTGTTTTCATTAGTTGTGTCTTAATTAAAACTTTTTTTCTGTGTTCAGGGGCCTCTGCTGTGGTAAGGCCAAAGGTTCATTATGCTAGGCCATCACATCCACCACCTGATCCCCCAATCCTGGAAGGAGCTGTGGGAGGAAATGAGGCCAGGTTGCCAAACTTTGCTACACATATTTTAACTCCAGCTGAAATGGAAGCATTTAAGCAAAGGCATTCTTACCCTGAGAGATTAGTTCGCAGTAGGAGCTCCGATATAGTATCTTCTGTCCGGCGACCCATGAGTGACCCCAGCTGGAACCGACGTCCAGGAAACGAAGAGCGAGAACTCCCTCCAGCTGCAGCCATTGGTGCTACTTCTTTGGTGGCTGCACCTCACTCATCATCTTCATCCCCGAGTAAGGACTCCTCAAGAGGAGAGGTATGGGACACAGCCCATGTAGAAGAATTTGCTAACTATGGTTGACTTCAGTGTTGTATCCACTTGTTTCTCTTGATAGTTGAAAGTAATGGAATATATACATCTAGGATTAAGGATGGCTGATAGTTATGATAAAAGATGATTTGTCAGTCTAATATGTCCACAATCTTAACCCACAAGAAACCTTTGTCACTTTGGTTTTGGAGTAATAGTATCTTGCATTTTTATGACACTTAATTTTTCTCCACGCTGTTTTATCTAATTTCATTTAAACCTTACATTATACCTCTGAGATGATTAAATGAGGAATCATTTTGAATTTTGAAACAATCACAAAATTACAGAAAAGTTGGAAGTACAGTACAAGGAACTTTTATTTATCAGAATCTTTCACGATTAAATTGTCAACCTTATGCTGCATCTCTGAATACTTTGGTGTACTTCAAGTAAGGACATTCTCTTAGACCTTAAAGTACAACCATCAAAATCACTGATTTTGAAATTCACACTGCCAGGTAATTCTGATGCTTCATTCATATTTCCCCAGTTATCTCAGTGACATTCTTTATAGCAAAGAAATCCTGATCATGTGTTACATTTAGTTGCCACATCTTTGCAGTCTTTCAGTCTAGAACAGTTTAATAGTTTTTTTCTTGACTTTCATGACCCTGACATGTTTGAAAATTATAGGTCAGTTATTTTGTAGAATGTCCATCAGTTTTGGTTTGTTTGATGTTTTTTTCATGATTAGATTCAGGTTATTTGTCTTTGTAGGAATATCACTAAAATTACCCTGCTTTCTTTCTATCACATCCTAGCAAGTAGCACACAATTATAATTTTTCCCATTACTGTGGTGTTTATTTGGATCAGTTGATGAAGGGGGTATCTGCCAGGTTTTGCCAGTATAAAGTGGTTCTTTCCCTTTGTATTAAATATTTTGTGGGGAGGTACTTTGACATTGTGTAAATATCCTGTCCTTCATAACAATTTTGATTTATCCACTTAGTAATTTATATCTGTGATCTCATAGTTTTCTGTTTTAGTGGGTTTTTTACTGTCCTTTATGTTGAAGCCTAATTGTCCAAATTTGGCCAGTGGGCATCCCTTTTGAATCCCAGTTTTGTGGGATTCAACTGTTTTTGAATCCCAGTTTTGTGATTAGAAAGATGGAAATTAAGAGTTTTGTTGAGGGTTACGTGATAGACTAGTAAAGGAAATAATAGTCCATAATAGTCTTTGACCCATCAGTCTTAATAACTAGGTATAGGTGATAAGAATATGAACTTTGGGGATGGTCAGAATCTAGGTTTGAGTCCCTTTGTATCAGATACAGGGCATGTAAACTTTGGGGAAAATAGGAAGATAACCTTTTTTGGCTTCATGTTTTTTACTTGTAAAGAATTGTTTAATGATAGTAACTATCTCCTGAGGCTACAGTGAGGTTTCAGTGAGATAATAGATACCCTTACACTCACTGTTTGGCACTCCGTACATACTTGGTTTTCTTATTAATATACTACTGTCACTGTCTTTATTACCACTTTAAAGTTTATTTGATTTGCATTTAATCAGTATTCATTCCATGAGTATTTACTGAGTGCCTACTGGCTGGGTATTAAAAGGTTTGGGTTTTCTAATACTGAGATAGAGCCTGCTGTCAAGGGAATCTCAATCTGTTGCTTAACACGTATACTTCCTAGTTCCAGAAGTTGTCTACATGGCAGTAAGAGCAGTTTTACCTTAAGGTAAACAAGAATGATTTTTGTATTTCACATATTTACTGAAATCCTTCTTTGGAGGAATTTATCCTGCTGCCCAACTCCAAATAAAATCTCAAACTTTACTTGGAATCTCAGGTTTTGTTGGTTTGTCCAGAGTGATCCCCCAATGAATCCCAGAATGATTTGATCAGTGACTGGAAAAGTATTTGCAAGCCCCCTTTGGGGAATGGTGAGAGGGGAGAAATTCAACTTCCCCAAGTTCAATTCTTGATATTCTCACAAGCAGTGTGGACAACCAAACCAGGCTTGGGGTTTGTTCATATGAAACTTAACCCCACAAAGGATAAGTCAAGTCTACTTAAAATTTAGGCCTAAGAGTCACCCCCAAGAGAGCCTCTTTTGTTGCTCAGATGTGGCCTCTCTCTCCAGCCAATATGATGAGCAGTCTCACCACCCTCCCCCTCTCTGCGTGGGACATGACTCCCAGGGGTGTGGACCTTTCTGGCAATGTGGGACAAAGATCCTGGAATGAGCTGAGACTCAGCATCAAAGGACTGAGAAAAACCCTAGAATGAGCTGAGAATTAACATCAAGGGATTGAGAGAACCTTCTCGACCAAAAGGGGAAAGAATAAAATGAGACAAAGTATCAATGGCTGAGAGATTCCAAACAGAGTCGAGAGGTTATCTTGGAGGTTATTCTTACACATTAAGTAGATATCACCTTGTTGTTCAAGATGTAGTGGAGAGGCTGGAGGGAATTGCCTGAAAATGTAGTGCTGTGTTCCAGTAGCCATGTTTCTTGATGATGATTGAACAATGATATAGCTTTCATAATGAGACTCTGTGAATGTGAAAACCTTATGTCCGATGCTCCTTTTAGCTACTATATCAACAGAAGAGTAGAACATATGGAATAAAAATAAATAATAGGGGGAACAAATGTTAAATTCAGTTGGCAATAGTGGTAAATGAAAGTGAGGGGTAAGGGGAATGGTATATAGGTTTTTTTCTCTATTATCATTTTATTTCTTTTTCTGTTGTCTTTTTATTTCTTTTTCTAAATCGATGCAAATGTACTAAGAAATGATGAATATGCAACTATGTGATGATATTAAGAATTACTGATTGTATATGTAGAGTGGAATGATATTTAAATGTTTTGTTTATTTTTTTTAATTAATAAAAAAAAGTTTAAAAAAAAATCTCAAACTTTTTCTACAGGCTGATGAACGCAAAGATAGCGATGATGAAAAATCAGACAGGAACAGACCTTGGTGGAGAAAACGTTTTGTTTCAGCCATGCCTAAAGGTAATGTTATAAAATTATTAGAATGCTATATTAGCAACAAGAAGCAAAGCCCCCAAATATCTTTCAGAAAGCCAATATCTCTGAAACTTGCTGGATCTAAACTTTGTAGCTCCTTTTAGGATATATAAAATGGTTCCACTCGGATGCTGAGGTAGAGCTTTAGAAATGACTTTTTTTTTCTTTGCAGGAAGTGGTAGTGGTTTCATAAATGAAAATCATACTGGTCATAGTTGTTTAAATATCATATACATTTGCATTTAAACATAGGACTTTTAACATGTATATTGCTACTAATTATTACAGGAAAAAGGGATGTTGTTGGTAATTAAACATTGAAAATTCATCCTTTACATTCCTGGAACAAACTTAAGCTTATGTTTATGTTCTTTAAGATTTTAAAGTAAGTGTTAATAATATATATTGGAGGGCAATTGTGTAAAATTGTTTCCTTTTTGTTTGTTTGTTTGTTTGTTTTATAAATAGCCTGGCATCATCATACCAACAGATAATGAGATTTAAGTTTATTTAGGAATAAAGCTAGGGACTTCTTCCAAGCGTCTCTTCTCAGCACTGTGGCGCTGAGGAGAGCTGCTTTCACACCATACCTCAAGCCTGCTTGATGAGGTAGAGAGAATGATGTTCCAAGTTTTGAATGTGTTGTTTTATACAAAGGTTAAGAGGCAGTGATTTTGATTTGGTCTCAATGGATTACCAATAAATCATTCTTCCTTATGGCAGATGACCCCAAAGCAGATTCTGAAAGCTACTTTAAGAACTTTCAATGCCATTTTTAAAATGACTATTAATTGACACCCAGGATTTCTTAGCTTTTAAACTTTTCAACTTCCTTTCACTCAGAAATGTTGGCACACCAGTAACTCCAAAATGACTGCTGTCTTCCAAGTAGTGCAGTATGTTATATGTCACACTACTGACTTTATTTAATTTCCAGCTCCTATACCATTTAGAAAGAAAGAAAAACAAGAAAAAGACAAAGATGATCTGGGGCCTGACAGATTCTCAGCACTCACAGGTTTGTAGACCCATGGACTTCCTGGCTCCTTCATTCCCAGAGCACATATTTCATAACACTTTTCTTGGGTGTCATAAGCGTTGCCTTTTAGAAGAGTGTGTTGTGTGTGTTCAGTGGGGAGTATGTTCTTCATAGCCATGTGGTTTCCTGTTGGCGGCCACAGTGAATCTCAGTGTGCTCTTCCTGCAGACCGCCAGCGCCATCATCATCATCCATACCATAAGCTCCGTTTATGCTGAGGCCCCTGATCATGAGCTTCTAGGCCTACTGTGCAACTTGACATCTAGTGGGATGATGACACAACATGCCTTTTAGGAAAGTCTGTGGTGACAGTTTTAGTGCTATGCATGCCATATCTTTAGATCATTGATAGAACAGTTTTCTCTGTTAATCATAGACTTCCAAATTTATTTCCATCTGTAGTTTCTTCTTGATTATTCAGTATCATAGAGAAATCCTGTTTTACCTAATTTCCTTTTTTGATAATGAAGTATTATTCAAATGATATCATAGATGCCAACCATTATAATAAAAATTTTATAAGATTTACCAATTTTTTTCAGCTCAAACCATTTTAACATTGTTATCTGACTAAAGTACAACTGGGTTCCTTCCTCAATCAATATTTGTATTTCTGCAGCTTTTTTTTGGCACATTATGAATGAGTGCCCTAAAGAAAAGGGTTTAAAATAGTAGTGTTATGACTCAACCTTGAGTTTGATAGCTGTATCATTTCCAGTGGCTGTAGAGCACCTCGAGGGCAGTGCACGTCTTAGCTCTTTTTTTTTCTTATCTCAATTTTAAATTTTATTATCCTACAAAGTTAAAAATGAAGATTTTTATTTAAAAATGGGATAGTTTTCTAAGGAACATCTTGCTTAAATAGTGCAACACAATACAGGTATAATCCCATTTTAATGCATATTATTCTAATATCTGATATTTAGGTGTATTCCCATATCCTAGCATACATCCCATTTTTATTTGATATGGTGAGTTCCCTGGAATAAATGGTATTGTATAGCAAGGAGATGTGCGTGTGTGCAGGCCATGTTTTCCCAAGAGGAGTCAAACCTGTGTTAGTCAGCAGATATGTGTTGAACATCTGACTCATGCCAGGTACTGTGCTAAGTTTTGGGGGTATTAAGTCAAATAACCATGACACCTTGTCTTCAGGAACTTACAGTGTGATTGGGAAGAGTTGGGAAGACATTGTCCTTTTGCAAGGTATTTACATATTCTTACCATGTTACTGTTGTTAGAATAACACAAAATTTGCAAAGTAAAATATTTTTTTATTTAATTAATTTTATTTATTAAATGTACCAACATACAAACACAAACATTCTTACCATATGATCATTCCATTCAGCATATATAATCAGTAATTCACAGTATCATCACATAGTTGTATATTCATCATCATGATTGTTTCTTAGAACATTTGTATCAATTCAGAAAAAGAAATAAAAAGAAAACAGAAAAAAATTCATACATACCCCGTACCCCTTACCCCTTCCTTTCATTGAACTAGCATTTCAATCTACTAAATTTAAAAGTAAAATATTTTTAATGACATTCCTTGTTTTTAAAATGTTGAATTAATAACTTTGGAAAAGTTAAACTTTTTTTTACTCTGCCTTTTGGTGGTACATTCTTCTTGGTTCTTGGTGACTAGAAGCTCTACTTAGGGTATAGTAATTTTTTTTTATTAATTAATTTTCTTCCTGTATGATTCAAGGAATGTATCTTTCCCTCTGCTGAGGCAGAAATTTCTACCTGGAGCTAATTAGTGAATGACCCATTTAAAATTATCATTAAATAATGATAACATTAAATAAAATTTAAAATGTTATTAAAGAAGGATGAGCAATGGCACGGTGGCAGAGTTCTCGCCTGCCATGCTGGAGAGCTGGGTTTAATTCCCAGTGCTTGCCCATGCAAAAAAAATTAAGTTATTAAAAAAAATTTCTTAACAGTCTATTCATAATCCTACCACCTTAATGACTATGTTTTTTTCATGTTCTCTTTCAGTCTTTTTCCAAATTTGTATATGGCTCTTTGATGATTGAATCAGAGTTTGTATATAACTTTGAGTTCTTCTTTTACCATGTTATTTCGTAAACCCTCTCACTATTTCTGCTAGGTGTGGTTGTTTTTTAATCATTTTTATTGGCTATAAAATCTAATGTGTGATTCTTCTACAGCATAAACATTCTCTTAGTATTTGGAAATGTAGGTTGTTTCCAATTTTTAATGTGAACATACTGCTCACAGTTTTGTGTGTATGTATATATACATAACAAAAAAACACTATATATGTACATATGTGTGTATGTGTGTGTGTATTTATATACACACACTATATATATATATATATATAGTGTTATTCTTGTTTTGATTATTTTCCTCAGATAAATAACCATTTTTAAGAATGGTATTATAGAAATAAAGTGAATAAGCAACATTTTGGCATTCACTTTGTTTAGCCAAATTGTCCTATCCTTTTTTCAGAGCTCTGACCAGCCCTCAAAATCAGTAGCCAAAAAGAACGCTCCTTCCAAAACAAGATTCTGTGATAATACAGGTTTTATCAGTTTGCATTTTGAAAAGATCAAGTTTTATTAGGAGTACCTTAATCATCCAGATACCATTATATCAGAAAGATAAATTACCTCTCTATAATTTACTATTTTAATGAGACATGAATACCAAGTATTGTTTCATGTAAACAAAGGAAGAATTTATAGGTATGCTGCTTAACCTCTCTCTGTCTTATATAAAATGGGGGGTGATAATAGTAGCTCCCTAAAGGATCATTGAATTGATTATTGAGATAGTCTGTATAAGGTGCCTAGTACAGTACCTGGCATGTGGTGAGTGCTCAATAAATGTTAACTGTTAATAACACATGCACATGCCCATTCCCACACATCTAGTGATTTTTAAATGTCTTTAGAATTTTTCTATTCCATCAGAACGTGGACATTTATGGTCACCTCCTTGGCCCAGATCTGTTCCAGGAGTTTGTGTTTGACAGTGGAGCTTTATTTTGCCCCATGTATTTATAGCAATTCTTTGTTTTGACAACCCTTTTAATTCGTGACCATTTTAGACTCCAGGAGAACTTTCTGATGTGCTTATTTTGGTGATAGGATAATGGTCCTATCAGTAAATAGTGCTGCATTTGTGATTGTGATAAGCTTTTTCTCTGTGAATCCCAGATACATGTTCTAACGCTCCCCAAGAATGTCTAGATTATCTGGGAGGGCCTTTGACACCATTGCATGCATAAAGTGTTCTATTCCAGCAGCTGCACTGTCATGGTGAGATTTAGTGAGCTAGAATATGACTATCTGTAGGTTTCGAATGTCTATAGAGAGAAATTCATGAAAGGAAAATGGAAGAAGGAATTTTTTTAATAATAAGGACTTAATTCAGAGTTTGAATATTTTACCTGTTTTTTTCCTCTTTCCAACCTGGAGTGTTCTGAATAAATGAAATCTGCATATAAAATGCTTTATTAAAAATTCTTTTAACATGAATTGCTAATAATGATTTGGGTATAAGCACTTTAGAAAAACCTGTCATCCACTCAATCTGCATTGGACTTTGATGGCACTGTCATGTAGAATTCTGGTGATGGTGAGGAAATGGAGCTACTCCTCCCAATTTCCTGCTTTTGCAAGGCTCTAAAACCTAGAAATGGGATGAGAAGGCAGCTGCATGGTGCCTATTAACTTTGAGATATGTGCTCTTTTTTAAGTTTTACCTCCTAATCCGCCCTCGGGGTTTTGCTATTGGTGTCATACTAACATCAGAGTTTATACAAACAAAAGTTCACTAATTCTAGTGCTTTCTTCCTTTCCCTTGCAGATGATCCCAGCCCTAGACTAAGTGCACAAGCTCAGGTTGCTGAGGATATTCTGGACAAATACAGGAATGCCATTAAACGAACCAGCCCCAGTGAAGGAGCAATGGCAAACTATGAAAGTGCAGGTAATAATCACGATACAGAATTGAATACTAATTTGGATATCAGTGATAAAGGTAATCTAAATTAAAAGTAGTCTGTATAAAAAGAAATAGCTAAGGGAGTCCGTTTATTTCAAAATTACAGATTTAATAACAAAAAAAGTAAATTTATGTCCCAGTCTGCACTCTCCCAACTAAGCCTGGGTACCCTCTAATGTTCAAATGCCTTAGGATTGTCATCCCCATGAGTCTGGGTAACTTGCACAAAGAGGTGTGCTATAATGAAGGAGGTTCTTCTTCACTGCCTACCAAACTGTGATTTTATCTGGTTATACACTCTCAGACTCTTAGGATAAGTTATCCAATGTTGCTTGATACTTATTTTTTTAAGGATTCTGTTTTCTTCACAGTGAAATAAATAATAGCTGTCAGAAAAATATGGTATAGTTCCCATGATACATTAAGAGGGAGACAAAAAATATAGAAAAGCAGAAATAGTATGCTGCATAGATTTATGCTTCTGTGTGCACAGTGTGTCTTTGGAAGAACCTACAAAAAACTGGTAACGTGATTTGACTCTGAGGTGCATTCCTTGAAAGTTTGGAGTAGGGGCAAGAAAAGGAAATTTCTGTCCTACTTTTTTTTTGAGAAGTTATTGAAAGAATAATAAAGGTCTATATACTCTCTACACTTAAATTGTTAACACTGTGCCACATTTTCTCTGTATATTATTTTTTCTTTTATTCCTGAAACATATGAACTTATCTCCTAAGAATAAGAATATTTCCTGTGTATTCACAATCTCTTTACTATACTCAAGAACTTAATTAAAATGAATCAATTAAGTATAAACAGTCATGGAGACCACAAATCTGTCCTTGCTGCATTTTGAGACAGTACCCTGGCTTACTTGTGAGTGTAATGGGAAGAACTATGGTCAGGAAAATCAGGGTCCCTGAACTCTTGGTCAGCCTCAGCCATTGGCTAACCAAGGAATTAACAGCAGGCTTTTTTCTAATTTGGCAAGAGTCCATGGCTAGAAAATAGGGGTGTATATAAAATTATTTTTGTTCTTTTAGTTCTATGGATTCACTGATTCTGATTATAGAATATTAACCTTATTAAATTAATACATACTATCAGTTTTTTGGCTTAGGATTGGTATCAGAAGTAAAACCATTCACTTAAGACAACTGATCTGTTCATATCTTATCGTTCCATCAGTAGTTTAAATGTACTTAAATGCTGGAAGTCTCTTTCTCTCTCTTTGCATGTCTTTCTGCCTGTGTCTTTCCCACTCTTCCTCCCTTCCTCCTCCCCTTCTCTCCCTTTCTTATTATAAGACATAATGCTAATTTATTGTTGAGTTTTTCTGACTACCTACTGTTTCTAGAATATTCCAAAATTAACCTGGTTATCTTTTTTTTGGGGGGTGGGTGGGTTTTGTTTAGAGGTTATGGGTGATGGTGAGAGTGCACATGATTCTCCTCGTGATGAAACCCTGCAAAACATCTCAGCTGATGACCTCCCAGACTCTGCAAGCCAAGCAGCCCATCCTCAGGATTCAGCTTTCTCTTATAGGTATTTGATTTAAGACTTTGGGTTTGGACTTTTTATCACCAGTACATTTTGTATAAAAAGATAAGAATGAAATGCTATTAACTATGAGAACTTTATTTCAGATAAGATGCCACACATATTAAAGGCCTTAATCTAGGGATAAAACACTCATATGCCCACAGGGGTCAGGCAAGTAATTTAGAAGAAACAAGTTGCAGTGCTCCTGCCTTCTAAAGCTACCAGCCCATTTGAGAAATGTCAAAGAAGGACTGAGATAGTTAGCAGATGGAATCAACTATGAAGTTGTTAAATAATGCACTGTCCCCAGTAAACCTACTGAAGCCTTCTCAGTTTGTCCTTCTTCTCATGTCTTGCGCAGGTCAATTTATTTCTAATGGGGCTTGAGATAGAAAATGACTTTAGGAGCCTGAAATTTTTGCCTTTGATTTATAGGATCCTCTGCTTCTCCAACCAAGGAGCATCAGTTTTAAGGCATCTCCTTTCTTGTGGAGTTAAGAAGTTTTCTCTGTCTCTCTCTTTTTTATTTTTAACTTTTTATTACAGCAGTTTTGCAACATATACACAATAGAAGAGTACAAAAATGTACCCAGTTATCCAGATTAAACAGTTATTAATACATGGCTAATGCTATTTCATATTTACCCGCCTGAGGTTACTAAAGCAAACTTCAAACTGTATCATTTCATTTATAAATGTTATGAAGCTTTATAATTTTTTTCTGTAGTAAAATTAGGAGGAGTGGTGAGGAGAATTTAAAAAGATGTATTTTTATTGTAAAAGCTTAGCAAACATACACTCTTAACATACAAACATTCCATACATGATGTACAATCAGTGGCTCGTGATATCATCACGTAGTTGTGTATTCACCATGATCATTTTTTTTGAACATTTGTATCACTCCAGCAAAAGAAATAAAAAAGAAAAAACTCATACATACCGTACTCCTTACCCCTCCCTGCCATTGACCACTAATATTTCAATCTACTTAATTTATTTTAACCTTTGTTTCCCCTGTTATTTATTTTTTATCCATATTTTTTACTCATCTGTCCATACCCTAGATAAAAGGACATCACACATAAGGTTTCACAATCACGCAGTCACAGTGTAAAAGCTGTATCATTATACAGTCATCTTCAAGAAACATGGCTAGTAGAACACAGCTCAACAGTTTCAGGTACTTCCCTCTAGCCACTCCAGTACACCTTAAACTAAAAAGAGTATATCTGTATAATGTGCAGGAGTAACCTCCAGGATAACCTCTCAACTCTGCTTGAAATCTCTCAGCCATGGACATTTTATTTTGTCTCATTTCTCTCTTCCCCCTTTTTGGTCGAGAAGGTTTTCTCAATCCTTAGATGCTGGATCCTGGTTCATCCCAGGATTTCTGTCCCACATTGCCAGGGAGATTTACACCCCTGGGAGCCGTGTTCCACATGGGGAGTAGGACAGTGAGTTCACTTGCTGTGTCCACTTAGGGAGAGAGAGGCCACATCTGAGCAACAAAAGAGGTTCTCTGGGGATGACTCTTAGGCCTAATTTTAAGTAGGCTTAGCCTGTCCTTTGCAGGAGTAGGTTTCATAGGGGTGACCCCAAGATCGAGGGCTCAGGTAAACAGAATTTTTATATTCCAACCATGACTTATTTTGTTTTGCTAAATTTATCAAGCAAAATAAACCATTATATAATTTATATAACCATTATATCAAGAGCCTTTACAAAGTTGGTGCATATTATATTCAGTCAGTTTGATTTTGAAATTATTTGTTTTATAGGAACAAAACTAATAGGGTAAGATTCTATGGTAGTCAGATAAGGAAGACAAGTGTTAATCTTGCAGAGAAGGGGTAAACTTTGCCCTGTTCTCTAAGGTGTTTTTGGCTTCTTTCTTTGGATAGCAGTTCTGGATATTCTAAAGAATCTCTGGTCCATGCTCAACAAGACTAGGAAGGACCACAGGCATTAAAAGATGAGAGATTTGATTATTTCTCCCGTTACAAGGAGCTACATTGTTGTGCAGAATGACACCTTACTGAAGGGTGCTCTACCACCATCGTGTTCAGTTCAGTAGTTGTTAGTTAAAAGGAAGCAGGTTTTGGCTCCACACAGAAAACTTTCAAGCAATAGAGCAATAGAAAGGGCTTTTTGTAAGGTGGTGAACTTGTCTTATGGCAGGATCAGCATTTCTGAAGAGCTATAGTAGAAGGGATTCTTATTTTGGGTTGTGTAGTGGATCTGATGACTTCTGTGGTCCCTTCCAACTCTGTAATAATATGCTTTTCTGACTTCCTCATTGTACCTAGCATAGAGCAAAACATATGATAGAAGTTCAAAAAAGATTTGTTGTTTGACTAATACTGGAATATTTTTTGTCCAGAGCACTTTTAAGGAACAAAGTTGTAAGTAACTAGAAACGCTGTTCCTTTAAATGAGGTTCCAATAAATTGAAAATTACTTTTTTTTTGCATGGGCAGTCACCAGGAATCAAACCTGGGTCTCAGGCATGGCCAGCGAGAATTCTGTCACTGAGCCACCATCACACCGCCCAAAATTACCTTTTTTTATCGCCATTTGAAACATTTGAATCCTGAAGTAGCATATTAATTTATATAGTAAATGTTTATAAAATGCAACCATATCTAAATAAAGAAATTAATATATTTCCTACTCATTCTTCAGAGATGCAAAAAAGAAACTAAGGCTTGCTCTTTGCTCTGCGGATTCTGTTGCCTTTCCAGTGCTAACTCATTCAACAAGGAATGGTTTACCAGACCACACAGACCCAGAAGGTAAGTTCTTGCATGGCAGTTTATATTTTCCTATATAGGTTGAACTGTATGCCAATATTCAGCTTTTCAAGCTATATAGCAGTTTCATTTGGTTTAATCTAAAACATTTATATTGGTATCATTTAAGGGACTCTGATTCGTGGTGATTCATTATTGTGTTCTATAACTGGAAGTGACAGTATAGCTTAGTTGTAATGAAACATGGGATGTTTGACATCCTACATGCTGAGGTATTACATACAGCCTATGTAAACCCATGGAAATTCTCAACAATAACAGAATTTTTTTTGTTTTGTTTAGATAATGAAATAGTATGCTTCTTAAAAGTTCAAATAGCTGAAGCAATTAATTTACAAGATAAGAACTTAATGGCTCAACTTCAAGAAACAATGCGTTGTGTGTGCCTCTTTGATAATAGGACTTGTAGGAAACTTCTGGCATCTATTGCTGAGGACTACAGGTAATTTACCCTACATGTTTGGCTTTCAGATCTAGTTTTCAGTTGCAAGCATTTTCTCCTTAGCAGAGCACTTGGCTATATTTACCTGCATGTAGATTTCCAAAGAATACATGTACATATTTAATTTAGAAATGTAGTCATAAATAAGGCAGGTCTTATTAATAAAGAAATGCAGTTTACTTTAGGTTGGCACAGAAAACATTTTTAGCAAAGAGGTATGCCTTTGTTGTGAGATCAGGATAACGAGAATATCATTTCCCTTTGTTTAGGGATGATAGGAAGCCTACTTTCCTGGACCAGAGAAGCAGGGCTAGCTAGCTACGTTTAGAAATTGCTACCCTTTGTCTGCTGTCTGTCCTTTGCAATTGGTTATGGAGAAAAACTGAGAGCCTTAGGAAGTGATATGGCTTTGAGGCTTAGGGGATGGGTACCCTAATGATTATTTTTAAAAAAATTTATTTATATTTAATTGTGATAAATGTACATAACAAAAATTATTTTAATCATTTTCGGTGGACAATTCTTTGACTGACAATAGTGTGTTAACTTTCACAATTATCTGTTTTCAGACTGTTTTCTTTGTCCTTAGCCAAAACTCATTCATTTAGCAACAATTCCCCATCCCCTCTCCCTGCACCTGAGGACCACTATTCTGCTTTCTATCTCTATGAATTTGCTTATTGTATTTCATAAGAAAAATCAAACAATATTTGTCCTTTTGTGTCTGGCTTATTTTGCTCAGCGTGATGTTTTCTTTCATCCTTGAATCTTGTAGCGTGTACCAACACTTCATTTCTTTTTACAGCTGAATAATGTTCCATTGTATGGAAACACCACGTTTTGTTTATTTATTCATGTGTTGGTGGACACTTGGATTGCTTCTACCTTGTTCAAGTCCCTGCTTTGAGTCTTTTGGGTATTCATCTAGGAAAGGGATGGCTGGGTCGTATGGTAATTCCATGTTTAACTTTCAGAGGAACTGCCAAACTGTTTTCCACAGTGGCTGCACCATTTTACATTTCCCACCAGTAGTGTAGAAAGGTTCCTGTTTTTCTCCATCCTTGCCAATACTTGTTGCTTTCAGTTTTTTTGATAATAGCCATCCTAGTGGGTAAGAAGTGTTATCTCAATATAGTTTCAATTCGCATTTCTTTAATGGCTGAGGATGTTGAGCACATTTTGATATACTTATTGTTCATTTGAATATCTTCTTTGGAGAAATGTCTGTTCAAATCCTTGACTCATTTTTTAATTAGGTGGTTGTCTTTTTGTTGTTGAGTTATAGGAGATTGCTCTAATGATTCTTACGTTGAAACTATAAGCAAATAATTGGTGGGGGATGACCAAGTGATATATATTAATCTTTATTTTGTTGTTATTTTTGCTTTCTGTAGCAATCAATTCCCTGGTAAGTATGAGGTCCTATCAATGTGGAGACTATGTTTCAATATAAAATAGTATGCAAAGGGACATTTTACATTAGTAACGTTCAGCAAGGTTAGGTAGTTAAGTGTTCAGTTCAGTAGTTGATACTCTTCACAGATATGCAAGATGGGTCTATGTCTTAAGCTGGCAACATCATTAGGTCTCAGGAATTTTGATTGCAGCTGGGCATACCACCTGTAAAACTAGAGTCTATGAAATAATTTTTTGATGAAAAATTAGAACTCTTGAACTCCAAAGAAACTATGCACCATATTACATCTGATGTCCTGCAAAATATTCGTCCTTTTAGGAAAAGGGCCCCATATATTGCTTATCTAACTCGTTGTCGGCAAGGATTACAAACCACACAGGCTCATCTGGAAAGACTGCTCCAAAGGGTTTTACGGGACAAAGAGGTGGCCAATCGGTATTTTACCACTGTTTGTGTGAGGTTACTGCTTGAGAGCAAAGAAAAGAAGATCAGAGAGTTCATTCAAGGTAACTATCTTTAGATTAAGTATCTCTTCAGACATATATAATTGGGTAGATTTGGGAGTTTTGTTTTGCTTTGTTATGTTAGGTTTTTGAATACCTGCATGTTTCAGAAAGTTCCTTAAATACCTAGAGTTATTTTATGGTTTCTTAATAATTAAACTTTGATATCAAGCTAATATTGTATTTTTATCCTGGATGGAAGAATATCTATGATTTATTTAAAAGTTGGGAAAATTAGTAAATTTTTGGATCTACAAAAATTATCTTACTCCTTGAAACAAAATTAATTGGGCAGTGCAACAGTGGCTCAGTGGCAGAATTCTTGCCTGCCATGCTGGAGACCTGGGTTCAATTCCTGGAGCCTGCCCATGCCAAGAAAAAAAAGAAAGAAAACAAAATTAATCTTTCTTATTACAAATCCCTTGCTCTTACACTTTCACATATTTCTTACTTTCTCCTGATTTTAATGACTCGGCTGCATATTCTCCTAAGGCAAACCAAGCCCAGACACCTTTGGCATTATATAGAGTCTATGTAGCTAGTGATTAAAATGATTTCTCTTTGTTTTTTTTTTATTTATCAGTTTATTTTATTTTTAAAAATTGTTATTTTGAATTGGAGACTTTCAGAAACTGACAGCAGCTGATGATAAAACTGCTCAGGTAGAAGATTTTCTACAGTTCCTTTATGGTGTGATGGCCCAGGACGTCATATGGCAGAACGCAAGTGAAGAGCAGCTTCAGGACGCTCAGCTGGCCATCGAACGGAGTGTGATGAATCGGATCTTCAAGCTTGCTTTCTATCCTAATCAGGATGGGGACATACTTCGTGACCAGTGAGTAAACTTCTGTGTGTCGTGGCTGTGTTGGACTACGTAGGGATGCATCAGGTAGCCCCATATTTTAGGCAAGCTATACATCAGAGACTTAGTATCTGGTACTAGACGGAAATGCATCAGTTTCACAAGATAAAACCCATCAGACTCACAAGATAAAAAAGAATTATACCCATGCACTTCCCAAAACAAACAAAAATTCAACAAATGGTGACCCAATAATGGGATACTCAGATGGAAAAAGGATGAAATGTGACCTCCCCACCATACAGCATACAAAAAAAAAAAAAGAATTATAATGTCTACTGTTTTCAGGGATGTGGGGAATTAGTCCATAAGGAGTGTAAATTGGTATGGCCTTTTTGGAAGGCACTGCTATTTACTCTACCCAAAATGTTCTCTTCTTTCTTCATGTGACTAATTCTCCCTCTCTTTTTCATTTTTAAATTAACTCCTATCATTGAAATCTTGACTCAAGCATCACTTCCTTGGGAAAACCTTTCTGACTAGGTTAAATCCCTGTTATAGCTGTCTCAGGCCTGTGTACCTTTCTTTCATAGTGCTTGCCAGTATTGCAATTTTATATTTATTTTGATCACAGGTTCTTAACCCAGCACTATTGATATTCTGGGCTAGATAATTCTTTCCTGGGTTGGAGATGGGGAGCATCCTGTGCATTGTAGGATGTTTAATGACATCCTTGGCCTCTATATACTAGATTCTAAATGCCATTAGTATCCCATCCCCCAAGTTGTTACAACACAGAACGTCTTCTGACATTGTCAGGTGTCTTCTTTAAGGCAAAATTGCCCTCTGTTCTTGAGAACCACTGATTTACATGATCATTTGATGAAGGTTCCTCTCTTCCACTAGATTGTTCACTCCTTGAGAGCAGGAACATAATGTTTTTATTTACCACTCTATCACAGTGTCAGGTACAGTGCCTGGCATTTAATGTATACTCATTATAGATTTATGAGGATGAATAGTTATATATTTGAATACATAAAATATCTGGATTGTTAACAGTGGTTATTTTTGGGTAGCAGGAGTGTGGTTGATTTAACATTTTTGTCTTTCCTCATCTGTGTTTTCTTGAGCACTACTTCACAACCTTATTTCTGCCCCAAACATGTTGAGGTTGCCACCAGGTTCCCCAGCAATAACAGTCGCTCACTGTGTCTGACTCTTGAGGGGATCAGATAACAGGATCTTAGGGTGGGTCATTAGTGGTTTAAATAAGATTTTTTTTAATGGAAATTTTAAGATATTATATATATATATGAGAAGATTTGCTTTCCTGTGAATGGATTAGGATGGTTCCAGCCTGCTTCCCTCACTTGTTCAGTTTCAGAGGCTTTTAGTCCAACTTTTTTGTGCTTCTATGCTCTAGATGGCTCTGTTTTCTCTCCAAAATGCAAGTCTTGGCCTTTAGACATGGGATAAGGAGTGGAGACATCCAAACTGTTATTACTGCAAAGAGCAAACTTGAAGTAGATTATTCCTACCCACTCCTCTTTTTCAGGTTTTAGAGTGGAGAAGCAGTGCAGCATTCTGGAAAACTGCTCCTGGGCTAAGGGCTAATCTCCTTTCTACCTTGTGATGCTTTCCTCATCTGAGGAAGCACTTCCCTACTCTCCCATATCTACTCAGTTCATTCATCATTTCTAAGCAAATCCTAAATATGAGACTTACTTTCTTTTCTTTGTGTATAGTGTGTGTACCTTTTAATTCACTATGTAGGGTTTTCCGTTTTTAACATTTAATATTGTTTTGGGCACAAAATTTTATATTATGTTGTAGAGTATCTGAAGGGGGTACATGGGGAAGAATCAAGGACGATGTCAAAACTGCCCCAAGATTTGTTAACTGCCATATAAGTTCACTTATTATGAAAACATGAACAAAAATATACAAGTGGAAGCAAAAAATTATACTCAGAAAAACAGTATCTTAGAAGAAAAAGTAAAGCTAATGATAGATCTTTATTTTACAATATGTGTAATTTTACTAATTTATTAAAGCAAATTTAACAAAATTCATATACAAAGTATTAACCGGGGCAGTGTGATGGTGGCTCAGTGGCAGAATTCTTGCCTGCCATGCTGGAGACCTGGATTTGTGCCTGCCTATGCGAAAAAAAAAAAATTAACTGGTTTATAGTGGTCATTTAAATATCTGCTACATCAAATCCAGAATGTTAAGATGGCAAAATTATATTAAGCAAAGTTTGCACCAACGAAACCAACCCAGTAATTCAGGCTGAACATTCAACTTTCTGAACCACTTCTTCAGGTATGCAAAAGACAGGTCTAACAGGTTTAATTTGTTCTTCCCACAAAAGTGATAGTCCAGCAATTCCAAATAAAGTATGGAAAGAATCTGTCATATCATCTGGCCTGTCTGCAAATCTTCTTCTTTCTTCCTCTTGACATTCCAAGATGAAGCTATGTAGTTTTTCCCCATTAACCCAATGATGCCTTCCAGTGATCTTTAGGGAAGCCAACACGCACCATGAACAGCATACATTTGGTACCTTCTCTGGCCTTACATTGATTCCACCTGACAAAAACTTGTTTACAAATAAATCCATTAATCCAGTAAATCATAATTTACTTGATACAACTGACTAGTGATAGCCAGGTATCTGGTGCAACAATAGATCTGCCCAGCATTGGGATTCAAAACCTGATCTGCAACCAAATCTACCATCAAAGTTCATACAGCTTAAAACAAAATTAATGGCCTTTTCCACATTAATGGCATCCAGCTTCCTCAATAGAGCCTGAGTTACCACTACAGAAAGATCTTGTATCAATTTCTCCTCAGATGTCTCCAGCTAAAGACCAGTCTTCTATCTGTAAATTTTTAACATATTCCACATTTTTATTTATGTCAATAACGTTAATACTGTCATACAGACTAAGAATCTGAACAGCACTAAGAGTGTACAAAAGATAAAGATCATGTCCAATACTTATTCCACCATACCCATGTTGGCACGATTTAAAAAATGTTAGTATTTCCTCTCTATTCATATGATGAAATTGTCCCATGAGATCCATTGCTGAATACTAGTTAGATGACACTCATTCTCAAGTACTCATACACACAGTATTCATAATCTCGAGCTGTGGGATGCAATGTGACCTGCATGTTTCTTCACTAGTAGGGTGTTGAGTGCATCTCGCTGGCTAACAGTATCCTTTTGCAGTGTGCCCATGTCTGAGAAGGAAAAGAATGACTTTCTTGACAAAAAAAAAAAAAATACTTATAACTAAGAATACTTCAACTATAATTGTAATCTAAATCTAGAAATATGTGTAAAATGTCTTTATGGTTTTAAAAAATCAATTATGACTACCTTATTTTTTGAAATGTGTACTTATATATGTATTTTTGGGAGTTTTCAGGGTTCTTCATGAGCATATTCAGAGATTGTCTAAAGTAGTAACTGCAAATCACAGAGCTCTTCAGATACCAGAGGTAATACAGGTTTATATAGCATGATTGATACTATTATTAACTAAAAGCTACTCAGTATACATATATGTATAACCAATTTTCCTAAGAAATGGAATATAATAAAATATCAAACATTATTTGCAATGAATGTGTTCCATTCTAACCGTAAAGTTTCCGAAGGTGCTTCCTGAAGCTGGAATTCCTTGACATTGGAAGTGACACCAGTGGTAGAAAGGAGGGAGAACTAGCACAGAGAAGCTTCTCCTAAAGTCGCTCAGTGTGCCGGAGGACTTCTGGTCCCCAAACCTGCTCTACCAGGGCAGTGTGTTAACATTGATGCCTTATAGTCAGGCTTCTGCAGGAACTTCCTGTTTGAAGGAAGGGTCCAGTGGCACTCCAAAAAGCATAAAAAAGGCTGTTCCAGGAGAAGTTGAATCTTAATGGACCCCAAGGATATCTTTTAGTTATTGATATTAACATTTTTACCTGTCGTACAACTCTTACAAAAAAAACACGAAAATTTCAGATATTTGAACTTTCTAATTGTTATATTAAAATCTCCATTATTGGTGTATTGGAGTGGCTGGAGGGAAGTACCTGAAACTGTTGAGTTGTGTTCCATAGCCTTGATTCTTGATGACAATTGTAATAGATATTATGTTTTAAAGTGTAACAGTGTGATTGTGAAGACTTTGTGTCTGATGCTCCTTTTATCCAGGTTATAGACAGATGGGTAAAAAATAAATAATAGGGGTAAAATAAATCAGTTAGGTGGAAATACTAGTAGTCAATTAAAGGGAGGGGTAAGGGGTATGGTATGTATGAGTTCTTTCTTTTTTCTTTCTTTTTCTGGAGTGATGCAAATGTTCTAAAAATGATCATGGTGATGAATACACAATTATGTGGTGATATTGTGAGCCACTGATTGTACACATGTATGAACTGTATGTGTGTGAAGATTTTTTTTTAAATCTCCATTAATGGAACAGGAATTAGCATATTCTCGTTATCTTTGATTTTTCAAATCTGTTATTTTTAGAACTACAACAACAAGGAACATATCCATTTTTAAAGTGTCATCTTTTAATGGCTTGATTGTGCTTTTGGAATCAGCTAATAAATAGAGAAAAGTTCTATTCTAGCTGTTTGAGAAAGATAGTTATTAGAAATGTTATGAGTTCTAGACTCTGTATTATTGTATGCCTTTTCTGAGTGGCTGTCTTGGTTGCTTTATTTTAAAATGCGCAGCAAATTGCAAATTAAAAGTTAAATTTTCCAGCCTGGGTTGGAGGGAACGAAACTGCAACATGGTTTTTACTGAAGAAGGGAAACGGCAACAACCATACTCTTCTCCCTCCTGCTGTGGAGGTAGCTGGGGTTGCTGTCTGCTTTCAGGGTGGTTGCTGCTGTCAGATTGAGTATCTCTGTAATCTGTTTGTGGTCTTATTTAGGTCTATCTCCGAGAGGCACCATGGCCATCTGCACAATCAGAAATCAGGACAATAAGTGCTTACAAAACCCCTCGAGACAAGGTGCAGTGCATCCTGAGAATGTGCTCCACTATTATGAACCTCCTAAGCCTGGCCAATGAAGACTCTGTCCCAGGAGCAGATGACTTTGTCCCTGTCTTGGTATTTGTGTTGATAAAGGTGGGCCCTTTATTATGATGAAAGAAATTTATTTAGCATTCTGAGGAGAGTGGTGGTGCAGGGCTTTTTCAAGTCTCCCACAAAGATTGTGTCTAATGTCAAGATTTGCTCTGTTCGGAAGTTAGGTTTTCAAAAGAAAGAATGAGAGAACTAGATTCCTAGATGTACATTTTCACCCTTTAAAGCAGTGCCTGAAGTTCCTGATTAAAAGCATGCAAATTCCTTGAGTTCAGGAATCATTATCTGTTATTCACTAGCATATCCTTAGCACCTAAACAGTGCCTGGCACATAGTTGGGGCTTAGTATGTGTTTATTAAACAAATGAATGAGGGCAGGTTTTTTAGGTTGTACTTTTGTCATCTTCTTTCACATTGAATTCTACATAGTGCTTGTAGCATATTGATATTTATTGTCCTTTTTTGGCTTTAAAATTAAAGTTTCATCATTTAAAAAGTTTAGGGCTTGGGGTGGTGGTGGCTACAATTAGGATGCACACAGCCACTAATCCTATGTCAGTCATATGTTTGAGTCAGCATAGCCCAACTCTTAATTCTTTATGCAAAAGTCAGCTATTCATTAATATATCTAAATTAACCAAACATTAGACTCAAAAATGATTTTTTCAGATCAGTTCTTAAGTTAATATCTAACATATATGTGCCATATATCTTATAATTCTTATGTTTGCAGTATACCTGTAACCTGAATTCTTGGCTCAGAGTTAATCCAGAGAATCAGTTTGTTTTCAGCCATCATTGTTCCTCCTTTTGGCCACTGCTTTTCTCTCTTGCACATATTTGTCTATACGTCCCCTTTGCAGAGCTGATTTTAAGCTAGTTTTAAGGAAAAGACCTTAGTTTGTCTTCCTAACCACTTAACTCCCCTGTGAAAGAAGATAGAAAAAAAATAGGAGACATTCTGTGTTCTCTCTCGGATCAAAGCGTATATTATCCTTTCCTTTCTCAGCTGCTTCTACCAGGCTTACTAACCAGATATAACTCAGTCTGCCTACAGCTCTTACTTCCTTGTCTAGCATTCTGAAATCATGGTTTGTGGAGGAAGACCACTGGGATTAGTTCAGCCTCCTTAAAGCCCAGTGAGGTTAAGTGGCTTGCAAGTAAACAAAGCTCCAGATAGTTCAACTAGGATTAGAACCTGGATTGCCTTTCCAATATAACATAGTGGCTAGGAATTACAAGTTACTTCTAGAAAAGAATTTTTGGACATTTGAAGAAAAGTTTAATGATTTTGGCAGAGCTTTATTTACATCTGAATAATTGAATCTTTTTTGCTCTTCACTTCTATAGGCAAATCCACCCTGTTTGTTGTCCACTGTTCAGTATATCAGTAGCTTTTATGCCAGTTGCCTGTCTGGAGAAGAGTCCTACTGGTGGATGCAGTTCACGGCAGCAGTGGAATTCATTAAAACCATCGATGACCGAAAGTGACCAAGGCCAAGACCCACCAAGGCAGCAAACTGTTAATCGAGCTAACAGATCTCTGAAAATTACCCAGCTGCTTTGAAAGCTGAAGATTGTTTTGTATAATATTGTACAGCACTCAGACATTTTAAAACAGATCTTAACTAAACAGATTAATGAGCTAACAAGCAGGTTCTCTTTCTTTGGGCTCTTTTCCCTTCTGAGTTGCATTTTTTGTTGTTTTATTTTGTCCCCAAGTAAAGAAATAGTACTGCAAAAAGGGACCAAGTTTTTCCAGGTATTTTGAAATATTAAAAAACAAAATGAAAAATCTTTTAGAAAATTCCTATATCTCCATTCATAAATACCCATTCTTTGCTTTCCTTTTTAAAAAGAACAGTACACCTCTTTTAGGATGCTGTCTAATCTTGTATGCATCTTATGAAAGGAAAATATGAGTTACACCAAGGATTGTAATAGTGTGGTATTAGTGGCATTATCTATAAATGCACTCAACCTAAATCGAAAATTTAGAAGGAAATGTAAATACAGTATATATTTATATTTGTTATAATATGTACACCTTCAGATTCTAATAAACAAGAAGTATTACTGATAGGTTGTGACGTACCCTCTTATGAAATGGTTTCCTTGACAAAATTTAAGCTGAGCTTAAAAGCAAAAAGCAACAAAAAAATACACAGAAATATTTATTAAAATATAATACAATTTATTGAATTTTGTAGGTATGGAGTTCGATGTGCAGGGCTGCCTTTGATGGGGAGTGTAAAATCATTGATTAAATCACTTAAACCTTTCTCACCATGGAAGTTTTTGAGCCTGTATGTAGGAGATAGACTCTTTTAATCCCTATACATTATGTAAAAAGGAACAGTAGATATCTGATGCTTTATTGTAGTGCTTCTCATCTGAAATACTAAATATACTTTAGAGACCCCCAAACAGAGCTCCTTACAAACCTTTAAATTTAATATATTTTTGATGATTATTCACATTGAATGCACAGACCAGGAATTCAGTGAATGTCATTTTCTTTTAAACTAATTTTTATTGTCTGCTCTAGTGATACAAGGTTTACTAGTGATAAACTATTTTAATCAACCATATTATTCTTATGAAAAATATATATATTTTGGCAGGTTACTGTGCCTTTATTTCCTTCTTCTGAAAAAAGTATGTTTCAGTAGTTTGGTTTGCATTCTATATCAATAATTAATCTGGACTGGGTTTTGGTGCCCGAGAAATTGACCAGGGAGGCACACCAAAGTTTCAAGCACAAGTCTTGTACATAGACCACCGACTGGTTTCACTCTGTATATTTCCTGAACATATTTAGCGATTAATTTCTCTGTTATAACAAATTCAGTCTCATACTCTGAGTTCCTTATTGCTGGCAGCATTTTCAGGCATTTTAAAGGGAACTGTGACAAACATCCTTGAGCAGATGAATACAGAGCTGTCTACTCCCTCTCTCTAAGATCTCTTGTGTTTTATAATGCCAGTAGAAGCTGGATTTTCCTTATGCTCCCCCTCTTCTCCCTTCTCATTCATTTATTTTGTTTTATTTATTTTTTATGTGTTTTTTTCATTCATTTATTTAAAAATACCAAATATCAATTGCATTGAAGTGTATGATATGGTTTCTGCTTTTTGGGGAAGGATCAAAATTAAACTAGTACTACGAAATGTCCTTTTCAGTGTTAGGTCAAGAAATCTTTAAAGAGTCATGTGCTTCATGTGCAGTAACTGTCAAACTTGTTTAGGTATTAGAAGTCAGATCTTGTCATTAATACTTTACAAGACAGGCAAACTGTGACACGATTTCTGCAATTTAGATGATAGTCTGTTTGCTGTAGCATTTGATACAGTAAATGTTGTCAACAAAAGAATTTGAATAGTTGGAATTCATTATAATGGTGTTGGAATCATAATTGGATTTAACTTATAAGTCAACAAGAGATTTTTTTTTTCTCTCTCCACAATGGTTGCCTAATCTTTTATGGCTGTGGAAAAAAGTAAGGTGTGAACATTTTCCAGGGCTCTTTTTGTGGAAGAGAAGGTGGTGGATTTGGGGTTCCAAGAATACACTGAAGGCGGGAAATAGGGGTCTGTGGTACATGAGCCAGAGATGAGAGTAGAACACAGATATGTGGCATCATTTAATCTCTGAGTTGTATATGGGTGTTTGGGTCTTCACCTAATGTTCACGGGCCAGCCAAGTTTCCTCTAAAACCTTGTCAAAAGCAAGGACTACTTCAGCCATAACTGGTTTGATACATGACAGGATTTGTTAGAGTTGATTTTGGGATTTAGGAATTAGTAACTGTTACATGGCAGTGTTTGGTGTGTGAGGTAGGGAGTAATTTGGTTTTGCTCTTTCTTCAAATGTTTATTACTAAACTATATCCCAGTACTTAGAATTAGCGTAAAATCACCCATGGGAAACATTGGCAGCCATGGATGATTACATTGAATATACAAATAAGATAATGGACGTTAAATGGGGAGATAGTTACTCAACTCACTGAGATCTTGTATAATCAACTCTTCTCTTCTGACAAGAAAAACCAGTTTGTATTTTGTATTAACATTCTGCTTCTGGAAGTTTAATAGAGATGCAGATTATCGTTGTCATTATTTGTAAAATTATTTTTTAAAAATCTGGTAAAAACTTTGTTTTATTTCTCTACCTTAGGTCAATTATCAGGCATATTTACTGCTTTTTGCTGCATTTTCTTCAAAACCTGCTTACGAAGGCCTTTTTATACAGATAGTTAAATAACTTTAGCTTTATGAGGGATTGGGAAATAGATATGATGCATGGTTTTTCCTGCTGTGTCCTGGAAGCTTTTATTTAAAGTGGACTTTACATATACATGTTCCTGAGGTACATAAGCAAGAGAACAAGAAACCTAGCCCAGACAGTAAAGAGACTGTTCTTGCCATAAAATCTGTCGTTGGCTGCGCATGCTGAGCCATGGCCCAGTTTTCCTGTTGCTTGCCATAAGAATTCCAGTTTGGGCCAAATAGAGATCAACTAGGTGTTTTAAATGTGTGAGGTTTTAAAGATTTCTTTCTTTAATGTGATTGAGTGTGAAGAGGGCAAGTAGGAACACATTTGCTCAAAATTATTAGCAGATTGCATAAGAATGTAATGGAGTTAGCTTCTTCAGTTTGTGTATCCTACTCTTTTTCCTCCAGCCTCTCCGTTCTGCTTTTAAGTCTAGTGAGTTTGATGTAATTGCCATGATTTTGGGGGGAAAAAAAAAAGAATTTTCTTGAAACTCAAGTTTTAGTTAAGTGGATTGACAGTAATGAGATATTTGAGGTTTTGCCAAAGTGCTTGAGAACTGTGCCAGATTAATTTCTTAATATATTTTAGAATGTAGGCTACCCAAGAAGTAGGATGACCAGGCAAAGCTATATTACTTTTGCAAACATTGGGAAAAATGAAAATATAAATTGCTGCAACATTAAAATAAGGTCGATGTGATTAAGCTATGGTGTGCATTACAAAGGCCAGTCATGCCCTGCAGGCCTGTGGTTAGCAAAAGTTAAATTTAAGAGAGAGTTCTCTCCACTTGGTTAACATCAGACAGTGTGGGCCGGGGCCACACGCCTTAAGAATTCATCTCTGGTAAGTTTATATTCTGTCTTGTGTATTGTGTTCTTCCAGTTTTTCACCTGTATTAAAAAGCTTTGTACTGCCTCTCCTCTTGAAACTGGTAAAATCTTTATATAAACCTAAGTTAATGAGCTTGCACAATCTTGTATATGTATAGGAAACCCATCCTATCTCCTAATGTGATTATTAATGTATGACATCATTCTGTAAAATTGATTAAAAAGGGAGAGCAGTTTAATTCACTGAGTTTTATGTTTCCATCATCTATTTTTATTCAGAAGCATTTCTGAAAATTCCTTTGACTTCTTGACTATTACTGTTCATCAGTTAATTCACATTCATCTTTCTCATCTGAGCATGTTAGGATATTTAAGTGGGTACAGGATGGGACAAGAATGATCCAGCAGTTAATAATGAGATGGTGAACATTTATTGTTCCAACACAGTTCCTATTGGTAGCTGTTCATCAGCCTTAGTTGTGAAAGCACCATCCTAATCATGAATTCACTGAAGGCTTTATTAATGTTTTCAGTCTAGGGGAGTTACTATTGGTGGACAAGGAGCCCTTGCTTGCAAAGCCAGGCCCACTTCTCACTCTGGTGGAAAGATGCTTTCCCTATATTGATTGCACTTCATTTAAAGGGAAACATTTGAAAACTCGATTAGGGCTCAGATTCCATTAATCCTGTTCAGTATTTAAATTAATGCTGACTTGCCTCAAGCTGAAAATAGGACTCAACTTTTCTTGCCAACTTGGAATTAATCTGTGTTGCTTCAACTTCTGTTATGTTTGTACCTGCCCAGCTCTCTCTCCAAGTAAGTGGCCCTGCAGCTTTTCACCCCCAAATATACTGAGTTAATGTCAGTGTTTGCCTTAGACCTGCATTTGGTGCTGCTTATAAAATGTTTATGTGGTGACCTGAAAAGTGAAGCCAAATCAGAAGCTCCTTCTAGGACCCAAGTATACCCTCCATCAGAAGACTTACGTATTCGCTGAAGAGTTTTTTGGTTCAGTCTATTTCATTCCGGAAGAATCTTTTATCATCTGCTTAAGTAGCAAGATGCAGTCTGTAGACTTATTTTTACTTCATAGACTTTTGAAAAATTGACCAAAAACGCACACTGGCGCTTGATTGTGGGGATCCAGAAGACATCTTCAACATGATGTACTGCAACGGGAATAACTCTTAGTTCCAAGTCACTGACTTCTATAGACATTGACCATTGTCGACATTGAACGTAAAATGTACAACATTGTATAAGTACTTAGTCTGCAAGACATTGTAGTCTAGGAACATGAAATTCACGGTAACCTTCTTCTGTTAGCTATCTAGGAATTGAACATATTGCTGGCCAAAAAACAAATTTTCTGCTCCTGTGGAAAGAGTGCCCAGTATGATTTTTAAAACGGGACATTTTCACTTCAGCCCTTTTTAGGGAATGCCTACAATAGCATGTTTTAAAAAATCCCTTCTAATTTGTAATTTTGACAAAATTTATTTAACCAAGGCTATTGATATAGTCCGTGGCTGCTGATGTTTCTTATCAGTAATTTCCTGGTTAATTCAGTCAAGGGAATTAATCCACCTGCCCCTGACTGCACGTGGACCTTGCACATGAGTAAAAGAATTATAATATCTGGGCGATGGGTCCCAGGAATTGGTCAATTTTTAAGTGATTCGGGGAGTTCTATAAACTTGTATTTCCCCAAACTTCCCTGTTGAGAATCACCTAGTGCTGGCCTTGGTAAATCAGAATCTGTAAGGATGGAGCCAGAAAATTTTAATCAAGTGGTCCAGGAGACTTATTTTCAGGGAAATGAGAAAAGCAGCAACAGTGCCACTATTTTACAAAGTATGAACCAGCGGACAGCCCGCGTGGTATGTTAGATGTACACAAAACTGCAGCCTTATGACTCTACCTCCCACTCACTGAGTCAATTTCTGGTGTAAGCGCAGGAGTCCGCATCCCTAGCAAGCTCCCCTTCTGACTTGTGCTTGCAAAAATTTACAGTTCGCTGTGAAAGGTGTTCAATTCCTAAACACTTGGCTCCATATCTGCAAGAGCAGTGAGTATGAATGGGAAAACCTCTTTTAAAAGATGAGAACTCTTGCCAGCCAGCCAGTCCAACTTGTGCTTTAAGGATAGCTCTTTTTACGGGCTTAAATCCAAGTGTTTTCTTTTATGTGCAATCTGTCTGAATATGTAAAGTTATTTCTTTCCTAAACCTCACATTTCTAAACGTCTTTAGAGAATTGCCACATTCAATGACATACCAAATTTCTATATGAAAAAAAATTTTTTTTTGTCTAAACTTTCTTCCTCATTGTTTAAGCTTTTTAAATTGCTGTCTTTTCTCTTGTTTTGTATTTGTCTTAGTTTAGCAGGGCTGCTATAAAAATACCACACACTGGAATTATTGGCTCATAGTTTGGGAAGTTGCAAGTTCCAAACCAAGGCATTGGCAGCCCATGTCTCCAGTCTGTAGTGCTCTGGTGCTGCCTTGCCACAATCCTTGGGGTTCTTTGGCTTGCATTTCTGCCTCTCATCACATGGCGATCTCTCTCCACTTGTGTCTGCTGACTTCTAGCTTCTTCCTGTAGTTTTCTCTGACCGAATGCATCCGAATTCTCTCTCTTTATAAGCTTCCAATCATACAGATTAAGCCCACCCTAATTCAATTTGGCCTCATCTAAAAAGGACCTTTGAAAATCCTATTTAAAAATAAGTTTACACCTACAGGCATACAGAGTGAGACTTGAACATGTCCTTTATGGCTACACGATTCAGTCCCCAACGGTGTACATTCATAATTCAGGGTACCATGTAAAACAGCATTGATTTCAGCAGCCCTGGTCCTTCACTTGACTTGTCCCCCAAGTGCATCCTGCCTTGGCCTTGCTCAAAGTGAGAGAACATTTTAGCATTGCATATCTTCTCAGGTCCCCACACTCAAAATATGAACTCCAATTTCTAGATTTTCTTTTTCCTCCTGAGATCACTCTTGCTACTTACTGAAAAGCCATGGTTTTTGTTTTTGTAATCTTCAAATGTTTTTATGGAGATAGCTTCACACGCCATACAATCCATCCAAGTATACAATCAATAAGCCATCGGTTTTGGGTGGTGTTTGGTTGTAGTGCCAGGTCCAAGAACTTGAAGATGAATTTGCCACTAACCAGACCTAAGGCAAGTGACTTGACTTCTTTGAGGGGCTTTACCTGATTTGGGCTCTATTACCTCAATGGTCCCTTCTAGTCTCTAGTTTTGTCATCTATGTATATATATAATTTCTCCTCTGTGAGCAGTGATGTAGTTAAGGTGCAGTGACACTAGGGAGGCTGTCCAGAGGACCGTGGGATTTCTGAGCCCCTGAGCCCCTGATAGAAGAGGCTGGCCACTAGGCTGACATGGGGGAACTTGAGTCTCAGGCCAGCATACATAAATTTAGGCACTGAGCTTATTTCTAAATTGGTTTACAGATAAACTATGGGTGACAAGACGGGCCAGAAGTCTTTGAAAGTCACTGTATATCCATGTCAGCAGCTGAGATTTCGTTCAAAGAGGGCCAGCGGTTATGCCTGTAGATTTTCCAGGAGGTAAAGAATTTTCTATTATTATGTGAACAAACTTTGAGAATAGAAATCACATAAAGAACCCACTTTTAACTAAATGGGTTAAAATTTAGTTAAAAATTTAACTGAGTGGTCAACCCCGTTGTAAGTTCTATTCTGCTGTGGTTATGAATAACTATAGTGAAACAATTTCTGAAGCCTTATTTTATTTCCTTCTAGATTTTGGATATTTCATTTCTTATGGACCGTACCCCATCCCACCTCTTGTATTTTTTTCACTCATCCTGTTTCCCAATCTTTCTCAAACCTCCTGAAGAATCTGAAGTTTCTTAAATCTACTTCCACTGCCCCTGCCATTTTTTTCAACCTTCATTATACAATTGTCTCCTTACAGGTTTTTTGCCCTTTCTTGTAGGTGCCTTAAAATTAATGAAGTGTACCCTGATTCTTCTTCTGCCTAAAATCTTTTCTATTTTGGTCCCAAACTGCCTTTTCAGCCTTATACCTGTGGTCCTTCTCCTTCCCCCTCCTCAAAAACTCACCTTGATTCCAAAGTGCCATGCTTTGCATATTTCTTTTCCCTTGCTGGGCCCTCTGATTCAGATGCCTCTCTTTAATCACTCCCTCCCTCCTCAAATGTCTTTTCCTGTAGGATGACTCCCCAGATGCCCCATGCTTCCCTCCCTCCCCAAAGAGGCGGTTTCCTTTGGTATAACCCTCCACACAGCAGTGATCTCTCTGGAGCCTTTGCTCTCCTTGGAGACTTGGGTGTCCCCCAAATGGCAAGTGTGGGGACCCCATGATCTGGGCCGTGAAAGGCCGGCTCAGCAAGGTCACCCCTCCCCAGGCCCTAGCTGGTGGAGAACGGATAGAAGCCCGTCACTGCACCCGCTCAAAGTGCCAACACAGTGTCACCAGGTCCCTGTGTACAAGATCAGGCTAAGTGCTTGCCCCTGCGGGACTGTCGGGCCCTGGCCACCCTCTGAGACCTAGGGAGGTAGGTTCTGGATGGAGGCCTGCCAGGTGTCTTCCCTGGGACAGCCACAACTTCTTCTAGCAGAGACCCAGGGTCACGTCCCCTCTTCCCCTGACGGTCCTCTAACTCCAGGTGCCAGGTGGCCACCACAAACAAATTGGTGTGAGGCCTGCTGGCCCATAGGGGGGCTCTGAACAACCAAGAAGATGGAGACTGGGCCACCCAGGGGCAGAAGGTGTGCCCCACCATAACCCTCTCCTGCACTTACCCTCCCGCCCCACTGCTACCAGGTCCAGGGCAGAGGGGATGGAGGCCAGGCACTGTACAGTGCTGCTTGGGCTCTGCCCTGCTCACGCCCAAGTGAGTCCTCCTTACTCAGCACTGCTTAATCCTACTCTGTGAGGGAGGGATTATTACCCCTATGTATTGATTAATTAGCTGGGATATCCACAAACTCATGTCTTTTGGGAACAAAAGAAATGTTCTGAAAGAAGGAGTGACTTGCTAAAAACCCTGAGATTTGAACCCACTGTAGCACTGCAGTTCTTCCCCTGAAGGCATCCCATAAGCCAAGTGTGGTATGAGAGGAGCTGGTACCGGAATCTGTGAAATCTTGACTGTTAACTAGGGTTGATTTCTGGGCTATGGTGCCTGTCGGGTCCTTGATTTGCTGTTCCTTGGGTGACATCTTGTGGCCAAGGACAGGTATAAACCACTGGCTGAAAAAAGCAGCACATGCAGGAGCTCTGAGACCCCCCCAGCACCTCTCTGGAGCTCAGGCTGAGCGGCCAGGATGCCCAGAAGAGCAGGAAGGCCTGGACTTAGAAAAAGCCCCTGCCCCCATGGCTCCCTTTTAATTGTGCCTTTACTAGGCACAATTAAACCAACCCTAGAATTTATCCATGTCTCCCACTTCAGATACACCACTACACCAGGTTCCTCTTTGCCCCCCACCCTGGATTGTGGCAAATAATTATTATTCCCAAAATATGAAGCTTTCCACAACATCCCGATGAAAAGGTTATCATTCCCAGTTTACAGGTAAGACAACAGCCCCGAATCACATAGCCAGTGGGTAATGGAGTCGGGACTCTGTCTGGCTCCAATGTTAACGGAGCTTACCAGACACAGTCCTGAGAAATGTGGGAGCCAGCAGTGCCACATTCTCCAGGGAGGGGCGTCTGGAGGGTGATGTAGTCTAAGTCACAATAACCCTTTGTGTTCCTTGACCATTTTCATGTGCCAGGCCCAGGTCTGAGTGCTTTACATACATTACTGCACAGAATCCTTACCTATGAGGTAGCTATCATTCTGAGCCCCCTTTTACAGCTGAGGAAACTGAGGCTCAGAGAGGTGACGTGGCTGGCCCAGTGCCACAAACAAAATAAATAGCAGAGCCAGAATCCGAATCCAGGTCTGGCAGATTCCCAAGTCCTTATTTTTAGCCACTAATGGGTCTCATTTGCTCCTCTGCAAAATACCAGCCTTGCAGGATTGTGGGGACACCCAGTGGACATCAGCAGATAAAACTGAATTTTAGTCTTTGGAGCAGGGGAAAACCCACTTCCACACAGAGAGCCCAGGTCCATCTCCTACTGTCAAAGCCACAATAAGGACAGGCTGACAGCCTCCATGTCCCTCTGATTCACCTTGTTCGGAAAGAGAAGAGGTGATCTTCATATCCTTTGTTGTAACAGGCTGGCACTTGGACTTCCATGCAGGGCCCAGGGAGAGAAAGCCTGGTTTCTGGGGACCCCTTGCAAGCCCTGGAGAAAACAGCAGGGGAGGGGGAATATAAATGTGGCTATGAATGCAGAGGAACAGATGAGCGAAAGCCTCCAGGTGACTGGGTAGAGAGAATCCACTGGGTGGCCACCTCCTCTCCGTGCACAGATTGAGCCCATGATGAAGATGAATGAAAACCCCTTTGCTGGAAAATGTGGAGGCAATCAAGGCAGCTCCCTGTGCCGAGGGGCCCTCCCACCAGCCCGGAGCAGAAAATGCTAAGATTTGGAATTTCAGCAGCAGCCACGGGGTTAGCACAGAAACCAGGCGAAAGTCATGATAAGCAGTCCCAATTACAGGATAAATGATTCGGAGGCCCATGAGCTTGGCAGGAATTAGTGTACTCACACAGCGGCTGCAGGTATCAGGCAGCCCCTGCAAACAGGTGACAGCTTGCACAAGAGAAAGAGGGCCCAGCCGGGTGAAGACCGCTGCCCCCAGCCCAGGATCTGAGTGAAATGGCGTTACTGTCCAGAAGCCTTGCCTGCATGTGGCTGTGGGATTTTTAAAGGCTGGTTGTGAGGGGGAAGATGGGAGATTGTTTTGTGGGTTATCTAGCATTTGCTGATGAAAACAAACTGAACTTGCAGCATCCAAATCTGACACTGGAAGGCAGGACTGATGAGGACACTGTGTCTTCATCTTTTCAGGCTGAAAAATCCCAATTTTTCTCAATATGTCCACTGCAGTACAATATGTGATCATTTGGTCACATGCACCATGGACCAGGAAGAAAGGTTTGCTGAGCAAATTAATATTGTCGACAAGATTGTAGGGGGCATGTTTAACTCACTTCAGGTGCTTTAGAAGCATTCACACAATGGATAAGCTAATTACAAATCATGTCTATTTATTCATTAAACAGGGCCTGGGGGAAATTCAAAGAGGCAACACTGTCTTAGCTTCATTCAATTTGCAGTCTGTGATTAAATGGAACACAGCTGCAAGACTCTAGAAATGTTGCCTAATTTCAGCCTTTTCCCTGGTTCAGAGTGACCCCTTCTCTGGGACCCGTGACTGTCCTCAAGCGTGGTCTTGTCATCTTTCCTCAGCTCTTCGGCTACTCACCAGCTGCTCATAGCGGTGGGCAAGTTCTTCGCCAGCCCACGCCCCGGTTTCCTCATCTGGAGAGTGGGGCTGGCAATACCCCGGCTCTCAGATGCCTGCGAGGAGTCAGAGAGGTGATGGGTGTTCGGTGGCTATCCTGGAGCCTGGTCGGGCGCTGGCTGGTGAAGATTCCTCCCTCGCCCTCTTCCTCTCCCCTTGTACGCACATGAGCTCTCATTAAGACAGGACCCCCAGGCTTCCCCAGCAGCACGACAAGGAAATTGTGACCATTGCTCCTGGCACATAGGGGCTGCTCGCCCAGCCTTGAATGGAAGCAGTCTGGTGTCTCCTCCCAGCCGCAGCCCCTGGGAGCCTGGTTCCCTCTCCGATAGACAGCTCATCTGTCCTGGTTTAACCTGGGACTAAGGTTTCCTGGGATGGGAGATTTTCAGGGATCAACCCAAGACGGTTCTAGGCAAACTGGGGTAGTATGTCACCCCATTCTCCAAGCCCCACGAAATTCTCCTTATCCAAGTTCTCTAAAATAACTAAAAGTAGAGCTAAAATTTACCTTCAATCCTTGGACACATCTGGGAGGCTCAAGGGCTATTTACTATCATCAATAAATAAGAAGAAGCAAACAGCCAACATTTGCTCAGGATTTTCCAATTCAAGAAGTACTTTAAATTTATAGAATGAGCGTGTGGGGAATTCCTTTCCATTTATTCAGCACCCACTGACTGAGCCCCAGCGCTGGTATGGGAAATGCTAGTTCAGCAGCCGTGGCGAAAGCTCAGGGCTTTTGTCCCTCGTCCCCAGTGAGACCACAGAATCCTTTCATTCTGTGACCACCAGTTTAGCACAGTTTATGCCTTCTTATCTTGCACTTGTTAGAGGCTCATATAGAAAGGGTTCTCAGGTAGGAAGTAAAATATAAGCTTGAACTCTATGGAATTACCCTTTATCTGAATCCCAAACAACCAAATATTGGCTATTTCATATGGTTCAATCTGATAGTGGAGTGGATAAGTTCAGGCCACAGTGCAACTTGAGGCAACGTATTTAATTTCTCTGAGCCTCAGTTTCTCCTCTGAAAAATGGGAATCTTAAGAGCTCCTATGAGTCACTGTGGCTGATGAGATTAAATGAGATGAGCCATGTATGGTATCTCAGCAGTGCCTTGCACATAGTAGGTACTCTGAATCAGAGCTTTTATTATGAGTTTGTATCTCTGCATGTTTCTCATCTTTCTGAGCTAACTGTGGTCAGCGGCCCAGCAGGTGCCGGATGAATGCTTGTTAAATGAAGGAGCAGAAGCAAATGTGTGCATTTCCCTCCCCTGGCGTTTCCCAGATGACCTTGAACTCAGACAGGCCGCTTTTCCCCTCCACCAACCAAAGGTTTCACGCCCTTTCCTTGGAGGCCTCATGGTAAAACACCCTGTTTCCGACAGCTCCCCACAGGGGGCCTGATGGGTTTTGAGACATGTTTCCAGCCCCCCTATGGTTTCCAAAACATACAAATCATTCTGGCTGCACTTCTGTGTTTCATTACTAGGATTGCACATTTGAAAACAACAGAGGGTGAGGTTTAAAAGCAACATGCAATTTTTATTACATATATCTCCAAATCTGCCATTAGGCCCGTCCCTGCGGTGTTATTGACCTTGATTCTTTCTCATTTGCATCCTGCATTTTTCATCCTTTGGAATATGGTGTTTTGGGACTTCTCCATCATTAAGTGGATTTACAGCAATTTCCCTGTGTGTTTTCTCCAAGGGATTCTGTTATGAGATGCACATTAAATCTCCATTAATACCTCATTATCCGACTGATAAGATTACCATGATAATGAGGCAGAAATTCTAATTGTTTCACTTCTTATTGTGCCTTCCATTTAATCCTTTACTCTACCTGGAAGTTGGTGACGAGCTGGCGAGCACCAGGGTAAGAAAAGCTTTCCACCCGGAGGGTCAGAGGCTGGGATGATTCTGACCAATAGTGATTAGGGGAAAGAAAGAAATAATGTATTTCCTAGGCAAACAGTTTGGGGGTGGAAAGCCATGTGGGTTTGGGCCTGATTCGATTTAAAGAGCTCCTTTGCCCTTTGACACACACACAGAGCCATGAACACAGACATTTACGTGCATACATGTGCACACAACATGCACACATTCATACTCACACACACACACACCCCCAACATGCACACATGCACAACCACTCTGGTCTCTCTTTAAGTTCAAGAGAACCCTAGCCTCTTGCCCTCATGCGCTATTTTCCTACCAACGTGGACCCCACTCCAGACCATTCCTAGCTCCAGAGCACTCCGTGCACCTGCCTTCTAGACTAATGAACTCATCCGAGGATGAGTCAGGCACTGAGCTAGAATATACTGGGGGGTGGGAGAGGGGAAGGGGAGTGTGGAAGGGACTGAGGCAATGAGAGAAGAGACCTCTCCAAGGGAAAGCCTCCACTATGACTCTTGGTGAGGAGTGGTCCCAGCCAGGGCATTTTTGGGTCCCCTAAGTGTGCTCATCTGCTTCAAGTCAGGTCCTTCCATCTGTTGGGCAGGTCCCCTGAGAATGGTCCTGGTAACGCAGCCTTCCGGCTGCAGTGCTCAGAGTGCACTGAGCTTACTTGAACCTCTAGAAAATCTCTTGGAGTGGACTTGCTTGGACAGTAGAAGACACAGGTTCCCTATCAGCCTTTATCCTGAATCTTCTGCTTGGAGGTGGGCTCCCAATCCCACAAAAGCTTTGCCTTAGGGCAGAAAGCATTTTCAAGGCCTTTTTAGGAGTTTGGAAGCAGCTGAAAGGATGGGGAATGTCAGTGCAGAAAAGGTCTGTGGCTTTGAGAAACAGCACATCAGTAGGCCCAGTTCCTCAAGGGCTCCTGAGGGCAGGCCCTAACTGGAAGGAGGAAGCTGACCCCATTTGCACAGATCAGAATGGCAGCACCACTGCTGCAGGGGGATGAGTTAAGTAGTGCCCATGATTCCTATGACATCATTATAATAATGCATTCTTATCTTAGGTTTATGGCAAGGGATGCTGGCTTTCCAGTTGATTTCTTAAATAAAGTCATGTAAAGAAAATATTAAGCAAATAGTAGATTCAGTGATGGAATTTGTGAACGAGGCTCTTTGATATTAAGGTTTGGGCCACATTATAATGAAAAGATGAGGCTGGCCCACATCAAGCCCTGCAGGAGAATCCCTCTGTTTTTCACAAAGAACAAATTAAGTCAATTTCGTCTCCCTGGTGACTTTCTCCTGAATCCTGCTCCTGTCCCCTGCTCCAGTTTGGGCTGGCTGCTTTTCAGGCCCTCTGCGCAGCTGTCACCAAGGGGTCCCTTCACTTCTGTTCTATTTTGGATCCCCTGCTCTTTGGACCCCATGTCTTCTTTCTTGATATTCTATCCCACTTGGCAGATCACATCCTCAGTGGGGTTGGAAGCCCACCTCGAAGCAGAAGATTCAGAATAAAGGCTGATAGGGAGCCTGTGTCTTCTACTGCCCAAGCAACTCCACTCCAAGAGATTTGCTGGAGGTTCAAGGAGCCTCCCGAGAAGAACGAATAAAAGGTACACTTTCTCAGACCTTGCATGTTTATAAATGGCTTTATTTATTTCTTCAGCTTTCTTTAATGGCTTTATTCTATGCTCAATGTGATTGATCGATTGGCTGGGCATGAAATTCTAGGTGGCAAACCATTTTCTTGGAGAATTTTGAGGGCTATGCTGCATCATCTTCAACTTTCCATCATTGCTCTCTATCTTGTGAGAAATTCAAAGATCCGCTATGTGTGATCTTTTTTCCTCCCTGTGTTAATTTCCTAGTGCTAACATAACAAATTACCACAAACTTGGTGGCTTTAAACAAGAGATTTATTCTCTCAGAGTGCTAAGGCTAGCAGTCTGAAGTTAAGACGTCAGTACGGTTGATTCCTTCTGGAGGCTTTGAGGGAGAATCTGTTCCACGTCCTTCTCTTAATTTCTGGTGGTTGTTGACAATACTTGGCACTCCTTGGCTTGTAGGTGCATTACTCCAAACTCTGCCTCTGTTCACATGGCTTTCTTCCCTATGTGTCTTTACATGGCCTGTTTTTCTCTTTGTGTCTGGGTGTATCCTCCCCTTTTCTAAGGACACCAGTCCTTGGATTCGGGTTCCACCCTAATCCAGTATGACCTCATCTTAACTAATTACATCTGCAAAGACCTTATTTCCACATAAGGTCACAGTCTGAGGTTGTGGGTAGACAAGATTTGGGGGGTCACTATTCAACCACTACACTCCCCTCTTTGGAGATCCCCCACCCCGGGGTGGTAAAACTTCATGACGACGGGCCTTCACTCATTGTACTGGGGAACTAAAGGGCGCTTTCAGTTTGGAAACGCAATTCCTTCAGTTCCAGACATTAATTACATTACTTTTAAATTCTCTTTCCAGAATTCCCTATTGGTCTGACTGTGTATCACTTGGGTAAGTTCTTTATTTTTCATATTTTTCTTCCCTCTTTGCATGTTTTTTTTTCTTCTATTTTCTGAGAGAGTTCTTTTACTTTTTGTCATGAACCTTACGCAATGAGTTCTACAGTCCGTGGAAAAAGTAGCCAGCGACCTCATGGGACAGACACTTCTGTTACTCCCATTTTATGGATGAGGACACTGAGGCACAGAGAGTGGCACATGAGTGGCAGCAGCTATGCTTCACCAATAACTGAGCAGTCTCTTATTCAGCTGCCTCCACTTCTAAAACAACCCTGCCACTCATTCCCCCTTCCACCCCCCATGCTTTCTTTCCCTCCATGGAGCCCAGCACTGACTATCACGTACTCCTCGTTAGAATGTGAGCCCCAGGAGGGTGTTTTGCTCATGCTGTGTCTCCAGGATGGCATATGGCAGGTGCCCAGAAAATGTTTACTAAGTGAATGCAGAAACATGGGTCTGGGCTTGGAACCCCTTTTTCCAGGCCTGGCTCTAGGCCGGTCAGTACTGGGGCCCTGGAGATGAATCCAACTCATTCCATCCCTCAAGAGGCTCATAGCATGAGGGAAAAGTCATGGACACAAACAAGGGTAGACTTGGGTAGCCAGTGCTGGGACCAGGGGAAACTCTGAGATGCCACATCCAGCCAGATGAAGGGGTAGCGTGAAAATGAATGCAAAGCAACCATCCAGGTAAAGAAAGGTTTAAGAGAATGAGCTTGAGATTCAGAACACACCCGGGTTCAGACTCTGTTTCCACTGACTTAGCTGTGTGACCTATAGCAAGTGACTTCACCTCTCTGGTCTCATTCAGTCATATACAAAACGAGGAGAACAGCCCAAACCTTGTAGTGCTCTTGTGAGGATTAAATGAGCTGACACACATAAAGTATTTAATGGCAAGTGCTCAATAATGGGAGCCATTGACAGAAAAGAGAGAAGGGCATTCCAGCAGATGGGACAAAATACGCAAAGGCCTGGAGGCACAGAGGTTCGAATAAAAAAAAGCCCCAACTCTCCATTGCATGTCTAAAGCTATACATGAGCAGAGAGGCAGGGATGGGCAGGTAGGGACCTTCAATAACAGTAGCTGCGTTTATTGAGTATTTACTTCGTGCAAGGCCTGATGCTAACAGGGAAGTGGTGTGAGAAGGGGGCTGGGAGTGGAAGCTGGGCTGTGGCTGCAGAGGCCCCAGGGCTCAGTGGGACCATTGCCTATTAAATGCCCAGGCCAGACCTCCAGACATAGGTGCTGTGGCTGGTGTGTGTGGGTGACCTGGTAGTAGAGGAGCCCCCAGGACCCTGGCCCGGGGCTGCCTGCCAGCTTCCTAGTTACATGCCAACCGAGCAGAAGTCAGGGACAGACATGGAGAGGCAGCAGGGTCCTAAACCATTCTCAGTGAATTTGGGGGATGTCTCTGACCCTGTGAGGCCCATTAAACTCAATAACTCAGGATACCCTGGGGCGGGGGTTAAAATTAAGGTGTAATTTATATAGAGTAAAATTCACCCTTTTAGTTGTACAGGTCTGCAAGTTTTGACAAACAGATACAGTCAGGTAACCACCACCACGAGTGAGATGTTCTTTCACCCTCAAAATTCTGCTGTGTCCCTGGAAATCACTGATCTGTTTCCTGACCCTACTGTTTTGCCTTTTTCAGAAAGTCATATACATGGAATCCTATTGCCTTTTAAGACTTTCAGTTAGCATACTGTATCTGGGTGTCATCCATGTTGTTTCATGCATCCCTATCTGTTCTAGTTTGCTAGCTGGAATGCAATATACCAGAAACGGAATGGCTTTTAAAAACGGGAATTTAATAAGTTGCTAGTTTACAGTTCTAAGGCCGAGAAAATGTCCCAATTACAACAAGTCTAGAGAAATGTCCAATCAAAGGTACCCAGGGAAAGATACCTTGGTTCAAGAAGACCAGTGAAGTTCAGGGTTTCTCTCTCAAGTGAGAAGGCACGTGGCGAACACAGAGTTTCTCTCTCATCTGGAAGGGCACATGGTGAACACGGCGTCATCTGCTAGCTTTCTCTCCTGGCTTCCGGTTTCATGAAGCTCCCCGGGAGGCGTTTTCCTTCTTCATCTCCAAAGGTCACTGGCTTGTGGGCTCTCTGCTCTCAGGGTTATGTCCTTCTTCTTGTTCTCTCTGAATCGCTTTCTCCAAAATGTTTCCTCTTTTATAGGACTCCAGTAAACCAATCAAGACCCACCCAAATGGGTGGAGACATGTCGTCACCTAATCCAGTTTAACAACCACTCTTGACTAAATCACATCATCCAGGGAGATGATCCAATCACAGTTTCAAACATACAGTATTGAACAGGGATTATTCTACCTTTATGAAATGGGATTTTGGTTAAAACATGGATTTTCTAGGGGGTATACTTCCTTTCAAACCAGCACACTATCTCATTAGGTTTTTTTTTTTCCCTAAAGGATACAGTTTGTTTATCCATTCCCATGTGGGGGATATTTAGGTTGTTTCCAGGTTTAGGCAATTACGAATAGAGTTGAAAAGCATTTGCATATAGGTTTTTGTATGAAGATAGGTTTTCATTTTACTTGGGTAAATACCTATGAGTAGGATTGCTGGGCTGTATGATAAGTATATGTTTAACTTTATAAGAAACTGTCAAACTGTTTCCCAAGCGGGTTGTACCACTCTGGGATTTCCAGTAGCCATACGTTGAGCGTTCCATCTGCTCTGCTTCCTCACAGCACTTGGCCTTGTCAGTTTTTTTTTATTTTTTAGTCTTCCAATAGGTGGGCAGTGGTATCACACTACAGTGTTTTTGTGCTGTTTTTTTCTTTTGCTATTTTTAAAAATTTATTTCTAAATGTGGTAAAATAAATATAACTCATAAAAATAATGTCAAGTGCACAATTCTTTGAAATTAAATACATTTACAATTCTGTGTAACTTTCATTTCCAGACCATTTTCATCACCCTAAAACAGAATTTATGCTCATTTAGCAGTAATTCCCCATTTCCCCTTCCTGCAACCCCTGGTCACCACTATTCTGCTCTCAGTCTTTATGAATTTGCTTATTCTAAGTATTTCATATAAGAGAAATCATGCAATATTTGTCCTTTTGTGTCTGGCCTTTTGCACTCAGGATGATGTCTTCAAGGTTCATACAAGTTGTAGCAGGTACCAGGGCTTCACTTCATTACATGGCTGAATAAAATTCCATTGTATGGTGTGCTGGTGTGAAAATATTATGTGCCCCAGAGAAGCCATGTTTTAATCCTGATTCACCATTGTGGAAGCAGCCATTTCTTTTAAAGCTGATTCAATATTGCAGGTTGGAATCTTTTGATTATATTATCTCCATGGAGATGTGACACGTCCAATTGTGCGTATTAACTTTTGATTAGATGGAGATGTGACTCCACCCATTCCAGGTAGGTCTTGATTAGAATACTGGAATCCCTTAAAAGAGGATACATTCTGGAGAGAGTCAGAAGCCTCAGAGCTGGCAGAAACTTCAGAGCAGAGCCAACATGTGGAGAGCAGAGACACCGATGTTTGGAGATGCCTGGAGCCCAGCAGACGTTGCCCTGAGATATTAAGCAAGCCGGAACCTGGAGAAGCAGGTACCAGCCACGTGACTACCCAACTGACAAAGGTGTTCCTAACCCATGGACCTCCTTGAATTAAGGTAACCTCTTGTTGGTGCCTTAATTTGGTCATTTTCATTGTCTTAGAACTGTAAACTTGCCACTTATTAAATTCCCCTTTATAAAAGCCATTTCAGTTGTGGTATATCACATTCCAGCAGCTTGCAAACTAATACATATGGATACACCAAATTTTGTTTATTCATTCATATGTTAATTCACATTTTAGCTATTGTGAATACCACTGCAATGAACATTGGTGTACAAATATCTGTGCAAGTCCCTGCTTCCAGTCATGTTGGTGTTTATCTAGGAGAGGGATTGCTGGGTCATATAGTAACTCCATATATAATTTTTCGAGGAACTGCTGTACTGCTTCCACAATGCCTTCAACATTTTACATCCCCACCAACAATATAGATGCGCTCCTATTTGTTTGCATCCTCTCCAACACTTATTGCTTTCAGGTTTTTTTTATAATAGCCATCCTAGTGGGTGTGAAGTACTATTTCATTATAGTTTTTTTTTTTTTTTTTTTAATATGGGCAGGCACCGGGAATCGAACCGGGGTCCTCAGGCTTGGCAGGCAAGCATTCTTACCTGCTGAACCACCGTGGCCCGCCCTCATTATAGTTTTAATTTGCATTTTTCTAATGGTTAATGATATTGAGTATCTTTTCATATACTTATTAGCCATTTGAATATCTTCCTTGGAGAACTGTCTATTCAAATCCTTGGCCCATTTTTTTTTTCAATTTTATTGAGATATATTCACACACCACACAAATCATCCAAAGTATACCATAACTGACTCACAATGATCACATAGTTGTGCATACATCCCCATGAGGAATTTTAGAACATGTTTTAGTTTGCCAATGCTACTGAAATGTAATATACCAGAAATGGATCAGCCTTTATAAAGGGGATTTATTAAGTTACAAGATTACCATTCTAAGGCCCTAAAAATGCCCAAATTAAGGTATCCAGAGAAAGATACCTTGACTCCGAAAAAAGGCTTATGTCTTACATGGGAAGACACGTGGCTGGTGTCTGCTAGTCCTTGTTCCCGGTTCCACTGTTTCCAGCTTCTGATTCTAGCGGCTTCCTCTTTAAGTATCTGTGTGTTCTCACTTAGCAACTCCAGGGCAAAACACTGGGTTTCATCTCTTAGCTTAGCATTTCTGGGGGCTGGAGATTTCTCCTCTCCAGGCTTTTGGGTTCAAACAGCTCTCTCAGTTCCTTCTGCATCTCCAGATGTCTGATCTCTCTGCAGTCTGTGTTGTCTCCTTTAAGGGCTCCAGTAAACTAAGACCCATCTTGACTGGGCAGGGTCACATCTCCACCTAATCAAAAGGTCACACCCACAACTGAGTGTGTCACATCTCCATGGATACAACCTAACCAAGAGGTCTCACCCTACAATATTGGATCAGGATTAAAAGAATACAGCTGCATTCCAAACACAGTCAAGAGATTGTCCTGGAGGTTATTCTTACGCATTATATAGACATCACCTTTTTAGTTAAGATGTAATGGAGAGGCTGGAGGGAACTGCCTGAAAATGTAGAGCTGTGTTCCAGTAGCCATGTTTCTTGAAGATGATTGTATAATGATATAGTTTTCACAATGTGACTGTGTGATTGTGAAAACCTTGTGTCTGATTGCTCCTTTTATCTACTTTATTGACAGATAAGTAACACATATGGATTAAAATAAAGAAGCAGTTGGACATCCGGAGAAGATGGCAGCTTAGTAAGACGCACAGGTCTTAGTTCCTCCTCCAGAACAGCTACTAGGGAAGTAGAAACGGTACAGAACAGCTCCCGGAGCCACGTCAGAGACCAAAAAGACAGCGTACCCCTTTCTGGAATGGCTGACTGGCTGGGAGAACCCGCTGCGGTGAGCTCACGGAGGGGCGCGCGCTTCCCCGGGCCGGGGCGGCAGGAGGCCGGAGTCACTCCCTCCCTCCTTCCCGGGCCGGCTGGGAGAATTGGACAGGCGATCCCCTCAAGCCGCAGAAGCTGGCGCCCACCCCCCCCACGCACGGCCCCCCCGTACCAGCTGGGAGAATTGGATCGGAGATCCCCCAAGCCGCAGAGACCGGCGACCAGAATCCCTTCCAAACACGTGGCTTCCCGGTTCGGCTGGGAATGGTGGATAGGCACTCCCCCAAGCCGCTTCAGCTGACGACCCTCCCCCACAGCGAGAGTTTTCCAAAGTTAAAGAAGCCACAGCATCTTTTACTGGTGGGACCTGCAGACAGACGAGCGCCACGAGCGCCACATACTGGGCAGGATAAGAAAAACAGAGCCCAGAGATTTCACAGAAAAATCTTTCAACCTGCTGGGTCCCACACCCAGGGAAATCTGATTAAATGCCCAGATGCCAACAGAAAATAACGGATCACGCCTGGAAAATTGAAGATATGGCCCAGTCAAAGGAACAAACCAATAGTTCAAATGAGATACAGGAGCTGAGACAACTAATGCTGAATATACGAACAGAAATGGAAAACCTCTTCAAAAACCAAATCAATAAATTGAGGGAGGACATGAAGAAGACATGGGCTGAACAAAAAGAAGAAATAGAAAAACTGAAAAAACAAATCACAGAACTTATGGGAGTGAAGGACAAAGTAGAAAAGATGGAAAAACAATGGATACCTACAATGGTAGATTTAAAGAGACAGAAGCTAGAATTAGTGAATTGGAGGATGGAACATCTGAATTCCAAAAAGAAACAGAAACTATAGGGAAAAGAATGGAAAAATTTGAGCAGGGGATAAGGGAACTGAATGACAATATGAAGCGCACAAATATACGTGTTGTGGGTGTCCCAGAAGGAGAAGAGAAGGGAAAAGGAGGAGAAAAACTAATGAAGAAATTATCACTGAAAATTTCCCAACTCTTATGAAAGACCTAAAATTACAGATCCAAGAAGTGCAGCGCACCCCAAAGAGAATAGACCCAAATAGGCGTTCTCCAAGACACTTACTAGTTAGAATGTCAGAGGTCAAAGAGAAAGAGAGGATCTTGAAAGCAGCAAGAGAAAAACAATCCATCACATACAAGGGAAACCCAATAAGACTATGTGTAGATTTCTTAGCAGAAACCATGGAAGCTAGAAGACAGTGGGATGATATATTTAAATTACTAAAAGAGAAAAACTGCCAACCAAGACTTCTATATCCAGCAAAATTGTCCTTCAAAAATAAGGGAGAAATTAAAACATTTTCAAACAAAAAATCACTGAGAGAATTTGTGACCAAGAGACCAGCTCTGCAAGAAATACTAAAGGGAGCACTAGAGTCAGATACAAAAAGACAGAAGAGAGAGGTATGGAGAAGAGTGTAGAAAGAAGGAAAGTCAGATATGATATATATAATACAAAAGGCAAAATGGTAGAGGAAAATATTATCCAAACAGTAATAACACTAAATGTTAATGGACTGAATTCCAAAATCAAAAGGCATAGACTGGCAGAATGGATTAAAAAACAGGATCCTTCTATAGGCTGTCTACAGGAAACACATCTTAGACCCAAAGATAAACATAGGTTGAAAGTGAAAGGTTGGGAAAAGATATTTCATGCAAATAACCAGAAAAGAGCAGGAGTAGCTATACTAATATCCAACAAATTAGACTTCAAATGTAAAACAGTTAAAAGAGACAAAGAAGGAAACTATCTACTAATAAAAGGAACAATTAAACAAGAAGACATAACAATCATAAATATTTATGCACCGAACCAGAATGCCCCAAAATACGTGAGGAATACACTGCAAACACTGAAAAGGGAAATAGACACATATACCATAATAGTTGGAGACTTCAATTCACCACTCTCATCAATGGACAGAACATGTAGACAGAGGATCAATAAAGAAATAGAGAATCTGAATATTACTAGAAATGAGCTAGACTTAACAGACATTTATAGGACATTACATCCCACAACAGCAGGATACACCTTTTTCTCAAGTGCTCATGGATCATTCTCAAAGATAGACCATATGCTGGGTCACAAAGCAAGTCTTAACAAATTTAAAAAGATGGAAATCATACACAACACTTTCTCGGATCATAAAGGAATGAAGTTGGAAATCAATAATAGGCGGAGTGCCAGAAAATCCACAAATACGTGGAGGCTCAACAACACACTCTTAAACAACGAGTAGGTCAAGGAAGAAATTGCAAGAGAAATTAGTAAATATCTCGAGGTGAATGAAAATGAAAACACAACATATCAAAACCTATGGGACGCAGCAAAGGTAGTGCTAAGAGGGAAATTTATTGCCCTAAATGCCTATATCAGAAAAGAAGAAAAGGCAAAAATTCAGGAATTAACTGTCCACGTGGAAGAACTGGAGAAAGAACAGCAAGCTAACCCCAAAGCAAGCAAAAGGAAAGAAATAACAAAGATTAGAGCAGAAATAAATGAAATTGAAAACATGGAAAACAATAGAGAAAATCAATAAGACCAGAAGTTGGTTCTATGAGAAAATCAATAAGATTGATGGGCCCTTAGCAAGAGTGACAAAAAGAAGAAGAGAGAGGATGCAAATAAATAAGATCAGAAATGGAAGAGGAGACATAACCACTGACCTCACAGAAATAAAGGAGGTAATAACAGGATACTATGAACAACTTTACGCTAATAAATAAAACAATTTAGATGAAATGGACGGGTTCCTGGAAACACATGAACAACCAACTTTGACTCAAGAAGAAATAGATGACCTCAACAAACCAATCACAAGTAAAGAAATTGAATCAGTCATTCAAAAGCTTCCTAAAAAGAAAAGTCCAGGACCAGACGGCTTCACATGTGAATTTTATCAAACATTCCAGAAAGAATTAGTACCAACTCTCCTCAAACTCTTCAAAAAAAATTGAAGCGGAGGGAAAGCTACCTAATTCATTCTATGAAGCCAACATCACCCTCATACCAAAACCATGCAAAGATATTACAAAAAAAGAAAACTACAGGCCAATCTCTCTAATGAATATAGATGCAAAAATCCTCAACAAAATTCTAGCAAATCAAATCCAACAACACATTAAAAGAATTATACATCATGACCAAGTAGGATTCATCCCAGGTATGCAAGGATGGTTCAACATAAGAAAATCAATTAATGTAATACACCATATCAACAAATCAAAGCAGAAAAATCACATGATCATCTCAATTGATGAAGAGAAGGCATTTGACAAGATTCAACATCCTTTCCTGTTGAAAACACTTCAAAAGATAGGAATACAAGGGAACTTCCTTAAAATGATAGAGGGAATATATGAAAAACCCATAGCTAATATCATCCTCAATGGGGAAAAATTGAAAACTTTCCCCCTAAGATCAGGAACAAGACAAGGATGTCCACTATCACCACTATTATTCAACATTGTGTTGGAGGTTCTAGCCAGAGCAATTAGACAAGAAAAAGAAATACAAGGCATCAAAATTGGAAAGGAAGAAGTAAAACTGTCACTGTTTGCAGATGATATGATACTATACGTCGAAAACCTCGAAAAATCCACAACAAAACTACTAGAGCTAATAAATGAGTACAGCAAAGTAGCAGGTTACAAGATCAACATTCAAAAATCTGTAGCATTTCTATACACGAGCAATGAACAAGCTGAGGTGGAAATCAAGAAACGAATCCCATTTACAATTGCAATTAAAAGAATAAAATACCTAGGAATAAATTTAACTAAAGAGACAAAAAAACTATACAAAGAAAACTACAAAAAACTGTTAAAAGAAATCACAGAAGACCTAAATAGATGGAAGGGCATACCGTGTTCATGGATTGGAAGACTAAATATAGTTAAGATGTCAATCCTACCTGAATTGATTTACAGATTCAACGCAATACCAATAAAAATCCCAACAACTTACTTTTCAGAAATAGAAAAACCAATAAGCAAATTTATCTGGAAGGGCAGGGTGCCCCGAATTGCTAAAAGTATCTTGAGGAAAAAAAACGAAGCTGGAGGTCTCACACTGCCGGACTTTAAGGCATATTATGAAGCCACAGTGGTCAAAACAGCATGGTACTGGCATAAAGATAGATATATCGACCAATGGAATCGAATAGAGTGCTCAGATATAGACCCTCTCATCTATGGACATTTGATCTTTGATAAGGCAGTCAAGCCAATCCACCTGGGACAGAACAGACTCTTCAATAAATGGTGCCTAGAGAACTGGATATCCATATGCAAAAGAATGAAAGAAGACCCATATCTCACACCCTATACAAAAGTTAACTCAAAATGGATCAAAGATCTAAACATTAGGTCTAAGACCATAAAACAGTTAGAGGAAAATGTAGGGAGATATCTTATGAAACTTACAATTGGAGGCGGTTTATGGACCTTAAACCTAAAGCAAGAGCACTGAAGAAGGAAATAAATAAATGGGAGCTCCTCAAAATTAAACACTTTTGTGCATCAAAGAACTTCATCAAGAAAGTAGAAAGACAGCCTACACAATGGGAGATAGTATTTGGAAATGACATATCAGATAAAGGTCTAGTATCCAGAATTTATAAAGAGATTGTTCAACTCAACAACAACAAAAAGACAGCCAACCCAATTACAAAATGGGAAAAAGACTTGAACAGACACCTCTCAGAAGAGGAAATACAAATGGCCAAAAGGCACATGAAGAGATGCTCAATGTCCCTGGCCATTAGAGAAATGCAAATCAAAACCACAATGAGATATCATCTCACACCCACCAGAATGGCCATTATCAACAAAACAGAAAATGATAAGTGCTGGAGAGGATGCGGAGAAAGAGGCACACTTATCCACTGTTGGTGGGAATGTCAAATGGTGCAACCACTGTGGAAGGCAGTTTGGCGGTTCCTCAAAAAGCTGAATATAGAATTGCCATACCACCCAGCAATACCATTGCTGGGTATCTACTCAAAGGACTTAAGGGCAAAGACACAAACGGACATTTGCACACCAATGTTTATAGCAGCGTTATTTACAATTGCAAAGAGATGGAAACAGACAAAATGTCCATCAACAGACGAGTGGCTAAACAAACTGTGGTATATACATACGATGGAATATTATGCAGCTTTAAGACAGGATAAACTTATGAAGCATGTAATAACATGGATGGACCTAGAGAACATTATGCTGAGTGAGTCTAGCCAAAAACTAAAGGACAAATACTGTATGGTCCCACTGATGTGAACCGACATTCAAGAATAAACTTGGAATGTGTCATTGGTAACAGAGTCCTGCAGGAGTTAGAAACAGGGTAAGATAATGGGTAATTGGAGCTGAAGGGATACAGACTGTGCAACAGGACTAGATACAAAAACTCAAAAATGGACAGCACAATAATACCTAATTGTAATGTAATTATGTTAAAACACTGAATGAAGCTGCAAAAATAAATAAATAAATAATAGGGGGAACAAATGTTAAAATAAATTTAGTATATTGAAATGCTGGTGATCAGTGAGGCAGAAAGGAGGGGGGATGGTATATATAAATTTTTTTTTCTTTCATTTTTTGGATTGATGCAAATGTTCTGAGAGGTGATCATGGTGATGAATGTACAACTATGTGATGATATTGTGAGTTATCGATTATATTTCAAGAATGGGATGATCATATGGTAAGAATGTTCATGTTTGTATGTTTTATGTTTTAAAAAATTAAAAACAAAAACAAAAACTAGTTTTCATCATAGGGAACAAATTCTGTGCTTGGCCAGCTGGACACTGTCCATCCATTGGGGAATTTTTCAGGTTTTTGGAGCTCTAATGAACTCTTGTTGGTTCATGTCTTTTACAGTAACTCCAGGGGAAAGAGCACTGCTTCTCTTCTTAATAGCACAGTCTGGCCTCTAGTTAACCCTAGGAAGCAGGAATGGTGCCTCACACTGGATTCCACAACCTTAATACTGTGGATCCATTCACTAAAGCCCCCAGACCCAATATTATTAAAATTGTTCATTTCAATATTTTTGAAATTAATGACTTTGCTATTATAAATTCTGTTCAGTGTCATCATTTCAATAGTCTCTCAGATTCAGTTTGCTTTCATTGCTGAGGAGACACAATATCTCTACCAGACTGCCCATGGGTACCTCCACAGCCCTGCCATCACACACAATCCACAGACAAGATTTAACAGCTTCCACCTCACTCCAGGAACACAGGTATGGTATTATATTGATAATACCCTCCTATGGGGAGATTCATCTGTCCCTCATTAAGGACATATACTCAGAAAAGAACTTACAAAAAGGGGATGGGCCATTGCCCTACACAGAATACAAACCCCTGCCACCTTGGTTAAATTCCAAAAAATTATTTGATCAGCTGAGGGCCATTCCATCCCCAACCCTGTCCAGAAACAGCTTGTGAACCTTTCAAAAGCCACAACATTCCCTAGTCCTTTTTGGGTTCTGGAGGCAACATATTCCTCCAGTAAAGATAACGACATGGGTAAATAAAAATGCCAGTACTAGTGCATATTTGGTTTGTAACTTCACATTTTACTTCCAACAGGATTTAAAAGGCAAATGCATCAAAAAGTAATGATAAATCAATGGTTTTGAACTCATATAAATATGTAATTTGTGACAAGAACTATACAAAGGTGGGGCTTTGGAGGCGTATAGGAACATAATCTGTGTATACTATTGAAGTTAAATTGATACCAAACAAAACAAGATTGTTATAGATTTAGGATGTTAAATTTAAATACATGGTAACTACAGAGAAAAAAAAAAAGAATATGACTGTTCCCACAATTTAATCCTATTGTGTAGGATTAAAAAAGATCATGGCTTTTCTGGGGTACATAACAGTTTCAAAACAGCATATTCCACTCTCTAGACCCCCAAAAGAGATGTTCTTTCCATATACAAAATATATTCACTCCATCACAATATCACAAAAGTCTCGAACCATTTCAGTAACAATTCAAATACCATACAAAGACAGAAACAGTACAAAAATCTCATCAAAGTCAGTTACAGGCATGATTTGTTCTAAGGCAAAAATTCTCCTCTGGCTGTGGACCTGTGAAACTTAGAGCAAGTTATCTGCTTTCAATGTACAAAGGAGGGACAGTCATAGGATAAACATTTGCATTGCCATAGGGAGAAAAATGAAAGGAAAACAGGGGTCACCAGACCCAAACAGTTCCAAAAACCTGCAGGGCAAACTCCATTAGATTTCAAAGTCTGAGAGTCACTTATTATCCTTGGGGCATGGGGGAGCGATAGTCCCACCCTTTCTAAGGGCTTACACAGTGGCTCTGTTCTCTCCAATGCTGGGGTGAGGGTTGCAACCTTGGGGAATTTTGGGGAGACCACTTTTTTCTCGACTCCACCCTCCCCAAGCATTAGGGCAGCACGTGGACTCTATTCTATCTCTGGGCACATGCTCAGACTCCTCAGAGTAATGTTGTGGCAGCCAGGCTCCCCTCAAACCCCAAGAAATGTGCTCCACCCTCTCTGGGGCCTAAGGCACCCAAACTCTTACTGAACATCAGGGTGGAAGGACTGCCCTCTGAGTTCAGGGCAAACTCACCCTTTTCATGTGGACAGGTGGGTCCATTCTCCTGGCCTGAGGTATCTTGACTTCAGACCTTAGCTTCCATGGTTCTGCCTTTGAAGCCATTTTTCCTTCAATCTGTCCCTTTATATCCGTTTTAGTCCAGACCAGCAGTGGTTCTGTTTATACAGGTCTTGCAAAAAAAATTGTTGGTTTAGCACGTAGCATTCAGGGACCAAAGCCATCAGGAAACAGGACCTTCTACAAATCCTTTCTGGATAACTCCATCTCCAATCCTGGCTTTTTCTGAAATGGCTGACTAGTTTCTTGTTTGGTTAAATCCTCAGATAGGGCCCTAGCCACTGGGGTCTTTCTGGAAGCCCAGAGTTTTTCAGACCATCAATTTGTGGTTTCTTTGTACCCAAGAGTTCAGTTCTCAACTTATTCTTTTCTTGTAACATTTTACTATAAGCTGCAAGAAGAAGGCAAGCTACATTTTCCACATTTAGTCTGGAAATTTCCTCAGCTAGGTATCCCAGCTGGTTGCTTTTAAATTATCCTTCTATCAAGCACCAGGACTCAATTTTGCCAAAATCTCTGCCATTTTAAAATAAGGGTCACCTTTCTTCAAGTTTGCAATGACATATTCTCATTTCTGTCTAAGTTCTCATTGGAAGTATCTTTACAGTCCATTATTTCTGTTCACAGTCTCTTCAAATTTTCTAGGCCTTCTCAAGTTTCTCACAACTCTTCCAGAATATTCCTCTTATCCATGTAAAAAGTTGTTCCCACATATTTGGTATTTGCAGACTGCACAACCTCACTTTTCTGGTACCAAATCTGTTCTGATTTGCTAAAGCTGTCAGAATTCAATATACCAGAAATTGACCAGCTTTTACAAAAGGCACTTATCAAGTTACAAGTTACAATTCTACGGCCATCTGTGCCATTTTGAAAGGATTTATACCCTAGAAAAGCCATATTTTAATCCTGATCCATTTTGTGGAGGCAACCATTTCTTTTCATTCCTATTCAGTATGGTAGTTTGGAGACTTGATTAGATTATCTCCACAGAGATGTGGCTTGCCCAATTGTGGGTATTAACATTTGATTAGAGGGAGATGTGACTCCACCCATTCCAGGTGGGTCTTGATTAGTTTACTGGAATCCTTTAAAAGGAAAAAGCTTCAGCACCACAAGAACCATGAAAGCCTTAGCAGCCATAGACCTTTAGAGATGAAGAAGGAAAACACTCCTGGGAGAGCGTCATGAAACAAGGAGCCTGGAGGGAAAGCTAGCAGACATTGTCGTGTTCACCATGTGTGTTTCTGGTTGAGAGAGAAACCCTGAACATCACTGGCCTTCCTGAGCTAAAGTATCGTTCCCTGGATGCCTTAGACTGGATATTTCTATAGCCCTGCTTTAATTTAATGAAGGACATCTTCACAGTCTTAGAACTGTAAATTCGCAACTTATTAAATTCCCCTTTTTAAAAGCCATTCTGTTTCTGGTATATCACATTCTAGCAGCTTTCAAACTAGAACACCATGAAAATATCCAAATTAGGGTATCAGCAAGAGGATACTTTTACTCAAGAAAGGCCAAATTCCATCTGGGTTATTCTGTCAGCTGGGAGGTCACATGATGACATCTGCTGGCCCTTTGCTCCTGTTTTCTGTGATTTCAGCTCCTGGTAACAGTGGCCTCTTCTCTTAGCTTCTGTCTCCAAGCATCTCCAAATATCTCTGTCTATGTCAGTTCTCCAAGCATCTCTAAATGTCTGTCTGTGTGAGTTCTGAACTCTTTATTCATGAGCTCTCTTAAAGACACCAGTAAACTAATGAAGACCTACCTTGAATGGGTGGAGTCACATCTCCATCTAACCAAAATGTAACATCCACAGTTGGGTACATGACATCTTCATGGAAACAATCTAATCAAAAGGTCCCACCCTACAGTATTGGATCAGATTAAAAGAATATGGCTGTCCCCACAAGACTGGATTAGGATTAAAAGAACACGGCTTTTCTGGGGTACATACAGTTTCAAACCAGCACACTCCAGAACAGAAATAAGAATAAAGAATAAAACCCAAATCCTCCAATATCTGATCCCCTACTATTGTTGATCATAATAGTAAATTTTTTACTGATGATGAAAGAATATTAAAATATTACTCTTAAATATAGTCCATAGTTTGCAATAGCTATGTTTTTTCGCATTTACCCTATTTGTGTATGAGGTCTAAAAATATATATATATTTTTAGTAGTTCATGCAAGAATATATTTACATACATGATTTTAAACAACCACTTTCAATCAAATTCACATCATTATTATCTATAATCCCAATAACTTGCTACCATCACCTCTATCCATTCCCAAACATTTGATTTCAATTTTGTTAACACTTCTGAACATATTAATAAACTGCTTCCCCTTCTCTAGCTTTTTTATCTCTAGGTATCCCATATTCTATATTTTAAGACTCTCAGTTTGTCTGTTCTAGTTGATTCATATTAGTGAAATCATACAACATCTCTCCTTTTGTGTATGGCTTATTTTACTCAGCATTATGTCCTCAAGTTTCATCCATGTTGCCACCTGATTCAGGATCTCATCCCTTATTACTGCTGTATAAGATTCCATTATATGTGTATACCACATTTTGTTTATTCACTCATCTGTTGATGGACTCTTGGATTGTTTCCATCTATTGGCAATTGTGAATAATGTCACTATGAACATTGGGGTACAAATGTCTCTTTGTGCCCGTTTTCAGATCTTCTGGGTATATACTGAGTAGTGGAATTCCTGGGGCATAGGGCAACTCAATATAGGATTCTGAAGAACCACCAAACTGCCTTCCACAGTGGTTGTACCATTTTAAATTACCACTAGCAGTGAGTAAGTATTCCTATTTCTCCACATCATCTCCAACATTTGTAGTTTCTTGTTTGTTTAATAGCAGTCATTCTTACTGGTCTGAGCTGATACCTCATTGCTGTTTTGATTTGCACTTCCTTAATAGCTAATGAAGATGAACATCTTTTCATGTGCTTTTTAGCCAATTGTATTTCTTCCTTGGAAAAATGTCTATTCATATCTTTTTGCACCTTTTTTAATTGGTTTGATGGTCCTTTAGTTGTTCAGTTGTAGGGTTTCTTTACATATACTGGACATCAAGCCCTTATCAGATATATGGTTACCAAATATTCTCTCCCATTGAGTTGGCTGCCTCTTCACGTTTTTTGACCAAGTCCTTTGAAGCACAAAAGTGTTCAGTCTTGAAGAGTTCCTATTTATCTAATTTTTTTTTCTTTAATTGCTTGTGCTTTGTGTATAAGGTCTAAAAAACTACCTCCTATCACTAGGTCTTGAAGTTATTTCCCTATATTTTCTTCTAGGAGTTTTATGGTATTGGCTCTTATTTTAGGTCTTTGACCCACTTTGAGTTAATTTTTGTTTAAGGTGTGATACAGGGGTCCTCTTTCATTTCTTTGGATATGGATATCTAGTTTCCCAGCCCCATTTATTGAAGAGACTATTCTATCTCAGTTCAGTGGATTTGGAGGTGTCGTCAAAGGTCAATTGATGGATTATTGAATTGTAATGGTTCAGATGGAAGAATTCCAGGAAAAGCATAAGTCTTATCTGGCATATGGGTCTTGGGCCCCATTCCTCACCCCCTGACCTGCACCCTCCCATGGAGGAGAGCAGTGAGGAGTATGGTTGTGCCAACAGCCAGAATCTCAAGAAAGTGAACTGAAAAGTAGTGCTGTTTTCAATCAGTGACAATCCACTTGCCCAACAGTTGACCTCAGGTTTTCAGTTATCTCTAGCATCAGCTAGCTCAAATATATTGCTTCCTTCAGTTCCAGCCGTAGCTATTTAGGTTGTTTGTTCTGGGTGTAAAAAAATACTTTATAAGGGACAAAGCATATCACAAGACAGGATCTTCTCAGCTCTTTTGCTCCACATGTTGCATCACCACATATTTTTATCTGTCTGCTTACAAACTCCTCCCAAGAAAAACTGCACAAACTGCTCCAAAGACATTTTAAATCCAAAGGATGTGATCACAACCCAATTTGAAAATTCCTCTCCTAGCAAAGATTTCTGTAGCCAGTCCTCTTATGAGTTAAAGATGCTATTCTCTTATGAGTTAAAATAAAAGCATGTTGTTAGCACATACACCAATAGCATTTTAACTAAGTGCAGTATGTGTCCGAAGAATGTTGACATTCGATTTGAAGTTAAATATTAAAATGGATTACATGGTGATGTACTTTGTAGTGATGCCTACTTTTCAAGATTTCTGCCAACAACCTTACCATGAACTTCTGTGAGAACTGTGGGACTGTGGGAGCTATTTGCCAAAGGAGTTCTGGTCCTTGCCATCTCAGAACGTTTTTATTTCAACGAGTGTCATGGCATATAAGCAGAATTCAGCTCAAACTCCTCCATATGCACTAGGGAAATCATTGAGGCCTTTGGCTGAAATGATTGAGACAACAGGTGATTCAGGAAAAATAGAGATTTCCTGTCCCATTAATTGCTTCTGTGCTTACAGAGTTAAGACAGTTACTTCCTCATGTGTTCAAGTTTCATGTCATAGTTGTAAAACTTCAGCAATACCCTAGTATCACCTAGCTAGGTCAAATGGAACTATTTACAGCTTCTGCAGCTCCACGTGTGTGTTTACTTTCAGAATTTATTCAACAAAGCAAAAGGAACAAGCTCTTCAGTGGTGCTCCCGTCTCAGGGCCAAGTGGTTGTAAGTTCTCCCTCCAGTTCAGCAGGGTCAGCAGGAGGAGGTGACACCCCTGCCACTTCTCCCAGCTCCATCAGTAGCCCTGCTGCCCCCAGTCTCCAGTCTCTTGCTGAATGATCCCAGCACGTTGCTTTAACCCATGGAATTGCTAAACTCAAGTGTCAGCAGTGCAACCATCTGTTTATCACAAAACCAGAGTTTCTTGCTACAAGGGTAAAATGTTTCTGTTTTGTGGCAGGTCTTGCTCTGATGAATATAAAAGGAAAAATAAAGCTGTGGCAAAGTGTGAATACCGTAAACTTCAGAGAGTTATAAAGGAGATGGCGATTCTCAGGGGTTGACAAGGCGTTTTGGAGTGAAGTTTGCAAAACCTTTGGCATGTGACTTTGGAGAACAGGGGGAGAACTACTGCAAGATTTGTAGTTATTGTTCACAGACATTCTCTAATTTGGTAGAAGATTGATTGGAGGGCAAGTTAGAAGAGTTTTGCTGTGAAGACTGCATGACCAAATTTACAGTTCTGTTTTATCAGATGGCCAAGTTGTAAATGACAGGGTAAGCTAAATGAATCCATAAAATGGCGAGGCAACATCTAACATTTCTGTAGCCTATTTTGTATCTTGGAGTTCTGCAATCAGCAAATTATGAATGAGCCTCTTTAACAAAATAAATATCTCCAACATGAAAACTGCTTCTTGGAGCTCCTTCTCCAAGGATAGACACAACACCAATTATTACTAGCATGGTGTCATTGGCAAAAACACCTGCTGCTCAGCCCACAGGGAACACTAACAGTGTTTTGTTGTTGTCGTTGTTTTGTTTGTTTGCTTGTTTAGTTTTCAAAGCACTCTTCAACTAGTAGTTACAGGACAGATCCCAGAGTTTGTCATGGGCTACCATACCTCCTCTCAGATTTTTCCTTCTAGCTGCTACAGAACATAGGAGACTAGAAGGGATAAATATATATATTTTTAATCATCACAATTAAATCATTTTTCTTTTTGTAAAAAATAACATACATATAAAAAAGCAATAAATTTCAAAGCACAGCACAACCATTGGCTGTAGAACAGATTTCAGAGTTTGGTATGGGTTATAATTCCACAATTTGAGGTTTTTATTTCTAGCTGCTCTAAGATACTGGAGATTAAAAGAAACATCAATTCAATGATTCAGCAATCACATGTTTGTTAAACCCTACGTTCTCTGTATTTACTCCACCATCACCTTTGATCTTTCTATCCACTCTTTAGGGGTATTTGGTTTATGGCCATTCTAACTTTTACATGTCAGAAGGGGCTGTCAAATAATATGGGGTAGGGAGATGGAACTAGCTGATGTTCTGGAGAGGCTGGGCCCTCTAGGTTTCATAATTATCTGATCCAGGGACTCATCTGGAGGTTGCAGGTTTCTGGAAAGCTATGCTAATGAATGGAATCTTTGTAGAATCTTATATATTGCCTTACGTGTTCTTTAGGATTGGTTGGAATGGTTTGGGTTGGGGTTTGGCAAGTTATGATAGGTAGCAATATCTAACTGGAGCTTGCGTAAGAGAGCCTCTCGGTGCTATGTGAACTCTCTCAGCCACTGATACTACATTAGTTACACTTCTTTTCCTCCTTTTGGTCAGGCTGGAATTGTTCATTCCATGGTGCCAGGGCTGGACTCATCCAGGAATCATCTCCCACGCTGTCAGGGAGATTTTCACCCGTGGATGTCATGTCTCATGTAGAGGGCAGGGCAATGACTTCACTTGCAGAGTTGGGCTTAGAGAGACTGAGGCCACATCTGAGCAACAAAAGAAGTAACTCTTAGACATACCTGTAGGTAGGCTAAGTTTCTCTGCTACATACATAAGCTTCACAAGAGTAAGTCTCAAGATCAAGGGCTTCGCCTATTGATTTGGGTGTCCCTAATGTTTGACACAGTATCAGGGGTTTCCCTGGTGGTAAAGTTTAATAGTTTCATATTTTTTTCCCATCCCTCAAACTAACAGTGTTTTCTTTTCACATGGGCAGGCGCCAGGAAGCGAACCCAGGTCTCCGGCATGGCAGGCAAGAATTCTGCCACTGAGCCACCATCGTACCGCCCACAACAGTGTTTTAAAAGGTGCAGTTACTGAAGAGGCAGCAAAGATCATTGAAGATATAAGTTTTATTGTTAATATTTTTCTTGATATTGCCACTTGTGCTTACTGTCTTTTGGATATAGCCTTCTAATATATATCTGGGTACAGTTCTGTTTGCAGCTTAGTCTTCAAAAAAGTAGAGTTATGCTGTGCACTAACTTTTGTTTCTGAATCTAGTGTGACCTCAGATCATTAATAAGAATGTATTTTCTGACTCATCTTAGACTTGTTTTCTGCTTTCTTTGTGTAAATACTTGTTAATTCCATCTGGACGCTTATTTTCTTCTTTTACTACATTCAAGTATTTTCCTTTTAGACTAAAAAGGCTTTTGAAAGTTCAGCATAGTGTTGTTCTACGTAGGTTTGAATCATGTGAGGCTGAAAATGTACAAAATAAAAATATATTTAAATTTCCCACTTATTGTCTTAAATTTGAAATATTATGGAACTTTCATAAATGAAATTTTCAGGAAATGCATAATTTGATAGTTGGCAGGTTGAAAGGATTGTAAACACCGTTTTTGTTGCTTTGTGTCAGCATCATTTTAGCAAGGAAACAAAATTTCCATCATCCTTTACAAGTATCACATGAACCTCATTGGGTTAATGTTTTTGGTGACTGCTGTGCTGCTATCTTAACATTTGTTATTAATATAATTAAAAGTTTTTTCCGTACTATAAAAAAGCCAATTGACCAAAGATCTGAGGGTCTATTTTGGAATTCTCAATTTGATTCCATTGATCAATATGCCTGTCTTTGTGCCAAAACCATGCTGTTTTGACCACAGTGGCTTTATAATAAGCTTTAAAGTCAGAATGTGTAAGTCCTCCCACTTTGTTCTTTTTTGGATGCTTTTGGCTAGGCCCCTTTCCCTTCCAAATAAATTTAATAACTAACTTTTCCAAGTCTGCAAAGTAGGTTGTTAGGATTTTGATTGGTATTGCATTGCATATGTAGATCATTGGGTAGAGTCGACATCTTAACCACACTTAGCCTTCCTATCCATGAACAGAGAATGTCCTTCCATCTTTTTAGGTCTTCTTTGATTTCTTTTAGCAATGTTTTGTAGTTTTTTGGTACATCCTCTGTTCAAGTTTTTTCTTAGATATTTGATTCTTTTAGTTGCTATTACGAATGGAATTTTTTTCTTAATTGCCTCCTTGGTTAAGTCATTACTAGTGTACAGAAATACTACTGATTTTTGCACATTAATCTTGTATACCACCACTTTATTTGGTCAAATAGCTTTGTCATAGATTTCTTGGGATTTTCCAAATATAGGATCATGTCATCTGCAAATAATAAGAGTTTTACTTCTTCCTTTTCAATTTGGATGTCTCATTTCTTTTTCTTGCCTGATTGCTCTAGCTAGAACTTCTAGCACGATGTTGAATATGAGTGGTGACAGAGGGCATCCTTGTCTCATTCCTGATCTTAGGGGCTCACCACTTAAGTACAATGCTGGCTGTGGGTTTTTCATATATACCCTTTATCAAATTGAGGAAGTTTCCTTTGATTCCTACCTTTTGAAGTGTTCTTATCAAGAAAGGATGCTGAATTTTGTCGGATGCCTTTTCCATGTAAATCAAGATGATCATGTGATTTTTCCCTTTCATTTTGTTAATGTGTTGTATTATATTGATTGATTATCTTGTGTTGAACCACTCTTGCATGCCTGGAATAAACCTCACTTGGTTGTGGTGTATGATTTGCATTTTGTTGAGAATTTTTGCATTTAAATTCATTAGAGAGATTGGTCTGTAGTTTTCCTCTTGTATCTTATCAGATTTTGGTAGAAGAGTGATGGTTTCCTCATAGAATGAGTTAGGTAGCATTCTCTTTTCTTCAATTTTTGCAAGCGTTTGGGCAGGAAAGGTGTTAATTCCTCTTGGAATGTTTGGTAAAATTCCTTGGCCCATTGTTAAACTAGGTTGTCTTTTTGTTGTTGAGTTGTAAGAATTTATATATATATAAATATATATATATTCTGAATATTAAACCTTTATCCAATATATGGTTTCCAAATATTTTCTTGCATTCAATAGATTGTCTTTCCACTTACTTGCTAATGTCCTTTGATCCACAAACATTTTTATTTTATTTTGATTTATCATTTATCTATTTTCTTTTGTTACTTGTACTTTGGGTATAAAATTTTAAAATCTATAGCCTACTACAAGATCCTGAAGACATTCCTCTATGTTTTCTTTTAAGAGTTTTAAAATATTAGTCCTTACATTTAGTTCATTTATCAACTATGGATTAATTTTTACATATTTTTGCATATTCTTTTGCATGTAGCTTTCCAGTTACCCAGCACCATTTATTGAAGAGACTATTCTTTCCCCATTGAATGGACCTGGCACCTTGTTGAAAATCAACAGGCTACACATGTGTGGATTTAACTCAGGACACTCAATTCTATTCTTTTGGTCTATTTGTCTATAATTATGCCAGTACCACATTGTTTTAATTGCTGTAGTTTTGTAGTAAGTTTTGAAATCAGGAAATGTGAATCCTACAATTTTGTTCTTTTTCTAAATTGTTTTGGCTATTCAGGGCCACTTACAATTCTATATGAATGACATGATCAGCTTTTCCATTTCTGCAAAAAGGATATTGGATTTTTTTAAAAAAATATTTTTATTGAGAAATCTTCACACACATATATACTATATGTGGTATGCAATCAATGCCTCATAATATCATCACATAGTTGTATATTCATCACCATAATCATTTTTTTGAACATTTGCATCATTTCAGAAAAAGAAAGAAAAAGAAAAAAGAAAGAACTCATACATACCCTACCCCTTACCCCTCCCTCTCATTGACCACTAGTATTTCCATCTACTGAATTTATTTTACCCTTTGTCCCCCTATTATTTGTTTATTTATTATCCTTTTTTTCACTCATCTGTCTATACCCTGGATAAAAGGAACATCAGACACAAGGTTTTCACAATCACACAGTCACATTTTAAAAGTTACATCTTTATACAACTGTCTTCAAGAATCAAGGCTACTAGAATCAAGGCTACTAGAACACAGCTCAATAGTTTCAGGTACTTCCCTCCAGTCACTCAAATACACCATAAACTGAAAAGGGATAGCTATATAATGCCTAAGAATAACCTCCAGGGTAACCTCTCGACTCTGTTTAATACTCTCAGCCACTGAAACTTTATTTTGACTCATTTCTCTCTTCCCCCTTTTGGCTAAGAAGGCTTTCTCAATCCTTGGATGTCGGGTTCCAGTTATCCCAGGATTTCTGTCCCATGTTGCCAGGGAGATTGACACCCCTGGAAGTCATGTCCTATGTAGGGGGGAGGGCAGTGAGTTCACCTGCCAAGTTGGCCTAGAGAGAGAGGCTACATCTAAGCAACAAAAGAGGTTCTCTGGGGGTGACTCTTAGACCTATTTTTTTTTATTAATTAAAAAAATTAACAACAAACGAACAAAACAATAAGATATCGTTCCATTCTACATATATGATCAGTAATTCTTAATATCATCACATAGTTGCATATTCATCATTTCTTAGAACATTTACATCGATTTAGAAAAAGAAATAAAAAGACAACAGAAAAAGAAATAAAACAATAATAGAGAAAAAAAAGTTATACATACCATACCCCTTACCCCTCGCTTTCATTTACCACTAGCATTTCAAACTAAATTTATTTTAACATTTGTTCCCCTATTATTTATTTTTATTCCATATGTTCTACTTTTTTGTTGATATGGTAGATAAAAGGAGCATCAGACACAAGGTTTTCACATTCACAGAGTCACATTGTGAAAGCTATATCATTGTTCAATTAGACATAATTTTAAGTAGGCTTAGCCTGTCCTTTGCAGAAATAAGTTTCATAGGGGCGAACCCAAGATTGATGGCTCAGTCTGTTGATTTGCTTGCGAGAATATTAGAAATTCTCCAAGTGGGGAAGTTGAATATTTCCTCCTATCTCCCGAGTCCCCCAGGGGGACTTTGCAAATACTTCATTAATCACTGTCCAAATTACTCTAGAATGTATGTGGGCATCACACTAACCTGGACAAACCAAGAAAATCTCATGCTCTATTCAAGATCCCTGTACTTATGGTGTTCAACTAAACTGACCATATAAGTTAAACTAGGAAATGGACTACCCAAAATATAAATTCTGCACCAAATAAACATCTCTCCCTTTAGTCTCACACAGAAGTCAAAGTTTTAAAATATGGACAATATCATCCTTTACCCTGTATTCTGATATACCTTAGTCCTATCCAGTTCAGCTTCATTCATATCTCTACTTGAAGTCTAAGCACTTTTTCAACTTTTTAAACAGGCTACTGGAATTTTGATAGGGATTGCACTGAATCTGTAGATCACTTTAGGAAGAGTTGATATCATAACAATATTAAGTCTTCTAATCTGTGAACACAGGATGTCTTTCAATTTATTTAAGTCGTCTTTAATGTTTTTCAGCAGTTTTTTAAAAACATATTTTATTGTGAAATATAACATATATACAAAAAAGTGGTAAATTTCAAAGTATATTTTACAAGTAATGATAGAACAAATGTCAATTTGTATAGTATGAGTTACAGTTTCAGGTATTTCTAGCTGCTCTAAGACACAGGAGACTAAAAAGAAATGTCAATATAATGATTCAGTATTCATACTCATTTGTTAAGTCCTGTCTTCTCTATTACAACTCCTCCTTTTCCTTTGATCCTTCTCCCATTCTTTAGGGATATTTGGGTAATGACCATTCTAAGTTGAAAATGGATATTGACATTATGGGGTAAGGGGATGTAACTGTCTGATGCTCTTGGAGAAAATGGTAACTCTGGATTTCAGGGCTTATTTGGCCTAGGACTCATTTGGAGGTTTAAGGTTTCTGAAAAATAACTTATTGAGTGAAACTTTTATAGAATCTCAGATACAGCCCTCAGTATTCTTTAGGGTTTACAGGAATATGGTTGGTTGGGGCTTCACATACCACAGCAATTAGCAATATCTATCAGCAATGTTTTATAGTTCTCAGTGTACGAGCCTTTCACCTCCTTGGTTTAATTTATTCCTAGGTAATTTATTCTTTTAGATCTACTATAAATGGATTATTTTGATTTCCTTTTCAGGTTGTGTGGTAGTTAGATTCAGCTGTCAACTTGGCCAGGTGAACGTACCTAGTTTTGTTGCTGCGGACATGAGCCAATGGTATGTGAACCTCATCTGTTGCTGATTTACATCTGCAGTCAGCTAGGAGGTGTGCCTGCTGCAACAAAGGACGTTTGACTTAATTGACTGGTGCTTAAATGAGAGACCGCAACGTAGCACAGCCTAAGCAGCTCAGCATACCACATCTCAGCACTCGCAGCTCAGCCCGGGCCTTTGGAGATGCAGAAAGAACTCACCCCGGGGAAAGTTGTTGGAACCCAGGAGCCTGGAGAGAAGGCCAGCAGAGACCATCTTGTGCCTTCCCACGTAAGAAAGAACCTCAGTGGAAAGTTAGCTGCCTTTCCTCCGAAGAACTAACAAAATAAATCCCCTTTTATTGAAAGCCAATCCGTCTCTGGTATGTTGCATTCTGGCAGCTAGCAAACTAGAACAGCACTTATGACAAAAACTAAGTTCATGGAGCTTTAGGTCTGAAGTAAGTCTCAAGATCTCAAGAACTGATATATGGGCTAAATCATTCAAACAATGATTCCGGCAGCTAGCAAACTAGAACAGGTTGTATATTATTGGTGTATGGGAACCGAGCTGACTTCTGTATGTTTATTTTGTGTCCTGCAACTTTGCTGGATGTATTTATTAGTCCTATTATCTTTGTTGTAGATTTTTCAGGATTTTCTATATATATCGAATTATACCATCTGTGAATAGGCTTCTTCCTTTCCAGCTGGGATGCTTTTTATTTCCTTCTCTCGCCTGATTGCTCTGACTAGATCTTCCAATACAATGTTGGATAACAGTGGTGACAGCGGGCATCCTTGTCTTGTTCCTGATCTTAAGGGGAAAGCTTTCAGTCTTTCACCATTGAGTATATTTGCTGTGAGCTTTTCATAAATGCCCTTTATCATGTTGAGAAAGTTCTCTTCTATTCCTAGTTTTCTGAGTGTGTTTTTAAATCATGAAAGGATGTTGGATGTTGTCAAATGCCCTTTCTGCATCAACTGACATGATTGTGTGGTTTTTGTCCTTCATTCTGTTAATGTGGTGTAATACACCGATTTCCTTCTGAGGCTAGGTTATACAAGGCGGTGGAGCTTGTATGATACATTGATTTTCTTATGCTGAAGCATCTTTGCATTCCAGGAATTAATCCCACTTGATCATTGTGATGGTTTGAAGTTCTATGTACCCCAGAAAAGTACGTTCTTAAAGTCAATCCATTCCTGTATACGTGGACCTAATGTATGTAGGATCTTTTGCTGAGTAGAATATTAACTTAAGATGTGGCCCCCCTCATTCAGGGGGGTCTTAGACCTTTATCCTCTGCAGACCATTTTGAAAGAATGAAATACAGACAAAGAGAAAGTCACAAAAGCAAGAAGCTGGAAGCAATAAACCCCAGCAGATGCTTGCCAAGTGACAGAGGAGTCCAGCACCCCCAGCAGCCAGTCTTCAGATAGAAAACATCATCTTGACGATGGCTTGATCTGGACATTTTCACGGCTTCACAACTGTAAGCTTGGAAGTTAATAATGACCCATAGTTAAAGTCAATGCATTTTACGGTATCTGCTTTGAGTAGCTTAGGAAACCTAGAACAAACATGATCAATTTCATCTCTGCCACCATACCACTTTGCTCTTGAGCCCATTGAGCAAGAACAGGAATGAATGGGGAAAGAAGACTAAGAGCCACCTAATGGGTTACCATGTCCATGCAATTTTGAGGATCCTTGTCTGCTGATATTCATACTCTGTGCCCATTAGCAAGGTATATCCACGTACCTTTCCCCAACCCTCCAATCAGTGCTCTTTCCAAGTTCCTGGCTCTCCAGCCAAACTGTTAGCCACTCCGCATGAATTAGTTAGTGTATATCCATACTTCTGGCCATATCTCCTTCAAGTTAAAATTAATAACCAGATACACTGCTCAAAGTTCTGACCACTGGTTGGAATCTCCTCATCACTGTTTTTCAAGGCCATCCCTGAGAGCTGTAGCACTGCAATTGTCCTGATATCCAGAGACCCACTAAGTTTATACCTCTTTCTTTATAGCAGGGTTATTCAGATGCAGCAATGTTCTTTTACTTTAGAAGGGGTCTCTTAGAAGAAGTATCTCAACATGCCCTAGGTCACTCAGACTTTTTCTGGGGATTTTTTTCCCCATCCTCTGGTACTTACACGTCTTACCAGGGTATTTAGAGTAGTTGTTAGTTCTTCCTTACCAGCTCTAATTGGCAAACTAGCACCAATGTAATGGGCTACTGTGATGGCCTGTTGAAGGGAAAGGCAATCATGGTCCCTGCAGTCCAGATTATGAAATAGGACTAGATAGTTGATATAATCCTGGTAGGATAGTGACATACATCCTACAGCTTTGACAGCTGAAAGCAAACTATTTCTGATAAGATAAAAGGTATCAGATGTACTGATTAGCTCCAGCAAGATATCACATCTGGAACAGTAGCTGCAATTGGAATCTACTGCCATTCTCTGACATCTATCTGTCTTCTGTGTAGGCCCAAAAGATGAGATGAAGGGGAATATGGTGGGAACCACCACTCCTGCATCCTTCAAGTTCTTGGTGGTGGTACCAATCTCTGCAATCTCTCCAGAATGTTGTTTGCTTCTGGTTTACTATTTTGGTAGGGGTATTTCCTTTGACCTTTCCTATCATAATAGTCCTCACTCCACAGTTCAGGGAACTGCCAGTTGCTGAATATGACAATTTCAATTATGATTCCAGAACTGGGAAAAGAACCTTGAGTTGTATTTATGGATCCATTGGGAAACTGTGAGCCTGACCTGAGCAAAATTCTCCTACTTACCTGATCTTCTGTGCTATTTTTTTTCACATTTTATTCTGTTATTTTAAAAACACGGCCATACATTCTTTGACATTTCTCCCATCAAGAGAATTCCTGTGAATCTGGATGGGCTTGGGACTGCTTTAGCCAATAGACTACAACAGAAATGATGCCATGTGACTTCAGAGGCTAGGTTATACAAGGTGGTGGAGCTTCTACCTTGTTTGCTGGTACACTTGGTCATGATACCCTGAGTTACCATGGAAGGAGTTTGACTTCTTTGAGACTGCTATTTGAGGCACTCTGGTTGACATTTCCATCTGAGCCCAGTCTTCCAGCCATTCCAGCCAAAGCACCAGATATGTGAGAGAAGTTGTCTTGGACTCTTCAGAACAGCCTACCACCAGTTCAGTACAATCAAACTGATCTCAGTTGATGTCATAAGGAATGGAAGAATTTCCTACTGAGCCCAGCCTGAGCTTCTGACCCACAAAATAACAAGATACAATAAAACAGTGGTTGTTTTAAAGACAGCAAGTTTTGGAGTGATTTGTTACAGAGCAGGAGATATCCAGAATACCTCCAGAAACCCTCGTTCTGACTGGTGGACCCCATTGTGGGTCCTCAGGAATCAGTATTAGAGTCAGCATCCAATAATTTTTTTTAAATCTGCTTCCCACCCCCTCTCCAATGCACAGTTACCCTGCTAAATGGCCTCAGGTTCTCTTGGGGAAAACTAGGAAGACGGTTTACAGTATACACTTTTGGCTGTGTTGGCAGGTCCTAAAAGGGATCCAGTCTCCCCTTTCATTCAAGGGGCTCTAAGTCTATGAACTGCTCAAGTGTGAGAACTGGGGGAGGAGGCTACAGTTCTCTATAATGTTGATTCAGCTCAGGCTTCTGTTCACAAGACCTAGAGCTTTTCTACTTATACAAGTCAAGATTTTATTAGGATTTCCACTAATTTCAGTCTTGAGGGCACATGATTAATTAGCCAGCACCAAAGATCTCTGTATCTCAAACCCTTCTGACTGCTGCTTTAGCTCTGCTGTCCATTACAGCAACCATAGACCTAACTCATCTTGTCTTTGGAGGTTAAGCAATACCACTTGACACCTGGATCAGTGCCATCCCAGGATCCCATTGTCCCCACTGGATTCTGGGCTCCATATTCTATGGCAGCATTTTCCACCCATCATTTCTATCCTGCAGAAAATACACAACACAGAGTTCTTCAAAGCTCCAGGGTTCCCCTTACCAATATAGTTCTTAACTTAAAGCCTTGGTGAGTGTATCCTCTTGGCTCCCCGGGGGTGGGGGACCATAGTGAAGGGAAGAGTGAGTAGGCCTTGAAAAATAAATCCACTCCAGCTTTCCAATTTCTCTTAGCCTGTGAATACTTTCTTCTACACTATACCAGGGAAATTCTGGCATCTCAGCTTCACTCTGTATAGACCTCCTTTGGGTCAAGGTTTCAATGTACCAACCAAGAAAGCACTTAGAACCACCCTCAGCTGCTCAAGCTTACTCAACAAATTCGGAATCTCTGTTTGGTACACACACTTACATCAATAAATTCAGTCAGATCTAACATTATATTCCTTCCACCCAGATCCAACACCCTACAGTTCATTCCCCTACATATTCTCCAGTTGATAAAAAGGGAAACATATTGTAATTCTTTTGGTGTATATGATGCTTCCTCATGAGTCACACTTGGTACCTGATTTCCTGGGGATTGCCAGGTCTTGAGTCTGGTTTATAGATCTAGAAGCAATGTGATGCTTTTGGTTCAAGGTATCATTCAATTCAATTCAACGCCATTTCAAAGCAGTTATATAAAATAAGTCTGATCTACTGCAAATTTCTTTTTGGTTATACTGTTTATCATTCCAGTTATAAGAATGTAAAAGAGTAGCCAGACTACTTGGACAAGTGACTTCAGACAAGTCACTTAAACCTTTCTGTGCCTTAGTTTCCATATCTGAAAAATAAGGATAAAAATTCTTCATAAAGTTGTTGCAGGGATGAAATAGGTTAATATATGTAAACATGTGTCTGGGACATAGTAAGTCCTTTATAAGTGCTAGCTCTCATTAAAACAATAATAGAATTCTTCCTAAAAGTGGTTCAAATATTAAAGATTGGCATCAGAGCAAGATTGGAGGGTAGGTGCTGTGACTTAATCAAGGCATCAAGAACCAGACTCTTTCCATATTGCACTCAACCCTTCTCCATGTGTTAGTGATTTCTCCTCTCTTCATGGCAGGAAGGCTGTGTTAACTCTAGAACAAAAAGTCCCTAAATGACCAGCACCCCAAACAGGAAATAAGAGGATGGAGGGCTGTATTTCTTTTTCTGGAGTGATACAAATGTTCTAAAAATGATCATGGTGATGAATACACAACTATGTGATGGTACTGTGAGCCATTAATTGTATACCATGTATATACTATATGCATGTGAAGATTTGTCCATAAAAATTTAAAAACAATAAAAAAAAAAAAAAAGAAGCAATGTGAGCTGGAGGGCTAAGTCTCAAGGAAGATTATCATTCCCTTGGAAGGAAACTAACTAAGAAGCCATTACAGGTTCTCCAGGAAAAGGAAGAGTAACTTCCTTAGAAGGGAATGAAGGGACTCCTTCTACTGGCAAAAAAGGTTGGTAGGATTTGGGACTCGAGGTCCTCAGCTTCACTGTAATCTGCTCATGCTCCCATCTGTGCTGGTTTGAAAGGATTATGCTCCCTAGAAAAGCCATGTTTTAATCCACAAAATGGTTTGTGGAAGCAGCCATTTCTTTTAATCCCTATCCAGCACATAGGTCGGAAACTTGATTAGATTATCTCCACAGAGATGTGACTTGCCCAATTATGGGTATTAACTTTTGATTAGAGGGAGATGTGACTCCACCCATTCCAGGTAGGTCTTGATGAGTTTATTGGAATTCTTTAAAAGAGGAAACATTTTTTGGAAAGAGCAGCAGAGCCATGAGAGAGCCATGAGAACCATGAGAGCCCATGCAGTCAAACACATTTGGAAATGAAGAAGGAAAATGTCCCTGGGGGAGCTTCATGAAACAAGCCTGGAGAGAAAGCTAGCAGACGTTGCCATGTTTGCCATGTGCCTTTCCAGCTGAGAGGCAGACTTTGAACTTCATCGGCCTTTTTTGAGTGAAGGTGACCTCTTGTTGGTGCCTTAATTTGGACATTTTATAGATTTGCTTTAATTGGGACATTTTCACGGCCTTAGAACTGTAAACTTGCAATTTATTAAATTCCCCTTTTTAAAAATCGTTCCATTTCTGGTATATCACATTTCAGCAGCTTGCAAACTAGAACACCATTCCAATATTTAGGGTTTTACTGCTTCTCATTTCATGCCCTAAATTTAGCATTACAGGCTTGAAAGCTTATGAATTCAATTAGCATTGTCATTAATTCAGCCACCTGTAGGATTGGACTTCAGGTTTACTTTTCAGAAATCTCAACTCTGGAGCTATAGGAGATAAGGTTTTCTTTTAGGACAAACACAGAAGTTTTCAGGTCGCTCATTCAGACATTGATCTGGGAATTAAAGCCCTGAGATTATCACTCCCCCCACCCCATCCCAAGTTTGCCAGTACACTTAGAAGCAACCCACCAATCCTACAGTACTATTCTCTGTTTCCACTAACAGCACCTAACTGGTCACCCAGAACCTGCTATAGGCACTTGATTGCAGGAATCTAATGGGGATAATTTAAGTAACTGCTTTAACAGCACATGCCGTGGACCACCAGCATCCCCTTTACCCCTGGCAACAGGGTCATCAATACCTCTAGATCACTCAGATTGGAGAACTAATGCCAGGTTCCCATGCTTAAGGTTTTGTTCCTTTTGGACAATCACCAGAACCAATAACTATATCAATCAGGGTTTGGTCAGGGACACAAAGGCACTGTGAGTATTATGGGATGTAGATGAGAGGTACTGAACCCTACACACCTGTAGGAGATGCTGGGAGGTACAGGTCTAGTCAGGGGACTTGGAGGATGAGAGAAAGAGCCTCCACAGGGAATCAGAAAACCTGGCATGTCCAGCTGCTAAAGAGGGATGTGAAGGGTGCTCCTGGTGCCATCTATGGGTGGCTATTGCTCTGTGTTGTTTCTGCGTCTGTGGGTTATTGGCCAGGAAATGGGACTGCTATTGGTCAGGAGGGTCAGCAGTTAGGAGTGAAAGCTGGATATGGAACAAAGAAAAGCACGGCTAAGCTGGAACTCACAGGGCACTGCTGGGTCTGTTACCACATCTGACTACTATGACTTTCAAAGAGTAATCATTGCTGCTTCACTTCTGCTTTCCAAATATTATATAAATTTCTCCTTTGGCCAACTTTAAGTTTCCCTGAAAGCCATACAGAAAGGCTTTCAGGGAAAAGCACTTCCCAGCTTAACAAAGTTGACTGGTGCAATCCAGGCATCTCTCTACCTGGAACTGGCTCCCCTCCTCTTCCGAGGCTGGTTCAGGGATCTCTGCAGGGCTTCTTGATCCCAGCACCTTCCCCATTTCTGCCTGGGGGCTTTCACTCCTAACTGCCCTGTCCCCTGCACCTGGCGCAGGCCTGGTACAGAGCAGCACTCAATACATGTTTAACAAATGGATGAATGAATGAATGATGCCCCATTGGTGCCAGGTCCTGTGCTGGGTGTGGGAACACAGAGAGAAAAGCCAGAGCTCTGCCCTTGAGGAGGCTAGCTGCTAACACAATTATTGAACACTTATTCTTTCCTGGGTTCTGGCCTACAGGCTAGGTGTGGAATGAGGGAGGCTGAGATGAAAGGCACTCACATGCCAGCGAGAAATGAGCTGACCCATGAAGGCCCATAAATAACAGTAATGTGCTTGGGTGAATATGTTCAGGGCCCTCGAACAAACCTAGCAAGACGTGATTGACAGTTCAGAGGAAGCAAAGCCACTGCCAGCTGGCAAACTGAGGAGGACTTTCTGCAGGAGATGGCACGGCAGGTGAAGGGGTGAGGGGGTGAGGGGGAGCTGTGGAACAGGTGGAGTTTAGGTATGGCGGGTGCAGTCCAGACAGAGGGAATGGTTTGTGCTGATGTAAGGAGGAAGAAAGCCTGAGGCACATACCAGAAATGGTGAGGAGTTTTTCCATTCCTTTTTTTTTTTGATGAAATTCACATAACATACAATTAACATTTCAAAGCGTACAGCAGTGGCATTTAGTATATTTACAATGTGGTGCAACCACAACTTCTCTATAGCTTCAAAATTATGTCTTCACCCCAGAAAAAACATCATATACCCCCAAACACTCTCCATTCCCACCTAATCTGCTTTCTTTCACTATAGATTTGCCTATTCTGGATATATCATATAAAAAGAATCATAGGGAGAGTTTTTGCTTGGTGGAGATAGAATATTTGTAAATAAAATTTAAAAAGAGAAAAGAATTATATTACGTGACTTTTTGTGTTTGGCTTCTTTCACTTAGGATAATGTTTATAAGGTTTATCCTAGTTGTAGCATGTATTAGAACGTCACTCCTTTTCCTGGCTGAATAATATTCCATTGTATGGATATACCACATTTTATTTCTCCATTCATCTATTGATGGACACTTGTGCTGCTTCCACCTCTTGGCTATTGTGAATAATGCTGCTGTGAACACTAGAGTACAAATATCTGTCCTAACTCCCACTTTTAATTCCTTTGTGTATAAACACAGAAATGAGATTGTTGTGTCGTATGGTAGGTTCTATGTTTAACTTTCTGAGGAAGTACCAAACTGTTTTCCACAACAGCTGCATTATTTTACATTTCCACCAACAATTTATAAAGGTTTCTATTTGTCTATACCCTCTCCAGCACTTGCCTTCTGTTTTTTTTAATAATAGCTGTTCTAATGGGTATGAAATGGTATTTCATTGCAGCTTTGGTTTCCATTTACCTAACAGCTAACAATGCTGAATTTAAAAGACAATTACATAACACCTATTGTACCCAAAGTCAAAACATACTTTATGTAAGCAATTTATACAGCCAATGATGCATGACTTATTTAACCAATCAGAACATAACTGATACAACAGAAAGCGATAAAAATGAGAGGCATACCCAGATTGTCCAGACTCCCTGTGCTGGTCTGAAAGGATGTATATATTAGAAAAGCCATGTTTTAATCCTAATCCCATTTTGTAAAGGCAGCCATTTCTTCTAATCCCTAGTCAACACTCTATATTTGAAACTTTAATTAGATCATCTCCCTGGAGATGTGACTCAATCAAGAGTGGGTATTAAACTTTATTAGATGGAGACGTGACTCCACCCATTTGGGTGGGTCTTAATTAGCTTACTGGAATCCAATAAAAGAGGAAACATTTTGGAGAATGAGAGAGATTCAAAGACAGCAGAGAATGCTGTAGCACCACAAAGCAGAGAGTCTACCAGCCAGCGACCTTTGGAGATGAAGAAGGAAAACATCTCCCGGGGAGCTTCATGAAAGGAAGCCAGGAGAGAAAGCTAGCAGATGACGCCGTGTTCGCCATGTGCCCTTCCAGATGAGAGAAGCCCTGACTGTGTTCAACATGTGACTTCTCACTTGAGAGAGAAACCCTGGACTTCATTGGCCTTCTTGAACCAAGGTGTCTTTCCATGGATGGCTTTGATTGGACATTTCCATGGACTTGTTTTAATCGGGACATTTTCTTGGCCTTAGAACTGTAAACTAGCAACTTATTAAATTTCCTTTTTTAAAAGTCATTCTGTTTCTGGTATATTGCATTTTGGCAGTTAGCAAACTAGAACACTCCCCAACTAGCATAAAAGCCTGGACTGTCAGATCACAAAGAACACTGACTCCCTGCATCTCTCTGGAGTGTGCTGACCTGCCCACAGACCATCATATAATGAGAATTAGGTAACTGTGACCTCAAGTGAAGATCAGGTCAAAGACATCAGTGTGTGTGTGAGGCCTCTAGGAGCGGAGCACTATGTGGGAATGGCAGCAGCCTGGGCAGCAAGAAAGACCAGTCCACCCCAGGCAACGTAGTATGTACCTTCCATCCCCAACTGCTTACTTGCAATTACCATTTAATTTGCTGAAAGAAATACGGTGAGAAAGGGGGGGGGGGGTGGAGGGAGAGGAGAGGAAGGGAACGGGAGGGAGGGAGAGAGAGAGGGGGAAAAGAAAGAAAGAAAGAGGAGAGAGAGAGGGAAGAAGAAAGAAAAAAAGAAGGGGGAAAAGAAAGAGAAAGTAAAAGAAAAGTAAGTTTGGTGCAGCAGAAGCCGTCAGATCCCCATCATGTCCCTTTTGGCCTTACTTGGTGGCTCACACAGGCCCACTTCTATATGCTAGCTTCTACCTCTCTTTGTCCAAGAGCTTTCTCTGACATCCAGAGCTGCTCTCTGAGTGTGTGCCCTTCAGGCTGGGGTACTGAGAAGTAAGGCCCAGCTCCTAGGTGCAGCCACTAAAGGCTGACAATGCTCTGTCTCCCTCACGCTTTGAGTGGGAAACTCTGAGGTGCGTGTTCTCTATTGTTTCCCAGATTCCCCAGTGGAATTGAGCTCTAACTACCCTCAGGCATTACCTGCTTGGTAACTGCGGCAGACCAAATTTCCCCTCATGCTCTTCTTACAGTGGATTACTGACATTGCTCCATCCTAGGACCTGGGCAGACCTTCATAACTGGCAGTGGGAATGGCACTGCATGAATTCTGAGGCTGCTCATAAAAGCCAACATGGCTTCTACTGGCTCTCCCTCCTCTTGGGATGCTCGGCCCTGGAACTCAACCACCATGTTGTAAAGAGCTCAGGCCACCTGCAGAGGCCACACATGGGGGTTGGCTTCCACACAGAGGCTGATAACCCTAGTTAGGCCTCCAATGACAGCCAGCATCAACTGCTAGACATGTATGAATGAGTGACCTTCAGATGATTCCAGACCCTAGCCTTTGAGATTCCAGCTGAGGTCCCAGGCATTGTCGGGCAGAGGCAAATAGTCACTGTGGTGCCCCATCTGAATTCCAGACCCACAGAAATCATGAGAATAAATAAGTATCTAAATAAACAAATAACTATTGTTACTTATTTAACTATTATTGTTTTAAGCCACTAGATTCTGGAGTGGTTTGTTATGCAGCAATAAATAACCTTTATTTGCTGCTTCTCCTTCCTTGTCTTATTGCCCAATCCCTTTTCCTGGGATTGCCTTCCAAATAAACTAGCTGTGCTCCAGTTCTTATCAGAGTCTGCTTCTTATCCCAAGACAACCTATTATTTGGAAAAGATACACATGGAAAAAGGATGAACAGAAAATATTGAGAGTGCTTCTCTGAAGACGGCTTTAAGAAACAGAAACTTTGCAATTTATATAATATATGCCTGAATTATTTACATTTTAAATAATTCTTCATTATCATTTTTAAAATATTAAAAATTTCCATAAACCCATGAGTCAGGTCTCATTAGGTCCAATGCCAGATTGAGTGAGCTGGTCTCTGGGGAGGAGGCAAGCTCCAGGCTTTGTGCCCCCAGCTGGCAGCTGAGCTGGGATGTGGCAGCCTCTTGAGCGGCCCCGTGGTCACTTCTGAGGTCACTGTCACCCAAGGCCTTGCTCCTGGCATGCAGCCTGCACCTACACTGCACAGGTATGGCTGACACATGTGGCTGGCGGGTGTGGTGGATGGACGTGGCTGGCTCAGACACTTTCGTTATGGACCAGCTTGCAAGCACCTCCCCTTTCCCAGTCCCAAGCAGAATTGCCGGGCGAGGGTTAATCAACATTCAGTCATGTTTCCAAGTTTAAATGGAGCATTTGTTTAATTATGTGTAAGTAGCAATACATTGTGGCCATTATCTAAATCACTATTTTATTTCCTGGATGTGGTTTCATAATGCAGGGTTTCTGCTCCAGCCTAGCATCATTAACAGAGAAGAGTTAATGAATATAAAAGCGTAAAGGCTAATTACACTTTAATTTACAATCATGGTCTCATTTTGGGACCACATGAAATCTGTTTTGAAAACAATTAAATAAAAAAACCTGCTCTTGCCCTGGTAAGTGGAGGGACCCCGGCCAGAAGCCCAGCTCTGTCTGCCATGTCGTGGCTGGGCGGCATTGGCTGGCACCGAGCCTCTCCCTGGCGCCATTACTGGGAGGCTGGTGAGGCCAAGTTCAGCGCCCTGTGACTCTTGTCTTTTGTTTCCAGCAATTTCCCTCTTGCTTTCAGCGTTTGCTTTCGTGGCTGCCAGGGAGAGTTGGGGGTGCCCCACCCAGAGCTCCTGTGGTCTGACCCACTGCTCTGACATAACCTCATGTAGAGGAGAGCTGCTTGGAAGTATCCTGTGTATTTAAAGGTGACGGTGATGGAAAGTGGGGGTGGAGGGGGACACTGACATTTACTGAGTTCCTGCTGTGTACCAGGCACTATACTGGGTACTTTTACATATATTATTTGCTCTTCGAAATTGCTGATCAACAGCAATTAGTCCCCTTAAAATTTGAATTTAATGGAACTAAATTTTTAATGGAATTGTGGAATCACTGTTAATTTTCTAATAATGGCATCATCCTTATTCTCAGATGAAAAGAAGTTTTGGGGTAATCTCAGCTTGCCTGGCCTGTTGTGACAAACACCACACAATGAGCTGACCTAAGCAATGGGAATTCATTGTCTCACGGTGGGCAGCTAAAAGTCCAAAATCAAAATCTGAAAGGCCATGCTTCCTCCTGGAGCCTGTGGCGTCCGAGCTGGCTTGCTGCCATCCTCGGGGGTCCTTCGCTTGTACCTCCACCTCCCATCCCGTGGGAATCTGACCCCTTGATCTTCTCTCGTGGCTTCTATTGACTGTGCCTGAATTTCCTCTGCTTTATAAGGACTCTGGTCAGATGGATTAAGGCTCCACTCTGACTCAATCTGGCCTGCTCTGAACGAGATATCTGAAGGTCCTATTCACAACCAGTCCATTGCTTAGCTAATTAATCACATCTTCAAAGGTCCTCTTTGTAAATGCATTCACACCCTAGCCTGCAGCTGAGTATCCCAGGTGCCTGCTTAGGGCCAACGGAGGGCCCTGGGGAAGACAGGAGGGCAGGTGGAATGAAAGGCCAGGGCATTTCTCCGCCTTTCCCTCTGCTCTAAGCAATGTCTCTGACAGAGGTTGTGTCACGTCTAGGGCTCCAGCTTCCCCCGGGTGGGTCTGCCTTGGTCCCAGCTTCTGCCAGGTAGGCCCCTGCAAACCCTACCTCCTCCCTTTATCCCCCTTACCCCCAAACCAGGGGTGAAAGCAGCTTCCAGCTGCCATACTCTCTGGTATCTAGTTTGGGTTTTCTGCTCTCTCTCATCTGTGTAGTTGATTTTCTCTGTTCAAATACTGTTGTCCTGGTGGAATGCTGACTACTACATATTCATTATCTCATTTCATCCCTGAAACGCCCCTACGAGGGAGGTATTAGCTTTCCCACTTTGCAGATGAGGAAACTGATGCTCAGAGAAGCTAAATAATATGCCCTCAAATCCACAGCTCGTTACACACCTCAGAAGCCAAGCTGCATAATCACTACATTTTACATTACCACTTTTCATAATCACGTACATAGCTAGAAAGAAAAGCTATGTTTAAAAAGCACAAAAACATCCTGACCTCCAGGCCCTTCCAGCTGGGTAAGTACAGACACAGGGCTGGGTGGCCCGGGCAGGCCTGGGACCTTCTTGGGTAGGTTCAGCCGCTCACTGCCCCAGGGCAGCTCAGGGACTTGCCCTGAATCCCGGCGAGTCTCCTCACCAACTGTGAGACCTTGGGCACCAGGCTTCATGTCCTGAGAGAACCCACGTCTGGGAGGTGACCTCCAGGACGATGGCCCTGCTCCCAGCAGAGCCAGGCACATATGAGGCCTCAGGGAACGGTGGTTGAGTGAATTTGCAATGGTCGAAGTGCCCACACATGGCCTGGTGCTGTCACAGGCACTACGCCCAGTGAGTCCCCTTGCTCTGGGGATGGCGGCTGCTGGCGCCGGGGTGGAGAGGCGGGACGCGGGTGCTGTGATGCGCGAATACCAACCTCAGTCCCTGTGGGATCCATGGCTGGTTTCCGTCCATTCACTCATGATACTCCGTTCTTCAAAAATAGTTTGACAGGAATATCCATGAAACTTTGCGCTGCTTATATTTTCTGATACCCGTGGGGGACAAAATACTCCTGGGAGACCCTGGGACACCGCCCCTCCCCCCACGTGGGACGCGGGGTCCCGGGCAGCGCGGCCCCCGGGGAGGGCGGGTCTGCGCTCAGATTGTTTCTCCCCGCAGCTTAGCCTGGGGACACCGGGCAAATGACTTCGCCTCCCAAAGCCTCAGCTTTCTTACCTCAGAAATGGGATAATCAGGGTCCGTAGTTGAGGGGTCACTGCCCGGCTTCCTTCTGTTAACGCAGGCAAAGCCTCGGGGCAGAGGCCGGGACTGGTGGCGGGCAGCGCTGGCGGCTGTGGTTAGGCTCCGATATTGTGACAGCGTCAGTTCGTCACCAGCCCCGTCGGCGGTCCCGTGCGGCTCGCCGGGGGCGGCCGGGGGCGAGCGCGGGGGCGCAGGGGTCCCCCGGCGCCGGGGTGAGGCGAGGGCGGCCCCCGTGACGGCCGAGGGGTGGAGCTTGGCGGGCGGCCCGGAGCCCCGCAGGAGCCGCGGAGGTCCGGCGGGCGGAGGGCAGCACTCGCCCCGGCTGCCGACGCCGAAACTTTGCCGCAGTCACCGCGCCGCCGCCGCCGCCGCCGCGGGTTGGGGCTGCGGGGGTCCGGGGAGGTGCCTGAGTCCCTGGTGACCTTCCACCCCTGGTCCCCGCGGCTCCGCCGCCTCGGCCCATTACATCCCCTTTGCGGAGCCAGAGCAGACTTCCCCTTCCGGGCACTGAGGGAGTTGACTGGAGACTGAGTGGCGGCATCCGAGGAACCCGGATGCGCTGCTGTGTGATGCTGAGCAGCTGCTTAACCTCTCTGAGCCTCAGTTGCCTTAGGTGTAGAATGGCGATAAGGATGATAGTTACCACATGGACTCGGTCCTCTGACCAGCCCTTACTGAGCTCCTGGCTGGGCCAAGCGCAGGGCTAGGCGGTGGGAAGGCAGCTGGGAGCAGTTGAGCCAACACCTGTCCCTGTGGGCCTGGCATTATGGGGGGTGATGGCTGTTATAACAAAGGTAATAATGGCCACGTTTACTGAGACCCCAGCAAGAGCAAGGTGAGGGGCTAAGTGCTTTTTCCGCCCTCATCAAGCATCTCTGGGGTGAGCCCCGTCATTGCCCCATGTTAATGTGACATCCAAGCTCACCCACTGTGAGTTGGCAGAGCAGAGGCTCTAACCTAGGCTGGGGTGACTCAGAGCATGGGTACCTAGCTCCTTGGTGACACAGCCTACACCTGCCTCAGATTCCTCAACTCTACCCTGTTGTGGGGTTGATTGAAGATTCACCAGTGTAATGTGAAATGGCCAGCATCGTGCTGACTCACAGTGTTCACTCTTTGAGGGTTGCAATCCAAACTGCGCAAGCCCTTTTGGTACCTTTGAAAGTTCTGTATCTGTAATGTTTGGGTTGGGGCACACCTGATACCACCTCTGGGGCAGGGCTGACTTTCTTGGCCCCCTCTCACCCTCCACTGGCAGGAACCCCCCTTATTCTGCTTCAGTCCCTCTCTGGGCTGGTGGGACTGACAGCTTTTTGCCATTTTTGGCTTGATTCCCGTAGAGCTGCAGTGCACAGTTATCTGTGCCAGGGGCACCATTCATATCACAGACATGGTAGATTTTCCAAAGTCAGGACAATTTTCTGAAAGATAGGAGTAAAGTGGAAGGAAGGATGCCTTTTCCTAATTCTCACAGCGCTATCTTGCGAAGCAGAAAGGTTTCTACTTTGGGAGAATGGCAACTCTGGCTGGTGAACTCCTATTCATCCATCAAAGCACAGCTCCAGCAGTGTCTCCCAAAGATGACTTTGTCAACCTCCTATGCTGGAATCATTGCCCAAGTCCCCACCCAGCACTCTCCTGGCTCCTTGTTCCTCTCTACTAGAGCTTGGCTGACTCTAGATAGCCTGTCACTATTTGTGCCCAGGTCTGGCTTCTTGCCCCAGGCTGTGAGCTCCTAAGGGTCAATGATGGCTGGATTGGATTAGGACCCCATCTACCTTCTGGTCTCTGCCTCTACCCAAGGGGAGAGTTCATGGGCATCCTGGAGGCCCTGGCCTGGGCATGAGCTAGGAGGCCATATGGAGTTTCACAGGAGCCTAAAAAGCTGTGGCTGGGAGGGCTTGCCAAGCCCCCATCCACTCCCATTTTCCAGATGTAAACATATGGCTCGGAGCGGGGAAGGACTTGCCCAATTTCCACAGTGTGTTTCAAGCCTAGGCCTTCTGCCTCCTCACTGGGGCTGTTTGTACCTGCTACCCACTGGTGGGGACGCAGCCGAGGGGTGCCGGGAAGGCTGGAAATGGTGACAAGGATGTGGAGATACCAGGCCACCGTTCCCCCGCCCCATTGCCCTGTTAGTCCTTTCCACCACAAGCCACTTCTGCTAATTATTTCCCAGGCAAGTTCCTGACAATGAGCCACGAAGTCAGATTCATTGGAGAATGATTCTCTGGCAGTGCTGGGGGTGGGGTGGGGGTGGTAATGTCTGGAATCTTGGGCTGGGGGGCTATGGTAAAGACCCCACCTTGTGCTGCCTGGACCCAAAGTGATCCCCCACTCTTGCCTGCTTGAACTCCCCCCATTGCCAGCTCCCCTCCTCATCCCATCCACTTCATCCTTCTGAGATTTATTCCCGGGCTGCAGAGCCGGGAAATAATTTGCTGACAAAGCCCCGTCCCCGGCAGGTGCTTTAATTGGTTTTGTGGGAGCAAGTCTAGGAGCATCTATTTAGAAGGAAATAGAAATTATAGCGGGCTGCCTGTCCTTTCTCTGTAATGGGGCCTACCGAGTGTCTGAGTGTGTGTGGGGGGAGGGGGCAGTGGGAAGAGAGGGAAGGTTACTCTGAGGGTAGCAGGGGCCTGGCCGCACGGACCCCTGTTCTTTCTTTTGGGGGTGGGGGAAGGTGCCTGGGCCTGGGGTGTGGGGGCATGGAGCGCTGGAGGTAGGAACTGCAGAACCCCCTGACTTCCACCCCCTGTGACACCAGCCGTGGCTCAGCCACAGATCAGGAGCGCAGGGCGGCTTCTCCCCTCACAAAGCTGAGGGCGGGAGGGGGCCCTGGGACTAAGGGGGCTTGGGGCAAGGACGAGCGAGCTGAGGGGTCAGGGTGGGGGTTAGAGGCCATTGTCTTGGTCTCCTCAAGGAGACCCTGCCTAGTGGGCACCTTCTGAATACAAATCAGATTTCTCACTCTTTCCATGACCCTTCCATGGCTCCCCATTGCCCTCAGAATGAAGCCATTCCTAAGCCGTTCCTTAGCTTGACATGCAAGGTCCCTCACGGTCTAATCCTTGGTGACCTCCCCAGCCATGTCACCCTTCACTCTTGACCCCAGACTGCTCCCTACCCATAGCATCTGTTCTTCTCTAGTGGGTTCCTGGGTGCTCCACTCTGCTAATCCTGCAATTGCCCCTCAACAGAGGGAATCATCATTACTCTCATTTTACAGATGAGGAAATGGAGGCCAGAACAGTTAAGTCACTGACTGGAGGTCACACAGCAGGGTCCTAAAGCAGTGGGACTCAAACCTAGGACTTGAGCCCATACTCTTTAACTACTAAGCTTATAGCCAAAACTAGCCAAGCTCCCTCAGGCCTCAAAGCCCCTTGTCTTCTCCCGAAATACCCCTCCTTGCATTTTCCACTGGCAATCTCCTCATCTTGCAAAAACGGCTTGATGCCACTTCCTTGGGGAAGACTTTCTTGAAACCCCCTCCCCCTGGCCCCATTCTCTCCTCTGGGCTTCCCCAGCTCCCTCCATCTCAGCTCTCATTTCTGGGTATGTCATTGCCTGTGTCAGTGCCTGGCCTCTCCAACCACCCCCCTCCCCAGACTGGGGGCTCCTCCAGGGCAAAAACAGAGTCTGAGCCTCCCTATACCTCCCTGCCACAAGGGGGTTTGTCCACAGTTTATTGGCAGAACTGTCGTTGACCCTACAGGGTATAGAATGCAGTCCAGCCCTGGAAGCTCAGAGGGAGCAAAGACTGTGGGATCCTGCCCCCTTTTCTTGCCTGGGGTATTGAAGAGCCTAGGCCACGGCTGCTCTGTGTGACCCTGAACAAGCCTCTGTGGACTCAGTTTGCCAATCTGTAAAACGGAAGGATCAGCCTGGAGGTGTCTAACACTTGGCGACTGTGGTCCAGCCTTGGGCTGGAACCTCACACCGTGTAACCCATGGGATTGATCCTGTGTGACACCTGTGAGCGTGGTGGCTGCTGTCCATGCCAGGGTGGGTTACAGCGCAGGGCCAGTGCTGATGCCCCATAGAGCCATGGGTCCCAGGTGCTGGCTGTGCACCGGGAGGCACTGCCAGAGCCCTCAGGTGATGCTCAAGTCAGGGCTTAGATCTCAGATTGGTGCCTCCCCTGCTGCGTGTGACCTCAGGCGAGCCCCTGGCCTTGCTGAGCCTCCTTTCCTCATCTGCAGAATGGAATAATAATACCACCCCACGGGGCTGATTTGATGTGAAGATTACTGGAAAGAAGCCCAGAGTCTGGCTCCATTTGCTATTGTCATCTGCGCAAGTAACGTTGGATGCCACGTCCCTGCTGGGTCCCTGCTGAAGATTCCCAGTCTAGGCGGGGACCCAGACTAACTCACAGAGAGACCAGACCAGCGCAAAGGGGCCCACAGTCTTGGTTCCCCCATCCATGGTGCGGAGTACGGCTAGGTCTCCACGGGTCTTTTTTCCTTGTGTGATCCAGAACGTCAAAGAAGTGGGTGCTGTCCCTGAGGGCAGAAAGGTGAGATGTGGGTGGGGGGGCTCAGAGGGCGCAGGGGACTGGGGTGGGGCAGGGGGGCACAACTTTCTGGGTGAGACTGTGGTACAGGGGAGGAGACAGGTTCACGTACTCCCACTCCGGGGCGTCCCAGAGTCAAGGTCCAGCCCTGGTTGCCCCACTTTTTTGCTTTGGGCTCAAGCCTCAGTGTCCCACTCTGTAAAATGTGGTAACAGTTCCCGTGGCGGGACAGGTCAGAAGAGTGACCTCAAGTAAAGCCAAGTAAATCCTGGGCTGTCTGGACATCTTGGACACTCCTCCCCCGGGGCTGAGTCCGAGGGGCGGCGGCCGGACCCCGGAGGGGCTGTCTGCAGCCGGGCGGGGCCGTGATTTTGCGGGACAGGGGGACGCCCCCCGGGGGAGGGGAAGAGACCGAAACCGACCCACCGCAGCCGGTTCGGCGCCCTGGGGCCGGGAGTCCCGGCCGCGGACCGTAGGTGGCGCCCCGAGGCTGCAGTTGGGCCTCCCAGGCGGGCCGGCGGCGGGGACCCGCAGGGCACGGCGCCCCTGGAGTGCGCGTCTCGGCCGCTCTTGGTCCCGCGAGTCGGTCATCGCCGCAGGGCCGCGGAGATCCCCGTGTGGGTCCGGGGCACCAGGGGTTCGCACCCCGGCGGGCCGAGGCCCAGGCCCAGACCCGCGCGCGCGCACCCGGCGGGCAGACGCCCCCGCACCCCCGTCCCGCCACCCCGCATGCTCGGCTCCCCGCGGCAGCCGGCGCAGCTCGGCCGGGCCCCGGCGACGAAGGCTCCGGAAACCCCGGCCCCTAAGCCGTCGGGCCTTCCCGAGCAGCGCGTGGCGCGGGAGCCGTGGGGCCGGGGTGGGGGCTCCGCGGGTCGGCGGGCGCGAGTCCGCGTGTCCGCGCGTCAGCGAAAGCCGAGCCCTCCGCGTCCTGAGAGTGGTCCCGGGTGAAACGCGGCCGTGCTCCGGGGCTTGGGGGTCCGAGGGGAGACCCGTGCGTGGTGGGCGTGGGCGTGTGTGTGTGTGTGTGTGTGTGTGTGAGAGAGTGAGAGTAGGTGCCGCGCGCGTGGGCGGGCGCCTCTGCGTGGGGGTGGGCGCTGTGCGCGCGGAGGCGAGGCCGCGTGGCGGGTGTGCTGCCGCCCCGCTGGGGACGCTTCCTTTGTTCCCGCGCCTCCTCCCCTGCAGGCTGGGATGGGGGTGAGCAGGGGATGGGTCCGGAGCGGCAACACTGTGGGGGGTGGTGAGTGTGGACTGAGATATGGGGGGGTGTCTCTTCCTCTCCTTCTCCTCCCTCAACTTCCCATCTCTCGGTTCTCTGGCCTCCTTTTCCAAAGGGAAAAACTTGTATGGAGAGATGGGCACGGTCCTTATTTGGAGTCTTGTGCGTGTGTGTGTGTGTGTGTGTGTGTGTGTGTGTGTGTGTGTGTGTGTGTGTGCGCGCACGCGCGCGCGCGTGGAGGGGGCCGGGTGGTCGGGCATCCTCTTACATCCACACTGGGCCTGAGAAAGCCCTTTCATACTCACCAGGTCGAATGACCAGCCCAGCTATGAAAGCACTCAATACTTATGGGCTCTTTCTGTGGTGATGCTCCGGCGTGGAACTTCTGGGGGTAAGGGTTGACCTACTTCAGACCAGCACGGAAGGGAGGAACTTGGAGGTGGTGAGCTGTCTGTGGAAGTTTGTCAGTCAAGCACTTGTAGGTCCTTTCTGTTTAAGGGCTTTCTAAATCCACCTGATTCCCAAAACAACTGCCCAAAGCTAGGCTCTCTCCTGGGGGAGGGAAGGAAGCTGGGGAGGGGGTTTAGAGATGAGAGAGTTTGCACCCAGCTAGGTAGATCCAGCCCAGCAGAGCAGGCAGGATGTGTCTCCCCTGGCTGGCACCAAAGGGAGGATCTTGAACAGAGGAGGTGGAGAGGGGGTCGCCCCATCAGAAGCCAGAGCTTGGAGGGCCTCAATGCCAGAAAAAAATAAATGTGGACTTGCTTGGCCCACAAGGACCAAGAGAACTCATCCCCCATCTCCCTTCATGCACAAGGTTTCAGAGCAAGGGAAGGGCTAGCTGTGTGATCTGAGAGGGTTGCTTAGCCTCTCTGAGCCTTTATAAAATAGGCTTTGTGGTAATTTTATTTTGGTGACCAGATGTTGGAAAACCAGATGTTTTCCACCTGCCTTTCTGGTAACAAACCTTGCCCCCACTACCAAGGATGGGGAAGGGATGTGACTCAGCCTAGCTAGTCAGAGGCTGGGGCTGCCCCTAGCTGGGTACCCTGTTCTTATCTTTCCTTGGTTCTTGAGCCACAATTCCTTTTTTCTTTTTGTAACATTTTTTATTGTGAGATGTGACATATATACAAAAAAAGCAATACATTTTTAAAGTATATTTTAACAAGTAATTATAGAACAGATTTCAAAGTTTGGTATGGGCTACAGTTCAACAATTTCAGGTTTTTCCTCCTAGCTGCTCCGAGACCCTAGAAACTAAAAAGAAGTATCAATGTAATGATTCAGCAGTCATGTCATTTGTAAATCCTGTCTTCTCTGTTATAGTTCCTACTTCTCCTTTGATCCTTCTCCCAATCTTTAGGAATATTTGGGCTATGCTTGTTCTAACTTTTTCTTGTTGAAAAGGGGTGTCAACAATATGGGATAGGGGATTGGATCTGTTTAATGTTCTTGGAGAGACTGCCACTTCTGGGTTTCAGGATTTATCTGGCCTAGGAACCATCTGGAGGCTGTAGGTTTCTGGAAAGTAAACTTAGTGCATGAAACTTTTGTAGAATCTCAGATAGAGCCCAGAAATGATGTTGGCTAGGGTTTGGCAAAACATGTCAATTAGTTACATCTAGTCTAAGCTTGCATAAGAGTTGCCTCCAGAATAGCCTCTCATTTGAACTCCATTTCAGTGGCTAAGAGGGTTCTATTTGAATTCTCTTAGTCACTGAAACCTTAATTTTTGCATTTCCTTTTCCCCATTTGGTCAAGAAGGCATTGCTGATCCCATGGTGCCAGGGCAGGGCTTATCCCTGGGAGTCATGTCCCCTGTTGTCAGGGAGACTTTCTTCTCTGAATGTCATGTCCCACATAGCTGGGAGGGTAATGGTTTTCCTTGCAGGGTTTGGCTTAGAAAGAGGCCACATCTGAGCAACAAAAGAGATTTCCTGGGAGCAACTCTTTTTTTTTAATTTTTAACTTTTTTTTATTGTATAGTATAACGTATATACAAAGCAAAGAAATAAAAACACAATAGTTTTCAAAGCACTCTTCAACAAGTAGTTGCAGGACAGATCCAAGAGTTTGCCATGGGTACCATATGATCTGCTCATAATTTTTCTTCTAGCTGCTCCAGAATAAAGGAGGCTAGAGGGCTTAAATATTTTTTATCATCACAATTGACATCTTTTCCTTCTTTTTTTGTGAACAAAAACATATATACAAAAAAGCTATAAATTTCAAAGTGTAGCACCATGATCAGTTGTAGAACATATTTCAGAGTTTGACATGGGTTACAATTTCACAATTTTAGGTTTTTACTTCTAGCTGCTCTAAAATACTGGAGACTAAAAGAGATATCAATTTAATGATACAGTATTCATATTCATTTGTTAAATCCTATCTTCTCTGTATAACTCCACCATCACCTTTGCTCTTTCCATACCTGTCTTTAGGGGTGTTTGGGCTATGGCAATTCTAAATTTCTCATATTGGAAATGTCTATTAATAATATGGCATAGGGAGATGGAACTATCTGATGTTCTGGAAAGGCTGGGCTAGGTTTCAGGACTTATCTGGACCAGGGACCCATCTGGAGGTTGTAGGTTTCTGGAAAGTTATTCTAGTGCATGGAACCTTTGTGGAATCATATATTCCCCTAGGTGTTCTTTAGGATTGGCTGGAATGGTCCTGGTTGGAGGTTGGCAGGTTATGGTAGGTAGCAAGATCTACCTGAAGTTTGCATAAGAGCAACTTCCAGAGTAGCCTCTTGACTCTATTTGAACTCTCCCTGCCACTGACACTTTATTAATTACATTCTTTCCCCCCTTTTGGTCAGGATGGAATTGATTTCTGGGAGCAACTGTTTTTTTTATTAATGCAACCAATCAACATACAACATGAACATTTTTAACGTATGAACATTCCATACTTGATGTGCAATCAGTGGCTTACAATATCATCCCATAGTTGTATATTCATCACCATGATCATTTCTTAGAACATTTACATCACACCAGAAAAAGAAATAAAAAGAAAAAAGAAAAAACTCATACATACCATACCCCTTACCCCTCCCTCTCATTAACTACTAATATTTCCCTCTACCCAATTTATTTTAACATTTGTTCCCCCTATTATTAATTTATTATTAATCCATATTTTTTACTCATCTATCCATATGTAGATAAAAGGAGCATCAGAACAAGGTTTTCACAATCACACAGTTACTTTGCAAATGCTTTATTAATATACAATCATTTTAAAGAAATACGGCTACTGGAACACAGCTCTACAGTTTCAGGCACTTCCCTCTAGCCTCTCTAATACTCCTTAAACTAAAAAGGGGATATCTATATAATGTGTAAGAATAACCTCCAGGATAACCTCTCGACTCTGTTTGAAATCTCTCAGCCACTGACACTTTATTTTGTCTCATTTTGCTCTTTCCCCTTTTGGTCAAGAAGGCTTTCTCAACCCCTTGATGCTGAGTCCCAGCTCATTCTAGGATTTCTGTCCCACGTTGCCAGGGCGGTTTACACCCCTGGGAGTCATGTCCCATGTAGAGAGGGGGAGGGCAGTGAGTTTGCTTGCTGTGTTGGCTGAGAGAGAGAGGCTACATCTGAGCAACAAAAGAGGCTCTCTGGGGGTGACTCCTCAGCCTAATTTTAAGCAGGCTTAGCCTATCCTTTGCAGAGATATCTTTCATAGGAACAAACCCCTGGGAGCAACTCTTAAGCATAATTATAGGTAGTCTTAACTTCACCACTACAAAAATAAGTTTTGTAAGGACAAGCCTCAAAATCAAGGGTTTGGTTTGTTTTCTTAGGAGTCCCTAATATTTGAGAGAGCACCAGGGGTTTCCCAGGTAGGAAAGTTTAGTAGTTCCATATATTTTTTTCCAGTCCTTCAAGGGACTCTACCAATACTTTTTAATTATTATCCCACCATAGTCTTGGATGTGTCTGGGTATCACATTAAGCTATACAGAATTATGAAGCCTTGTTCCTGTTCTGTGGGTTTAGAACAGAACAGGAATGAATGCGTTTGGGTTGTTAAAATGAACTATCCAGGCAGGTTGATTTAGATTGTGTATTACAGAAGATTTAAGTTCTAGACACAATAACCTCTCTGTCTTTGGTCTCATACGGTAGGTGAAGCTCTAGAAAATATACACTATCATCCTTTGCCCTGTATTCTGATTTACTTTGTCCCAACCTAATTGGCTTTTTTTTTTTTTTGGTATTTCCAATATTTTAATGTGTAAGTTGGGTGATGGGTTATAGGTATTCATTTTATTATTATGCTTCACAATTTATTTGTTACATATCTCAAAAATATGGAACGCTTCACAAATTTGCGTGTCATCCTTGCACAGGGGCCATGCTAATCTTCTCTGTATCGTTCCAATTTTAGTATATGTGCTGCCAAAGTGAGTACCGGCTTTGTTTTTATCTCATATTGAAGCCTGACCTCTTTTTCAGTTACTTTGCAGTTGTTGCAATTACTCAGACCAGCTCTGAGTCTTAGGTGTCACAGAGGTACCCAAGGTTCCAGGGAAATACACACGTATGCACATATACACATATAGCACAGCATCCCAGAATCGAGAAGTACAGTTAGGACTCGGCTAAGGGTGACTGCTGTAAGTGCTTACCATCTAGGCTCAGTTTTCTTATAAGTATTTTCTAAAAGAGACTATACCATATATTTTTCTTTGATTTCTGGCTTATTTTGCACAGCATAGTGCCCCCAAGGTTCATTGTGTTCGTTCATGCCTCATGATTCATTTCTTTCTGTAGTTGCACAGTCTTCCATTATGTGTGGACATCACAGTTTGCCTTTCTGCCTCTCAGTCATTGTACCCTTTGGCCCCCTCCATCTATTGGGCATCATGGATAATATCCAAAATAAACAATTCATGTCTTACAGTGTCCTCACGTAGTTATACAATCATCAGCACTCTCAATTTTAGACAATTTTCATTGGTCCAAAGAGACAAGGAATAGATAAACCCAGCCTCATCAAATATCAAATCTAGACCTTATCCCTGTCCATCCCCCCTAATTAGTTACCCCTTATAGTGCTGTGGCACTGTTGCTGTTTTCTTGTTAGCTATATGTCATAGCATGCAATGTTAGTTTTCTCCTTCTACCCCTCTATTGTCGACTCTTTGTACAAGATCAAACTTTTGAAGTAGTTTGTGCAAGAACGTATTTATAATTGTAGAGTTAATCGCTGACACATGACTCTATACAACCCCTTTTAATCCTATTCACCTTCAGTAGAGCCGTAATTCCTTTTCGACTTGAGCTGGTTTGCATTCATTTATGTGTCCTGCAATTGAGAAAGTCTGGAGCAATTCAGAAATAATGGTGGTGACTTCCTCATGCGGCAGGTCCCATGGCACCTCGGTGCATGCGGAGCAGTACAGTACGGGGCAAGCGCTGCACGCCGTCCCCGACAGCGAGGCCGGCAGTCAGACTTCCGTGGGTCCCACCTCTGCAGCTCCTCCCTGGGTGACCCTGGGCAAGCAGTGCCCCTCTTGGAGCCTTCGTTTCCTCAACCTAAAATGGAGCATTTGGTGCCTCTCCCAGGGTTACTGTGAGGAGTGGGTAGTGGGGATGGCAGGGCTGCCTGAGGGGCAGGAGTGGCTGAGCTGGAGCAGAGAGTGAGACAAGAGTGATTAATGAACAGGGCTCCAGGGGAGGGAAGGTAAGGGGAGAGGAAGGGTCCCCTTTCCTAACTGAGGGGGGTGGGTTAGGCCTGGGTCTGGACCTGCATGCCCCAGGGAGAGCTTCAGGGGTAGAGGGCCATGCCTGCCCTCCTCAAAGGTCCCATTTCTGCCTTTGCCACAGGTCAAGGGAGGGGAGGCTACAGTTGCCTTGGAGGGCCCAGAGCCCCCTGCCTCCAGACAGAGGACAAGGAAACAGGGGACCTGGGAAGAAGGGAGAGGGAATAGGTGCAAACCATGTCTGGACTGTACCCAGGTGTGTGGGGAGGGGGCCGGGAACTGCGGCCATAACTGCCCCAGGGCTCTGATCAGTGGCTCTGTTGTCACATCGGTGAGGGCTCCGGTCCACTCCTCCCCTCCTTGCCCTCTCTCTTTCTGCCTCCTCCAGATCTGACCCACTCGCCACAAGACAACCAGGCAGCTCTTAAAACCCCAGCATGACCATGAGCCTCCCCAGTTTAAAACCCCAGCTTCCTGTTGCCCAGTGAGTCCTGAGTCCTGAACATGTCATCGGGGCCCTGGCTGCCTCTCCAGCCTCCGCTCCTGCTGCTCCCCCACAGCTGTGCAGGACCCTTCCTGTGTGCAAGCCACATGGCTCCCCGGGGCCTCCTCAGGCTTTGGAGTTTGAATCAGGACTTGCCTGTCTCCTAGCTGAGTTACCATGAGCAAATCACACCCTCTCTGTGCCTCAGTTTCCTCATCTACAGGGCTGGGCGATAATATGAGTACCCACCTCGCAGGGGAGCCGTGGGGCATGCAATGTCAACACCGGGCCATCCGGAAAGAGCAGGACTGGGTGGGCCAGGACTTCACTGTCTTCAGCGCCTGCCTAAGGGAGCGCTGTTCAGCCTCTCAACCCAGCTTTCCCGGCAGCCCTTGCTGATCACCATCTCCCCAGAGGCTTGCCACCCACTTCTGTCATTCCTCAAGGCCTGTCCCCATCGGTGTGGAGGGACTGAAACCTTTGGATGGTCCCATTCTCACCCACTGGGGGTACTTGTGTCTTCAGCTCTGCTCTCCCAGGAACCCTAACCCAGACGGAGGGGGGGGGAGGGGGGAGGGGGGCACAGGGCCACCGGGGCAGACAGCCCTGAAAGGGACATGGAGAATAAGGAGACACTGGGGTTCACATTACTTTCAAATAATTGCAGCCATCAGGAAAGACTTGGCCTCCAAAGGGAGTAAGACCATTTAAGTCCTGAGTGAGGTGAAATTTGGTCTAAGCAAACTAGCTTAGGCAGGGGGGCAAGCGCAGCGCCAGTGGGAAAGAGGAGACATGATTAAAGGGTCATCGTTAATTGAGCTCTCCCCAAACATTCAGTTTTTTGTTGTTTTTGTTCTCAAGATTGATGAAGAATGTGCTCCTTTCTCATTATGGGAGAACAAAGGGAATGATGGCTTCTCTTTACCACATGCCTGGTTTTGTGTCTTCTGTCTGTGAGTCATCGCTGAGCACTATAAAATGATCCTGCCCCTGAGAAGGTATGGGGGTGGGGATGAAGGGAGGGGAAGCAAGCCCCCTGCCCCCTCGCTCTGAGCCTTCCCCTATCAGAGCACAAGTGGTGCAGGGCGACTCTGTTTCTGGCCTGCCGTGTCCCCAACCCCCATCAGATCTGAGCTCCTCGAGGCAGCCCAAAGTGGTTCTCCCCCTGGCCCTCTGCCCCCAGTGGGGCCAGACATTGGAGAGGATTTAAATGATACCGAAGGGATGGGAGATCAGCACTTTTCTTCATTCAACAGCAGTCATTTGTTGAGCACCTACTGTTTGCCAGTTTCTACACTAAGCATTGTGAGCCCTGCCTCCACGGGGCTCCCTGTCTACCAGGGGACAGACATTATGCATTATTTGATTTCAAGGAGGATAAAAGCCACCAAGTCCTGATTTCCATTAAGGGTTCCGGGAGCTGAGACTGCCAGGATGGGTGGATAAAAGGCCCAAAGGGATGGAGTCGAGACAGAGCAGCCACCGAGGTGCAGGTCCTACATCTAAAAGGACATGTTTTTTTTGAGAACAGGAGAGCAAGCCATGGAGCCAGGGCTCTGGGAAGGAGTGAATGGTGGGGACCCAGGTTGGGAGCTCACAGGCCCCGCAGGGCCCTCAAACCGCGGGAAGGGCTTTAGGCTTTGTCCTAGGCAGGTAGCAGGCACTGAGAGTTTTAAGCAAGGCAGGAGGGTAGATCCAGGAGGATTGGATCTGGATTTCTAATGGATGACTAGAAGATGTAGAAGGGAAACAGGGAGATGGTTGAGGTGGGGGTGGCTGAGCCCATGGAGGAGGTGGTGGAATGAAGAGAAGTGGTTGCATTGGGAGGTGTTTTGTGATGGAGGTAACATATATTGCTGAGGTATCAGACATAGGGATTGAGGGGCAGGGGCACCAGGGGTCCTCCCAGGTTTCTGGCTTGTGCTTCTGAGTGGATGGAGGTGCCACTTCTGGGAGGAAGAGTGGGTTTGGGGTCCCCCAGCTTCCTAATGAGTATTCTGGTGAGCCTTCAGCCCTGATGCACGCCAGGCTCTGGAACAGAGGCCCAAGCATCCCATCCTCATTGGATGTCATGCAGTGTGGACCTCACAGTCGCTTTTGTTTTCTGACTCTTAAGGAATGAGAGTCCCTTGGTAGGTGTGCCCATAGACATGGCTGTGGATGTTTTCCTGCCTTGAGGCCTGTTTTTAGGTCCTTTCTGGGAGACTCTCAGCCCTCCATCCCCACTGCCAGCCCTAGTCCCCAGTCATGCCACCCTGGGGCATAAGCCCAGTTGTTAGAGGGGCAGGAAGGTTATAGGGAAAGAAGGCGGGTCAGGCCAGAGTACCTTGGGTGAAGCAGATAGGTGGCACTGCCCAGGCCCCAGGCTCCCTGGTTTCTTGGTCAGAACAGATCTGGGTTGGAAGCCTGCCAGTTTCCCATTGCGTGGGCCAATAGAGGGAGCTTGGATCTGGTCCAGGGGAGGCAACACTGGGAGGGGCAAGGAGCACTGTCTCTGATGTCAGAGAGACCTGGATTCAACTTCTGATCTTCCCATGTATTGGTTCTGTTGGGCAGCTAGGCCTCTCGGACCCTCAGTCTCCTCGTCTATAAAATAAGAATAATGATAATTCCCACCTCCTCATAGGTTAATTGGGAAGATTAAAATTAGATAAAGTGTGTGAAGTACTAAGCACAGCGCATAGTCAGTGCTCAGTATGTTTTAACTATTATTACAGATCTTGGAAACGCCTATATATATCTTATCTCCAGATCTCGGCAAATACTGTTTTTTCCTCTTACAATGTCCTTCTCTTCTTAGATAACTCTTCCACATCCATGAATACCCAAGAGGGGGTCTTCCCTTGGAAGCTCCTCTGAACTCTTCATAGCACCCCTAGACTTGATTCCTCCCTCCTGTGTGCCACCTGTACCTGATAGGACGGCCCCCCTCCCACCGTGCCCCCATCCACAGCAGTTGTTCACCAATGACTATATCCCCTCTCCTAGGCCAACTTCCAAGGGTGCTGGGTCTGATTTTTCTCTCTGTCTGCAGCATCCAGCCAGAGGCCCCAGGATCCCTCACACATGCTTTCTGGCTTCCCACTCTGAAAATATCCAGAAATCCTTCCTCTCAATCAAGTTGGGCCAGGGCTGGGACTCAGTAACCAACAACCTGGGTAGGCCAAGCAGTGGGGTGTGGGATACTGCAGAGCTTGGGGGGGATGCCAGATACAAGCCAGTCTGGGCTGGGCCAGGTTTGGGGAGGGAGGGATACTGGGAGGGCGCCAGGTGGGCCAGGGTACCTGTGAGGGCAGATGGTTGCTGAACCCACGTGGGGGAGGCAGAAGCCATCTTTACATAGGGTACCCTTGATCACAAATACAAGTAACAAGGGAACAAGAAATGTAGGGATCCCTGCCAGGGGCCAAGGCCTAGAAAGGCACAGTCTGGGCCCAAGGGCGTGGGCAATCTACTAAGGCTTGCTGAGCCATCGGTTCTGGGTGTGAATCTGCTCCAGGCCTTTCTCCACAACTTGAACAGGAGACTCAGTCAGCACTGCGGTGTTGGGTTTTGATTGGAGAGGAGGGATTTTACCGTCTCAGTGAGGGGAAGTGGCAGACAGGCAGGGGGTAGATGGCTTTCCCGGAATCCCAGATCGTGCTATAATAATTTGCTTCAGAATTAATGTCCATTCACGCTGTCTTCCATGTTCCAGCTCATTGGAAGATTAAATAAAAATCCATGCCCACCCCCCCCACCCCCGCCCCCCAAATGAAGGGAGACCAGTCCCGTTCTTTGCGGCTGTGCTGGCTGCCTAAAGCCAGCACAGGAAATAAATCTCTCAGAGAGAACCACTTTGCTCACACGATTTCAAACCAACAGGGCACAGTGGCCCCCGTCACTTCTTGTTTTATTTAGCTGATAATCTTTTATTGGATAAGGAGGGCCTCGCAGAAGCACCATGTCTTTATGGGGCTGAGGCCTCCCCAAACAGCCTGGCTGGCCAGGCCAGGCCTCCTGAGTGAAGCCAATGCTCTCCTCCTCTCCCCAGTCTCTTCCTTTCTGCGGGTGGTGCCAGGTACCCAGAGAAGTGGGTAGGCCAGGGTCTTTGTGGGGGTGGTGTCAGCAGCACTTTGCCTCCTTCTGGGTGCCAGGCCTTGGAGACCCAGTACAGAGAAGGCTATCAGCCAGTGAGGTTGTGGGCAGAGGACCAACCTGAGAATAGATGCATTTATTCATTTCAGCAAGTGTTCGTGAGCACCTTCTCTGTGCCAGGCTTTGGGAATTAGGCTGATCAGACAGACACAGACATACAGACAGATTCCTGCTGTCCTAGAGTCACAGCCTCTTAATGTTGCCACCTTTATCTTACTGTATCACCTGATTAAAATGTCCTGCTGTTGTCCCACTTTCTCTGCTCAGGCATATTTTTTCCATTTGGTTTTATTTCATTTGGAATATCAAGGAAGGAACCAATGTAATAATTAATCATATTTAGAAATATTAGGAGCTAATAAAACATTTGAAAAACAAGTAAAAAATCTTCACAGAGAAGAAGGTATATGGAAAAAAAGGCATATGATTGGATAATGATAATGAAAATCCACCAGTTTTGAGGTTAGGCAGACAGCATTAAAGTACTGGATTACTATTTCATCCAGTATTTAGAAATTTTTTTTCCTATTATTCTTTTCTATGTGCCATTTAACACTAGTATCAATTAAAACTTATCTATTAATAAACTTTCCCACATAGAATAAGTTCTTTGAGTTCTAGATATGATTTATAATCTATCATTCTTTCATAGCTAACTAGGATGAGTAGAGTGCTTTGTATTCTCTCCAGAGTTTAGTAAGTATTATGTAAATAAAGACTTGGTTTTGATCTCTTCAATGCATTTCTAGGTTTTTTGGGGGGTCGGTGGGTGGGACGGGTTAAAAAACTTATTTTGAAGTCTGTATAGACTTATAGGAAGTTACAGGAATAGTCTTAGAGAGTCCCAGAAACCCTTCACCAAGCTTTGCCAGAGGGCGATATCTTGCATGATTAGGATATAATACCAAAACCAGGAAATTGATACTGGTATAATATTGTTAAGTAGTCTACAGTCTCATTCAGATTTCAGCAAATCTTATGTGCTCTAGTTTGTGTGTGTTTTTAAGCAATTTAACCTATGCACAGATTCATGTGACTCAGACATATGTAACAATTATTTTTATTTTTCTCAGCTTCTTTTATTCACGTGCATGAATCTTAAAAGTACAGCTCAACATGATTGTATAAAGATATAAGTTTTACAGTGTGACTGTGTGATTTTGTGTCTGATGCTCCTTTTATCCAGGGTCTGGACAGATAAGTAAAAAAACAGGATAATAAATAAATAAATAATAGGGGTGATAAGGGGTAAAATAAATTGGGTAGATGAAAATACTAATGGTCGATGAGAGGGAGGGGTAAGGGGCATGAGATGTATGAGTTTTTTCTTTTTATTTCTTTTTCTGGAGTGATGCAAATGTTCTAAAAGATAATCATGGTGATGAATATACAACTATGTGATGATATTGTAAGCCACTGATTATACACCAAATATGGACTGTATGTGTGCAAAGATGTGTCAATAAAAATATTAATTAAAAAATAAAGTACATGCCAATGTGTTTTTACATTTGTGACTCAGATCAAGATATGGAACTTTTAAGTGCCAGCAGTCTCCCAGGTAAAACTTCTACTCGATGAAAGGGTCACTCTGATGTCTAGTCCCATGGAGTAGTTTTGCCTGTTTTTGAACTTCGGGTCACAGTGTGCTTTCCTCTGAGTCTGGCTTCTTCTACTGAGTGTGAAGTCTGGGAGGCTCTCGTGGGCACCTTCTGTCAGGAGTATAATTTCATTGCTGGCACTAACTATGGGTTCATAAATCTGCGTTGGTTCCTCTCATTCAACGAGTGTTTATGGGCTCTGCTTTGGACAGTGTTCTGAGAACTGGGGGCACTGGGGTGAATAGACAGACTCAGTCCTTGCCCTAACCGAGCTCACAGTCCAGTGGCCCACACATGCAGGAGCACATGAGCATTCTGGGCTTTAATGGGTGTGGGTGGTAGTGGTGTGGGGGCCAGCCAGTCCCTTGGCTGAGGCAGAAGGAAGAACAGAGGGTATGGCCATGCAAAGCCTTAGAGGCTGGACGGCAGGTAAATGGGGTAATGGAATGGGAAATAGTTCATAGGGTGGGAGAGGCTCGGCAAGAGGGCCTTATGGGCAGTTGTGAGGGGCTGGGACTTTGTCCTGAAGGCACTGGGAAGCCTGGAAAGGGCTTCCAGTATTTGAGAGCAATTCTCCTAGAAAATATGGCCTAGTAAACAAATGGCTCTGTGCTTGACCAGAATGAGTTCTGGAGACAACAGGGAAGCAAAGTCCTCTGAGAGCACAGGACATCATCTGGGGCACATGTATGCTACATCAGAAATCCAATAATGATCACTTTCACAGATCTGGCAGAGGAAAGGCCTCAAAATATAATGTGGCTCTCTAATGACACAGAAAGGGGACTATCCTGTTCAGCCTCTTTCCCCCTGTGGGGCTCCCTGTCATCAGCTCCAAATGGTGAGTCCTGCTCATCCACACACCTGGGTGAAGAAAGCTGCTGCTTTGTGTTATGACAGAACCAAATGCCCCTTGCCAACCCCATTGTGCCAGGCATAGGAGTGGGAATATAAGTCAATTCCTGATGCTCCATTTGCCAGGTGTGACTGTGGTGCTGGGGGCATACAGTGGGGAGAAGGTTGTCAAATGGCTGTCTGGTCTGTACATCTTCTATCCCTGCAGGCCACATCAACTACAACCTTAACTCCCAGCCCTGTGGCTCCTTTGGGTCCTGCATTCTGTCAGTGGTTCCATGACACTCTTGGGCACATGGGGATCACCAGGCCACATGACTCTCTGGTGCTGAGAAGAGAGTGACAGAAGGCCATTGTGGGTGCTCTGCCTATATGCACATCGGATGAAGCACTCAGCTCCTCTAACACTTGGCTCCCACAAACCTCTCTGGGGGCACTGCTGTCATTCCTAACCCTCGGCCTCATCCTGCCCATTCTCAAAAGACCCACAGTCTCTCCTAGGACAGGGAGGAATGCGTCTGGAACCTGGCTCCAGGACCTGTCTCAGCTCCTGCTAAGACAGTCTTCCCCTAAGAAGTGGGTGCTAGCGGCCCCAACCAGGGGCAGTTCCATCCCAGGAGACATTTGCTAATGGGTGGGGTGTGGAGGATTTTTAGTTGTCAAAGTGGGGAGGAGCTGAAGGGGTTGTAGAGTGGATAGGTTTTATAACCATGGGCACAGGCCAAGAAGGCTTAACGTCCTTCAAGGCATGGGGCAACCCTGTACAACAGAGAATTGTCCCTACCCAAATTCTAATAGCGCCCTTGTTTGAGAAACACTGAACTCTCTGAAGGGGATAGGGTTGAAGAGTAGTAGGCGATGCTACAGGGACAAAACCATTGGTTAATTTATCAAATCTCATCCTGCCTCAGGCATCTTACAGACAAGGAGACCCACGCCCAGGTAGTGTAGGGCAGTGCTGAGATCATGGAGCTGTGAAGGGGGTGAGAAGGGATTTGAACTTAGGTCTGTCTTTGTCCAGAGCCTCCGAATGTGACCTGCTCATCCAGAGAACTTTCAGGGAATGAGTGGGCCCTGTGGGGGGTGGGTGGGCCAAGGTCCCTTCCCATAGGAGGCTCTTTCCACAGCCAGGATGTGAACAAAATCACCGCTTTGGCTTTCAGTCAGATCCCTCCTATGCTACATGGCTTCTTGCAAAGTGGATTCATTATGGCTGAACAAGTGCAGACGGCTTGGCAGAAAATAAATCTTCCACTCTGGTTTCTAAGAGGATTAAAGGCATAAATGGGAGAGGAGGAAGAGCCCTGGTTTTGGAGCCTGGGGACCTGCTTGTAAATCTGGGGCTACCTCTGATTTGCTTTGTGACCCAGCTTTTGCCACTGTGCCTCTCTGTGCCTCACTTCTCCTCTGCAGACCTCAGCTAATCAAACCTGCCATGCAAGGCCATGGAGGGCTCCCTCTGCATTGCCACGTGCAGTGGAGAGGTCAGGAGATCACATGGGTGATGTCTGGCAATGCTCTGATTTCAGATGTTCCATTATGGGCCTGCTCTGAGCCAGGCACTAGAGCAGGTGCTGAGGAACCAATGACAGCCAGACAGCCAAGGTCCTTGCCCTTGCAGCGCTCAGAGAAGGGGCTTTTGGGAGCTGGGGTCTAAGAGACTCTGGGGCTTTCTGGTGGAAGTGGGTAAACAGCCCACCTCCCCAATATATTAATCTGCATTTGGGGCAGTGAGTGGGCAAGTCCCTAGGAGCTGATATCAGATAAAATATGATACTCAATTAAATTTTAATTTCAGATAAAAAACAATTTTTAGTATGAGTATGTCTCAAATATTACATGAGACATACTTATTTTAACAAATTATTCATTTGTTTATCTGAAATTCAAGGTTAAATGGGTGTTCTATATTTTAATTTGCTGAATCTGGCAATCCTATCTTAAGGACCAACCTCCATATATGTTCAAGGACAAAAAGACCAGCCCTCAACACTCAGAAGGGATGAGAGCCAGGAGGCTGCTTCTCAGGCCTGAGCTACTCTCCCCAAATGGTTCCCATCTCCTGGACAAACATATTTATTGGGCTTGATGGCAAACAGATTATGCTTGTCCCGGGAAGGGCAGCTCGAAAGAGAAAACCTTGAAGTCTGGGAAATAATGATGAGGGGAGTTAAATTAAAGTGCATAAAACCCTCCTGAGAGATAACGTCAGGGTGAGTTACAGGCCTGATAAGGGACTGGGGGCTCTCAGAGGGGGCCCAGAAAGGTCGCCCAGCAGCGCATGGAGGACCAGGAATCATAAATATGGGGCAAAATGCCCAGCTGGGGTCATGGGGGTGAAAATATTGGGGTCATTCCAAAAACAATTATACTGCTTGGTTTGCTCTTCAGGTCTTGTAAATCTTTCACCTTTTATAAAAGATTTCTGGGGACAGAAGCACTTTGGAAGCTTTAACTGATTTTTTTGTGGCCACTTCTTGGTGGTTCTGCTAAAAGAAAACAAAAAGACAAAAGGGAAAAGTAATTACCCAGCATTCCCAGGGGCACAGGGATGGGTTGACAGGTCTCTTTTTATTCTTGGAGATTTCAGGCTGCCCTGCATTATGACTTGCTTCGTTTGGAGTTTAAACACAGTTTAACAGTTTTATATGTTCTGCTTTGCATCCTGTTGCAGTAGGGCTCTTGCTACCCAGTGGGCCTTGCTCCTTGGGGCAAAGATGGCAGCTATCTTGACCTCTGGAATGGCCATCGTGATTGAGGCAGCCATCTTGACTAACCTGGTGGTCACCTGACTGATGAGGCAGCCATCTCGACTGACACATTCCCAGGCTCCTGTAGCCACACACAGAGTCCCTAAAGCTGAAGAATGGACATAGACTGTATCTATGCTTACTGATCTGGCAGCACACTCTGCTTTTTCGTCGTCTGCCCAAGGGATCCTTGTTTGAGTCTTGTGTCTCCATGGCTCAGGCAGGTGGGCAGCATGCTACCCTTATTCATTCCATAAATGTTTACTAAGCACCTGTTATAAGCTGACCATGGTGTAAAGGAGGGATTATCAGCCTCAATTTACAGATGAGACTGAGCCTCAGGGAGGTGAAGTGGCTGGACTAGTGTTACACAAATAGGGGGTGTGTGACAGAGCTGGGGTTTCAACCCAGATCTGCACAAATCTGTGAACTGTGTTCTTCCCAGGGTCCCATGCCTCTCGGTAAAGATTAACACCTTCACTCACCTCCAACACCCCTGACTTCCTGTGGACAGAGAGACACTTTTCTGTATTGAACTTCAGGCTCCTCAGCCCAGTCAGGGCTGTCCGTGCTTGTCCCACCTGCAGCTAGCCTGGGCACCTGAGCTGCCCTCTGAAGACAGTTAGTGCTGAGCAGAGTGAGGGCAGTCAGGGGTTGTGGGTGTGGACCTGGGAGTGGCCCAGAGCTCATATGCTAGGCAGGAAACAGAGTGTAGCCAGGATGGGAAGCAGGGTGGTCTTCGGGTCTGGGGCCACGGGCATTATCACCACACAGTAGAGGTCACAGAGAACCAGACCTCAGAGAAGGAGGCTGTGGCCTCAGTTCTTGAGTGCCAACTCTGTTCCCAGGCCACTTGACTGGGTGTCAAATCCTGTTTGGAGAGGCTGTGGCTTGTTATGGAAATTCCTTTGCCTGGATTGTGCTCTGTGGGTTTCTATTCTTTGCAGTCAGTGCGCCTTGAGTAAGACAAGAACTTCAGTGAGTCAAAGCCACTGAGATCTGGTGGGCCTGTCCCCAGATGCTCTGCCAGAAACTTCAATCAGCAGTGGGAAAATGTACTAAGGGTCCAGGCCAGCTCTGGCAGGCTTCATGGAGGTGAGCCTGGAGTCAGGGAGACTGTGAACTGGTGACTGTGAAGAGAAAGGGCTCAGGGATTGGAGAAGCCCAGTTAGCGCTGTCCTTAGCAGCTGTGCAACCCTGGGAAATGATACAACTTCTCTGAGTCTCCATATCCTTTTCTGTAGAATGGTACGATAAATCGAACCTCCAGGGGATCCTTAAGATGGGCCCAGAGCCAGGAGAGCTGTTCACATTCATTTTCTCTTCTGAAGAACTAGAGACGCTTGAAAATATTCTTTGATATGAAAAAGCTCCTGTGGGTCTGTTACAGGCATTACTCTGCAAATTAGATGTGACAGGGTAGCGTGTGCCAAGGTGGTGGCCAGCTGTTCGGCTGTGGGGAAGGAGCCACCGAGAGACCGCGCTGGCCTCCGCCAGCGAGCAGGCGTCAGCCTGGCTGTGTTCAGAGCACCCGTGTGTGAGGGGGACGTCCCCACGCCTGGGCTGGGGCGGGAGGATTAATGGCTCGTTCCAGGCCAGACACACACGCACGCCGTTATTTCTGGTCACTGGACGGTTCTGCCTCGGTCCTGCGGGTGTCCACTGATGCCCCTTCACGAGTGGGCAAATCTCCTTCACCCTTCAGGCCTTGTACTTGCGGAATGACCAAAACAACCTCCACTTCTGGGGGATTCTCAGGCAAAAAAACAAAGTCCTCAGCACAGCGAACAGCCCGCGCGCTGCTCTCGCCTTGCCGCGGCCCTCCTCCCACCCGGCGGCTGCGGCCCTGCTATGGCGCGCTGCCGCCCCCCGCCCCCCCCACGCAGAGCGGGCCTGGAGGGGCGGCCAATCACAGTTGGTCATGCCCCCCAGCGGGGATTGGCTCAGCCATGGGCATGTGACCCCTGTCTGGCCAACCAGAGACCCGGGCTGGTATTGTGTGGAGGGAGTTTGGGAGCCAAGGTTTTCCTTCGGAGGCGCCAAGCCTGCGATTCTCTGGGGCCTTCTTCCGTGCCCCCGTTGCCGTAAGGAAGATGTCCATCTTGTGGGTGGGGGTAGAGAGCGGGGGAGACCGAGGCTCAGAAATGGGAGTGAGCAAGGTGAGCAAGGTGACTGCTGAGATCCCTGCTGGCGGGGGATGCTTACCTTGCTGGAAGGGCAGTCTCTGGTGTCTGATGTTCTGGGTCAGCCTGGGACATGTGGGTCCTGGCATCGAGGGCTCCTCATGCCACTCTGGACAGGGACATAGGCCCCTTCCACCAAACCTCCCTGAAACCACCTTATCGTACATGGAACAAACAAATGGTCTTGCGAATAGCTGCGGGGAGTTTCTCTCCATCCACAGCACAGCCGCAGCGTCCCAGGCTGAGGCTCAGTTGCGGCTCTCTTGATTCCCTGTCTCCCCACGGCACCCTCTGTCCTTCCGCTTGGCCATTCTCTCTTGGGAATGGTTCCATGACTGGAAGCTGTCCCATTCGGGCCTCTACCAGCTTGTTGTTCTTTAATAGGCCCCATCCGAGCCTGGGCAATACCCTTGACCCAACGGTTGTCGTTAGCCCCTGACTGCAAACGGATATGTGGAGATGGCTGTGTCCACCTCCAATCACCTAATCCAGGCTCAGCAGCTCCTTGTTGCAACATCTGGTCACCTGTGTACTAGGGAACCAGTCATCGGCCCCAGGGACCATGAATTCCTCAAGGGCAGGCACTGAATTGGTAAAGTTCTGTACTTTTGGGGTCTGTACAAGGCATGGCACAGGGTGAGCATTAGTGGATACTTGCTGAATGAATCCTGAAGGCTTACATTCTTCTAGGGCTGGGAACTCACCCAGGGGGACTAGTCCTGAGTAGGCAGATGGCCATGGAGTCAGTGGCCAGTGGGGTCTGGGCAGGCCTGTGGTTTCTGTGACCTGGACCTGGCCTGGCCTCAAGCTTATGAGATACCAGAAATGAAACCCTCAGTAAGACCAGTTAATGCAGGGCAGCTTATGTTCTTGAGCATGTTTTTACCTCCTTGGAGTTCAGTTTCCTTATCAGCAGAGCTAATAAGCCACTCTGAGCTTGCCCCATTTTGGGGCAAGGGCATAGGTACAGAAAGGTCACCTGCCGGCACGTGGCAGAGCAGTGGGATTTGAACCCAGGGTGTCTGGCTCCAGAGTCTGCATTCTTGGCCCCCTTGGCCATCCTGGCTTTGCCCAATCTTTGGTTGCTGTGGTGAATTTTACAGTATCCCGGGGAAGCTATCATTTATAGCCATATTTTTTGGTAAGGAAACTGAAATTCTGACACCTTCCCAGAAATACAAGGTTAGGTTCAGATGCTCCCCAGCCCAGGAAGTCAACTCCAAGAGGAGGTGGGCACAGAGGTTTGGGGTAATCTAGTTTCTAGAACTTTCCCTCCTAATTTACAGCCTCCCCCAGCCCTTTCTCTAACGCACATCTGCTGACCCCTTAAAATAGTCAACGGCTTGAAGAATGCTAAAAATTTAATGTATGTTAAAAGGGTATTAAATTCTAAACTAAAATTTACATGGAAATATGACGTTAAAATATTTTTAGCTTTCAGGAAGCTGGGGGCTGGAATGCTATAATATAGACAAATTTTATCATTTTAAAAAGAATTAGCCTCACAGTATTTCTTATGTATTCATAGGGAGTTAATGCATAAAGATATGAACTTGGCCTGGGGCTACTCAGTGGAAGCAGAGAGGGTGGAAAGAGAGAGCCAGCTGGGGTGGGGGGGGGGGGGGGGGGGGGGGGGGGGGGGATGGTGGGGTGGGGAGTGGGGGGGAGGGCCTTGGAGGAAAGGCCTGGAGTTGTCTGGGGGCAGCTGGGGCTGCCTTGTGAAGCCAGTGTGTTCTCAGTGAGCCCATGATTCGCATCTTTGTCGTGATGGCTACCTGTTATTGACCCCTTCTGTGGGCCAGACTTCTGTGCATTAGCTTATTCACTCCTCTCACATCACTCCTTGAAGAAGGTGGGACTTTATCCCTGTTGCACAGGTGAAAAAACACTCAGAGAGTTCGACTTAGGGCCCAGGGTTCCACAGTGTCGAGGCAGGGTTTCATTTCTTCTGTTCAGTCATCAGAGAGCAGGCTCTTTGAACATTCACCCACCTGGTGGCTCCTTATTGGTTCCCTGTGGCTGGAGCAGGGCTTCCCTGGGTCCCAGCCCCAACCCCATCCCTACAAGACAGCTCCTGGCTCTCATCTCTCCTGGGCCCTCAGACCGAGCTGGCCTTCTGTGCCAGACCCAGACACCTCTGTTTCTGCTGCAGAACGAGTGCCTGGACCTGGTCTGGAGAGGGGTGCTCAGGCACGCTTGTTGGAATGATGATGTGAGTTTATGTAGAAATTACTTGCTGCTATCACCCCCATGCCATGACCTGGGATGGGTGCTGGACACCCCAAGGTGAGTCAGACTTGGCTCCTGCCCTCCAACAGGGGACTTTGGCATTAGGAAGTCTGTCCTTGAGCCCTCTCTCTGCCTTTTACTGTGTGTCTCTAGGCAAGTGGTTGAACCTCTCTGAGTCTCAGTTTCCTTACGTGTAGAAGGGGGTAGTGATGGTGTGTACCTCATGGGTTATGGTGAGGATTCAATGAGACGGTAAATGTAAATCCTTTAGCACAAAGCTCAAGAAATTACAGCTCCTGGCATGATTTATGTCAGCAAATCATCTTAGCAAAGGATGATTCCCCAAGCCTGGCACACAGTAAAAGCCCAAGAGCCCAAGAAATGGTAGCTCAAAGGGGCTCACAGTCAGTGAAGGTACAGACTTGTTATCCCCTATAATACCCAGGGTCAGAGCCACCACACTCGGTGGATGGGCCACAGCCTCTGTCGGCAAATTTACTGGCACCAGGAAGGTCATGCGCCATGCCTGCTGCTCCTCCTATGCGTTCCTCAGGCCCTGGCCAGAGTCAGAGGCAGCCCCTGGGTGGTCCTGGGACGGGAGGCCACAGAGAGAGGGCGGAGGGAGACAGAGCCACTCTGAGCTCTCCCAGGTCCTTCCCCCCAAGTCATACTCATCCCCTCATGGGCAGCAGATCTGCGACTGTTACTCATCAAACCACTCTTGCTTTGCATCCCGAAGAGCCCCTCTCTTGCTTCAGAAAGAAGAAAGGGACATTTCACAGGCAACCTACTCAGCTGCAGGAGAGGATCACAGACAATAGAGAGGGCCAAGGGGGTGCCAGATGCGCTAGAAACCCTTGGAGGACTTCTTCTGACCTTGGAGGATCAGGGAAGGCTCCCTGGAGGAGGTGCTAAGTGGCCTGGAATCAGAAATGTGCGTGCCTGGCGGCCTGGAAAGGGCGTGGGAAGGACACAGCGGGCAGAGGACACAGCAGGAGCTAAGTCCTGGCACTGGCTTGGGAGGAAGAACGCCTCTGTTCAGCCCAATTTTTGGAAGAGGCATCACTTCTAAGTGGGCTGTGGGAAGGGAATGAGGGGAGGAGGGTGCCTTGGAGACGTGATTGCTGTGAGTTTGACAGAGTGAGGCCCCGGTGTGCACTCAGGATGCATAATTTATTCTCATGCTGGCAGCTCTGTCTCCAGGGGAGTCAAGGGGCCTGGCTCTCTGGAAGGGTGGGAGAGTAGGGTGGGAAGACCCAATATGAACAAACACGTGGTGGTTTGGGAATCTTTGGGGCAGAACTTGAGCGTCCCTGGGAAGAGGTAGGAGAACTTGAGCAATATCACAGTGGAGACTTGGGCTCTTTTTTTGCTCATCGTCCTGAGGCCCCTCTAGCTGGGGGCTGCCTGGCTCAGTTCAGGGGTCCCAAGTCTTCAGGAGCTGGTGGAATGAGGCAGACGGAACTGGGGACCCTGATCCAGCTGTCCTCCCTCCAGATGCTGTGCTCCAGGCTTCATCTAGGGTCTGTGTAAGATCTCTGCTCTTCCTCCGCCAGCTCTGTGATCCTGTGACCCAGCACGTGACTAGCCCCCCTGTCAAGCTGAGCTGACCCCCACTCCCTGCCACCTCCAGAGGTCACAGGTGAGGGAGGCACTTGAACAGACATCGGTAGTGGGAGCTGAGTGGGAAGCTAGCCTGAGCCAGCCACTGAGCCCCAGGGCACGGGTGGGCACTCTTATTATCTCCATTTTACAGATGGGAAAACTGAAGCTCAGAGAGATTAAAGGAGGTGTCCTTAATCAACTGGCTAGGCTGCAGGGCCGGGGCTCCTGAGACTTCAGATCCAACGTGGGGGCCATTGCTTTCTCCTGGTCGTCCTGTGGCTGCTGACCCTGCGAGCAGCTCTTTACACCCAGCTGTACCCACCGTTTGGACCTCAGCCCCAGCCATGCTGCGGGCCCCCAGCGCAGGTCCCAGGAACACTCCTCCACCAGGGACCGGGGTGTGTGAGCGGGCAGAAATGACCACTTGTTGCCTGGCGGGCACCTCCTGGCCGGCACGCCTCCGGGAGGTCACTCATTGGCAGTTTAAAATCTATTGTGACTTCTCAGAAAAATGAGTAAATGGGCACATTATTTTTTCATTCCAGACCTCAGCATCTGTTTGTCGAAGCAGGCAGGAGAGTGGGGAAGTCAGCAAGGGCTGCCGTGCACGTTTTATGTAAGTTTTCCTCTGTCAAAGGAGTTTAAATGGGTAATGAACAGGCCGTGGTGATTTGAAATATAATCCCATTATGCTGACGAGATTACCGGTTTGGAGACTTCACAAATCACACTTAGGGTTTTATAGAACACCACTCTGTTAGGATTTTAAGCGGAGGCGTTTGGTGGGAATGCAACATGACAGGGTTAACCCTTTGTCGCTCCTTGGCTGCTTCTCAAACGGCGTGTCCATGAGTGGGATCTCAGTGGAGCTTCCAGAATCCTGGGGGTTTGGGCTACAGTGGCCAAGAGGGAGGGCTCAGCGAGGCAGGGGGTGGCTGGGAGGGGGCGGATACGGCGTCCCGTTCCCCACTTCCCAAGTGCTTGGCCTTAGGTGAGGGACTTTGCATTTCTTCCCCTCAGTTTCCTCATCTGTAAAATGAGGTGATGATGAGGGTCGACTGGGAAAAATGACATAAAATAGTAACTACTGCTAGGTGAGAGAAGAGGCTGGAGGGAAATAGAATAAAGAATAGAAAGTGCTACCTTAGTTCATTGTTTGCAGGTGTGGGATGTGTCACTGGTCACCCAGGACTTGACCTAGGGGTAACTGGATGTATGTGTTCAAGTGAAACAGGTAAGTGTTTATTTTAATGTGCCCCGGAAAACATATATCCAACACACCAAGTCCATGACTTTCATGTTGTTTTTGTTTGGGATGAGACAGAGAACAGTGTTAGCCTGAATCCGTTTTTAAAGGGAAAATACTAATTCATAGACCAGGTGCTGCCTCCGTGTGGTCTGTGAATGGTAAACTTTGGTAAGTACCATGCCGTATCATGGTGGCAGATTTTACTACTGTTTCCCAACATTTGTGAGTTTTTGTCCTTGGATGGTTGCACTCCCCTGTCCCCTTGAAGTAGGTATCACCATGTGACTAATCTGGCCATTGACAACATGAGCGGAAGTGGAAAACGACATGTGTCACATTTGAACAACAATATTTAGTTGTTGCCGCTCCATTCTATAGCCCGCCTGTCCCCTGTCATAACCTCTGTGGAAGCAGCAAGAGGATGGCTGCCTTGGAGAGTCACCTGGACCCACAGGGACTCTGTGTGAAAGAGGAATAAACTTTTGTAGTGTGAGGCCGTTGAGCCTTTGGGGTTGTTTGTTCCTGCAGCCTAGCCTGGTCCATCCTGGCTAGTAAACTCATCCAGCCCTCGCTACCCCCACCCCCCTTTTTTAAAAAAGTAAGTCATTATTATTGTCCTTGTTTTTCAGAAAAGGAAACTGATGTTCAGAGGAACAAAGTAACTCACCGGAGGATACACGAACTAGGAGACAGCTGGAACTTGAACCCGGTTTATCTATTTATTATAAACCCAAAGATAAAGTTTATCTTTACCCAGTTTATTATGGGGTGTGCTTTTAACAAAAGGCACTTGGTGATCATTTGTTTTATAAAAAATTGGTGTGGGGGGACAGGGTGGGGTAGGGAGTGGTGGACACAGAGGTCCGTTAGAGGAAAAGTGGTGAGGAACTTACGACAGCCTTGTGGGGGGTCAGTGTGGAGGAAGAATCTACCTGTGTCACATACATGCCAGGTGTGACGTGTAGTGAATCCTTTGGTCATCTTGGGGAGGGTGATGTATTAGTCCATTTTATAGATGAGAAAGGTGAGGCACAGGGGCCAAGTAGCTTGTTGAGCTCAGCCTGCAAAGAAGTTGTGGAATGCAGTATTTAAACCCAGGCATATATGACTTAAATTCTTTCTCCTCCCTGTGGCCTTGGTGTCACATCCAAAAGTATGTGCTACTGTAGTAAATTAAAATGCAGGTGTTTCATAAAAAGAAACTTTCAGTGTTTCTTAGAACATTTGGGACAGGCATGTTTGTCTCTATGTACCCTCAGTCACCTTGACTTGGTGTGGGCCCCCAGTCTAGGCCCCCCAAATCAGAGCTATTTGTCCCAGGGGCAGAGGGCTGAGGCCTGGCTCCTGTGTGCTCTCCTTCTTGGGCATTGAGGCAATTGGTCTTGGCAGCTTTTTCTCCGTAGCCCAAGGATCGGATAGCTCAGGGATACCTGGGCTCCCTCTTAGGGGTGGCACCACTGGAGGAAACATAGCATCCAGGTAACTGGATTAAATGAGATAACAGATGTTAACACCAATAGCTAACATTTATCAAATGTATATGCACCAGGCACTGTGCATGTATTGTCATTAAATCTTGATTCCAACCCCCAGAGGTAGACATTTTCAACCCATTTTACAGACAAGGACACTGAGGCACAGAGAAGTTATTCACTTAGAGGCCAGTAAGTGGAGGGGCTGAGATTTGGACCTGGACTGTAGGACATTTCCCCCTCCGTGGACCAATTGACCCTTACAGTGAACATTTATTATCCCCTCAGAGGACTCAAAGCATAATCCTGAAAATCACAGACCAGGGTGTGGGAAGCTGGGATTTGACCTGGTACCTGAGGCCTCTGACCCTAAGCTTGGGGGAAGCCCCTACTTTTTCCTTCTTTTCTTCTTCCTGTTCTTCCCTCACTGGGGGAAAAAGAAAAGCTCTCCAGTGCCAGCTCTGGCAAAATCAGGTGTCAGGAGCCCAGGCTAGGATTTGGGGTGGGGCCAGTCCTCTCAGTACTGTTCCATGTGGTGACCTCCTGGGGCTTCATGCTGATGAAAGGGTGTATAGGGCATGGGCAGGGGGGCAGGTTGGCTGACTCAGTTTGCAGAAAACTCCCTCTCCCCACTTATGGTTCTCCTTTCTCAGACTTGGAGCTCCCTTTCTTTAGCCTAAGCTTCAATTTCCTCACCTTGCTGGGATGTGTCTGGATTATGGGGAAATAACTGAGCCTCTCCCTTCTGGGGTAGTGGGAAAGGGACTTTATTTTCCCCTGGGAGGCTGCAGCAGTGACGTCACCCTTGCCAGTCCGCAGGCCTTGGCTTATTGACTCACCTTGCCGCAAGTGCCCTCACCCTTCCTATGCAGGAGCTCTGAGAAGGAAAGGGGCTTATTCCGGTCCCATGACATGCATGGGGCACATCAAGAAGCTGTGACTGTTCAGTTGCAACAAGGTGGAAGGGGCCTATCCTGAGCACCCCCAGCCCCTTACCCTGGTGCTGGCTACTGCACCAGGGAACCCCCTCAGGCCTCCAGGTCTTTGTCTGCACTGTTTTCTTCTGCCTTCTTGTCTTCTCTGCTGGCACCTTCCTGGCCTACACTAGTCCTCACCGTGCTTGCATGAAGTTCACTGCCTCAAGTGGCTTGGTGGTCACTTGCCCACTATTGGTCATCAAGGTGGCTGAGTTGTCTTTGCTTCCCTCTCTACCCCTGATGTTTTACAGAGTCCCTGACCTGGACGAACAGGGAACCCTAAGAAATAACTGGCAGGTTTTCAGGGGCCTGAGAGGGGTGGCATCATTTCAGCTTTTTAACCCATGAGAGGAGACTCAAATGAGTGAGTATGATTTCCAAACAGCTGACAGATCTTCTGGGGCAAAGGTGCACTGGTCCTGGGGACCCAAGATAGGTTAGGAATGTAGGTACCAGCTCAGAGGTCAGGAGAGGGGTCCAACCTGCAGGGGTAGGCAGCACAGTGCTGGGCTTCAGAGCTGGTCCATGGCAATCATTCAGTGAAGGTCAGTTTAGGGTGATCAAACTGATCAATAAGGAAATGCATTGACTTCAGTAGCAGTGAGTACCCTACCACGAGAGCTATGTACGCTGAGGCTCAAAGACTCAGGACTCATACATTTACTTACTGCTCCAAGAAAGAAGGTTGGACTGTTGAATTTTTCAACTCTTAAAATTCTCATTCACAAGCGAGAATCTCCTTAAAGTTGGGCTAACAGAAACTGCTCCAAGAAAGGTTGGGCTCACCATGATTCTGAGACATTTAGAGAATCATGTGGCCATCTAATCCAGAACCTTCATTGACAGATTAGGAAACTGGGTCTGTAAGGAGGCAGGCCGGGCTCTGGGCCACAGAGCCACCAACTGTGGAAGGCAGAGCACAGTAGTCACACCACAGCTGTCATCTGCCAGTCACTTGTTTCCAGGCCAGTGAGGGAGACTTTTTCCAGTCCCATAGTCCTCATCTCTGGAACGGAGGTAATGATAAGACCCACCAGAGGTTGGCTGTGGAAGTTACATGGGCTAATGTGTTCCTGTAAAGTACCTGGCAGACGGCTGGCCGGGCCTGCAGGAGTCCCACGTGGATGGAGGGAGTCCTCAGCAGGTGCCAAGGCCTGGGCTCCAAGTAGCTACCCATTGCCCAGGCCTGTCTGTGTCCTCACATTTTAGAAAGTTCCAAACTGTGTTCGGAGGTTCTGTATGAAAGCTGATCAACCTTGTGGGCTTTCTGCACCCACATTTGGCAGGGGTCCACATTGTTGGTAGGTCAGGAGCTGGACAGGGGAAGTGGGCTTGTTAGGTCACCTCAGTTCAACCAAGACATGCTGGGCCTCCTGCACTGTGCCTGGGGAGACAGGAGGGAGATGCCCCATGTCCTTGAGTAGCTACAGCCTTATCTTAAAATCAAAGCATAGGGTGTGAGGGAAGCTGAGGAAGAAATGAACTGAAAGTCTTGGCATTTGATTGACCTGGGTGGTGTCTACCCAGTGTTTCCCTTATGTTATTCCTTAAGCTATGTGTAAACTGAATATATTTCACAATAAAAGAGTTGTGTTGATTTTGTAATTGAAGGAGGTGATGACTCAGTGTTACCCTTGAATGAAGAGGGTCATGCTGTCTTGCTTAAAGAAAGCCCATGGTACATTTCAGAGACAGTCAGTCCCATGTCAACTGCCAGCAGATGTCATTACCCGGGGTGATTAACTGGAGTCACTGTCTTCAGTATTTTGTTCAGAGCTTTTACCAACCTCAGGATTTCAGGAATTCAAAGCAATTTGCAAAAGAGGGTATTTTATGACTTTTATTTTAATATCATTTTAATATTGACTGTCACAAGATTTAATGACCAAATTAGTCATTTACATTTTTAAAAGATATCTAAATATAAAATTGCTAAAAATTCAAATACGGATAGCAAGCTACAAATAATATTTCTTTTGTTTCCAGGTTGGGTAAGAATGGAAGACATTAGAAAAGGATGTTTCTGTTGGCTGACCCAAGTTCAGAAGGAAAGAGGAATTCATTTAAATGACTCTTTGTGCAAAAAAATACACTGAACTTTGAGATGGTGTTTCAGTCACATCTCTTCCTGTATAACAATAAAAAATTGTTTTAAATCCAGGCCCTCAGTAAGGTATGAAAGACGTCACCATGAGAGGTACATTGGAGAGGCTGGCGGAAGACCGCAAAGGCATCTGGTGTGGCCAGAGGTGTCTGTCAGTGGAGGCCTGATCCCACGCCTTTCCCCAACCCAGGAAGATGGACACCATGGAAGCAAGGTTTTTTCCCTCCCTTGGCATCTCTCCTCAGCAGCTTCCAGCCTCTCACATAAGAAGGCAGGATTTGTATGTATCAGGAAGAAAGGGAAATGAGGCCTTTTTAAAATTGGTGAAGCAGAGACTTTCCATTTCAGGAAAAATTCATGTGGAGGTCTAATCATCAGTTGAGACTTACACTTGCTATTTTGAAATGGAAAGACTCATTTCTGGCTGGGAGCTTAGCATGGCCTGAAGACTGTCAACCCACATTCTCCCACCACCTGTGCTTTACACATAATTTTGTTTCTGAAATCAGAGTTGCTGGGACATGTTGAGGACAAGGCTTTCTGAAGGGCGAAACAACACAGCCTTGGACACACAACACTAGGTTCCTTTACTAACTTTAGTAAGATACCATCCTCAAAGTAAATGCACTCATTGAAACAAATGGCATAGTTAAAACTATTGACTAAACCCTAAACATTTCTTCTGAAAAAATTGAGCCATAGTTTTTCCAATCTGCCTGTTCAATATGGGAATGGATTTTAGAGAGAATAACATTATCAATACTCTACCCCAAAGAATGGTCCATCATACTAACCATGATAAAGAGTTCACCTGTTTATTAATAGGAAAACAAAAAATGTACATTTTTGTTCTTCATTTGCTCTTAGAAATTTGATCAAGGTTGCAAGGAAGTGTCTGGGCATGGCTATGTACATCCTTGGGCAGGGTCACCAGGCAGTGAAAATGGCTGGGCAGCATGTGGTTCCTCTTGGTGGTGGTCCAGACCCCTGGGCACTGCTAACCATAGCCACTGCTATTCAGCTCCATCCTAGGGGGTGTCCCTCCCACACCTTCCCAAAGAGCCCACCAGCCCTGTGCCTATGAACCAGGGGCTGGCTTCCCTCCCCAAGGACTGCAGGATGCAGGGAGGACTCTAAGGCCACCTGGCCCTGGCAGGCAGGCTCTGAGCTTCATCAGCAGACTAAGGCTGGAGGCCAGGGTCATTGCTGCCCTGATTTCTTCTCCTTCTGGAAGCTGAAGCTTGTACGTCTGTTCAGTTTTCTTTGTTTTTGAGCAAAATACTCAGCCCGGGCAGTGCTTGCTCGTGATTCCAGGATGTAGTTAACCTAGAAAACAAGAGGACACAGCTCACTCACCAGGTTGGCTTCCTGCTCACCTGGGGTAAATAAAGGGGTAGAAAGGAAGGGCTCTGACAGGATGAGTAAACTCAGGTAGTAGAATCCAGTCATCACAGCAACCTGGCAGGCTGGGACCAGAACCCCTGGCTTTATGATGGAAAAACAGAGGCTTGGAGAAGACAAGTGGCTACTACAAGGCCTTTCTCTCAGGGATGGTGGAGTTGGGACTAGAACCCCAGGTCTTCTGATTCCAGAGACTGTGGTTCCCTCCTCAGCACGTGCTGCTTCCTGGAAGGCTATGCACCGTGCTTGCCAGTTCTACTCCTCACTTGCTGTGCAACCGTGGGCACACATGGTATCTCCCCGAACCTTAATTTCCTTCTCTGAACGATGAGAACATCACAGGGATGAAAACCCAAGCAAAACAAGGTTCAATATTCAGCTTCCTACCAGCCAACTATGGAGCCATTAAATGAATGGTATTTCGTTTAATGCCCATAACCAACCTGCCAGCAAGGGTCACGTGACAGAAAGGAAAATGAATGGTATTTTGTTTAATGCCCATAACCAACCTGCTAGCAAGGGTCACGTGACAGAAAGGAAAGTTAGGCTTAGAGAGGGGGACTGAATTGGCCAAGGTCACCCAGCTGGTCAAGGTCAAAGCTGTGAGAGGGCTATGAAGTCCCTGTGTGAACAATGCATAGCCGGGAGCTGCTGTCATTGAGCCTTGGGACTGCCTCCTGCATTACTACTCAGACAACAAGGAGGACCTGCTGGGCTACACTGCTTGGCCTTTTGCTTGCTGCTGTTTTTACATAAATCTCCTGGGGATCTTTTCATATCCACACATATGGATTTACCACTTGGTGCAGCAGCTGCCCATACGGTCATTTTCACCTTTACCTTCAGCAGTGAGTTCCTGCTGTGCCCAAGCCTGGTTCCATATTTGGTTCATGAGACAGGGGGACAAATCTTCACAATAATCTTATGAGGTGGGTATCATTATCATTCCCATTGTACAGATAAGAAAACCAAGGCAGAGCACAGAATGATTATGTAATTTACAGAAGGTCACAAAGCTAGATAGTGGCAGGACCAGGATCTGGACCATGAGGGCAGGCCCTTCCAGTTCTCCAGACACCTCCGGCCTCCTCAAAATACCCTGCTCCCCATTCTGCTCACTTCCTCAGACACCAGTCTTCCCACTCCCCTCCCCACCCCTGCTGCTACCCTCTGGCTGGGGCTTTTTCCTATTTGCAGATGAAGAAAAGATATTCCTTTTCATCCTTGTATATCTAAAAATTACAGGGTTCCAACAAGAACCTTGAATATTTTTGGCTGGAACAACTAGCTACCACATCTGATTCTGGTCTGAGAGCTACGTGCCCAGGCCTGGAAGGGAAAAGCCTCTGTGATTCTGAAAAAGAGCCAGAGGGCTCTCGGAGGAGGCAGTAAAAGATGGCACATATCACAGGGGGCCGAGGCTCTGACACTGCATCTCCTCTAAACTTTCTGCTCTGATAGTCCCCAGCAGCAGGCGTTAAAGGCTGTTGCATGAGTACAGAAGGCCTGACATGCTCGGTCCACTGCCTCCCTAGTGACCAGCTGAGAGCAATAAATCATGAGGACCACAGGGCCAGGTGATGATTTCATACAATACAGACTATGTATGGAAAAGAGGTTTTGTTTTCTTAGAAATTATTTTTAATAAAAGCAATCTTTGCATTATATTATTTGCACACTCCGTCAACCTATGTTTTCAGTGTATTTTTGGCACATATAACTTGACAAAAGCATTTAAAAATGATCCTTAACAAGCCAACTATTTTCTAAATTTATCATCTGCAATGCTTTGCGATAATCACATAGATAATTTTAATGGAAGATTAATGTAATAATCAAAAGATAAAAACGCCCTTTGGTCTGCCATTAGCTGGTTAATATGCTGTGGCTTAAAACTTGCACAATTTTATGCACTATAGAGTGTTTCACTTTCAATGCATTTTACAGCTTAAGGCATAAAAATACAAGGAGCTTTCATGGTCAATAAAGTCAGAGCCTCCATCACTCGATCATTACAAGAACCTGATTTGAAAAGCCAACGATTCCTCTAAGGTTCATCTCCAAAGCCTGTGGAAGTAGGGACCACACATGGCTTAGCTCAATTACATCTCCAGGTGGGAAGGGGACAGGCTCTGGAACTCCTGGGACTGGAGTCAAAGTGAGGCTCCACCCTTTATAGCTCTGAGGCCTTGGGCCTTCACCTCCTCATCTACAGAATGATGGTGATGACTACACTTTAGGGCAGTTGAGAATTAAGAGAGATAATGTACACAAATGTCTTCCACACAGTACTCAATAAATGGGAGACATGAATATTTCTACAAGGGAAGAAACACAGTGAGATAAAGTAATTTGAAGGATAATTACCTGTTCACAATAGTTTCTCTGACAGCCTTCAATCCCCATTTTTTCCCCTTCAGTTTCAGTCTAAAGCTCTTATTTTACGTAAAACTCCCCCAATTATAGACAACCATATGTGTTACCTGAATCTAAGACTGACCCTTCTGCTGTAAACCCTCAATGTTTTTACTCAGTTCATGGATACATGGCCTCAGCGAGCCAGAGGCCCTGGCCAGCCATTCCGTATTGGTGGAAAGCTCACAAAGACACCATCACAACACTATGGGAACAATGGATAAAGCTAAGGATTTAAATTGCCATAAAAATCATAAATAAGAGAAGTGAAATTTAATCTTCCAACAAGATTATCGTCATTAGCTCCCTCAGTAAATCAGCCCGGGCATGCTGCAACTCTCCTGGAGTCTTGAACATGATGCAGTATTTTTATAAACATTTTGATAAGAAAACAGACATTTTGGGGGAGGTGGTAGGCCTCAGGGATTTTGCAGAAAAGCATCTGCTTCGAGGGAGCATTTGGTCTTGTAAAATGATTTCTCTGCACTTGATCTCCACAGTCTCATATTGAAGTCATAAACCTGTGTTTCTGTCATCAATCTGCTGTTGTGAAAATTATTTTGATGTCAAACACAGGATTATAATTTTACTAGAACCCTTCTGAAGTCTTGAATATTTTAATGCTGGCTATAAAAAAATCCAGCCTCTCATGGGGTAATGGAATATTTCTTTACCTAGTCCCTGAACACTTTGCACAAGTTCCTTGTGCTGTCTTGTGATGATTTGGCAAGTAACTCTTAGCTCTCTGGTTTTAAGCAACCTGGGCAGTTCCTCACGCCCTGGTCAGAGGGGGCCTCTGAAATGGGTTGTCTGTGAGCTTTCTGCCTTCCATCTGACTAACCACGCTACCCTGGCTCAAGCCCAAATTCTCCTCTCAGAACCTTTTTCCTTTTAATTCTCCCACCCACTTCTTGTGAAAATCTTTGCAACCACAGGGACTTAACATCAAAAAATTCCTGCGAATCAACTTCATTTCATTGGAATTACCCATTCAATTCCTTAAGGCTACATTTTGAGGGTTAGGAGCACAAGTTCTGGAATCTGCAAAACCTCAGACAAGTTCTGGTTCTGCCACTTACCAGCCATGACCCCAGCTAAGTTACTCTTTTTTTCTGAGCCTCAGTTTTAATTTGGGTAATGGGAACAATTTTATATCACCTATCTCAGAAAGTCGTGACGAATCAATGAGACAGAAAATGTAAAGTGCTTAGCACAGGTCCTGCACTTTGCAATCTCTCAGTACTTAGCTACTTTTATTATTATTACTTGTACACTTCTATACATAAGAAGAGAAAGAACAATAATCTAGGCATTTTTACCATTTCTCATTTTATTTGTGCTCTAGCAGCCCTCTGGTGGGGTGGGGCACCCAATTTACAAGTGAGGAAACTGAGGCCCATCAAGGAGATAAGGCTAGTCAGAGTCACACAACTAGTGAGGGAACTCCCTCTAGCTCCAATTCCTGCTCTGCCAGACTAGCTCTGCTTTATCTTTCTAATCATCTAGATAAGATTTGGCTTGAAGAAAGGATTCTCAGTTTGGAAGTACCTAAAAACCAGGGCTGAGCTACTCAGAGTATGGTATACAGACCAGCCGCCTGGGCAGCACTTGGGAGCTTCTTAGACATGCACAATCTTGGGCCCCACCCTAGACCTCCTGGATTAAACAGGGTTTTAACACCTCCCCTGGTGTTACACTCAGTAAAGCTTTTCTCAGTCTGACCTTGATTTGTAAGGTTCTGTGTGGTCTGATCCTACAACTTACTCTGCAAAGCTCCCCTCTGACTCCCACTCCCTGACTCCCTGCCCCACTGTTCTCACGCCTGCCTCTGAGCCCCTTCACAGGCTGCTCCCTTAGTCGGAAAAGCTTTTTTCCCTCTCCTTACCTGGTGAATTTGTGCCTTTTCATCCATTCTTCAGGGTTCAGCTCTCCGTGGCTTCCCCCTACCACCATCAGGTCAGTTTACCCTTTACATACCCACATAGCACCTTTGTGATTAATAGTTCCTTTGCAATTTTCTATAAGTCTGTCTTTCCTGATAAACAGGAACGTCCTTGAGAGCAGGGGTCAGGTGTGTCTTGTTCACTGCTGTATCCCAAGCTCTAGTCTGAGACGCAGAATGTGCTCAGTGGATATTGTAAACACACAGTTCTGGCAAAAAATTGGGTATGCTTATATAGGTTGATATATAAGCATATATCAATGCCTTCAATGCCACTAAGGCGACTTTAGAACAGTAACAATAATTTCCTCAGAGTTTGCTCCAGGCACCTCAAAGAACTCCTGATTATGGTTGGGATAAAATAAATGGCACATAAAAAGAATAAATACATGAAGAATCAGGATTATCAGGGGACTGAGAGGAAACCAAAGGGTATCCTGCTTTGGCTAAAGTGGGGTGCAGAACACCCGAAAAGAGCCCCAGGGCATGGCACTTACCAGCTCGGCGACCTGGCTAAGGGGTGCAGTTCCTCCTTTGCAAAACCGGTGCAGGAGCCTTGTCCAATGTTGGGGAGGGCTCCAGCCAGTTCTGAGAACAGGACACAGGCAGAAAGCTAACCTACATAACTAGTTCTTCGGTTGAAAAGAAACACTCACCTTGAGCACAATTTCATTGATGGTAGCAGCATCAGATTCAAAGTAGAGGTGTTTATAGTCGTGATTGCTTAGATATGTGAGTTTAAATATTGCGTGACCTGGAGAGAGAAAAAGCAGTGCTGAAAAGGGTCTGGTGAGTCACCTATGAAGAGGGACCCCAAACATTCTTCCCAGGAAGGTTTGTTTTTCTCATCATAGTACAGGTAGAAAATGGACACTAAAATGAAGTAAAATAAAAAGATCAAACGGGGTGGTGGGGGGCAGTTTGGTCTCATGCCACTCAAGTGTATTCAGGGAAATACCACCTTAGGAAGACTTTACGGAACTACTACTATACAACAATTACATGGAAAAGGTGGTATTTTTAAGATAGAAAGGCTATTAAACTCAAATAATTACTCTAAAAATAAAATAACGTTTAAGATCAAATAAATGAGCAAAGAAAGGAGAAAGACTGGCAACAATGTGACTACGGTCAGCCCCGGCTCCTGCTGGGGGTGTAGGGAGTGTCCTGGATGGAGAGGGGAGTCCTGGTCTTGTGAACCTCCTTGGAAGCCACTCCCAAGGGCCTCTGGTCATTCCCCCTATGAGACACTCCCAGGAAAGAGGGTCATTTTTATCCTGAAGGATGTGGATGATGAGGCTGCTTTAAAGGCTGCTGTGGAAAGCTGGCAAATCACAAAGCAGAGGTCAGAGATCTTCTGAACATCTTCTGACAAATCTGATCTCAATCTAAATTCTTTTATGAACTTCTCCTACCATCTTCTGAATAACATTGCCATTTCTGGGTCTGCTTTCCTGTCAAGCCTCATCTTACTCTACTGAACCCTGCCCCAGTCCAGCCCATAGGCTGCACATTGCCTGCCTTTCCATGCCTACCTCTGCAGAGGCTCTTCTCCACAACTGCGATGTCCTCTCACTGTCTCACCAAGAAGACTTACCAATTCTTGGTGACTCAGCTCATCTGTTACCTCCTTGGGTGACGCTTCTTAGCTATACTTCTTTCTTGCATGGGTCTACCACACTGTTCACAGCTTATCTAAGAAACCTGCTTGGTGTATTATGACACCTGCAGTCATACTGTACTTTTGGTACTTGTCCTTCTGGCCATATATATCAATTATAGTCTTTCCTCTAAATCAGGAAATCAATGCCAACCTGTCTGAACCAGCACAAGGATGGCAGATAGGTAAAATAAGGGACTGTGGGAATTCTGGTTTCAGTCCTACATGAACTCCCCCACCCTCACCCCTACCCTTCAGCTGTCTTTGGGTTCTGGGACACCTCTGTGACCTTCCAAGAGGTTCTTCCTAAGCCACATTTAGTTGCCATTACTGGTAACTAAAGGAGCTTTACCCAAGAGAGACACGAAGTTGATGCTCAGTAAATGTTGCAGACTAAGGAGCAGTTGGTGCCATCTCTAACCTAAAAAGTGTCCTGCAAGCAGCCTCAGAAACAACCTTTCCTAGTCTGCTTCTAAGACCCGAGTGCTTGTAAAATTAAAATTCAGCGTATCTTTCCTATTAGACCTTCTCATCCATTGTCCTTTTAATTAAGAAGCAGCTGGTTATAGTTATTAATTAATAATGTATCACCCATATTACTGTAAGCTCACCTCTTTCCCGGAGAAATCTTCTTGGGGACTTTATTTACAGTAGCTAATTCTTCAGATCTCCAAAAATAAACTGATATATGTTCTACATTTGTGGCCAAAAAATTTGCGCCATTGATATTTTATCCTGGAAACATTTTGATATACTAATTGTAACTATAAATTCTATATTGAAAAAATGAGCTAATAATTTCTGAAAAGCCTCACTTTCAATCATTTGACAAATTTAGCCTGGTAAATTTAGTACCTGGTGGTACTAAAATGTTGAGATTTCTTAACTGGAAGCTAATTGCTATGTTAATTTTCTTTCTTTTTTTTTTTTTTTTGCTATGTTAATTTTTAAGTCACTTATTTCCAATAAGGAAGCAAATCTCACATGTACAGATGCATCTATATTTATGCATTTTTAATATGTTTATTCTTTTATCTTCACAGGACCCATGGATCCATTCCAGAGCATTAGAATATTGTTGGTGATGTCACACGTGTGGAAGAACAATTCAAATGTCTTTGCTGGGCATGCTGTGAGCAAGAACAGCCATCTATGGAAGACATAGGGCTGTGAAGGACAGAAGCACCCCTTCCAGGAGGCCTTACTAGTGACACCTGGTCAAGACAGACACAGACACTGGGACCTGGGGCTAGAAAAGACCAGAAGGTCTTAGGGAGGGTCATAGACTTAAGCTTTGGGGTTCACTGATCACTTCGATAAGTGATCTCATGGACTGATGACACCACCTGTTCCTCCTCATCACTGACAAAACAAAAACCAAACCAAACAAAAACACCCCTAGATGCTAGAGGATGCTATGCCTGAACGGTTTGGACACCATTAAAAATAACCTTTGCATTTTTTAGGTCAAGCCAAATTTATCCATCTCATATGTGATATGCAGTTTTTATGTGCTTAGGAAGGATGTGTCTTGATTCCGTATTCTTGAAGTCGCAGTGTCTGTGGGGCATGCCAACTGTGGGCTCACAGAGCGAAGGCCTGAGGTTCATCTACACAATAATAATAGGAAAAAATGAAAAAGAAATATCCCAAACCCAAGTTCCTTGACTGCATATTTGGCCAGGTGACTGACCCCTGACACACCAACTTATGTATATTTACTATATTTTTCTGTGCTTGGGGAATGTTTGTGTCCTTGTCTGTTCTTAGCGCATTCCAGAGCACACCTGAGGAAGACACAAGTGGATAGGAATGATTAGAGTGTCACTCCTGTCATCTCTTGTAAATTTCAAGATTTATTTGTCCTCTCCAGTGAAAGCATTCATACTGCTTAGGAGAGAAAACTGAGGGAATGCTATGTCAAGTTTTTGAATTTTAATATATCAGCCCTTCCGTGAGCAATTATAGAGCCACAGACATTAAACAGCCCAGTTAAAGTGTGGCATATGGAGGGACAGCCCAGATAACCTCTTCTTGCTCTCTGAGAAGAATTATGAGGGAGAGCTCTAGTTTATAAGCTCAGCAGCCATGTTTTCACCGATACTGGAGCCATAGGACAAAGGGTTTACTCATTCCAACTGAGAGTTTTTGCTCTGAGTTTCACCTCACTATAAAGAATCTTTTCTCTTTGGGAGCCAGAAAGGCAGTTTTACTCAATTCCAAGCCCTGCTTGGAGCACAGACTAGTGCATGGGATAGAGAAATGAACATCGAGTCATGTATGAACAGTATTAAAGAATGGTAAGGGTGGGACTTCCGGGTCAAGAAGGCAGCTTAACAACATGCGCATTTTAGTTCGTCCTCCAGAACAACTACTAAATAACCAGAAACAGTACAGAACAGCTCCTGGGGCCACGTCAGTGACCAGACACACATCGTAACCCAGTCTGGACCAGCTGGACCAGCTGCAAGCACCCCTCAGAATCGTGAGTTCCCAAAGCTGCGGCAGCCAGCGCCCCTCCCCCACAGGCCGCTTCCCAGAGGGGAAAGGAAAGGACTTTACCAGCAACAGGGACTGGGCACAATCAAACGCCAATTGTGGAACTAATTAACAAATTCTGACTACTAAAAATAGGCCCCCAGCTTAGGTGAATCTGATCAAAGTGGAGGTTGCTCATTTTTGCCCCGGCGCCAAGGGGGCAAGACTGACAGAAAAAGGGGGGGGGGGGAGAAGGAAACAGGTTTTTGTGGCTGTGTATCTACAAAGGCTTGACTGCCTCTGGATACAGTGGCAGGACTTTTCAGGCTGCAACTGCCCCAGGCATAGGCAGAAGTGAGCTCTTTTGGGGGTTTGTCTGGAGCCTGTGCCTTCCCCAGGGGAGGGGTGAAGCCCCAACCAGGTGGAATCCCTCCATCAAGGAATTCAGACACCAGGGCTTGGTAATTTGAAGCCATTAAAACCAGCCTACAACCTCTCCTCTGTCTCCACCACGCCCCCAGCAGGGAGAGTCTGCCAAAGTTAAAGGTACCGCATCATCTTATGCCGGTGGGACCTGCAGTCAGACAAGCGCCACACACAGGGCAGGATAAGGAAAACAGAGTCCAGAGACTTCACAGGAAAGTCTTTCAACCTGCTGGGTCTCACCCTCAGGGAAAACTGACGCAGGTGACTCTTTCCTCCTGATAGGAGGCCAGTTTGGTCTGGGAAAATCTGGCTGGGGTATATAATATCTAAGTAGACCCTCCTAAGTGTGTGTGGTGGGGAAGGCACCACACAAGCAGGGCAAGAAACAAGAAAACAAGAACTGAAAAATTCTCCTCTGTTAAACAAAACTTAAGCTAAAGGTCCTGTAACGCTGAACGGAATGTCAAAGAAGAAAACCCTAGATAAAAGAAGTGAAAGCAATCTCCAGAATAAACGAATTAAGGTAATTAAATGCCTAGACACCAGCCCAAAATAACACATCACACTAGAAAAATTGAAGATATGGCCCAGTCAAAGGAACACATCAACAATTCAAATGACATACAGGAGCTGAAACAATTAATTCAGAATGTACGAACAGACATGGAAAACCTCACCAAAAACCAAATCAATGAATTGAGGGAGGATATAAAGAAGGCAAGGAAAGAACAAAAAGAAGAAACTGAAAGTCTGAAAAAACAAATCACAGAACTTATGGGAATGAAAGACACAGTAGAAGAGATGAAAAAACAATGGAAACCTACAATGGTAGATTTCGAGAGACAGAACATAGGATTTCAAAACTGGAGGATGGAACATCTGAAATCCGACAAGAAACAGAAACTATAGGAAAAAAATGGAAAAATATGAGCAGGGACTCAGGGAATTGAAAGACAATATGAAGCACATGAATATACGTGTTGTGGGTATCCCAGAAGGAGAAGAGAAGGGAAAAGGAAGAGAAAAACTAATGGAGGAAATTATCACTGAAAATTTCCCAACTCTTATGAAAGACTTAAAATTACAGATCCAAGAAGTGCAGCGTACCCCAAAGAGAATAGATCCAAATAGACATATTACAAGACACTTACTAATCGAATGTCAGAGGTCAAAGAGAAAGAGAGTATCCTGAAAGCAGCAAGAGAAAAGCAATTCATCACATACAAGGGAAGCCCAATAAGACTATGCGCAGATCTCTCAGCAGAAACCATGGAGGCGAGAAGACAGTGGGATAATATATTTAAATTATTAAAAGAGAAAAACTGCCAACCAAGAATTCTATATCCAGCAAAACTGTCCTTCAAAAATGAGGGAGAAATTAAAACATTTTCAGACAAAAAATCACTGAATTTGTGACCAAGAGACCAGCTCTGCAAGAAATACTAAAGGGAGCACTAGAGACAGGTACAAAGACAGAAGAGAGAGGTGTGGAGGAGAGTGTAGAAAGGAAGACTATGAGTAAAGGTAAAAAGAAGGAAAATTAGATATGATGTATAAAATCCAGAAGGCAAAATAGTAAAAGAAAGTACTACCCATGCAGTAATAACACTGAATGTTAATGGATTAAGCTCCCCAATCAAAGCACATAGTCTGGCAGAATGGATTAAAAAACAGGACCCATCTATATGCTGTCTCTACTCAAAGGACATGAGGCCAAGGACACAAATGGACATTTACACACCAATGTTTATAGCAGCATTATTAACAATTACCAAGAGATGGAAACAGCCAAAATGTCCATCAACAGACAGTTGACTAAACAAACTGTGACATTTACATAAGATGGAATATTATGCATCTGTAAAACAAAATAAAGTTATGAAGTATGTAACAACATGAATGGACCTTAAGGACATTATGCTGAGTGTGATTAGCCAGAAACAAAAGGACAAATACTGTATGGTCTCACTGATATGAACTGACATTAGTGAATAAACTTGGAATACTTCCTTGGTAACAGAGACCATCAGGAGATAGAAATAGGGTGAGATATTGGGTAATTGGAGCTGAAGGGATACAGATTGTGCAACAGGACTGAATATAAAAACTCAGAAATGGACAAATAACTGTAATGTAATTATGTTAAAATACTGACTGAAGCTGCATGTGAGAATGATAGAGGGAGGAGGGCTGGGGACATAAATGAAATCAGAAAGAAAGACAGATGATAAAGATTGAGATGGTATAATCTAGGAATGCCTAGAGTGTATAATAATAGTGAAATGTACAATGTACAAATTTTAAAAATGTTTTTGCATGAGGAACAAAGGAGTCATTATTGCAGGGTGCTGAAAATAGATGATAATTAATACTTTAAAATGTGAGATTAAAGCAAAAAATGTTTGTTACAAAATTTATATTTTGACTAGAGCATTTCCTAATATAACTCATGTAGATAGTTTGATTGACTGTCATAAGTACTTGGAATCTCAGGTAGGACATGAGATTTTGTTGGTTTGTCCAGAGTGATGCCCCGATGAATCCCAGTGTGATTTGATCAGTGACTGGAAAAGTATTTGCAAGCCCCCTTCGGGGAATGGTGAGAGTGGGGAGAAATTCAACTTCCCCACGTTGAATTCTCGATATTCTCACAAGCAGTGTGGACAACCAAAGCTATAGGCTGAACCCCCAGTCTTGGGGTTTGTTCATATGAAACTTAACCCCACAAAGGATAGGTCAAGTCTACTTAAAATTTAGGCCTCTAAAAAAAGAGAGCCTCTTTTGTTGCTCAGATGTGGCCTCTCTCTCTGGACAACATGACGAGCAGTCTCACCACCTTCCCCTTCTCTGCGTGGGACATGACTTCCAGGGGTGTGGACCTTCCTGGCAACGTGGGACAGAGATCCTGGAATGAGCTGAGACTCAGCATCAAGGGACTGAGAAAAACCCTAGAATGAGCTGAGAATTAACATCAAGGGATTGAGAGAACCTTCTCCACCAAAGGGGGAAGAGTGAAATGAGACAAAGTGTCAATGGCTGAGAGATTCCAAACAGAGTTGAGAGGTTATCCTGGAGGTTATTCTTATGCATTAAGTAGATATCACCTTGTTATCCAAGATGTAATGAAGAGGCTGGAGGGAACTGCCTGAAAATGTAGAGCTGTGTTCCAGTAGCCATGTTTCTTGATGATGATTGAACAATGATATAGCTTTCACAATGAGACTCTGTGAATGTGAAAACCTTGTGTCTGATGCTCCTTTTAGCTACTATATCAACAGAAGAGTAGAACATATGGAATAAAAATAAATAATAGGGGGAACAAATGTTAAAATAAATTTAGTTTGAAATGCTAGTGGTAAATGAAAGCGAGGGGTAAGGGGTATGGTATGTATAATCTTTTTTTTTCTGTTATCATTTTATTTCTTTTTCTAAATCAATGCAAATGTTCTAAGAAATGATGAATATGCAACTATGTGATGATATTAAGAATTACTGATTGTATATGTAGAATGGAATGATATCTTAATGTTTTAATTTTTTTAATTAAAAAAGTTAAAAAAAATAAATAAAGTATCAGTGGCAGAGAGAGTTCAAATAGAGCTGAGAAGCTATTCTGGAGGTTGCTCGTATGCACGCTTCGGGTAGGACTCGCTACCTGCCAACCCCCAACCAGGACCATTACAGTCAATCCTAAAGAATACCTAGGGCAATTTATAAGATTCCACAAGGGTTCCAGGCACTAGAGTAACTTGCCAGAAACCTACAAACTCCAGATGGGTCCCTGGTCCAGATAAGTCCAGAAACCTAGCCCAGCCTCTCCAGAACATCAGATAGTTCCATCTCCCTACCCCATATTAGTGACAGAACCTTCCAATATAAAAAATTTAGAATGGCTATAGCCCAAACAACCCCAATGAGAAGTATGTAAAGATCAAAGGTGATGGTGGAATTATACATAGAAGATAGGACTTAACAAATGTATATGAATGCTGAATCATTAAATTGCATCTTTTTGTCTCCAGTAAAAAAAAAAAAAAGAATGGTAAGGGCAGGGAGCTGCAGTAGAGACAATGAGGTGGGAGGTGGCTGGCCTAGTGTGCGGAAGGGGCATTACGAAGGTTCTTGGAGGTGCTGACGTCTGAGCAGTCTTAAAGGAGGAATGGAAGTTAGTTGGGTAATGGCTGGGGGTGGAAGAGTAGAAAAGAGGAAGAATGCATTCACTAGCTAATGGGAGTCACTAGTGGGTTTTATGCAAGGCGGTGAAATAAATGGTCAAATTGGGTTTTAGAACATTCACTCTGCCTCTCTGGAGCCTGGAGGCAGGGAGATCAGCTGCCAGGTAGGAATGTATAGCATGTGATTCTGAGCTAGACAGGGATAAAAAGGATAATGAGAAAAGGATCAATTTGTGAACTACAGAGAAGATTAACAACATGATTTGGGGACACTTTAACAACAGAATAATACCTAATAAGCAGAATTCATACCTGTATAATTTGACCTAGTCCCAAACCTTTATATTAAAGTGCAACAAGTTAACTGACATCTTGCTGGAAATGAATCCATCACTAAACGTAAGTAATTTATGGCAATTTTCAACAGAGGTACCTGGGATGATGAAATAACTGTTATTTCAATACTGATGTAAACAGACTAAGTCTGTTATCAACCTCCATTGATCTTTATTGACCTCAGGCACCTTAAGGCTCACCTCAGGTAAGGGAACACGAGGGGTCAAATGACTGTCTCAGCGGCAGCCTGCCAGGGCATTGTCCTGGGTGTCAGAGGAAATCATATGTGGGGCAGAGTTACCCCAGCAGTTTTCACTGGGAAGGCACAAGGCATAAGGAGCAAAATGTCTTTGAAAGAATGTCAGCTGAGAAAAAACTATATTTCAGTAGTATGTGAAATAAAATGCAAGGTTTTATATTCCAGTTCAAATTATTTTGCTCATATTCTTAAATTCTGAAATTAAGGCATGGCAAAAGCTGGGGATACAGAAGAGAAAAGGTATGGCTGCTGGTGTTAGAGAGACATAGGATGAAAACCTAGCTTCTCCACGTTCCCGCAGTGGGACCATGGCAAACCCTGCTGCTCCACAAACCCAGGTATACCCATCAACAAAGGAGGAGATGGCATCTGGAAGGCATCTCAAACAGTGCTTGGAGAGAGCAGGGGCACGATAGCTGGTTGCAATAATTCTTACAACTATGATGCAATTGATATCTGAAGAAAAAATGCTCATTATTTTGAATATTTTGTTTTTAACTGGGCCTTCTTTGAGCAGACTTGCTTCTATAGTACTGTGGTAATAAAAAGAAATACAACGGGATATAAAATGTGGCATCACATGCTGGTCACATGCTCAGGACAAATACTGAAGCTACATATCTGCTTCTGAAATGAAAATGTGGATGTGTAAAAATGTATTTACATTTGTGCATTTTTTCCAAAGTAAAACAGAAAAATATAATACTGTAAGATGAAATGTAATACTGAGCAGAAACTAATTAGCTACACAAATGTCAGAAGTGTAGATGCTTGTGCGATAAATCTTTTGCATTAAGAATTTTAACAAAAATAAGGGGCTCTACTGAAAAATCAGGTTCCTCCAGCCAATTCAGGTGAGAGGCCATTCTGAAAAGACCGCTGTTATCATGAGATGAGACAAGCTGAGGGAAAAAGGGACGAATAGCAGCTTATAACCCCTGCTAAAAGAAGTGTTTCCAGACTTCCACTGTCAACAGAAAAGAAAATGTTGTTTTTGAAAGGAGGGTTCGTTCTAACATAACCTGCAGGCAACGATGGTAGGTCACAATGACTGGCTGGAGATGGGGCTTCCAAATCAAATTTGTAGCTCATTTTTGTCTGAAACCCCCAGATGTGACTGTTTGCCAAGAAAACCAAAAATAAACAAGTTTTTTTCTTCCCTTTTCAATAAAAAAATTATATTTAAAAAAAATGAGAAATTTAGAAGAGGAAAAACCTACCCTATTGCATAATCCCAACATCCTAGTACATGACTTCCATGATCTCTTTTCCAATCATTCTGACATGTTGGCTTTCACACAGTTGTAATCAGAATGTTTACTGAATTTGGGATTTTTTTTTTAGTTAACACTATACCATTGCCTTTTCTGTTGCTATAGTTTCTATAACCATTCTTTTCCATGACAGCATTTTATTCCAACAAGTTGACCTACGTCAGAGTTCAGGCTACCTTTCTTTCTCTAAGGCATTAAGATTACTGGATATGTAGAAATGCATTTACATTTATGCGTTTTTTCCAAAGTAAAACAAAAAAGATGAAATGTAATACTGAGCAGAAACTAATTAGCTACACAAATAAGGCTATGAATAACATCTTTGAGAATTTAATTTTCTTCTCGATCGCTTTATATTGGGCATGGACACTTTTGATAAACAGGGTTTGATCTCTTTAGGTCCCCCTGGTCTGGAAGGGTGTGGGAAAACACTCATTAGATTTTCTGGGGGAAACTGATGGGATTACACATTCTTTCAGCAAAGCCATACCTTTCTCTGACCCTGGCAGAAAAGGCTGGACTGTAATCCTCTGGTTTCTGGGTTGAAAACTCCTTCTGAGTTCAGGCCCCACTGAAAGCAGCAGTTCAGAACTGCTGCAGGGAGCTTTCAATTCATCATAATTTAACTGGCAAGGGGTGGTGCTCCTTCCTGAACACCCTGCTCCCACAGCAGTGACTTTTTTGACTTCTGGAGCAGGGACCATGTCTGACCTTACACTATTGCTTTATCTTTCAAACTCTCTCTTGCTCTCTGGCTCTTTACTATAAACATAATTAAGGCTCTCTAATTATAAAACTTCTAAGGCAAGGTGATTTCTCTCCTTCTTCTGTCCAATTTATTGAAACTCTCTTGCTAAGGTCAATGAAACCTCTATGTTGAGAGATTCAATAGAGACTTTTCAGTTTTTATGTTGCTGGTCAGCTGCCTTTGATACTTTGAAATCCTCTTCCTTGGGCTTTGAAGCCCGAGTGTCCTGATTCTTCAGTCAACTTCTCCAGTCAGTATGTTTTTCATATTTCCTTTGTGATTTTCTCACCCTTCATCTACTCCATTAGTGATGGACTTCCCCAGTATTCTTTCCTTAACCATCTGTATCTCTTTTACCTCTACATTTCTTCTGCCAAGTTTGCCCCTTATGTTTTTTTTTTCTTCAAAGCACATTTTAATAAGTAGTTACAAAACAGATTTCAAACACATTTGCACATTTTCAGGTTTTTCCTTCTAGCTGCTCCAAAACACTGGAAGCTAAAAGAAATAACATAATAGTAATTCAGCAGTCATACTCATTTGTTAAAGTCTTTCTGTTATAACTCCTCCTTTGATCCTACTTCCAATCTAGAGGTGTCTTTGGGCTATACCCATTCTAATTTTTTTTCATGTTGAAAAGGGGTGTCAATAATAAAGAATAGAGGGATGGAATTAGTTGATATTCCTGGAGACGCTGGCCCCCCTTGGTTTCAGGACTTATCTGGCCTAGGAACCCTCTGGAGGCTTTAGGTTTCAGAAAAGCAAACCTAGTACATGAAACCTTTGTAAAGTCTCAGCCAGAGCCTTAGGTGCTTTTGGCCCAAGGGGAACAATGTTAGTTGGGGTTTGGCAAATCATGGCAATTAGCACTATCTAACAGAAGCTTGCATAAGAGTAGCCTCCAGAATAGCCTCTTGACTCTGTTTGAACTCTCTTAGCCACTGATACCTTATTTTGTTACATTTCTTTTTCTCCTTTTGGTCAGGGAGGCATTGTTGATCTCACGGTGGTAGGGCCAGGCTCATCCCTGGTGGTCATGTACTACGCTGTCAGGGAGGCATTCACTCCTGAATGTCATGTTCCAGGAAGGGGGAGGGTAATAATTTTCCTTGCAGAGCTGGGTTTGCCCCTTATGGTTTTAATTGCTACTCATATGCTGATGACCCCAAAGCTCATATTTTACTTAGACCTTTCTCCAGAGTTTCAGCCAACTGGTTGCTAGAGCTGCCATCTTCACACAGCCTATGGGGAAGCATGCCCAGAATCAATGTCAACATATCCCCTTATATCAAAAGCTTCATTAGCTCAATTGGAGTCTCGCCACTCACCAAGTCTGAACAGGGTTAACAACCCTGAACAGTAGCTTAGTTGACTTTCCTATTTCTTTGCATATGGCTGCTACCAAGTTCTAGGCATTTGGTCCCTTAAATAATCTTTACATGTTCTTCTTTTATCCCTCTCCATCCAGTGATAAAAGCTCTCACTCCAGTCCTGACCATCTCTTACCTCATCTTTGGTTTTCCTACTTTCGATATCTTCCTCGGATCCATTCTCCAAACATCCACCCATGGAAGTTGTTCTTTTACAACATCCATCTGGTCATATCACTCCTCTACTTACAACTTGGTGGTGCTTCTTTCCCTATCATCCTCAGAATGAGGCCCAAGTTTCTTAAGGTCATTTCCCCTAGATCAGCAGTTCTCAAATTTTTTGGTCCCAGAAGCCCCTGATACTTGTAAACATTGAGGAGCTCAAAGAGCTTTTTAAAATGTGGATTTTATCTATCAATATTCATTGGATTTGAAATTACAATTTTTAAAAATATTTATTAGTCTATTAAAAAACAATAATAAACTATCGCAAATTAAAATAACAATCCATTTTTAATGAAAAAAAAACTAAACCAAACAAAACCCTATATTTCTCTAAAAAAGTTTAATGAGAAAAAGTGGCATTATTTTGCATTTTTTGCAAGTGTCTTTAAATTTCGTTTAACAGAAAACAGCTGGATAATCCTGTATGTTTCTCCATTTGATCTGTTGTGATACATTGTTTTTAGAAAAGGTAGGCATATTTTCATATTCTTCTTTGTAAATATTCTATTTTGATATTATACCAAACATGATAAATGGCTATTTCTTAAAAGATGAGTTATAATCTAAAGCCACATTAATAAACTTTTAGTACTCTGTTACATTTAAATCCACTGGTCTGTCTTGTACTTTGAATCTTTTACCCTTACATGATTTTGTAACATTATGCATTCATCTGGAAAATATTTGTTCACTGAGTTATGCAGCTCTTCCAAATGTTGACATACTTCATTAAACAATATAAAAAAGCCATGTTCATTAATATCACCACTGTTTTCACTAGAAAAGTATTTTAAGTAGTGAGAAGCCAAGCTCACAGTGACAGATAAGTTTTCCAAACTTTTAATTTTCACTTGAAAGAATGAATTTTATCGGGTGGACCATGGTGGCTTAGCAGGCAAGGACGCTTGCCTGCCATGCCAGAGGACCCGGGTTCGATTCCTGGTGCCTGCCCTGCCCATGTAAAAAAAGAAAAGAATGAATTTTATCACCAGCATCAAATAATGCCACAGTTGTTTTCTTTGAAGTGACAGGCTAACTTCCTTCATTTCCAAGAAAATGCCTGCCAAATACTCATGTCTGAATGACCATGGTTGTCAGTCAGAATTTCAGATAAAAACAGCATTCTGTGAAATAAATGGCTAGTTCAGCATGCAACTCAAACAATCATATAAGTGCTTTTCCCCAAGACAATTATCCTATTCTGGTATGCAGCAGAAATAGGTACTTCAGGAAATGAACTTAAAAGAATGGTTTGTGAGAGTCTTTTTTGTGTGTGTGAAAACTAGCATACATACAAAAAAGCAATAAATTTCAAAGCGCAATCCAACAATTAGTTGTAAAACAGATTTCAGAGTTTGATATGGATCACAATTCCACAATTTTAGGTTATTACTTCTAGCTGCTCTCAGACACTGGAGGCTAAAAGAAATATCAATATTATGATTCAGCAATCATACTCATTTGTTAAACCCTACCTTCTCTGTATAACTCTACTATCACCTTTGATTATGGGAGTCTTTTGATGCTTGAATTTATAAGTAAATTGTTATAACAAAATATCATATGGTGTTTCAATAACCAAGTAGTGGTTGAATTTTATTCTTCAGATTTTAGAAAGGTACATAGGCTAGCAAGTTCTATATGTGGGAACTTCCTCCTTGGAAGGACTTCTGCTTGTGACAAACTTGAGTTGGCAACTACTCCTGGGAGGCAAAATTATAACAAATAAAACCTCATCTATTCAGAATCCTTAGAGGGGAGAGCTAGGGTAACGTTTGTGTAAAAAATCTTTTTCCCATTTTAAGTATATTACAAACATTCCACCTATATTAGAATATAAGGAGAATCACTGTATCATCCTGCTCATCTGTGTAAGTACTGAATATAATAATTTCTTCAGATTCACAAAAAGCTGTATGTCTTAACATAGAAAAGTTCCATGCTGCCCTATTGCTGTGCTTATTGAGGTTTTAAATAGTTTTTACCTTCTTTTGTTTCATTTTTGGTCAACTCCTGTCAGCTTTTATATCCCACTGTCTTTAGTATTAATTTCTATTGTTTTTAATTTTCTCTTGTAATATTCTGCATTTAATATCCTTTAGGAAGGGAGACTAGATAACCAAGCATGGTTGAAATCTGTTAAAAAAAAAGGACATTATAGACTCTGAATGCAGACTAGGGATATCCTTCCACCTAAAAAAAGCACATAAATGGTGGGAAATGGTGGCGCAGTGGCACAGTTCTTGCCTGCCATGCTGGAGACCCGGGTTTGATTCCCAGTGCCTGCCCACAACAACAACAAAAAAGCACACAAGCTTAGGTGTTTTAGCTTTGCAACAGTCAAAGACGGAAGAATAAAAAACTCTGTTATTTGGATAGACAAGTTACATAACTTCTTTGAGCCCTAGCTTTCTCATCTATAAAATGGGAATAATAATGTCTAACCCTCTTCCACACAGAGTTGTTGTTAGGATTAAATAATCTTAGGATAAAATAAACAATCCTGGGATTTTATAATAAATGTATATCAAACCTCATAGAGCTGTTCCAAGAGGTAAATAATGCACATAAGGGACTTAGAACAATGCCTTGCACATTCTCAAAGACAAGCAAACTTTTTCTGTAAAGGGCTAGCTAATAAATATTTTAGGATTTGAGGGCCAAGAGGCAAAGTCAAGGATATTATAATGAGAGAAAATAAATTCCTAAAATTTTTTATTGACAACATTCAAAATATAATAATTGAAATTTTTGGTAATATAGGTCTACTAACAAGAAAGAATTTTTTAATTTACTTTTTAAGAAAGTATTTTGCTTAATTTGGGTTCCAAGTTAGTATTCACTATCATCAAATTAATTGCAGATATTCATTTGTAAAACCATTCTTAGTTCACAGGCAGTATAAAAACAGGTAGTGGGTTGGATTTTTACCCTGGGCCATAGTTTCCCAACCCCTAATCTAAGAGTTCTCTCTTGCTTATTTCCTTTTTCTTGGTTTTATTCCATATAGTCACTAATGGTGCTATTTCCAGTATTCCTAATTTCTTTGTGTAGATCTGGATTTCCACCTGATATACATTCTTTTCCTCTAGCCTTCAAAATTTCTTGTAGAAGCTCTACTGGTGACAAATCCTTTTATCTTTTGATTGTCTGAAAAGTCTTTGTTTCACTTTCATTTCTAAAGGATTTTTCATAGAATATAGAATTCTAGATTGACAGATTTTCTGTCAGTACTTTAGGGATGCCACTCCATTATCTTCTAGAGTGCAGGATTTCTGATCAGAAGTTAGCAATCGATAGCAGCGGCCAAGATGGCGGCTTAGCAATGTGTGCAATTTAGTTCGTCTTCCAGAACAGCTACTAAATAACCAGAAACAGTACAGAACAGCTCCTGGGGCCACATCAGTGACCGGACACACAGCATACCCCAGTCTGGACCAGCTGGACTGACTGCGAGCCCCCCCCAGAACTGTGAGTTCCCCAAACTGTGGTGGCCGATGCCCCTCCCCCACAGGCTACTTCCCAGAGGGGAAAGGAAAGACTTTACCAGCAGGAGGGGCTGAGCCCAACCAAAAGCCAATTGTGGAATTAATTACCAAATTACAACTAAAAATAGGCCCCCAGCTCAGGTGAACCTGGTCAAAGTAGAGGTCACTTATTTTTGCACTGACACCAAGGGGGCACGGCCAACGGAAAAAAAAAAAAAAAAAAAGAGGTTTTTTTGTGGCTATGTTTCTACAAAGGCTTGACTGGCTTTGGATACAATGGTGGGGCTTCTCAGGCTGCAACTGCCCCAGGCATAGGCAGAAACAAGCTAGTTTGAGGGCTTGTCTGGAGTCTGTAGGTTCCCCAGGGAAGGGGTGAAGCCCAACTCAGGTGGAATCACTACCTTAAGGAATTCAGACACCAGGGCTTGGTAATTCGAAGCCATTAAAGCCAGCCTACAACCTCTCCTCTGTCTCCAACATGCCCCTAGCAGGGAGAGTCTGCCAAAGTTAAAGGTACCGCATCATCTTATGCTGGTGGGACTTGCAGGCAGATAAGCGCCACATACTGGGCAGGATAAGAAAAACAGAGTCCAGAGACTTCACAGGAAAGTCTTTCAACCTGCTGGGTCTCACCCTCAGGGAAAACTGACGCAGGTGACTCTTTCCTCCTGATAGGAGGCCAGTTTGGTCTGGGAAAATCTGGCTGGGCTCTATAATACCTAAGGAGACCCTCCCAAGGGTGGGGGGGAAAAGGCACCATACAGACAGGGCAAGAAACAAGAAAATAAGAACTGAAAAATTCTCCTCTGTTAAACAAAACTTAAGCTAGAGAGCCAGAAAAAGCAGAACTGAATGTCAAAGAACAGACAGACAACAAATTCATCCAGCAAGAAAACCCAAGGTAAAAGAAGTGAAAGCAATCTCCAGAATAAACTAAGTAAGGTAATTAAATGCCTAGATGCCAGCAAAAAATAACAAATCACACTAGGAAAACTGAAGATTTGGCCCAGTCAAAGGAACAAACCAACAATTCAAATGAGACACAGGAGTTGAAACAATTAATTCAGAATATACAGACAGACATGGAAAACCTCAAAAAAAAATCAAATCAATGAATTGAAGGAGAATATAAAGAAGGCAAGGAATGAACAAAAAGAAATCGAAAGTCTGAAAAAACAAATCACAAAACTTATGGGAATGAAAGGCACAGTAGAAGAGATGAAAAAAACAATGGAAACCTATAATGGTAGATTTTGAGAGGCATAGGATTAGTGAACAGGAGGACGGAACATCTGAAATCCAACATGAAAAAGGAAATATAAGGAAAAATACGAGCAGGGACTCAGGAAACTGAAGGACAATATGAAACGCACAAATATATGTCTTGTGGGTGTCCCAGAAGGAGAAGAGAAGGGAAAAGGAGGAGAAAAACTAATGGAGGAAATTTTCACTGAAAATTTCCCAACTCTTATGAAAGACTTAAAATTACAGATCCAAGAAGTGCAGCGTACCCCAAAGAGAACAGATCCAAATAGACATACTCCAAGACACTTACTAATCAGAATGTCAGAGGTCAAAGAGAAAGAGAGAATCTTGAAAGCAGCAAGAGAAAAGCAATTCATCACATACAAGGGAAGCCCAATAAGAGCATGCATAGATTTCTCAGCAGAAACATAGAGGTGAGAAGACAGTGGGATGATATATTTAAGTTACTAAAAGAGGAAATCTGCCAACCAAGAATTCTATATCCAGCAAAATTGTCCTTCAAAAATGAGGGAGAAATTAAAACATTTTCAGACAAAAAAATCACTGAGAGAATCTGTGATCAAGAGACCAGCTCTGTAAGAAATACTAAAGGGAACACTAGAGACAGGTACGAAAAGACAGAAGAGAGAGGTGTGGAGAAGGGTATAGAAAGGAAGACTATGAGTAAAGGTAAAAAGAAGGAAAATTAGATAGGACATATAAAATCCAAAAGGCAAAATGGTAGAAGAAAGTACTACCTGTACAGTAATAAAACTAAATGTTAATGGATTAAACTCCCCAATCAAAAGACACAGACTGGCAGAATGGATTAAAAAACAGGACCTATCTATATGCAGTCTACAGGAAACATATCTTAGACCCAAGGATAAACATAGGTTGAAAGTGAAAGGTTGGGAAAAGCTATTTCATGCAAATAACAATCAGAAAAGAACAGGAGTAGCTATACTAATATCCAACAAATCAGACATCAAGTGTAAAAGAGTTAAAAGAGACAAAGGAGGATACTATGTATTAATAAAAGAAACAATTCAGCACGAAGACATAACAATCATAAATATTTATGCACTGAACAAGAATGCTTCAAAATACATGTGGCAAACACTGAAAAGAGAAATAGACACATCTACCATAATAGTTGGAGACTTCAATTCCACACTCTCATCAATGGAAAGACCATGTAGACACAGAATCAATAAAGAAACAGAGAATTTGAATAATACAATAAATGAGCTAGACTTAACAGAGAGTTATAGAACATTACACCCCACAAAAGCAGGATACACCTTTTTCTCAAGTGCTCATGGATCATACACCTTTTTCTCAAGTGCTCATGGATCATTCTCAAGGATAGACCATATGCAGGGTCACAAAGCAAGTCTCAATAAATTTAAAAAGATTGAAATCATACAGAACACTTTCTCAGATCATAAAGGAATGAAGTTGGAAATCAATAATAGGCAGAGCGCCAGAAAATTCACAAATATGTGGAGGCTCAACAACACACTCTTAAACAACCAGTGGGTCAAGGGAGAAATCAGTAAATATCTCGAGGCAAATGAAAATGAAAACACAACATATCAAAACTATGGGACACAGCAAAGGCAGTGCTAAGAGGGAAATTTATTGTCCTAAATGCCTATATCAAAAAAGAAGAAAGGGCAAAAATCAAGGAATTAACTTTCTATTTGGAAGAAGTATAGAAAGAACAGCAACCTAACCCCAAAGCAAGCAATAGGAAAGAAATAATGAAGATTAGAACAGAAATAAATGAAATTGAGAACATGAAAACAATTGAGAAAATCAATAAAACCAGAAGCTGGTTTTATGAGAAATCAGTAAGTTTGATGGACCTTTAGCAAGAATGACAAAAAGAAGAAGAGAGAGGATGCAAATAAATAAGATCAGAAATGGAAGCAATCATTCTAATCTTGGTTTCTTTATGTGTAACATGTCTTTTTCCTCTGCCAACTTTTAAGATTTTTCTATTTATCCTTGGTTTTCATAAATTTGATTATGATATCCCTTGATATGGTCTTCTTTATATTTATCCTTCTTGGGCTTTGCTGGGTGTCTAAGACTGGTGGATTGATGGTTTTAATCAAATCTAGAATTTTTTTCTCCTCTACCTCTGAGACGTCAATTATGTATATATTTTTTTATGCTGGACCATTTAACATTGTTCCATGGGCCCTATTCCCTGCCTGCTGCTCCCCTACCCAACCCATCCCTTTTGTTCTTTGTATTTCAGTTTGAAGAGTGTCTGATGTCCTGTCTTAAAGTTCACTGATTGTGACAGATAGCTTCTGAAATGGCTCTGAAAGATCTCTGGCGTTCATTCCCTTGTTATAATCCCCCTGTTCTCATTTGTGGGTTGGACCTAGCGACTTGCATCTAGTGAGCAGAATATAGCAAAAGTGAGAGTATGATTTCTGTGATCATGAGACTGAGAGTTCTTTCTTGCTAACACTCTTCCTCTCTCTCTGTCTCTTGCTCCGTTTGATGAAGCCAATTGCCATTTTGTAAACTTTCCCCTAAGAAGAGGCCCAAGTGAAAAGGAACAGAGGGCATCTGAAAGGAGCCGAATCCTGCCAATAACCACTCAGTGGGCTTGGAAGCAGATTCTGTCCCAGTTGAAACTTGAGACTGAACCATGAGATGACTAAGGCCTTGGTCTATACCTTGATTGCAGCCTGCTGAGGAACACTGAGCCAGAGGATCCAGCTTAACTCTGCCAGATTCTTGATCCACAAAAACTGTGAGACATAAATGTGATTGTTGCTTGAATCACTAAGTTTTGGGATAATTTGTTACATGGATATAAATACTAACACACTGACCTTTTTTTCCTACATTGTCTAATCTCTTATTAAACCCATCAACAAATTTTCTGATTTAGGTATTGTTTTCTGCAACTTTAGAATTTTCATTCAGTTTTTAAAAATTTTCATTTCTCTTTTGAGTTCTTGCTTTTTTAAAGTTCTTGCTTTTTTAAAGTTCTTGAACATATATATATAATAGTTATTTTAAAGTATTCATCTGCTAATTCTATTGTCTGTTATTTCTGGGTCTGTTTCTATTGACTGCCTTTTTTTCCTGGTTATTGGACACATTTTCCTGCTTTGGCATGTCTAGTAATTTTTAATTGAATGCCGAACACTAGAAAGGTCACAATGCTGAGTGTCTGGATTTTGCTGTCTCCCTTTATAGTGTACTAGGCTTAGTCTGCAAAAGCAGTTAATTTACTTGCAGAACAGTTTGGTTCTTTCAAGACTCCTTTTATAGCTTTGTTAGGAAAGGACTAGATTAGTGTACAATACAGGGCTAACTTATTGCTACTCGTAAGGCACAGCCTTTCTGGAATCTCTACTAAATGCTTCTAGTTAGCAAGAACTCTAGTTTATAGTACCTCAGAAGTTTTCCTTGTCCAGACTTGTAAGGACCTACCTTAGGTATGCACAGCATGGCACACAGTGATTCATGGGGATCACATGAAAATTTCTGGAGCTCTTTCTCAGTGTAGCTTTCTCCTCACTCTGCTCTGCAAATTCCAGTTGGCTCAGCCTTCTCCAACTCCTATTTCTGTCTCCTCAGCTCAGTGAGACTGCTGTATTCTCCTTGGTTCTCCCTCCCAGGGCTGCAGTCTGGAAAGTACCTCCAGGAGGAAAGCTTCTCCTGGAAGCTTCCCTTCCCTCAGGAATTATAGTTCTGCACTGCTTATTGTTCAAATAAAAGAAAAAAGTTCCTTATATTTTGTCCAGTTTTCTAGTTGTTTATGCTAGAAGAGCTTGTCTCACAGAAGGTGCCTATGGGGTTCTGGTAAGCAATACATATTTTATATTAATGAAAGTATGGCTTACTTTTCCAGGTCTATGGGAATAACTTAAGCCCTAGGCGCTCCATTTATTTATAATGAAAATACAACTGGCAGGAAGAAAGGGAAAAATTTTTCCATTGTTTATCCAGCTGAGAAAATGTTCACACAGTTTCTCCTTGGGGAACAGTCCTGTCTTTACCCTCCTCCTCTCAATTAAGATAGCTTCTGATGTTAAAATCAAGAAAGAAGAAATGGTAATCAAGATCTAGGAAAACACAAAGTATATGCAGTTTTTATTATATTTGGATAATTGTTTTGCCATTATGGGTGCTGTTTTAGTTCCCAGACTTCTCAAAGAAAAAACCATGAAATGGGCTGGGTTAAAGGATGGGAATTTATTCGCTCACGGTTTTGAGGCCAGGAAAATGCTCAAATCAAGCTATCATCAAGGCAATGTTTTCTTCCCAAAGACTGGCTGCTGGTGATTCCTGGTTCCTCTGTCACACGGCAAGGCACATGGTGGTGTCTGCTGCTCTCTCCCTGCTCTTCTGGGTTCTCACTGATTTCAGCTTCTTGTTTCCATGGCTTTCTCTCTGTCTGAATTTCATTCTCTTATAAAGTAACAGGATTAAGAGCCATCCTAATTGAAGTGGGTCAAATTTTATCTGAAGTAGCCCCATCAAAAGGTCCTGCTTACAATGGGTTCACACCCACGGGAATGGATAAAATTTTTTTCTTCTTCTTTCCCATGGGCAGGTACCGGGGATCGAACCCGGGTCTCCAGCATGGCAGGCAAGAACTCTACCTGCTGAGTCACCATGGCCCACGGGAATGGATACATTTAACATATTTGCCTTCAAACTACCACAGGTGCATAAGATCTAAGTCAACAACTAATTGAAAACTTAATAGCTAGAAGGCTTCTTGGAGGGAAAAAAAATTGACACCCCCAAAATGTTTTCTATATTCACATAAATCATATTCCAACCAACAAATGCAAATTCTTTCTTGCTATATTAGTAAGTCTTAGAGAAAAAATGAAGAAAGTTTTCTGAAAATATAAGATAACCTACTGAGTACCTTAGATCCAGCCAGTTTTCCTCACAAACCCAGACATTCTTAAAGGTTATATAGTTAGCAAATACACCCCCAATATTCTTTCTGAGCAACTGTAGGCACCTTATAATAAGTATGGGAAGTGTGCTCTTTTTTTATCATCTGTCTTAGGCTCAGAGTAGAATCTCCTGGCTCCTAAAAACATACAGTGTTGATCCTTCTGGAGACCATGAGCTGTACCAAACATCTCTTTTCCAGGAACTACAAAGACAAGCACACTTGTTCATTTATCATATGCTGCAGGTAAACAGCAATATTTGTTTAAGAATTAGAAGTTGAGTTTGCCTTGTCACTACAACCCTGAAAAGTTCTCTACTGTCCCTCCATAGCGCTGATAAAGAGCCATACTTGTTCTTAACTGATTCTAAATTCCAAAAACACTTTTAAATGCTCAACATACCTAGGAAGAATTAGAGAAAGAGTCACTGAACACAGACTATAGCCCTGGGTAGAAGCAGCTGAATTTCTGGAATCTGTAGCTGGGAGTATAAACAGGTATGCCTAGAGCAAAAGTCAGGTGTCAGGAAATGATGACAAGATCAGTCAATGGGATACACGCTGGGTGGCTCCCACTGGCTGAGTTCTCATGATCCTGGTCAATGCTGCCCGCCACAGCAAACTGTTTCCTGAAACACAGTGATGGCCTATTTAATAGACCACAGCTTGGGGTTACTGGAAACCAACCTGGGTCAGACAACTAAGAATGCAACACTGCCATTAAATGATGTAAACTGACCCCACACTTATAGTTTTTTGCTACTTTTATCCTGTGACACATTCATTCCAGGTCCTTCCCTCCCACAAACTTGGAAAAATTGAGGTGGATCCTGGGTTGCCCAAACCTGTCTCCACAGCAGCTCCCTTGTTTTGGAAGGAGATGATAAATAAATCAAAATGCATTAAGCAGCACTTCCACAGGCACTTGCCTCCTTCACTGAATGTGCACCTCATCAATCACACTATTGTCTGCTTGAAAGGCAAGCCTTGTAAATGTCATATCCACTCAGGCCCAAGGAGAGGCGCATCCAAATGCAGCAAGGAGTTTTAATTGGATAGTGTAATTAAACTAAAAAAAACCCCAGCAGACTCCCTTTGACAGGATAGATGAAGACCCCTTTTAATAGGGCTAGGAAACATATCTGTTAAAAGGATGAGGCACTGCCTACTCCTGATTGTGCTCCAGAGTACTCTTATGAAAAGGCAATTCAATAACTGGGGCATTTAGTATGTTAGAGTCAGTTATGTTCTGTAATCAGGTAGTACTTACCGTATTTGATCTGGAACTGATTAAATAAGTCCTTTTCAGAGAATAAAAACACACCATAGCTTCTTCATCTAATGTCTGGAGTGCCCAGGTACCTGGGATTTGAAAGAGTCCTCCTGGGCTACAGGTTCATTCAGGTATAAATGCAGGTGCCTTCCTTCCCACGGCCTGCAGCATGTCAGTATGGTTATGGATACCCACCCACCCACCTCAAGACTGTAATCAGCTCTTCAAACCAGCTGTGACTAACAGTCACCCTTATTTTCCTTTCACAGATTCTTATGAGCACCTAAAAATATAACAAAGTTCTTGCTCTGACAAAGTTTCTGGGTACCTGCTTCTTTAGGAACTGGAATGCCTGTCACATCTGTTTGGGTGTTTATGTGTGTGTGTTTTCTCTGCTGAAACTGTCAAACAGAGAGAAAAGAAATCAGGTGGCTAGAGGATTACATGTATGGGCTAGAACATGTCCAGGTTGATTTTAGTAACAAAATTCTGAGTCCTTTGCTGGGAGAGGGGTTGGGGATCACACACAGATATATTCACACACACACACACACACACACTAGAGGGCTGCAGCTCCACAAACAAGGTAACAGAGTTAGTGAGAACATGTGAAGAGGTTTGTATCTAGACAGGGCTGTCTTACAAGTAGCCCATAACAACCCCTTTCAGATGGAAGGCTAGTGTTCCAAGGACAAGGTTATGGAGCAGAGTATCTGGCTAGATCAAGAAAACCTCTAAGCTGGGGGAATGAGAAGACTCAGGAGGAATGCAGAAGCAAGATTTTGGACTTCTCCATCTACAGCTATCCAAAAGGTCAGATGCTTTGTTTTATTTACACAAACCCTAAAATCTGTTTTCATGGGCCCTCATACTGAATTTTCTTTTTAAAGGATGGTGAAGGGTTTGTTTGATGACAGATTTTAACCCTCCACAAAGCCTGCTTGGAGGTCTGTTTGCAAACCTTTGAACACTTTTAAATCCTGGTCTTTCACTGTGGGTTGATGAAATCACTACAAACAAATAAACAAATGCATATAATCTATGGGAACTAGATACTGAATTAAACCATCAAATACCTGTAGGTTTAAATGAGAACCACATAAAAGCACTTCAGCCATCAATTTGGCTATCACTTCTAGCCAGTATGAATTCTGCTGGAAAAGCTATTTTCGTGCAGATGTGGAATTCAATGGGAAAGACTGACTCGTGTACTAACATCAATCAAAATGTCAACTTCACTGGCAGCTCTCAACAGTAAGGCAGGTTCAAAGGTCACAGGATAAAGAAAAAGCCAAGCTCTGGTTCAGCTCCAATATCTCCTCGGTAGAAGTCTTGCAAAAGTACCCCCTTCTGTATTAGCCTTGCTTTCATTAATCTTCTTGCCATCTTCTTTAACTAGTCATGCAGAACCGCTCGATAGCAAGACATATAATGGGGAAGGCCCTGTGCCTATTACCACGTTAACATTCTCTTAAGCCCCAGTGCAACAATGGAATGGGAAGGCAAAGGAAATCTGCGACTGCAGGGTGCAGTGCAGGCAATTCAATTACAGCCTGGGCTTACCTATGTACTTCTGACCTATAAAACACAAGAGGCCTTTGTGTCTAACTGGCTTGGCCATTAAGGTTGCTGAAGATCACAACAATGCTGATCTTTTCTATTTAAACCAAATCAATGTGGACAAATCATTATTCAGTAGCTTTAATTTAATTAGTAAATTAAATACACTACTTTACAGATCTTGTCAAATACTTATGAAAAGAAAGATTCATTTATGCGGGAGGTCACCAATAAGCCCAGCTAATTTAACTTAAAGCCGTAACTGAAGCTCATCTAAAATATCTATCAGGTTCTATTCACTAGGGTTTAATGGCCTCCTGAGGTGTGATCAATTTATAATCCCCAAGACTTCCTATTTTATACCCAAATAATGTTTTGGACAAAAAAAGCCCCAAAAACCAAAAAAAAAACCCCAACAAAAAACAAACAGCAACAACCAAAACAAACACTCCACCTTTCCCCTGCCACCAACATAACCAGCATTAACAAAATCATATTTCCTTTAAATTATACTACTGCAAGAGAACATAATCAGGTTACCTCTATTATGTTGCTTCCTTAAGATTTTATATTATCTATACTTAATTGAGATACAAAGCTCTTTTCAGCTATAAAGACTACAGGTACTTTATTAAGGTTTAAATCTTATTTCTTAATGATGGGATGCTTCCTTTAAGGATGTAAACCTGCACAACCTTATGATGAAACCAGATCTGGCATGGCTGGTATTTTATTTACAGGTGGAGAGTATCTGATGGGTGCTAGTTTTACAAAAAGGTCCTTGCTTTTGTTTCAGTGTTAGAAGTCAGGGTTAGCACTAAAAAAAAAACCTGCATTCAAAGTTTGTCCGTACCTATATAAGGATGGTAAATTCTTTCTCTGAGGCATTTTAACCTTGGTAGTTTCTCATATAGAAGCATTTTCCTCTCTTATGTGCTATACACATCTTTGTTCAGTTAAAATGATTGAAATTAATTCATCTGTTAGACACCTGTGACATCCTTCAAACTAGCAAAAGGTATCCTAATGAGTGGCAAAACTAGTTTGAGCAATTGCTGATTTAAATAATAATGGTAGCATGCAGCTTTTTTTTTAATCTAGAAAAAGCAGAATTTATTTTTAATTTCTCAGTGCTTGCTTATGATACAAAGAATTTCTCAAACAACTCTTTTAAGGGTCCATATTATATGTACAATTTTTTTAAAGGCACGATCTATTTAGCCATTAAGTTTCAGGTCCTTAAACATTCACAGGAATAGAACAATAAATCTTCCCTCTGAAACATGGCCTAAGAGGGAGAAGTTCAGGGTAAAGGAAAGAGAGTCACAGAACTGCTATTTATGAAGTACAGCTTCAGAGTGCGTCTTTCTGATTCCATAACATGTAATTATGTGTCTCACTGCCGGAGTTCTAATGCTCAGTCCCTTTGCCAAATCAGCTATTTGCACACTTTTTGGATATGGCATGAATTAAATTTGAGTTGTGTTACTTATGAAGACCAAATTAGTGGTTTGACAGTGACATTCTCAATAAACACTGCAAACTCGCCATATTTGAAGGTTTTAAAGATCATTTCTTTTCTGTTCAGAATTATAACAAACACGTTTCAAGTAAGACTGGGAACAACTTCATTATCTTCCCAATACTTAATGCCTTTTTGTAAAGAAGGCTGCTGTTTTCACAACTAAATTATTCTAGTTGGTCACACATTCCAGTCTTCAGCAAGACACTTGTGTTACAAGAGATAAAAACATGGAAAAGGAAATATATTGCAGAAATCAAAAACCTTATCTACTTCTAGACTCTGTCTCTTTGCCATAATTCATTCAAGAAGGTCCCAAGAATAATTTTTGATGTAAACTCAGCTACAAGCATACATCACTATACTGATAAAAATCACACGCTAAACTTATGAAATATAGTGACTTTCATTTCTTTAGTGCTGTTAAAATAATTTTTTTCTAAGGTTCAACAGACAAAAAAGATAAAAAGTGTTACCATTAATCCTTAGAAAAAAAGAAGCGGCCCTACAAATTAATTCTGCATTCCGATGATGGTCAGAAGATCAACTTTTTAGATAAAGTCACTGAATTAATTTGATTAAGATATTGGAAATCATTAAATAGTATGCAAGCTAATTTGTTTAATACATTTTTGTTTGGGTGCTTTAAAATGTAAATTATGCTGAATAACTTTTAGTTTCTAAAATTTGGTCTTACTAAATTTAATTTCAAGTCAACAAGCATTTATTAAGGACAGTTCTGTACTAGGCACTCTATTGTTGAATGGGCATACAGAAACCCATTCCTGTATGGAGACAGGGTGGGGGTGAAAAGCAGACCTCAGATAACTACAGCGCAGTGTATGTAGTGCTTTGCCAGAGTTGTGTGCAAATTCTGATGGGCAAAGTTACAGAGAAAGGTTAACAATGAAGCTGGATCTTGAAAAATGAGTGGGCGGGGAGTGGTGAGGTAGAGATGCCGATCATCAGAGGAAGGTCAAGGAGGGAGGTATATTCCAGGCTGCGAGAATAAGAGAGGTATAAAATGCAAGGTGTGTTTGGGTCTGAGTAGTTCACAGTGACCAAAGCCCAAATTAAGGGCCAAGAGGTGGGAACTGGTTGTCAGTGTCTATAAAGGCTACGATAAAGAGTCTGAATTTTATTCTGTAAGCCTGAAATTTTGAAACCTTAAAAAAAAAAATCAGTAAAATCATTTAAATGCAGACTCCCAAACAGAAATAAAAAAAGCAGAATTCTTCTGTTTTGTTTTTTTGGCTGACGTGGGGGACCTCATGCCTATGTATGCCCTACAAACACAGACATACGTGTGCACACATACAGAGGCCTCTGAGGTCCCTGTGAGAGCCTTAGAGCTTGGAAGAACATTGTTGGAAAAGCACTGGTGTAGGTGACAGAGATTTAGGAAGTGCTTCACTGTGGCAGTTAGCCTTTTTGTTCAGAAAAATGTTACAATTTCTAGATTTATAAGTGAGAACCCAGAGTGAGAAAGGAAGAAACTTCTGTTAAGACCCACATGTGCACTTGTTTTTTAAGCACAGAACCATTCCTATTTCCATTTAATAGGAAAATAAAAGCAAAGACTCTCTTGCTGGATTATCAACACTGAAATGGTAGGGCACATGTCTGCTCTGTTTGCATTTGCCTTACCAGTGTCACACTCATGCAGACGTTTAATGACTTCTTGACTGACTAATTCCAAGAGAGCACAGGGAAGTGGGTAGCTGTGAATTTTTCCTTTGCCCCCTACTGGGGCAAGGTGTGTTACATCCTTTACTATTAAGTGCCTGAATTATAGTGCTCCTTGGCACAATGTGAGTCTTGGTGTGAGTGTCAGAGAAACCTGAACCCTGTTTCTAGTTCTTTCTCTGATATTTCCATTATAGCTTCTTATTCTATGCAATAAGTAAGCAATTAACTATCACTTTTCAGAGACACAGAATTTATAAAATGTTACTTTTCAAAGCATTTGGAGTCCTTGGGAAGAAAGATGCCAGACAATGACATCTTTATTGGCCAATAAACTGGAGTGTAAGGGATTAGGAAGAAGATATTTATCCAAAGCAGAAAGAATCCATCAACTTTGGGATAGGGACCCCAAAGCAGCAGACAATTTTCTCACCATCTTCTCCTGGCAGCCATCTTGCAGAGTTTAAGGTCTCACTGATGACAGGAATGGTGAGGAGGGGGGTGAGAACAGCTTTAACCCTCTTCCCACACCACCATGTTCTCCCTTCTTGCCAAGGTAATGAATCAAAAGGAGAGTAAATAGCCCAACATACATGGATTTGACAAAAAAATTAAATACCCACCCATAATGAGGTGATGTATATGTGCTCAATCCGTAAGCTTCCTTTAGTGGCTCTGTGCCCTTTAGGTTCTTTTTTAGTTAATATTATCTCAAAGACTTAACCACATTATATATAAACACTTGCCAGTCTCTACAATTCAAACTGTTCCCTTTGAGTATGTAATTCCTTATAACATTGGTTCTCATATTTAGTGGACATTGAGTAATATAGAGGAGTAACAAAAATTACATATTTGCACCTTATCCCAAGTTACTGAATAAGTATCTACAAGGATGGGCCCTGGGTAACTGCATTTTAAACAGGCTCTGAAGACAATGCTGATACTACCAGAGTTTGAAAACGATTGCCTTAGACCTTCTCAAACCAACTAATGAATCCTTATATAATTTAAACTTTTTCTTCCATGGAGGAAATTCAGAGTGATCTATATGTCCTTTCTGCCCCCCTGGATGATACTGGAGTCCTAAAAATGATTAATGTAAATGCTAACCTCAATTACTTAACTGCAAAAATATAATATGACAACACATATAACCAGAGTGTATCTACTTTGACAGAATGCCAACCCAGCAGTGATCTCTTCTGTACAACCAGGCAGGATTTTAATTATGAGCTGGTAAGTCATGTAGCTGCCAATAATCTGGGAAGTGTTGATACTTCCTGCCTGACATATCTAAATCTAGTCTTCAGCTGCCATGGGAAATCTCCCAGTTTCCCTTGATCTGGCATGGAAGAAATGACTGGTTAAGTCACCTAAATGGGAAGGGGAAGGGAACACAAAGTGAAATGATGGCCTTGATGAGTGCAAGTTCTCAGGAGGAATTTGCCCCTTTGCCCACAGTCCCTAGGGTAGGACAGCTGAGGTCAAAAAGCAAGGGCTGAGAGGCATTCTGCTGCCATCAAGACTGAACAGGATAGAAACTCATGTCAGGACCTGGGCACCTTAATACAATCCCAATTGATTAAAAGAAATTTCTGGTAATGAATTAAACAGACGCAAGGGAAAAAGGACACGAAGGCAATATATTCTCCTGGCACCCAGCACATAGAGGGGAAGGGGGGTAGGTGGAGAGAGAAAAGAGACATAAATAACAGGGACTACTCACTGGGGCTTTTTTCTTCAGCAAGGTCACAGGCACAGAGCAGGTCAGAATCAATTGATATGGGTTTCTGCTTAATCCAAAACTTAGTGCTGGCTTTCTGATTCGTAACAGGGTCTATCTCTACCTTGTCTCCAGAGATACCTGTAAGGCCAAGGGGAAGACAAAAAAGAAGCCACAAGAAGTGGAAGGTATAAGTGATTTCAGTATCATCATTTGAACTGCTTTATAAAATCCTATACTGACATAAAAAGAGCTCTCTCTTAGGACTCTAGAGAATGCCAAGGGTTTCTTGAGACAGTCATAAAGGAGACTCCAAATGGTACCCATAAGTTGTACAATCTGGATTTCTAGGTGGGTGAATTAGGGAGGAAATAACCATAAAATATATAAATAGGTGTTAAGAAACATACTTTCCTAGACATAATATAAATACAATATAGTTTACCTAAATATTGTCAATCTATATTATCTCTATATTATAATGAAATAAATGATAATGTTAATAAAATTCATTTAAATTTTTCATCAGTTTTTTTTTTTTTTAAAGATGATCTAGGTTGAATGAATAAATCTGTACTATTACCTATGCCTAAACAGCTGAGCTACCAAGGAAAAGTTTCGAATCTGGAACAATCTTACCCACCAAAACAGCAAACACAGATCTCACTTCTTCTCTGCACTAAATAATTACCCAAGCTACACATAAAGAAAACTGCATGAGGACCAAGAGGGTCCTTTAAATAAAACCTTCCAAGTTCAAGTCTTGGAGCGTGGTTTCAGACTGTGGCAGTCATTGGTCCTCTGCTGAGGGAGAGATATAGCACTGGGTGTGAGCTTTATAACAGGAGTCCAGAATGTTAAACACTGGCACTTCAGGTTTCATTTTCAGAGCTGTGAAAGATACACAGTACAGTATCTGGGAGTAAAGGTGTTAAGAGAACAAAGGTAATGACCAGTATAGAAGGTGTTTTGGGATAACTATGGGATTACACTGTAATTGCTCTCCCACTACTTACTTAGTCTGACAGGCACGATTTCTTTTTCTCTCCCTTACAGAAAATTGAGGAATCAGTTTATGAAGTAGGACAAAAACTTGTATATGCCTTCTAGAGAGAGCCTCATATGGAATCTTAAAAGTAATTATATTTTCAGACCACAGTTAAAAGGTCAGGGTCAAAGTATAAAAGAGCAAAATGAAGTAAATATATAAGAAACAACTAAAATAATAAAATGTATAAACTGTAAATGAGAAAACAATCAAAGTTAATATATTTTACCATATTGTCTTTTATAACACCCAGAAATTTTTGAATGTATTTTGAAGAAACTTAGTAGGTCAAATGCAGAGAAAAGAAACAATTAAACAATTAAAACAAAATGCCCACAACTTTACCCTGACAGTAAATTAAAAAAAAAACAAAGAAAAAACCCAAAAAGTCAGCTACACATTCCACTCATTTCTGCTTTATTTTATGAATAAATAAATCCAAATTGCAGTTAAACAAAGGTAGAAGACTGTACAGATAAGAGTATAGTAGAGACACCTATTGTCTTCAGAGGAGACAATGTAGCAATAGTGCTTAATCTTAAATCATTAGTGTGGTCTTCTGTAAAGATGAACAAATTTTAATTTTTTAATTAATCAAACGCTGGAAGTTGGTATTAGACATATTTCAGGTACATCATATTTCAATTAGGCATAATGTCATAAGTCCAATTGTCTCTGGATGTGCAGGTCTAGGTAATTTCAGGAGGGCGAGAATGTATCAGGAGACAAATTTTATTACATTTCACTTAAAATAGATGATGACTACTAAGATACACTCTTCCCTTCAATTTGGTCATTAATTGTTTAAGATATGGGCATTTCTATAGTTCCCTGCAAGAAGTGCTTAAGTCATGGTTGCTGGTAGCAAGCAATTTTTTTCCCCTTCTTTCGCTTATTTTGACATTTATAAAAGTCAAAATGAGCACAGCAAAATAAATGTGCATATCTCTTATGTGGAAATAAACCCTGCCCCACATTCCGTTCTCAGAAAGATAGGGGGAGAATCATCACCAGAGAGACATGGTTTTAAAATTTTGTTCTACAGCCCTGCAACTCCTGAAGCCGTACGTAGTCAGTCAATATTGTTAATGTACCTTGTTAATTTGATAGGATTTGTCAGGTAACTCCACTGGAAAATTATATAAAACTGTTCCAGATGAAAAGATGATAGTGACATGAATTAAAGTGATAGAACAATAGTGGAATATAAACCAGAAATGACACCCAAAGTGGCTGTTGATTTATTGCTGCACTGAGTTTGGTTCTGGGCTCCCATGTATATTAGTGCTACAAATCTGGGTCCATTTAGCAGAGGGATGCTCATACATACATCACCAGCTCCTGCTCTAAGCCAAGGTCACTCCCCATCACATCAATCTTTTCAACAGAGCCTACTTCACAAAGCAGGACTTTTGTAACCATCTCAGATGAAACAGACTCTCATCCTCTTTCATCTTTCTTTTATCATGTAAAGTACACTTTAACTTCTATTATTTTTATCTGCAAATTGTTACTGTATATTCATCCATTATGGGCTGTATCTCTGCATCAATTGCCTAAGCTCTGCACCACCACAAGAACACTTCCAATGATGCCTTTTCCTGTGGTTATTGCATGGTCACTGTTCAGAGGGATCCCCAAGTCTGAAGTTTAGAGATGAGTATTTGGGAGACCAATACATTAGGTTCAAGACAGGGAGGAGGTCTTGGAGGAGGGGAAGGGGCAGGCAGGTGGAGAACCATTTAAATATCTGGTGTGTTCCAAAAAGGTTGTGCGTCATTCAGATTTTTTCTGAATCAAATCACATTTCCCACTGACTTCTAGTTTCAGATAGTTTATCTTCATTTTGGATTGATCTGCAATTGGCAGGGGCTCCCAACATTTTAGTTTTAAGTTTCTCTACCCTGCAAGCTTTCTGTCAAGTAGCTAATGATCTGTAAAACATTCACCTGCCTAGAGGAGTCATTATTTAAAGGAACCTGGAGGGGAATCTTTTCTGATGGGAAAAAAAATCCTCCTGTATATTAAACAATCTCACCCTACTTGGTGTGTGTGAGTCTCAGTTTCTTAAAGCAGAGCATGTGGACCCTATTAGCTTTTGCTGACAAGTCCACAGTTGGTGCCTAAGTCCAAAGAGCAGGCAGACCCCGCCGCTGAAGACAGTCTGTAGAATCCAGTTTGGAAGCAAACACAGAACTCACTCCCAGACTGGTCTGGGAGTCCCAGATCTCCTAGGTTGGAAGAAGACAGTTTGGTGCAGTGGAGACCTTTTAGAAGGCTGGTGCTACAGTTGAGGCCAGAGGTGAAGAGGGACAAAACAGAGCTCTGATTACAGGGAAAGATAGGAAGTACGTGTGTGTGGGGTGTAGGGATGAAGTGCATAAAAGACAAAAGTATTAGGATCACAAAAATGACAGTATGTGGGGAGTGGGGGAGAGGGACAAGTCAGAAAGGGTCATGGGGTGGTAAAGGGGGTTGGGGAGGAGGTTGTGGAAGCCAGGCTGGTGATACTCTCAAGTGGGGATGTCAAGCAGTGGTGGCTATAACCCACTTGCCATTTACTAATAGTTAAGGAGAATGAACAGGTTTTGGGCTGAGACAGCACGTTTCTATGTGATGGTAGAGATTTGAAGAGAAGAGGACTGCTGAATGCATGTTCCTTGTGGATCATTTTCCCCAAGGCCAAGGCCCAGGAACACAGAAATCATGAAACCCTTGGAGGCCCTCTGCCATTCTTGTTTCAGCAGGTTCAGGCACGAAGGATAATTTGTTGTAACCTTCTCCTTAGACTCAACAAATAAGATGCCAACTACAGATATACTTTCTACAATAACAGCTAACATTACTGACACCAACTATGTGTCAGCATGGTTAGAAATCCTTGGTGTACTTTAGTTCAAATCTCACAATAACCTTATGAAGTTGATTGCTATATTTATCTTTATTTTACAGATAAGGAAACTGAAATCCAGAGAAGTTAAGTAACTTGTCCAAGATCACATGGTTAATAAGTGGCAAAGCTGGAATTTGAACCCAGGTTCTAAAACTTGTCTTTTCAGTTACTATACTATTCTGTAAGAACTGTGCTAAGGGCTTTACAAAACATACCTTAGGAAAGGTGAAGTTGCTTGTTCAAGATCAGGCAGTGTTTTGGTTTGCTAATGCTGCTGGAAATGCAGTATACCATAAATGGATTTGCTTTCATAAAGGGGATTTATTAAGTTACAATTTACAATTCTAAGGCCATGAAAAGGTCCAAATTAAGGCAGCAACAAAAGATACCTTCTCTTAAGAAAGGCTGATTGCATCTGGGATTTCTCTGTCATATGGGAAGGGCACACGGCAATGCCTGCTGTCCTTCTCTCCTGGCTTCTGGTTTCAAATGGCTTTCACAGCTTCTGTTTCCGTTGTCTATGGTCCTTCACTTAGCTTCTCCAGGGTAGACTCTGGGTTTCATCGTGTATCTTAGCATCTCCAAACGTCTGTGTCTCGGTTTCATTTCTCTGCTCTCTGTGTCAGCTGAGCTCTTTCTCTCTCCAGGAATTTAAGGACTCCAGCAAACTAATTAAGACCCACTTTAAATGGGCAGGGCCATAATTACCCGAGAAATAATTTAATCAGATGGTCTCGCCCACAATTGGGTGGGTCACATCTCCATGAAAACAACCTAATCAAAAGATCCCACCCACAATAGGTCTGTATCCACAGGACTGGATTAAATGAGCATGGCTTTTCTGGGGTATACAACAATTTCAAATCAGCACAGGGAGTTCCTCCCCCATTATTTATTTTTATTCCATATATTCTACTCATCTGTTGACAAGGTAGATAAAAGGAGCATCAGACACATGGTTTTCACAATCCCACAGTCACAGTGTGAAAGCTGTATCATTATACAATCATCCTCAAGAAACATGGCTACTGGAACACAGCTCTACACTTTCAGGCAGTTCCCTCCAGCCTCTCTATGACATCTTGACTAACAAGGTGATATCTACTTAATGTGTAAGAATAACCTCCAGGATAACCTCTCGACTCTGTTTGGAGTCTCTCAGCCATTGACACTTTGTCTCATTTCACTCTTCCCCCTTTTCGTCAAGAAGGTTTTCTCAATCCCTTGATGCTGAGTCTCAGCTCATTATAGAATTTCTGTCCCACATTTCCAGGAAGGTCCACACCCCTGGGAGTCATGTCCCACGTAGACAGGGGGAGGGTGGTGAGTTTGCTTGTTGTGTTGGCTGGAGAGAGAGGCCACATCTGAGCAACAAAAGAGGCTCTCTTGGGGGTGACTCTTAGGCCTAATTTTAAGTAGACTTGACCTATCCTTTGTGGGGTTGTTTCATATGAACAAACCCCAAGACTGGGGGCTCAGCCTATAGCTTTGGTTGTCCACACTGCTTGTGAGAATATCAAAAATTCAAGTTGGGGAAGTTGAATTTTCCTCTTTTCTCACCATTTCCCGAAGGGGACTTTGCAAATACTTTTTTATTCACTGTTCAAATCACTAGCACAGGGAGTTTTTAAGTGGAGGAAACATTTTCCAAACCAGAGCAGTCTGGTACTCAAGTCTTGGCTCTTCCCACTGCTCTGCATGGCTTTATCCATTTAAGTAAAGAGGATAGTAAAGATCTCTATCTCTCTTTAGTTAGATCTCTGTTTCAACAAGGAACAAATACATGTTCAAATGAGCAAATAAATGTACACACACACACATACATATAAATATACATATATTTTTTGGTGCATGGTCTGGGAATCGAACCCAGGTCTCCGCATGAAAGGCAGGCATTCTAACTACTGAACTACCCATGCAACCCATATATTTTGTTTATATATGGCAAATTTTTGAGTACTGAGCATGGTTTTTATGCTCAGTATTCAGCATCAAAAAACTTTATTTTTGATGTAGAGTCACTAAGGGAAAAGATAGGAGAGGCACTCCTTGAAGCATTGTGTAACTACCTTTAAGTAAATCAAATCATAAATTTATTACCTAAGGAACAACTGTTATGGGTTGAAGTTTGAACTCCCCCCTGGCACCCCTCTCCCCCAAAAAAACATATTGAAGTCCTTCCAGTACCTGTAAAGGTGACCTTATTTGGAAATAGTCTTTTGTAATGTAATCAAGTTAAGATGAGGTCATAATGCATTTAACACAGAGGGAAAACTCCATATGAAGACCAATGCAGAGGTTGGAGCTATACTGACACAAGATGAGAAAAGCCTGAGGCTACCAGTAGCTGGAGGAGGCAAGGAAGAACTCATCCCTAAAGACTTTGGAGGGGGCATGGCCCTACAAACAGTTTGATTTCAGACTCCTAGAACTGTGAGAGAATACATTCGTTGTTTCAAGTCACCCAGTTTGTGGTAATTTGTTATAGCAGCACTACAAAACAAATACACAAGTGAATTCTCCAAGTTAAATGGCCAAAAATAGGAGTAGTCAATCCATTTATGATGGAATACAACACAGCCACAAAAAAATTATACATAAGAAAAGTGTTTGGCTTGGAAATATTCTTCTGACACAATACTAAGTAAAAAGGATGATTCATTTATGGAAAAAATACTCATAGAAAAGAGATGGAAAGAATATATCCCAAACCAGTTATAGCAGTCAACCCTGAGTAGCAGGATTACATTCTTCCTTGGACTTTTCTGTATTTTTCCAAAACAAAAATCTCTTCCAAAATAAAAACAAACATCATATTAAAAGTTGATTTTTTCTGGTTACCATAGAATTCAGTACCCTTTCCCAACTTTTTAAACACAGGGAAGGCTCTGCCCTACCCACTACATGGTACATGACTCCCAGGGGTGTATATCTCCCTGGCAACGTGGGACAGAAATCCCGGGATGAGGTGGCACCTGGCATCAAGGGATTGAGAAAACCTTCTTGACCAAAAGGGGGAAGAGAGAAATGAGAAAAAATAAAGTGTCAACGGCTGAGAGATTTCTAACAGAGGTGAGAGGTTATCCTGTAGGTTATTCTTATGCATTATATAGATATCCCCTTTTAGTTTATGGTGTATTTGAGTGGCTAAAGGGAAGTACCTGAAACTGTAGAGCTGTGTTCCAGTAGCCTTGTTTCTTGAAGATGATTATATGAAGATATAAAGTTTACAATGCAGCTGTGGGATTGTGAAAACCTTGTGTCTGATGTTCCTTTTATCTATGGTATGGACAGATGAGCAAAAAATATGGCTAAAAAATAAACAAATAATAGGGGGAACAAAGGTTAAAATATATTGGGTAGATGGAAATACTAGTGGCCAATGAGAGGGAGGGGAAGGAGTATGGCGAGTATGAATTTTTTTTTCTGGAGTAATGCGAATGTTCTAAAAAATGATCATGGTGATGAATATACAACTATATGATGATATTGTGAGCCATTAGTTGTACACCATGTATGGAATATTTATACGTTAAGAATATTTGTGCTTGTATGTTGCTTTGTTAATTAAAAAACAAAATAAAACATGGGTAAGGGAATATGATGAATTCTGAAATTGATAATCATGAAAAGTGACCCAAAGATTGAAGAATACTTACATCTAGCAGCTCTTAAGCACCCAAGGGGCTGGGCTGCTGGAAACTGTGCCCATGAACTGCCTTATACCCCCACCTGGAGCCACTCTAAACAATAGTGCCCAACAGCTCCACCCTGCCACCTAGGGAAGGTAAGAAGAGAGCGTGGTGGCTGTCCCAGAATGGCCAGGGTCAGCCTTTTCCCTCAGAAACAAGGGAGGTCATTTGTCTCCTTTACCATCCCGTCTTCCCTAACCAGTTATCCACAGCCATCCATCATGACCTTTTCATGTTCCCACTTCTGACAGCTTCCAGATACAGTGAGTCAAATTTCACTGGAAGTAAACTATCACACCAACTGACAAAGGCAGAAAACATTGCCTGATTGCTGTCCTACATCAATGCCAGCATATAAATCCTTCCTTAACAAGACAGCTTAAAATAAACAAAAATGCTACTCTAATGTATATACAACTCTCTGGGGAATCTATTTGTTCGAGGCTTTAGAGTTATCACAAGGAAACGAAAAAATTTCCATGAAAGGATATTAGCACTGTATATCATCTTCACTAACACAGGGCCCTCCCTGTGCTAGGAAATTTTGTGTACACTGGCTCATTAAGAACTTGTCCATAAAACTCCTAGAAGAAAATGTAGGAAAGCATCTTCAAGACCTTGTGATAGGAAATGATTTCTTAGACTTTATACTCAGAGCACAAGCAATGAAAGAAAAAAATAGAAAAATGAGACTTTCTGAAAACTAAATATTCTTGTGCTTCAGAGGACTTTGTCAAGAAAGTTAAAAGGCAGCCTACACAATGGGAAAAATATTTGGAAACCACATATCCAATGAGTTTAATATCCAGAATATATAAAATCCTACAACTCAACAATAAGAATACAAACAACCTAATTTAAAAAGATGCAAAAGACTTAGACACTTTTCCAAAGAGGAAATACAAATGCCTTAAAAGCACATGAAAAGATGCTCAACATAACTAGCTATTAGAGAAATGTAATCAAAACCTCAATGAGCTATCATTTCATGTCCATTAGAATGGCCACTATTAAACAAAAAGGAAACTACAAGTGTTGGAGAGGATGTGGAGAAATAGGAACACTTATTCACTGCTGGTGGGAATGTAGAATGGTATAGCCACTATTGAAGGTGGTTCAGCTACAGAGAAAGCTACAGAGTTGCCCTAGAATCCAGCAATCCGGCTACTTGGTATATACTCAGAACTGAAATCAAGGACAGGTATAGACATTTGCACACAATGTTCATAGCAACATTATTCACAATTGCCAAAAGATGGAAACAGTCCAAGTGTCTTTCAACTGATGAATGGATAAACAAAATGTGGTGCATACATATGATAGAATATTATTCAGCATTGATAAGGGACGAAGGACTGATGCATACAACAACGTGGATGAACCTTGAGGACATTATGTTGTGTGAAATACATCTGGCACAAAAGGACAAATATTGCATGATTCACTACTACGAATTAATTATACCATGTAAACTCAGGGACATAGAATCTAGAATATAGGGTGCCAAGAAATAGAATGAGGCTAGAGATTGGGGAGAATTACTTAAGGTGTGCAGAATTTTTAACTAGATTGAATTTAAATGAGTGGAAATAGATAGAGGTGATGGTAGCACATTACTGTGAATACAACTGGCACTGAATTATGTGGGATTGTAGTTGAAAGGGGAAGTTTAGGGTCATGTATGTCACTAGAAGGAAAGCCAGATGATAAAACATGGGACTATGAACCCTGTTGTGGACGAGGACTGTGGTTAATAGTACAAATATAAGACTGTTCTTTCATGAATTAGAACAAATTTACATCATTATTACAAGGTGTTAATAATAGAGTGGTATATGGAAAAAATATACACTAATGCAAACTGTGAATTATAGTTAATAGTAATATTTTAAGATTCTTTCATTAACTGTAACAAAGGTACCAAACCAATGCTAAGGGTCAATAAGAGGGGGGTTTGAGGGGAATGGGGGTTTTCTTTTTGGAACAATGAAAAATTTCTAAAATTGTTTATGAGAATGAATGCACAACTCTGTGACTATATTGTCAGCCACTGATTGTACACTTGGGATGTATTATATGGTTTGTGAATGTATCTCAATAAACTGCTTTTTAAAAAAAAAGAACTTACAACACCTTGATCAGGAAGGTATTATTAGTCTATTTTATATTTAAAGGCAGCAGTGCAGAGAGGGATGGGGTTTTGGAGTCAGAATACTGAGTTCAAGTCTCAGATGTTACTGCCTAGCCATGTGACTCTGTACAAGTTACTATAAAATGAAGATGATAATATTATCTATCTAAGGGGTTGTGGTAAAGATTAAGGCATGTCAAGTGCTTGGGATAGTGCCTAACACATAGCTACTGACTATTAACTACTACTTCTTTTTTAATTAAAAAAAAATTTTTTTTAAATGTAACAACATATAAACACGAACATTCTTACCATATGATCATTCCATTCTTGGTGTATAATCACTAACTCACAATATCATCACATAGTTGTATATTCATCACCATGATCATTTCTTAGTACATTTGCATCAATTCAGAAAAAGAAATAAAAAGAAAAACACTCATACATATCATACTCCTTACCCCTCCCTCTCACTGACTGCTAGTATTTCCATCTACCCAATATATTTTAGCCTTTGTTTTCCTTATTTTCTTCTATACCCCTTATCACTCCCTTCCGTTGATCACTAGTACTTCAATCTACTAAACTTATTTTAACATTTGTTCTCCCTATTATTTATTTTTAATCCATATTTTTCACATCTGTCCATACCGTAGATAAAAGGAACATCAAGACACAGGTTTTCACAATCACAGTCACATTGTGAAAGCTATCTCATTATACAATCATCTTCAAGAAACATGGCTACTGGAATACAACTCTACATTTTCAGGCACCTCCCCCCAGCCTCACCAATATACCTTAACTAAAAAGGTGATATCTATATAATATGTAATAATAACCTCCAGGATAACCTCTCGACTCTGTTTAATATCTCTCAGCCATTGACACTTTATTTTGTCTCATTTCACTCTTCCTCCTTTTGGTTGAAAAAGTTTTCTCAATCCCTTAATGCTGAGTCCCAGCTCATTCTAGGATTTCTGTCCCATGTTGCCAGGAAGGTCCATACCCCTGGGAGTCATGTCCCGTGTAGACAGGGGAAGGGTGGTGAGTTTGCTTGTTGTGTTGGTTGGAGAGAGAGGCCACATCTGAGCAACAAAAGAGGTTCTCTTGGGGGTGACTCTTAGGCCTAATTTTTTAAAATTTATTATTTTACATTTGTGCTACGGAACTCCCACTGTATAAGATCTCCAGGCCATTAATTAGGAGAGCTTGATATTCTTTTCATGTAATATTTTATTTCCTGACCTCTCTAAAACATTCCAAAATTCATAATAGCCAATGGAACTTTTCATGCTAAAGTGATGCTCAACATGATAAATCTCTAACAAAAAATATTTTAAAGTATAGTACCTTCATTTTACTCTTGAGGAGCCAACATGTGAAGAATATATTTAGGTGATAAAACTCAGGTTACAAATACAAGATAAATATCAACTAATATATTTCTGGTTTACTGGAAAACGTAACAGTTTTGACAGTCATGTTTAACACTTGGTTAAGAAGAGAAATCGGGCAAGTGTGTCACAGAGGTATGCAAAGATTGAACATTTCAAATAATCCTTAACCCTTATGAGAAATTATAGATAGGATATGTGTAGTAAATATTTCTGTAAATGGTGATTTGCCATTAGTGACCAAGATTCAGTTAATGCGTTCAAAGTAACTGCAGTTATTTTTGATCACTAAAAACTGGATTCAAATAAGTTTTAATTCTGGGCGGGCCACGGTGGCTCAGCAGGTAAGAATGCTTGCCTGCCAAGCCCAAGGACCCGGGTTCAATTCCCGGTGCCTGCCCATGTTAAAAAAAATAAAATAAAATAAATAAAAATAAAAAGTTTTAATTCAGTCTGCTAAGGATACTACTAATACCTAACATTCAAAAATACAGTTTAAATCTGGAAAGTTTAAGGTAAAGAAACACTTGTAATTCATAACTACCTTTAGATTTAATTGAAACTACACTACTATACTTCATTAGGTGTACTATTATGCATAGTTAATTCCAGTTACCATGTTATATATTCCTGGTCATTAACGGCACACATTTTATGGTCCAAAGGAATTAATCTAGTAAAAATGGATACATTTAATTTTCTTTTAAGGACAGATGAAGTAAATTGAAGGAAGACTGGCTTCTCTTGATATCTTTTTTCAAATTACAGATACAAATTTACCAAAGAAATAATTACATACTTTTTTTAATGTGCTGGTTTGAAACTGTTATGTGCCCCAGAAAAGCCATGTTCTTCTAATCCAGTCTCGTGGAGGAAGACCTATTGTTGGGTAGGACTTTTCTTTTCTATGTAATGTCGTTATTACAGGCAATATTGGTCCATACACTATACAATACCAACAGTACAAGTTTAATCTTTCAAATCATCATTTCAACAGCAAAAGACTAAGAAATAATTTGAATCAACTGATTTTTTAAAAAAATTCCCAATGCACATTTCTGCAGTTGGGTAGGACATTTTGATTAGGTTGTTTCCATGGAGATGTATGTGATCCCTTTCATTCAAGGTGTGTCTTACTCTACTTACTGGAGTCTGTTAAGAGGGAAACATTTTGGAGAGAACATAGACATTTGGAGATGCAGAAGAAAAATGCCCCAGAAGACGCCAGAAGCTGAGAGAGCCATTTGAAACCAGAAGCAGGGACAGAAAGCCCAGCAGAGGCCACCATGTGCCTTCCAACATGACCGAGAAACCCTGGATGCAATCAGCCTTTCTTGAGTGAAGGTACAGTCTTGCTGATGTCTTAATTTGGACAGTTTCATGGCCTGAGAACTGTAAATGTGTAACCTAATAAATCCGTTTTGTGAAAGCCAATCCATTTCTGGTATACTGTATTTCAGTTGCATTAGCAAACCGAAACACCTAACATCAAATAATCTGAAAAAGATTCTAAGATAGATGCATTCCATGCTCAATTTTTAAAAATAAACAGATGGCTTTCTAACTGAGCGGATTTACATTCCTAGCTCTCTAAAGTAAACATTAAAAAACAAAGTACAAAAATGGTCTCTTGGCTTTTGAACATTCCACTTAGTTACATAAAGTATTTTCTGTCCCAACACTTCCTCAAATTCAACATGACAAACAGTCTTCATTTTGAAACATTCGGTCAGTTCCATGGCAACTGTGGGATTCCTTGATTACCAGAAGTCGCATTACTTGACTGTAGAATTTCTTAATCTACTTTACATCTTGAGCTTGGTTTGTTCTATACACCAAACAAATCAAATTACGTTACTTTATACACAGACTCCCATCAGAATGCCTATACTTGAGAACCACACCTGTCTTCATAGAGTCTGTAAGGTTGGGTTCTGCGGCATAGTGGGTTCAGAGTGGAAAGGCAGGGGGAAGGGAGGCAAAGCCATGGGACTGGAGGCTGTGAGAGCCAGTATATCTACCTACATAACTTCTGTTGCTGCAGGACTCTTGAGTCTGGAGAGCTTGAAATTGCCAGCACATTCCCACTGTTGTTATCCTGGGCAAAGTCACATCCCCCTTTGTGAGTCTAATTTTCCTCCCTTGTAACTTGGGGTAACAACAGTACCAACCCAAGGAGTGTCATTAGGATGCAATGGCATAGTGCCATTAGAAAGAGCACAGTGCATGGCACATAATTAGACCTCAATCAATAATTACTAAAATTGCTATTAAAGATGAACTCAGAAAGGTGAAATTATGTACTTCCTCAGGGTGAATCAAGTTAGTAAACTGTAGAGCTGGGGTTGAAGGCCAGATCTATCTAAGTCTAGGTCCTGTTCTGACCCTGCCAGCTGTTTCCTAGTGTCCCAGAGGAGAATACTCCACTCTTAAAAGGCACATCCTCCCATAAGGCATACATGCAATACCCCTCTAGGAAACTAAAGCACCACTATGGCAAAAATTAGGGCATTTAACAATCTATGCTTTGGTGTACTTCCTGTTCATTTGTTCAAACAGGAGCTGCAGTTCATTCATCAATTTCCTACAACTCTGATTCTAAGACTATAAAAGCGCTGCTATTGCTAAATCCTGGAGTAGCTTTTTATACAATTCTACAATCCTCTTGTCTTCAGGTTACTGAGAACCTATGAAAGCCTGGAAAAGCCCTCGGGAGTGTCAATGAACAACTCTTTGCCAGAGTGGATTTTGCTGAATATATACAGCCAATCGATAGCATCTATGGAGCAGAAAGAAAAGTCTTTGAAACTTGTCTGAATTTACACACATGATCAAACACAAGGGCTGCTCAGGCTTAATGAGACCTCAGAGATCACCTAGTCTGGGGCTTTCATTCTCCATATGAAGAAATTGAGTCTCAGGGTGGGAACATGACTTGTCTAATATCAGCCATTAATGACAGATCTGTAACCGTAATTCACATCCCCTCACTATCAAGCCAGAGCTTAAACAGACCAGTTCTTCTGGCTTGTTTTATGTTTATATAGCAGATGTATTCACACACTGATTAAATGCATAACAGTATACAAAAACACTGCTTCCTGCAATATCTTAGGGATTTAAAATAGATGACAAAACCATATTTGGTGTCACAACTAAAATGAAACTTAGCAGAGGCCTAGTTTCTTGAGATTAAGTGGGGCACTGGGCTCCAGGATTGCTGCTTCCATTCAAGGGGCTAACCATCTACAACTGTTTGGGAACCACAGCTAAAAGCTGCCAATTCCAATATGTGGGCAGTAACAGACTCAGTAATAGGTCTGAGTGTACCCAACTAGAACCTCATCTTTGGAATGCAAACTAAAGGATGGCCTGAAGAGGAATGAGATCATGAATGAAAACCAGCGCTCATCACAGTGCTTAGTATAAGGCTGGAGGCTCAATACATGAGAGCTGTGACTGTTAGAATCTCAGTAATACTTGCCTTTGGGTGAGGTCTAAGTTCTTTTAAGTAGGGAAGGTATAGGGAGGTCATAGGGAAGTTAGATTCCTAATAAACTAAATACTATCTCAGTAAATAGATGCCTCAGGGGTGCTTACAATGACAGTTAGAAGGCAGTAATGCTGTCTACTAAGAGAATTCATAATGTTTGCAGAGTGTGGAAAAAATTAGATCTTCCTGATGTTTAGGCCTTGGCACACTGTTGGAGCTCAAGTGCCAAGGATGAGAAAGTGATAAGAATACAGAACCTGGGAGGAACTCATAAATTGTACTCCCATTAATTCCATTATATCAGTGGTTTTCAACTTTTATTCTTTTCCAGCCATCTGAGGAATGTGTCATTAATACTAGGCAGGAATTCTCAAAAAGGTGAATCTGGCAGTAGGGAATTAGAAGGTGGTATATAAGAAGAAAAAGCTGCTAGAGTTTCTGATATTCCCAGCCTGGGGATTCCTCCCTCAACCCAATCATTATATGAAACATTAATGTGGTAAAGGAATTATCTGGAGGCAGCCCTGATAGTAAATATTTGTCCTGCTATCTCACAATTTCATTTTTTGTTCAATTTTTGCTCAATTTTTGTTCAGAAAATGTCACAATAGGGACAAAACAATCACTTCATACCAGAATTGCCATCCTCAAATTGCTGAGTGGACCCGGGGATTTTCAAGTTAAATGTGATGCATGTCTCCTCATGATCATTTCTGCCTCTGAATGCAGGTTATATCTCACTATTAAATAAGAAAATGAAATAGAAAGGTGGAAGGAATATCAATCTACTTTCTAAGAACATGCATTCCCAGATCATGTAATTACTAGAACTATACTCTACAAAAACCCTATTGAAAAATAACAGGTGCAAATATTTTATTTATACACTATACAGAACTACTTTTACTGTCAGAGTGAGCCTGAGACATCATATGGTACAAGCCACAGCTGCTTGCTTGTGTAAGCAAGCAAGTAAGTCTTGTGTTGTCAATTTTTCTTAACTTTGCGAACTGCGTATTAAAAAATAATGCTGGGTGGTGTGATAATGGCTCAGTGGCAGACTTCTCGCCTGCCATGCTGGAGACCCAGGTTCAATTCCCAGTGCCTGCCCATGACCCTCCCACCAAAATAAATAAATAAATAATGCTGTAATAAAGTCTTCCTTCAAGTGCTTGCTTGTACTTGCTGATTAAATAACAATTGCAAAGTAAAAGCAGAGAAGACAATAGGTGGCAAATGTGCTGCCTCTCCTCATGCCCAGGCCTAGAGCAGATTTTTTTTTTTTTTTATTAATTAAAAAAAGAATTAACAAAACAATTAGAAATCATTCCAATCTACATGTACAATCAGTAATTCTTAATAACATCACATAGTTGCATATTCATCATTTCTTAGTACATTTGCATCGATTTAGAAAAAGAAATAAAAAGACAACAGAATAAGAATTAAAACAATAATAGAAAGAAAAAAAAACAAAAAAAACAAAAACAAAAAACCTATACCTCACATGCAGCTTCATTCAGTGTTTTAACATAATTGCATTACAATTGGGTAGTATTGTGCTGTCCATTTCTGAGTTTTTATATCCAGTCCCGTTGTACAGTCTGTATCCCTTCATCTCCAATTATCCCTTCTCTTTTTTTTTTTTTTTTAATTAACGGAAAAAAAGAAATTAACCCAACATTTAGAGATCATACCATTCTACACATGCAATCATTAATTCTTAACATCATCACATAGATGCATGATCATCATTTCTTAGTACATTTGCATTGGTTTAGAAGAACTAGCAACATAACCGAAAAAGATATAGAATGTTAATATAGAGAAAAAAATAAAAGTAATAATAGTAAAATCAAAACAAAACAAAACAAAACAAAACAAAAACCTATAGCTCAGATGCAGCTTCATTCAGTGTTTTAACATAATTACTTTACAATTAGGTATTATTGTGCTGTCCATTTTTGAGTTTTTGTATCTAGTCCTGTTGCACAGTCTGTATCCCTTCAGCTTCAATTACCCATTGTCTTACCCTGTTTCTAACTCCTGCTGAACTCTGTTACCAATGACATATTTCAAGTTTATTCTCGAATGTCCGTTCACATCAGTGGGACCATACAGTATTTGTCCTTTAGTTTTTGGCTGGATTCACTCAGCATAATATTCTCTAGGTCCATCCATGTTATTACATGGTTCATAAGTTTATCTTGTCTTAAAGCTGCATAATATTCCATCGTATGTATATACCACAGTTTGTTTAGCCACTCTTCTGTTGATGGAGATTTTAGCTGTTTCCATCTCTTTGCAATTGTAAATAATGCTGCTATAAACATTGGTGTGCAAATGTCCGTTTGTGTCTTTGCCCTTAAGTCCTTTGAGTAGATACCTAGCAATGGTATTGCTGGGTCGTATGGCAATTCTATATTCAGCTTTTTGAGGAACCGCCAAACTGCCTTCCACAGTGGTTGCACCCTTTGACATTCCCACCAACAGTGGATAAGTGTGCCTCTTTCTCCGCATCCTCTCCAGCACTTGTCATTTTCTGTTTTGTTGATAATGGCCATTCTGGTGGGTGTGAGATGATATCTCATTGTGGTTTTGATTTGCATTTCTCTAATGGCCAGGGACATTGAGCATCTCTTCATGTGCCTCTTGGCCATCCGTATTTCCTCTTCTGAGAGGTGTCTGTTCAAGTCTTTTTCCCATTTTGTAATTGGGTTGGCTGTCTTTTTGTTGTTGAGATGAACAATCTCTTTATAAATTCTGGATACTAGACCTTTATCTGATATATCATTTCCAAATATTGTCTCCCATTGTGAAGGCTGTCTTTCTACTTTCTTGATGAAGTTCTTTGATGCACAAAAGTGTTTAATTTTGAGGAGTTCCCATTTATTTATTTCCTTCTTCAGTGCTCTTGCTTTAGGTTTAAGGTCCATAAAACCGCCTCCAGTTGTAAGATCCATAAGATATCTCCCAACATTTTCCTCTAACTGTTTTATGGTCTTAGACCTAATGTTTAGATCTTTGATCCATTTTGAGTTAACTTTTGTATAGGGTGTGAGAGATGGGTCTTCTTTCATTCTTTTGCATATGGATATCCAGTTCTCTAGGCACCATTTATTGAAGAGACTGCTCTGTCCCAGGTGAGTTGGCTTGACTGCCTTATCAAAGATCAAATGTCCATAGATGAGAGGGTCTATATCTGAGCACTCTATTCGATTCCATTGGTCGATATATCTATCTTTATGCCAATACCATGCTGTTTTGACCACTGTGGCGTCATAATATGCCTTAAAGTCAGGCAGCGCGAGACCTCCAGCTTCGTTTTTTTTCCTCAAGATGTTTTTAGCAATTCGGGGCACCCTGCCCTTCCAGATAAATTTGCTTATTGGTTTTTCTATTTCTGAAAAATAAGTTGTTGGGATTTTGATTGGTATTGCATTGAATCTGTAAATCAATTTAGGTAGGATTGACATCTTAACTATATTTAGTCTTCCAATCCATGAACACGGTATGCCCTTCCATCTATTTAGGTCTTCTGTGATTTCTTTTAGCAGTTTTTTGTAGTTTTCTTTATATAGGTTTTTTGTCTCTTTAGTTAAATTTATTCCTAGGTATTTTATTCTTTTAGTTACAATTGTAAATGGGATTCGTTTCTTGACTTCCCCCTCAGCTTGTTCATTACTAGTGTATAGAAATGCTACAGATTTTTGAATGTTGATCTTGTAACCTGCTACTTTGCTGTACTCATTTATTAGCTCTAGTAGTTTTGTTGTGGATTTTTCCGGGTTTTCGACGTATAGTATCATATCGTCTGCAAACAGTGATAGTTTTACTTCTTCCTTTCCAATTTTGATGCCTTGTATTTCTTTTTCTTGTCTAATTGCTCTGGCTAGAACCTCCAACACAATGTTGAATAATAGTGGTGATAGTGGACATCCTTGTCTTGTTCCTGATCTTAGGGGGAAAGTTTTCAATTTTTCCCCATTGAGGATGATATTAGCTGTGGGTTTTTCATATATTCCCTCTATCATTTTAAGGAAGTTCCCTTGTATTCCTATCTTTTGAAGTGTTTTCAACAGAAAAGGATGTTGAATCTTGTCGAATGCCTTCTCTGCATCAATTGAGATGATCATGTGATTTTTCTGCTTTGATTTGTTGATATGGTGTATTACATTAATTGATTTTCTTAGAGCAGATATTTTTAATCAATTACAGGTTTTCTTTATGCTGCCCGCAGATGTACTTTGAGATGCTGTCTCAACATAAGTTTTGAGTAATCACCATAACTTGATTGGAGTAGGTTTATGTGATAAAACCTCTTTGCCTTCTCTAAGATAAAATATGTGATACTGTACTATCTTGATATTTTTGATAATTACCATAATTAAAAGTATTATGATTGTACATATTAGATTGTTTCAGTAAAGAGATAATAGTGGTAACCATGGAAGCTTTTGGTAGAGTTCATTTTCTAATGTATACTTTCAGTATATATCCTATACAGAATTATATTAGGTTACATATGAATTATGATATAGATGGAATTCGTGGTATATTATGCTTTCAGTAAAATATCCCTTTAGTGACATGGAGACAGACTATACTGACAATTTAGAAGTTAGTATATGTGGCACAACTATCAAAATACTTCTTAGCCTGACCCAAGTTAGTAAAATAAGCCTTAGGCAAAGAAATAAGGACTAAGAAAGTCCTCTGAATAACAGGAGGTTTCATTTCCCAAATATCACAATTAAAGGGAGATTCTAAACTAGCAGATCTGGGATGAGGCCACCAACTTGGAGACTGTGAAATGTGGTCAAGGTTGGAATACTGCTTTATGGCTTATATACATGTGAGGTTTTACTATGGTGCTGTCCTGGCCTTTTCTGCAGGTCCCTTGGCTGATGTTTCATAGTTTAGCTTCTGCTAGCTAGCCGACAAATACTTATTTAACAGTATACTGTGGGTTTCTTAGGTCATGGCTGGCATATAGCCAAATTTAACTCAATTGAAACTTTTAGTTTCTACTTTTTTCAAACCAACCCCAACTGACTGGTAGGGACTGCTCATAGGATTGTGTTAGAAAGGATTCTGAGATCAGGTCTAGGCCGAGCGGGAAGATGGTCAGTGATAGATTAACAATGTCTAACAGGGAATGGGGAAGAGGGTAAGCACACATGATATACTTACATAGGATCTCCAAATGCTAGGGTAGGGAGGAGATTGAGAGATGTGCAGAATTTTTGGAATTGGCCAACTAGAAGTAATCACTTCTTTTGTAAAGGCAAGTTATTAATGACTGAGGCATCTGTGAAATGACGGAAAGTATGGGATTGGGTTAGATTCCAGTTCTGTTCCTGGGAATGGATATCCTACTGTATATCCCAATGACTGAGGGGCAAGGAGAAGGAATTAATATTTGTTAAGTATTTATTAAGCACTAAGTAAACATTAAATGCTTTAAATACATCACAATTAACTCTTTCATTAATTCTTCCAAACTTCAGTGTTCTCAGTCATAAAACAAGAAAAAATAGTGCTATGTAGAGTAAGTAAGTTAATAAAGGTGAAAGTTCTGTAAATTGTTATAGAACTACAGAGGATTGGCATAGTAATGATTTACACTCAGGGCATAATATAGTAGTTAAGGCGCTCAACAGTCTCAGAAAGTCCTGGGCTTTGATCCCAGCTTCACTACTTTCCTTCTTAAATCCCATTTCTAGTTAATAATAGTGCTATGATTACAAGAAACAATACATGTAAAGGAAGTCATCAGCAGAGTCCCTGGTACAAAGTAAACAATAAATGATAACTTTTAAAAAATTATAATTATTTTTATTAATATTATTTAAACAGATCAGATCTTTGTCATAGATCTCAATTGAAATAACTAAAGTTTTCAATCATAGAAAAGTCTGGTAGAAAATGGTTTTAAATTTGGGTCTTAGAGACAAAAGCTTGAGTCTCCCATCCCCTAACTTTCTTAGAAACAAACAGCAGAGGACAAAATTGGAACACTGGCCTCTGCTACACCATCAAAAGACATGCAGGTGTAAAGCCATTGCAGAGCTCGGGGATTCCAAACCGCAAAGGTAACCACTCTTATGCATCACTAACTCTGAGTGGACAGGTAATTTTCTGTAGAATCAGCAGGGCTGCCTGGTAAATGCCACACACACACAATTCCCACTTAGAAGAACTTGCCACAGGGGGCAAGTGAAATCTCTGCTTCTGACTGACAAAGGATGGACAGGTGGAGGAGACCATCCATCAGTGTCAGGAAAGATCTGAAGCACCTGGCTAGTCAGTTGAAATAAATTATTTACTGGTCTCAGAATCCAGCTGCTCACTTGAATGTTCATAAAGGGTGTGCTGTTTACTGCCCTGCACTGTGTGGTAGATTCAATTTCAGACGGAAAGAATTTCTGGATGATGCATGCAGAGTTTTTGTTTTGTTTTTGATTGCTGTCATTAGAATGAAGGGGCATTGTCACCTGCTTTACAAGGAGGTAGGAAGGGTCTGAAGCTACTTACCTCATTTCCTCTAAGTGCAAAGGGAAGACGAGCATGGACTACTCATGAGCAGTTTATCTGATTGTCACAAGTTCCTTAAGACAAATCAATGAAGTTTCTACTTATAATGCTAAAGACTGAACTTGGATTCATTTATAAAGCAAACATTCCAAAAATATCTGACTGTTTTAGAAGTTCCTTAGAGTTGTACCAGAGGATATTGTGGGTACCAATGGAAGCACTCCAGAGATAACTAAGATCTTGCTGCCAGTTGCTCCACCTCAGAGAAACTTTGCTCTAGGAAGAGAAACTTGCATCCTTGTCATCATCTATTTCTTTCTGACAAGTCTCTATTGTGGGTACTGAGTGATCTGGTTAAATACTTTCAAGAAGGTGGACCAAGAGAGAAAGGAATGGGCGAAATAAATAATGACAATAAGAACTATACTAACATGAGCTACCATTTAGAATGCAGTGTCTATGGGTCAGATGGGTTTCAAACAATTTTGAAAGATAAACATTATAATTCCCAATTTATAAATGACAAAAACTAAGATTTGAAAAGGGAAGGGGTTTGTCCCAAGTGACACTGCAGGTAAGTGGTAAAGCTGGGATTTGACCCCAATCCTGCCTGTTTCCAGAGCTTGGACTCTTTCTACAGGCCCTTTTGTGAACTTTTTCTTTTTGAATGAATGTGCAAGTCTGAATTTGATGGATTAAAGTTTAACTTTTTAAATGTCTTTGAAAAAAAGGGAAAAGTACATGATCTGGGTTATTTTCCCAAGGCGTTTTCACCTCTGGCAAATAAGCAGTGATGGATTTGCTGATTATGCTCACCGGGGAAAATCCCTGTCTTGAACCTTTGACTTGCTTAGTGTCCAGCCACTTACTGGGTTTCTTAAAATTAGGCCTGCTCAGAAAATGCAGACCCTTTGTGTTAATGGGAAAAGCAAACTATATGTTTGTATAGCATTATTATTTTAGGAGACTTTTTAACTGAAGATAATATACACACAGAAAATCCACAAATCATGTAAGAATACAGATAATTTGATGAATTTTCCACTGAGTCTGGTACATGTATCCAGTACCCAGATGAAGAAAAACAACATAGATCAAGAAAAGCCTCCTGGAGGGTCTCCTTCAGCCACTAGTGCTACCTACCCCCTGGATAAGCTATCTTTATTTCTTACACAACAGATAATTTTTGCCTCTTTTTGAATATTACATGAATAGAATCATACAATATAGATTTTTTGGGGGGGGAGTGGGTTCTGGTTTCTTTTCTTTTTTAACTTTTTTATTATATAGTATAACATATATACAAAGCAAAGAAGTAAAAAAGCAATAGTTTTCAAAGCACTCTTCCAACCAGAGGTTACGTGTAATACAGATCCCAGAGTTTGTCATGGGCTACCATATAATCCTCTCATATTTTTCCTTCTAGTTGCTCCAGAATATAGGAGATTAGAGGGCTTAAATATTCTTTTATCATCACATCAACTTTTTTTCCTTCTTTTTTGGTAAAAAATAACATATATACAAAAAAGCTATAAATTTCAAAGCCCAGCACCACAATTAGTTGTAGAACATATTTCAGAGTTTGACATGGGTTACAATTTCACAATTTTAGGTTTTTACTTTTAGCTGCTCTAAAATACTGGAGACTAAAAGAGATATCAATGTAATGATTCAGCATTCACATTCATGTGTTAAATTCTATCTTCTATGTATAACTCCACCATCACCTTTGATCTTTCCATACCTGTCTTTAGGGTTGTTTGCGCTATGGCAATCCTAAATGTTTTATATTGGAAGGGTCTGTCACTAATATGGGGTAGGGAGATGGAACTATCTGATGTTCTGGAGAGGCTGGGCTATGTTTCAGGACTTACTGGACCAGGGACCCATCTGGAGGTAATAGGTTTCTGGAAAGTTACTCTAGTGCATGGAACCCTTGTAGAATCTTACATATTACCCTAGGTGTTCTTTAGGATTAGCTGGAATGGTCCTGGTTGGGGGTTGGCAGGTTATGGTAAGTAGCAAGGTCTACCTGAAGCTTGTGTAAGAGCAACCTTCAGAGTAGCCTCTCGACTCTATTTGAACTCTTTCTGCCACTGATACTTCATTAATTACACTTCTTTTCCCCCATTTGGTCAGAATGGAATTGTTGATCCCACGGTGCCAGGTCTGGAATCATCCCTGGGACTCATCTCCCACGTCGCCAGGGAGACTTTCACCCCTGGATGTCATGTCCCACGTAGGGGGGAACCTGGTTTCTTGTTGAGCAGCCTTATTATTTTTATTTATGAGAGATATGAGGGAAAGCATCCCTAGGAATAACACCATTGAACAATTTTATATTTTAAGAATCAATATTAAAGAAGCAATTTTTACTATTTTATTTGTCTATTGTGCTTTGTTAGAGGAGAGGAAAGGAAGTGCATGCTAATTTATCACTTAGTCTGCTGGAAGCAACGATATCTTAGCAGCTAACATTCTGAGCACTTGTGCCAGGTGCCTAAGTATTCTCATGTATTGTGACATTTCATCCTTATAGTTAGCTTATGTATGATATAGGGACTATTAATATCTTCATTTTACAGATGAGGAAACTGAGGCTCTCTCTGACTCATTTGCCATGGTAAAAGAACTAGTAAATGAGTCAATGTTTGAACCCAGGATTCTAGCTCCTTACTCTATTCTCTAAGCGCTTCACTGTACTGCCTCTCCACTAATAGCTCTCATTTAACTGAATGCTTATTACCAACTGCCAGACTCAGTACTAAGTGCTTTACATGTAGTATCTAATTTGTTTCCTACAGCAATTCTAAGAGGTTGATACTACTGATTTTCCCGTTTAAACAGGATGAAATAGAGGTTCAGAAAGATTAAGACATTTGACTCTTAAACTTATACAGCTGATTATTGCTGGAGCCATAATTTAAGCTAATTATGGTTCCAATGCCCATTTCTTAATTACAAAGTTGTATGGTCAGCATATTTCAATCTCCTGTCAGTAAAGCTGAAAAGGAATATTTGAAATTTTCGAGGTTTATTGCACATTAGCCCAATTCAGACTAATACCAATATTAGAACATTTTATTATGAGTCAAAAAAGAATTTGTGAAAAATAAAAGATTAGTGAGTTTCAGAGTCAGAATTCAAACTTTTTCCCTTTATACATCAGATAAAAGACACCCATGAAAGGGTGGCATGGCAGAGGTTAGCGGTACAGCCAGAATGGTTCTGCTTCCTGGCTGAGCCAGCCTGGGATCCCTGCCTATCCCCCACCCCACCTACCTGGGAGACCCTTGATTAATATGGGGGCTTAGTGCGATCCCGACCCCACCACAATCAGTTGTGTAAACTTGGGCATGAGATATCACCTCTCTGTACCTCATTTACTTTGTCTGTTAGACAGGGACAGTAAAAATACCTACCTTTCAGGTAGTTAATTCAGCCAAGTAAAGCACTTTAGCACATGCCTAATACATGGTGGATACCGTATAAATGGTAGCCATTAAGATAATGATGATGATGAATGTTGACTACTACAACACTTTCTCTAGTCCCATTAGGTTTAAGTCAAAACAGAAATTTAGCACTTAATTGGAACAAACTGACCCCAAATATTAGTTGAGAACAAGTTAGTTCCAGATTATCTGGTGAGAATCCAAATATAACTTGAGATCATTAAAAAGCTTCTGGGGGCGGGCCATGGTGGCTCAGCAGGCAAGAATGCTCGCCTGCCATGCCAGAGGACCCGGGTTCGATTCTTGGTGCCTGCCCATGTTGAAAAAAAAAATGCTTCTGGAATAACAGTATAAATGAATATATAATGAGTCCACTGAGTAGGAAAAGGCAGTAGCAATGTTAAGAATAACAGTTCAAAGTATAGCATGTTAGAGAATCACGGAATGAAAAGTATTACAGAACTGCACAGAAGTCAATCAGTTTGAAAAAAGTCTGAAGTTAGTTCTGTTTCCAATCTCCAGCTTTAAAAAAATAAAGAAGACAAGGGCAGTTATGATGGTGTCTCAGTGGCAGAATTCTCGCATGCCATGCCAGAGACCTGGGTTCGATTCCCTGTGCCTGCCCATTCAAAAAAAAAAAAAAAAAAAGGTAAGAAAAAATAAGAAGACAAGACAGAGCACTCAGGTGGTAAAAACAATGTGCTTTAAATTTCATTGTTTAAACATTTTCTCTGAAAAAAAAATTACCTTAAGTCATTTAGGTCACATGAAAGTTCTGTTTTCCTTTCCTATTTCTGTTTTGACTACTGATATAAAAAAGAGTTCAGTTCATCATCTGTTTGCATACTTACCTAACTGGACATCGGTTGTGAATCGTAGTCTGTGGATCATGCTGACTTTGAATGACTTGTAATGGTGGCTGCTAAGCATATCCTGTACTGTAGCTATGTCAATTTGTGAATCCTCCTCAAAAGCCCCGTCTGCCCTTGAACCTGGGGAGGAAAAAGCACTTTAACACAAAAGATACATGATGCTTGGCAAAAGGTGTCTGCTTAAAATGCTTTGGGATAAATTAAAATAACATGGGCTACTTAATTTGGAGAAGAAAGGCTGAGTGATGACTTAATAATGCCATTCCAGTAAATAGAGAATGCTAACATATTAATCATTCAACAATTAATTCCACAAACACTGCCTACTCTATGGCAGGCCCCTGGCTGGGCAGTAGGGATACAAAAAGATGGAAAAATGTCTGCTTGCCAGAAGCTCTCAGTCTTCACAAGAATAAGTCAAGATCGCAAGAAAATAAGCGGTCACACTTCTCTTCTAACAATTATTTTTCAGCCATAAAAGTAATATATGCTTTGTGGAGAATTCCTGGCCTTTCCAAGACCTTCAAACTGTCTGCTTACAAGCTTCCCATCCTGTGCCCCACAGTCTCCACTTTGGTTCAAGTATAAGCCTGCTTGTGCTTAGATGTCTATTACAGTCCCCTCATTGGCCTTCCAGCTGCCAGCCACCCTTCTCAATTCATCTTTGAACATGCATTCACTCACTAGTCAAATGTTTAGTGAGAGTCTTGTGCATGCTAAGTACTCTGACATGATACTGGGGACAAACAGGACAGGTACTCAAAAATCTTTCCTGGTTCCGTACAAACTCCTTTAACTCATTCTGTGATCTATGGCAAGTGTTTTACCTTTCTGAACTCTGTTTTATGCCATCCACAGGATGTCAAAATGTGAAGACTCTAATACATAACAGGTTCAATAAACATCAGCCATGATTACTTTTGTTCTACTGTCACAGAGGATCACATTCAGCTTTACAGTGGAATTGTGTAATGGTTGCTCTGTACTACTTTGGAGGCTTTGTGAGGGTCAGTAAAGTTTCTTATTCATCTCTATAATCTTTTCCTGTAAACACTACCAAGTTTGCCAGTGGCATGCTCTCACTAGATTTTACTAAAAAAGAACAGATAACATGCATGAGTGCTTACTATGTGCCAGGTATGGTACATTATTGCCTTTAGGCCTATGACAACCCCACAAGTCCTATACTTTTCTATATTATACAGATGAGTAATATGAAGTTTTATTACTCATAAATAAGTATGAGTAATAAATACTTAATAAATAAATAATAAATACTCTCTGGGAGACTAAGTTATATGCTAAGATCACATTAGGTGAAGTTAAAATATCACTTGGCCCCTTGCATTTGAAATGTGGTCTTCTGAAGGTCCATTAGTTGGTGGGAGGGAAGAGGTTGGGGGGCAGTGTGGGCCTGGTCAACCAGAAAAAAAGCACCTATATAGCCATGACACCAGAACAGGGTTGACCACCCTTGTGTTGAGCAATGAGAAACAATTCCACAGGAAAGCCTACAGAGAGCTCCTTGACACAGAGTTGGAGGCATGGAAAACTCTACATTTGGGTGTAAAATTGGAAAATTCTGTTATGGCACTGGTAGTCTGGCAATCTTACTCTTTCCCATACTTATTGCTTACAGTGCAAAATTTTAAGATGAAGTTGGCTTCTGATGCTTTCACATGTAGCTCATTTATTAGGAATTCTGTATTCTATTTCTAGATACTATATTCCCAACTTGGAACATTCTAGCACCAACAATAATGCTTTTCCTTCCATACGGAAGCAGCCTCATCTTAATGGAGCATTCACTGGATGCTTCCAACAGAATTACATCATAGAGTGTTTTGTCATGTTGCTTTTCTGACCAGGTCCTCCTTCTCTCCATCTCACTCCCTCCTGGCCTTATCCTTATTCTTTATGACCTCAGCTCAAGTGACACCCCAGAGAAACTTTCCCTGATCCTATATTCCTGAATCTAGCTTGGACCCTTCTGTTGTCTCCTCTCACTACATCCTGCATATTTACTTCAGAACACTCATCACAATTATTAATTATCTGTCTCTTCTACTAACTATAAACCCCAGGATAGCAGGGATAGAGCAGGAGGCCAATAACAATTTACTGGGTGGATATCAGGTTTAAAGCCCACAGGAAGGTGAGGATCAGAAAGGCTAAGTAACTTAACCAACGGCATTCTGCCAGTATGTTGCAGAGTTGTATTCAATGCCTGCAAAGGCCACTGGGTTAACCAACCTAGTTTCCTTTCCATGAACACCTGTGAATTCTGACAGAGCTGCTGTGATCATAATCACCACTGTTTACTGGGTAATGTTCACATTCCAAAACAAGAGGCTGGCTAGGATTTAAGTTTAGAATAATCATTCACTTTTCCTAATCTACATTTTTACCAAAACACTATTGTCAAACTGGGTATATTTCTATTTTAGAACACTTAAACATAAGAATTTTGGTAAAATGTTGTTCTAGTTTGCTAGCTGTTGGAATGCAATATACCAGAAACGGAATGGCTTTTAAAAAGGGTAAATTAATAACTGGCAAGTTTACAGTTTTAAGGCTGAGATAATGTCCCAATTATGTCCAGAGGGTCTATGGAAATGTCTAATCAAAGGTATCCAGGGAAAGATATCTTGGTTTAAGAAGGCCGATGAAGTTCAGGGTCTTTCTCTCATTGGAGAAGGCGCATGGTTAGCAAAGTAACGGTTTCTCTCTCTGCTGGAAGGGCACATGGTGAGCAAGGCGTCATCTGCTGGCTTTCTCTCCTGGAGAAAAGCTTCTCCTGAAGCTCCCTGGGAGGTGTTTTCCTTCTTCATCTCCAAAGGTCGCTGGCTTGTGGGCTCTCGTGGCTATGTCATTCTTCTCTGGCTCTCTCTGAATCGCTCTCATTCTTCAAAATGTTTCCTCTTTTATAGGACTTCAGAAACTTCTCAAGACCCACCCAAATGGGTGGAGACATGTCATCATCTAATTCAGCTTAACAACCACTCTTGATTAAATTACATCTCCAAGGAGATGATCTGATTATGGTTTCAAACACAGAGTATTGAATAGGGATTATTCTACCTTTATGAAATGGGATTTTGATTAAAACATGGCTTTTCCAGGGTCCATATATCCTTTCAAACCAGCACATTCCACCCTCTGGACCCTAAAAAAGACATGTTTTTCCCATATACAAAATACATTAATTTCATAACAATATCAAAAATCCTTAAACCATTTCAGTAGCAATACAAGTGAAATACAAAGTTAGAAACAGTAGAAACTCCTATCAAAGTTAGTTACAGGCACAGTTGTTCTAAGGCAAGGTTCTACACTGACTCTGGACCTATAAAAACTCAAAACAAATTATTTGTTGCCACCATACAAAGGAGGAATATTCATGGGATACATATACACATTTCTATAGGGAGGAAGGAACTCAAGGGTCACCAGACCCATAGTTTCAAAAACCTGCAGGGCAAAGTCCATTAGATTTCAAAGTCTGAGAGTCATTTACCCTTGGGGCTTTAGACAGCGGTAGTCCCACCCTTTCCAAGGGTCTATGCAGAGGCCTGCCTCTCTCCAAATGCAAACTTGGGGGACACTGGTGAGACTACCTTTTTCTCGGCTCCACTCTCTCCAAGCATAGGGGCTGCACCCGGGCTCTCTGCCATCTCCGGGGCACACGCTCAACCCCTCCATGTGATGGCAGCCAGGCTCTCCCCAAACCCCAAGGAATGTGCTCCACCCTCTCCAAGGCCTGAGGCAGCGGCAGCATGACTCTTCCACTGCAATGAAGTAGAAGGCCCATCCTCTGCCTTTGGGGCAAACTCACCCTCTTCATGGTCTTGAATGGGTCTGTTCTCCTGACCAGAGCCTTCTTGACTTCAGGCCTCAACCTCCATGGTTTTGCCTCTGAAGTTATTTTTCCTCCAATGTGTTCCTTCTCTGAATCCCCCAGTATAGACTGGTAGCAGCTCTGTTTATACAGGTTCCAAAGCACTCTCGTCAGTTTTCTATGCAGTAGTGTTGGATCATGCCCATCAGACATAAGGAATATCCACAAATCCTCCTGGATAACTCCATGTCCAATCCTGGCTTTCTCTGGAATGGCTGACTGGTTTCACATTTGGCCAAGACCTCATGTGGGGCACTATACTCGGGGGTCTCCCTTTCTGGAGGCCCAGAATTTTCCAGAACTTCAATTTCTGGTTTCTTTGTACCTTAGAGTTCAGTTTTCAGCTTATCTCTTTCTTGTCGCATTTCACTATAAGCTGCTACAAGAAACCAGGCTGTACTTTCGACATTTAATTTGGAGATCTCTTCTGATAAATATCCAAGTTCATGGCTTTTAAAATCTGCCTTCCAGCCAAAGCCACTAGTCAATTTTGCCAGATTATCTGCCATTTTAAAACAAGGCTCACCTTTCTTCCAGTCTGTAATGACACACATCTCATTTCTGTCTAGAACCTGGTCAGAAATATCTTTAGAGTCCACATTTCTACCAAGATTCTTTTCAAAACATTCTAGGCCTTCTCTATCAAGTTCCTCACAACTCCTCCAGATTCTTCCCCTTATCCATTTAAAAAGCTGTTCCAACATGTTTAGTATTTGCAAACCGCAGCAGCACCCCACTCTCCAGTGTCAAAATCTGTTCTCATTTGCTAGCTGCTAGAATGCAATATACCAGAAACAGAACGGCTTTTAAAAAGGGTAAATTAATAAGTGGCAAGTTTACAGTTCTGAGGCGGAGATAATGTCCCAATTACAACAAGTCTATAGAAATGTCCAATCAAAGGTATCCATGGAAAGATATCTCGGTTCAAGAAGACCAGTGAAGTTCAGGGTCTTTCTGTCATCTGAGAAGGCACACCGTGAACACAGTCAGTTACTCTCTTGGCTGGAAGGGAACGAGGCGAGCAAGGCATCATCTGCTAGGTTTCTCTACTGGCTTCCTGTTTCATGAAGCTCCCCAGGAGGCATTTTCCTTCTTCATCCCCAAAGGTCGCTGGCTTGTGGGCTCTGGTAACTATGTCATTCTTCTCTGGCTCTCTCTGAATCGCTCTCATTCTCCAAAATGTTTCCTCTTTTATAGGACTTCAGAAACTTCTCAAGACCCACCCAAATGGGTGGAGATATGTCATCATCTAATCCAGCTTAACAACCACTCTTGATTAAATCACACCTCCAGGGAGATGATCTGATTATGGTTTCAAACACACAGTATTGAATAGGGATTATTCTACCTTTATGAAATGGGATTTTGATTAAAACATGGCTTTTCTAGGGTCCATACATCCTTTCAAACCAGCACAAATATTAAACTCCTTTAATGTTTTAAAGATCATTTAAAGCTACATATTATGAGAAAATGCCACTAGATATAACTTACTTCTGAGCAAGAACTTTCTTTACTAATCAGTAGTTTCTAAATATTGCAGGTATTTGATTTGGAAAGAGGTAACAGCTCATGCTAAAATGCCAATTACTATAAAAACACATACATACTTAAGATTTTTACATTTTATGATGTTGGATTAATACCAATTTAAAAATTACTATAACATGACATATAATTTTTTACAGAGCAATTTCAATGCCAGCTGCTAATAAAGCATCTTTGCTGTAAATGATAATTCAGATGCTTTTAGATAAAGTGGTACATAAATATGGCTGGAAATTGATTTAACTTCTCACAGAAGCTACTGAAGAATGACATATTTTGTTTAATACACCAGCTAATGTAGTCCTAAAAGCTCAAACAAGTGCCAGTTTTCACTCTTAAATTTGCTATGGGAGATTAATGAAAACTTTATATTTCGCTGAAATGTTAATAATGGGCAGATGAGATGATAGGATTTTAGTAGAGGTCTTAAAGCTATGGAATAACCAGGAAGGCTTGTCAACTTCCTTACATTAATTTTGCTCAAGACTCATATAGCTGGGGCTGGCTCAACACACTAATGCTTCTTATACTGACCTTCTACTCTCTGACAGTGTAAATTCACATCCCATTTGAGAATTTAAGTTCCCACTGATACTTGGGTGAGTTCTGAGTTCTATCCTAGCTGACAAGAGGTGTGTTTACTTATGTTCAGAAGAAACGGCCCCTGGGGGAGCAGAGAAGGATCAGTCTGGAAGTTGTCTCCAATACATGCTGCTCACTCTAAAGAAGGTATCTATCGAATAGGAACAACTTCTGGTCTTGAAATTCTAGGGCCATTTCTCAGAATAGGCCCAGGAGTGTTGTGGCTTGGTGGGAGAATGTCTATGTGTACAGATTAGTCATCTGTACAACGTGCAATCACTTCTCTCCTTATGCTAGTACTATGCTAGACTGGGGAAGGGGGGAGGCCTTGGTGAGGATAAGGTAGGTTTCATGATCTTAAGGAGCTTACAAACTAGTTATTGAACACAAACAAAACTGTACAAGAGAGAAAGAAGTACCTAATAAATGGTGCATACAACACACATTTACATCTAAAGACAAACATTTGAAGCAAAGCATTACACCAAAAGTATGTTTTTGAATCAGAAAATTTCTATGTAGCTTTGTATGCACAGCATTCCTCTTTGTTTTCTTTTGGAAGGGGTAAACCCAAGCATACATGAAAGATGCCTACAATTGTAGCATTTGCATATTAAAATTATTACTGTACTATCAACTTCACATTAAAAAAACCCACTCTGTTCAAGAAAAAAAGATTTTTATCTACTCAAAATTAAAAAAAGAGAACCATAATGTTTTAAAAATAAACTTACTAAAAAGCCAACAATAAAAGCAAACCTGGGCAGGCCACGGTGGCTTAGCAGGCAGAGTTCTCGCCTGCCATGCTGGAGACCCGGGTTCGATTTCCAGTGCCTGTCCATGCAAAAAAAAAATAATAAAATAAAAATATAAAGCAAACCCATTCCCCAAACTGTTCATTTAATTGAAATATAACCCTTTGATATTTTATTAAACTAGGAATTAAAAGGGTCATAAGTGATTAAAAGAAACAAAAGCCACACTGGTTCAGCTACCTGCATTCTGAACTGAGTCTCCTTGTGAATGACAATATAAACTGCAATGGTGCCTTCAAAGACTTCACAATGTATTTTGTCCAAGTAGAGAGAGATAATGTCTCTATGGCCATGGATTACCATAACATATTGTGTCAAATTCTCAAGCTGCAATAACTCAAAGATGTTTTATGACAGACCAAATTTTGGGGTTGGACCTGCCAATGACTTGAGTACCAGAGTTCAAATGGACTGACAAGGCTCTGGAAGAATGGCAGCGTGCACTTACAATGTGGATGTTGGAGGACAAGCAGACAATCCCAAAGAAGAGGAGGTTAACTGGCTAGAGTAAGAAATCAGGAGGGAGGGAATGAAGAATGAGAACTGGCATCTTCAGTGAAGAATGGTAAAACCAGGTCATGAGGCAGGGATAGATGGCGGTGTAGTGAGGTCTGGAATTTAATTGGTCCTTCAGGGGTAGCTAGTACATAGCTAAGAAGTGTATGGAACAACTGTTGGGGGAACTTCAGTAACTGAACACACGTCATACACCAGTTTAGAACAGGTGGAAAGGCTGAGATCCCACACAGAACTGTGTCTTCCAAGCCACAGAGGCTGGCATCCCTCCCCCATGGGCATGGCAGGCTAGTTCCCTGAGAGAAAAAAAACAGACTCTACTAGGAGCAAGGAAGGTTGCTCAACCAAGCTCCACCTGCGGAATTAACAAATTCAGACTGCTGAAAACAGGCCCAAAGCACAGATAAACCTGGAGTAAGCACCAAAGGAACCAGGAGTTTGCATGCAGGCAGAGAGAGAGTGGAGCTGACGGAAAACAACAACAACAAAAAGAGGCTTTAGAGTCAGACAATACAACATGCTGGAAAAGGGCTAGGCCCCAATAAAAGGGGGCACATAGAGCTTAGGGGAACATTAAGTGGTGTACCAATTCTGGCTCTTGACTGGCAGACCTGGGGAGCTGGGGTCAGGCTCTGAAAGGCTTTTTTTCTCACTTCTTAAAGGCCATTAGATAGAACTGCAGGCATTCTCAGGCCTCAGCACTGTCCCAGGCAAGGGCAGAATTAAGGGGTATCTGAGAGACAAAGTAACTAGTCAGGTGAATGGGGATAATACCCTAAAGGGCACATCTTTTGGTAGTTTCTACTGGCAATAAGGGAAGGTAGCTCAGCCAAGCTCCAACTGTGATTTAAATTCCTGTAGAGAGGCGGCAAGGCTGACAGAAAAAAAAAAAAAAAAAAAAAAAAAGTGAAATAGAATAAAGATGAAGGATTTCAGGGTTGGCTGAGTTCAGAGCACTGGAACTTTGGTGGCTGGGGACTGACTTGAAAAGGTATTTCTTTTATTATTTTCTTGTATTTTATTTTAAACTATTCCAAGTAGCTCATTATAGAAAGTCCCATGCATTATCAATTGCCAGTGAGACATAGGCAAGGGCTGAGTTAAGATAGGTCTGAGAGACACAATAATGAATCAAAAGGTAATTCCCTAAAGTTGTGTCTTCCCCCAAGAAAAGGGGTGCAAGGCCCACCTCAAGTGGTGGCCCTTCCTTAAGGAAATCAGGCCCCAGGGTCTGGAAAACAGAAGCAACCTAAGCTGGGCTTCTATCTCAGTCACTGTTTCAAGTCCACCCCCGACAGGAAGAGGCTGCTGAGAATTAAAGGCACCTCATCACTTTATGCTGGTGGGAAGCTGTAGGATCACAAGCACCACCTGTTGGGCAGGAAAAGAAAAGCACAGAATCTAGAGACTTCATAGGGAGGTCTGACAACCTGCTGGATCTCAACTTCAGGGAAACCTGACAGAGAATATACCTTCCTCCTGAGATGTGGGCCTGTGTGGTCTGGGGAAATCTGATTGAAGTTGATCAGATCAGGGGGACCCTTCTTAAAAAAAAGGTTCCATATAGGCAGGGTAAGAACTAGAAAAACAGCTGAAAAATTCTCATCAGTTAAACAAAAGCTATGCTAGAGGTCTAGAGTAAGCTGAACTGAATGCCAAAGAACAGACAGAATCTGTTGAATGCCAGACAGAATCTTGCTGAATGCCAATCAACAAGAAAACTCTAGATAAAAGAATGAAAACGATGCCAGCAAAAAATTTTAAGTCATGCTAGGAAAACAGAAGATAAGGCCCAGTCAAAGGAACAAACCAACATTTCAAATGAGATCCAGGAGTTGAAATAACTAATTAAGGATGTTCAAACAGACATGCAAAATCACATCAAAAATCAAATCAATGAATTGAGACGATATGACAAAAGAGATGAAGGCTATAAAAAAGACATTGGGCAAACATAAAGGACAACTCAAAAGTATGAAAAAACAAATGGCTGAACTTATAGGAATGAAAGGTACAACAGAAGAGATGGAAAAAATGGAGAACTACAGTAGCAGATTTGAAGAGGCAGAAGAAAGGATTAGTGAATTTGAAGACAGGACATCTGAAATTCTACACACAAAAGAACAGATAGGGGAATGAATGGGAAAATATAAGCAAGGTCTCAGGGAACTGAATGACAACATGAAACACATGTTGCCTTTTCCCAGAAGGAAAAGAGAAGGGAAAAGGGGCAGAAAGACTAATGGAGAAAATAATCACTGAAAAGTTCCCATCTCTTATGAAAGACGTAAAATTACAGATCCAAGAAGCTCAGCATAACCCAAATAGACTAGATTCAAACAGATCTACTCTAAGACACTTACTAAACAGATTGTCAAATGTCAAAGATAAAGAGAGAATTTTGAAAACAGGAGAAAAGCAATTCATCACATACAAAGGAAGCCTGATAAGACTATATACAGATTTCTCAGCAGAAACCATGGATGCAAGAAGGCAGTGGTATGATATATTTAAGATATATATTCTGAAAGAGAAAAACTGTCAACCAAGAATTCTATACCCAGCAAAATTATCCTTCAAAAAATGAGGGGGCATTAGCCACTGAGAGAGATTGTGACTAAGAGACTGACTCTACAAGAAATACGATAAGGAGCACTACAGGCAGATAGGAAAGGACAGGAGAGAGAAGTTTGGAGAAGATTGTAGAAATGAAGACTATTAGTAAAGGTAAAAAGAAAAAAAAATAAGATATGACATATAAAATCCAAAAGACAAAATGGTAGAAGAAAGTACTGCCTTTACAGTAATAACATTAAATGCTAATGGATTAAACTCCCCATCAAAAAAACACAGATTGGCATAATGGATTAAAAAAAATAGGACCCATCTATATGCTTTCTATAAGAGACTCACTTTAGATCCAAGGACCATAACAGATTGGAAGGGAAAGGTTGGAAAAAGATATTTCATAAAAACAACAAGCAGAAAAAAGCAGGAGGTAGCTATACTAATATCCAACAAATTAAGATTTCAAATGTAAAACAACTAAAAGACACAAAGAAGGACACTATATTAATAAAAGGAACAATTCACCAAGAAGACATAATAGTCATAAATATTTATGCATTGAGCCAGAGTGCCCCAAAATACATGGGGCAAACAGCGACAGGTACTGAACAGAGAAGTAGACACCTCTACAGTAGTAGTTGTAGACTTCAATATATCACTCTCATCAATGGATAGAAGATCTAGACAGAGGCTCAATAAGGAAACAGAGATTTTAAATAATACAATGAATGAACCAGACTTAAAAGATATTTACAGAATATTATACCCCACAACAGCAGGTTATACATTTTTCACAAGTGCTCATGGATCATTCTCAAGGATAGACCATATGCTGGGTCACAAAGTAAGTTTCAATAAATTTTAAAAGACTGAAATTATATAAAGCATAATAAAATGAAGCTGGAAATAAATAACAGACAGAGGGCTGGAAAATTCACAAATATAGGGAGGCTAAACAAAACATTCTTAAACAATCAGTGGATCAAGGCAGAAATTACAAGAGAAATCAATAAAGATCTTAAGGCAAATGAAAATGAAACACAACATATCAGAAATAAATAAAGGAGGTAATGAGAGGCAACTATGAGCAATTATATGCTAATAAACTAGACCACATAGATGAAAAGGACAACTTCCTAGAAAAGCATGAACAATTAACACTGACTTGAGAAGACACAGCCGACCTCAACAAACCAATCACAAGAAACTCAATCAGTCAAGAAGCTCCCAAAAACAGAAGTCCAGGACCAGACAGAGTCACATGTGAATTCTACCAAACATTCAAGAAAGAATTAGTATCAATCCTGGTCGAACTCTTCAAAAAATTGAAGAGGAGGGAACACTACCAAACTCATTCTATGAAGTCATCACCCTAATACCAAAGCCAGACAAAAATACTATAGGAAAAGAAAATTAAACAGACCAATCTCTTTAGTGAATATAAACACAAAAATCCTCAACAAAATACTTGTAAACAGAATCTAGCAGCACATTAAAAATCAGACAACTGGAGGAACTGAGAGTGAGAGCATGAATGGACATTTGCACATACGTGTTTTTGGCAGCAGTGTTTGCGATTCACAATGGATGGAGGTGACCTAAGGGAACAACAACTGAGGGAAGGAAGGGGGAATACGGTGTATACACACAGGGACTACTGAGCAGCTACAAGAAGGAAAGAAGTTGTGAGGTTGCAATTAGGTGAATGAACCTTAAGGACACGATATGTTGAACGAAACGTCAGAAACAAAAAAAATCTTATGCCTCACTCATATGAACTAACTATAATGTACAAATTTAGAGAACTGAAATTGAGAGCATGGGTTATCAGACTGGGGCCTATTGTAAAGGGCCCTAGATTGTAAACTCTTACAGCAGCCACATAAATCATTAGCCACAAATGATTTCCAATTTCATTTCATTATTCAGGAGCTGTAACTGTTCTTTTTTTTTTTTTTTAATTTTTTTTATTAATCAAAAAAAGAAAAGAAATTAACACAACATTTAGAAATCATTCCATTCTACACATGCACTCAGTAATTCTTAGTATCATCACATAGATGTATGATCATCATTTCTTAGTACATTTGCATTGATTTAGGAAAAGAACTAGCAAAACAGCAGAAAAAGATATAGAATGTTAATATAGAGAAGAGAATTAAAATAATAATACTAATAAAATATATATATATATATATATAAAGGAAAAAAAAACAAAATCAAAAGATACAAACACACAAACAAACAAACAAAAAACCATATTTCAGGTGCAGCTTCATTCAGTGTTCCAACATAGTTACATTACACTTAGGTATTATTGTGCTGTCCATTTTTGAGTTTTTGCATCTAGTCCTGTTGCACAGTCTGTATCCCTTCAGCTCCAATTACCCATTATCTTACCCTGTTTCTAACTCCTGCTGGTCTCTGTTACCAATGATATATTCCAAGCTGATTCTCGAATGTCGGTTCACATCAGTGGGACCATACAGTATTTGTCCTTTAGTTTTGGGCTAGATTCACTCAGCATAATGTTCTCTAGGTCCATCCATGTTATTACATGCTTCATAAGTTTAGTCTGTCTTAAAGCTGCATAATATTCCATTGTAGGTATACGCCACAGTTTGTTTAGCCACTCGTCTGTTGATGGACATTTTGGCTGTTTCCATCTCTTTGCAATTGTAGATAATGCTGCTATAAACACTGGTGTGCAAATGTCCGTCTGTGTCTTTGCCTTTAAGTCCTTTCAGTAGATACCTAGCAGTGGTATTGCTGGGTCGTAATCCATTCTGCCATTCTATGTCTTTTGATTGGGAAATTCAGTCCATTAACTTTTAGTGTTATTACTGTTTGGATAATATTTTCCTCTACCATTTTGGCTTTTGTATTATATATATCATATCTGATTTTCCTTCTTTCTACACTTTACTCCATACCTCTCTCTTCTGTCTTTTCATATCTGACTCTAGTGCTCCCTTTAGTATTTCTTGCAGAGCTGGTCTCTTGGTCACAAATTCTCTCAGTGACTTTTTGTCTATAAATGTTTTAATTTCTCCTTCATTTTTGAAGGACAATTTTGCTGGATATAGGAGTCTTGGTTGGCAGTTTTTCTCTTTTAGTAATTTAAATATATCATCCCACTGTCTTCTAGCTACCATGGTTTCTGCTGAGAAATCTACATATAGTCTTATTGGGTTTCCCTTGTGTGTGACAGATTGTTTTTCTCTTGCTGCTTTCAAGATCCTCTCTTTCTCTTTGACCTCTGACATTCTAACTAGTAAGTGTCTTGGAGAATGCCTATTTGGGTCTAATCTCTTTGGGGTGCGCTGCACTTCTTGGATCTGTAATTTTAGGTCTTTCATAAGAGTTGGGAAATTTTCAGTGATAATTTCTTCCATTAGTTTTTCTCCTCCTTTTCCCTTCTCTTCTCCTTCTGGGACACCCACAACACGTATATTTGTGCGCTTCATATTGTCATTCAGTTCCCTGATCCCCTGCTCAAGTTTTTCCATTCTTTTCCCTATAGTTTCTGTTTCTTTTTGGAATTCAGATGTTCCATCCTCCAGTTCACTAATTGTAGCTTCTGTCTCTTTAGATCTACCATTGTAGGTATCCATTGTTTTTTCCATTTTTTCTTCTTTGTCCTTCACTCCCATAAGTTCTGTGATTTGTTTTTTCAGATTTCCTATTTCTTCTTTTTGTTCAGCCCATGTCTTCTTCATGTCCTCCCTCAATTTATTGATTTGGTTTTTGAAGAGTTTTTCCATTTCTGTTCGTATATTCAGCATTAGTTGTCTCAGCTCCTGTATCTCATTTGAACTATTGGTTTGTTCCTTTGACTGGGCCATATCTTCAATTTTCCGAGCGTCATCCATTATTTTCTGCTGGTGTCTGGGCATTTGATCAGATTTCCCTGGGTGTGGGACCCGGCTGGTTGAAAGGTTTTTCTGTGGAATCTCTGGGCTCTGTTTTTCTTTTCCTGCCCAGTAGGTGGCGCTCGTGGCGGTCGTTTGTCTGCGGGGCAGTTGGCCTGGGAAACCGTGCATGGAGGCGGGGGTCGCTGGCCGCGGCTTGGGGGAGTGCCGGTCCAAATTGCCCAGCTGGCCCGAGATGCCAAGCGTGACGGGAGGGCCCCGCTATCCAATGTTCCCAGTCAGACCGGGGAGCCACATGCGTGGAGGGGACCCCAGTCGCCAGCCGCCCCGGCCAGGAAAACGTGCGCCCCTCAGGTATCTCACCGCAGCAGATTCTCCCTGCCCGTTCAGCCGTTCCAGAATGGGGTACTCTGTCTTTTTGGTCTCTGTCGTGACTCCGGGAGCTGTTTCGTGTTGTTTCTGTTTCTTTAGTTGCTTTTCTGGAGGAGAAACTAAGACCCGTGCATCTTACTAAGCCGCCATCTTTTCCGGAAGTCACTGTTATTTCTTAATTCTAGGATACTGAGCTATTTGAGTATAACTTGGTTCTTCCCTGAGACTTTGGGTATTTATAAGTCACCTGAGACTCTGAGTTGGAGCACTGAAGCTATGAAAGTCAGCATGATCCTACAGCAACTGTTAAAAACACTGAAAAAGTGATCAGACTTCAACTAGCAATATGAATGAAGCTGATCTTGATAGGACTAACGTAAATCAAAATACAGAGTAAAGGATGATATGGTCCATATTTTAAAACTTCAACTTCTGCATGAGACCAAAGGGAGACAGTTTATTTGGTGCAAAATTGATATTCTGGGTAGCACATTATCTAATTTAACTTTTACGATCAATTTATTTGAACATCATAACTCATGGAATCTTGAATAGGACATGAGATCCTATTTATTTGTCCAGGTTAGTGTGATGCTGCGATATATCCCAGAGTAATCTGGGCAGAGAATAAAACAGTATTTGCAAAGTCCCCTTGGGAGACTGGAGAGAAAGGAGGAAATATTCAACTTCTTCATCTGGGGAATTCCTGATATTCTACCAGCAGTGGGGACAACCAAATCAATAGACTGAACTCTTGATCTTGGGGTTTGCCACTATGAAACTTATTCCTGTAAAGAGAAGCTAAGCCTGCTTATATATATATACCTAAGAGTCACCCCCAGAGAACCTCTTTTCTTTCTTTCTTTCTTTTTTTTTAAATGGGCAGGTACCAGGAATTGAACCTGGGTCCTCTGGCATGGCAGGCAAGCATTCTTGCCTGCTGAGCCACTGTGGCCCACCCCAGAGAACCTCTTTTGTGGCTCGGATGTGACCTCTCTCTTTCAGCCAACCTGGCAGGTGAACTCACTTCCCTCCCCCCATGTGGGTCATGACTCCCAGGGGTGTAAATCTCCCTGTCAATATGGAACATAACTCCCAGAGATGACCGGGGATCCGTCATCGTGGGATTGACCAAAAGGGGAAGACAGAAATGAGACAAAATAAAGTTTCAGTGGCTGAGAGAATTCAGAGAGGTTATCCTGAGGTTCTTCTTATGTAATATATAGATATCTCTTTTTAGTTTATGGTGTATTGGAATAGCTAGTGGGAAGTACCTGAAACTGCTGAACTGTATTCCAGTAGCCTCAAATCTTGAAGACAACTGCATAACTGTATAGCTTTTACAATGTGACTGTATGATTGGGAGAACCTTGGCTAACATTCCCTTTATGCAGGGTATGGAAAGATGAGTAAAAAAAAAAAAAGGACAAAATAATAATAATAAGGTTGGGGGTAAGGGGCAAAAAAATTAGGTAGTTTGCAATTCTAGTGGTCAATGAGAGGGAGGGGTAAGGAGTATGGGATATACATTTTTTTTCTTTTGTCTTTTTATTTCTTTTTCTAGTGTGATGCAAATGTTCTAAAAATGATCATGGTGATGAATATACACTATGTGATGATACTGTGAACCACTGATTGTATACTTTGGATGGACTGTACGGTACATGAAGATATTTCAATAAAAATATTTTAAAACAAACAAACAACAACAACAACAACAACAACAAACTAGGCTAGGGCAGGAGGGGGTAAAAGGAAGCAGAGAGAGTGAGGAGGAAGACAGGTGGCATCTAGAACCTGCAGCAGAGAAAGCAAGAGGAAGTACTATGAGGCGGACAGAAGCTGGAAAGTGGCCTCGGGGCTTAATCACATTAGAAAGAACTTAGATTATACAGTCCAGAGATGTAGATTCCAATCCTAACTCTGACATCAAGAATCAAGAGTGGGTCTAAACCTTGACCAAAATTCCACTGTTAGGAAGACACAGAACTAAGACCAGATCTATAGGCCTATGCAGTCCAAGTTCTTTTTACCACTCCTTTTCCTCCCATTCTTCCAAGTACTACTGAGGAAAGCTGTTCTTTCCATACCAGCCTGTAGCAGACTGAGTAATATACCCCAGAAAAAACCATGTTCTTAATTCATTTCTGTGGGTGTGAATTCACTGTAAATGGGACCTTCTGGAGATGTTATTTTAACCTAAGATGGGGCTAACTGAATGAGGATGGGTCTTAATCCAACTACTAGAGGTCTTAGAGAAAGAAAGCCACAGGGAAAAGCAAGAAGCTAGAAGTTATAGGAACCTGGAAGAGAAAGGAGAGGCCATCACCATGTGACAGGAAAGCCAAGGAACCCAAGGACTGCCAGCCATCCAGAATGCTTACTGACCCTGGGAGGAAGCAAACCTTCTAGCCTCTGAAACCATGAGACAATACATTCCTGTTGTTTAAACCAACCCATTATGTGGCACTTGCCAAAGCAGCTGAGAAACAAAGTCAGCACAACACCACATTCTGACATGCAATGGCAAGGTAAGAGACTGAGTTGTATAAACTAGATATTCTAAATCAGCATTCTAAAAGTATGGTCCAGGAACCATGGGGGTCCATAACACCAACTTCGTTTCCATAGTAATAACAGTGTGAGATTATTTGCCTTTTTTACGCTTATTCTTTACAAGTACAGAATACTAAGAGTTCACTGATATGATTTAGATGCTATTATTGTAATTAACATATAACTTGAATTTTAGTATATCAACAAAGAAGAATAGTTACAATTATCTGAAAAGGTACTAAAATTCTCCTCCCTTTTCTAATAATATATCTGTGTAAGCCCAAATTCTCTTTATATATTTCAACCAAAACAACATATTGCAACAGATTGAATGCAGAAGCATGTATGATCACCAGGTGTTGTCTATGAAGTCAGATACTATAGAGATTTGCAAAAAATGTAAAACAGTGCCATTCTTGTCAGACTAATTTTTTAGAAAAATTTATGTTGTCATAAAAATATATCTGCTAACATATAATGGTTTATTATTGCTTTTTCAAGGAATTACTGAATATTTTAAAATTTCCCAGTTTTTTATTTCTAATACTTCAATAGAAACAAACCACATAAACAAAAGCTCTTTAGGGTCCTCAGTGTTTTGTTTTTTTTTCTGCATGGGCAGGCGCCAGGAATCAAACTTAGGTCTCCAGCATGGCAGACGAGAACTCTGCCACTGAGCCACCATGGCCCGCCCAGGTCCTCAATTTTTAAGAGTATAAAAAAAGTCCTAAACCAAGTTTGAGAACCATTGTCTTTATTGTTATGCCATGTTTTCATTGCCCTTGGATGTCCACTTGGACATGAGACACAAAAGTATAGTATAACATTATATATATATGTTACATACATGATGATGAACATATATGGAAAGCTTATATATACATTATAAAAGTAACACATTTGCTGTCATGTGATCCAACTAAGGCTAATCATAAATACTATTTTTTTTTAAATGTTCTGGCTTCTTGAGCCAGAAACACTTTATTTTTTTTATTAATCAAAAAAAAGAAAAGAAATTAACACAACATTTAGAAATCATTCCATTCTACACATGCACTCAGTAATTCTTAGTATCATCACATAGATGTATGATCATCATTTCTTAGTACATTTGCATTGATTTAGGAAAAGAACTAGCAAAACAGCAGAAAAAGATATAGAATGTTAATACAGAGAAGAGAATTAAAATAATAATACTAATAAAAAAATATATATATATATATAAAGGAAAAAGAAAAAAACAAAAACAAAAGATACAAACAAACAAACAAACAAAAAACTATATTTCAGGTGCAGCTTCATTCAATGTTCCAACATAGTTACATTACACTTAGGTATTATTGTGCTGTCCATTTTTGAGTTTTTGTATCTAGTCCTGTTGCACAGTCTGTATCCCTTCAGCTCCAATTACCCATTATCTTACCCTGTTTCTAACTCCTGCTGGTCTCTGTTACCAATGATATATTCCAAGCTGATTCTCGAATGTCGGTTCACATCAGTGGGACCTTACAGTATTTGTCCTTTAGTTTTGGGCTAGATTCACTCAGCATAATGTTCTCTAGGTCCATCCATGTTATTACATGCTTCATAAGTTTAGTCTGTCTTAAAGCTGCATAATATTCCATCGTAGGTATATGCCACAGTTTGTTTAGTCACTCGTCTGTTGATGGACATTTTGGCTGTTTCCATCTCTTTGCAATTGTAGATAATGCTGCTATAAACACTGGTGTGCAAATGTCTGTCTGTGTCTTTGCCCTTAAGTCCTTTGAGTAGATACCTAGCAGTGGTATTGCTGGGTCGTAATCCATTCTGCCAGTCTATGTCTTTCGATTGGGAAATTCAGTCCATTAACTTTTAGTGTTATTACTGTTTGGATAATATTTTCCTCTACCATTTTGGCTTTTGTATTATATATATCATATCTGATTTTTCTTCTTTCTACACTTTTCTCCATATCTCTCTCTTCTGTCTTTTCGTATCTGACTCTAGTGCTCCCTTTAGTATTTCTTGCAGAGCTGGTCTCTTGGTCACAAATTCTCTCAGTGACTTTTTGTCTATAAATGTTTTAATTTCTCCTTCATTTTTGAAGGACAATTTTGCTGGATATAGAAGTCTTGGTTGGCAGTTTTTCTCTTTTAGTAATTTAAATATATCATCCCACTGTCTTCTAGCTACCATGGTTTCTGCTGAGAAATCTACACATAGTCTTATTGGGTTTCCCTTGTATGTGACAGATTGTTTTTCTCTTGCTGCTTTCAAGATCCTCTCTTTCTCTTTGACCTCTGACATTCTAACTAGTAAGTGTCTTGGAGAATGCCTATTTGGGTCTATTCTGTTTGGGGTGCGTTGCACTTCTTGGATCTGTAAATTTAGGTCTTTCATAAGAGTTGGGAAATTTTCAGTGATAATTTCTTCCATTAGTTTTTCTCCTCCTTTTCCCTTCTCTTCTCCTTCTGGGACACCCACAACGTGTATATTTGTGCGCTTCATATTGTCATTCAGTTCCCTGATCCCCTGCTCAAGTTTTTCCATTCTTTTCCCTATAGTTTCTGTTTCTTTTTGGAATTCAGATGTTCCATCCTCCAGTTCACTAATTGTAGCTTCTGTCTCTTTAGATCTACCATTGTAGGTATCCATTGTTTTTTCCATTTTTTCTTCTTTGTCCTTCACTCCCATAGGTTCTGTGATTTGTTTTTTCAGATTTCCTATTTCTTCTTTTTGTTCAGCCCATGTCTTCTTCATGTCCTCCCTCAATTTATTGATTTGGTTTTTGAAGAGTTTTTCCATTTCTGTTCGTATATTCAGCATTAGTTGTCTCAGCTCCTGTATCTCATTTGAACTATTGGTTTGTTCCTTTGACTGGGCCATATCTTCAATTTTCCGAGCGTCATCCATTATTTTCTGCTGGTGTCTGGGCATTTGATCAGATTTCCCTGGGTGTGGAACCTGGCTGGTTGAAAGGTTTTTCTGTGGAATCTCTGGGCTCTGTTTTTCTTTTCCTGCCCAGTAGGTGGCGCTCGTGGCGCTCGTCTGTCTGCGGGTCCCACCAGTAAAAGATGCTGTGGCTCCTTTAACTTGCCATTCCGAATCTCGTAGTCGGCCCGGGAAACCGTGCGTGGAAGGGGGGTCGCCGCAGCTGGGGGGAGTGCTGGTCCAAATTGCCCAGCTGGCCCGAGACGCCACGTGTGGCGGGAGGGCCCCACTATCAACGTTCCCAGTTGGACCGGGGAGCCACGTGCCTGGAGGGGACCCCAGTTGCCAGCCGCCCCAGCTGGGAAAACGCGCGCCCCTCGGGTATCTCACCGCAGCGGATTCTCCCTGCCCGTTCAGCCGTTCCAGAATGGGGTACGCTGTCTTTTTGGTCTCTGTCGTGGCTCCGGGAGCTGTTTCGTATTGTTTCTGTTTCTTTAGTTGCTTTTCTGGAGGAGGAACTAAGACCCACGCGTCTTACTAAGCCGCCATCTTCTCCGGAAGTCTCTAAATACTATTTTATAGCTCATAATTTGTTTTCATATACTTGACTTCATTGGAACTGAAGTAGATAGTTAGAGATGTGTGATTTTTTAAATACATGGGCACTAGCAATTAAACCAAAGCTCAGATGACTTCACTGTATGCCACCAGTAGATTTCATGTATTCACAGATACAAACCACATAGGACTTTAAGTTTCATTTATGGTTTGATGAACCTTAGACCAAGTCTAAAATGATTTAATTATAAGTTAAAATAACTTTGGTTTCCCTTCTCCAAAAAGATTTATGCCAATTCTAGAAATCAACCAGAAGACCAATGGTCTTCATTATATATTCAACTTTAAATTCTCTGTAACAGTGAGAAAGGGGGAAACTCAACTTCCCTCAGGAGGAAATTCAACTCCTGAGAATATCAGGAATTGGAGAATTCCTGATATTCTCGCAAGCAATTGGGACAACCAAATCAATAGGCTGAGCCCTCAATCTTGTGGTTTGTTCATATGAAACTAATCCCTGCAAAGGATAGGCTAAGCCTACTTAAAATTAAGCCTAAGAGTCATCCCCCAGAGAAACTCTTTTGTTGTTCAGATGTGGCCTTTCTCCCTGTCTCAGCCAATATAGCAAGCAAACTCACAACCTTCCCTCTCTCTCTATATGGGACATAACTCCAGGGGTGTAAACCTCCCTGGCAATGTGGGAAAGAAATCCTAGAATGAGCTGGGACTCAGCTTCAAGGGATAGAGAAAACCTTCTCGACCGAAAGGGGGAAGAGAGAAATGAGACAAAATAAAGCGTGAGTGGCTGAGAGATTTCAAATAGAGTCGAGAGGTTAACCTGGAGTTGTTTTTACGCATTATATAGATATCCCCTTTTTAGTTTAAGTTGTATCAGACAGGCTAGAGGGAAGTGCCTGAAACTGTAGAGCTGTGTTCCAGAAGCCATGTTTCTCAGCGATGATTGTATAATGATATAATGTATAATGATTTCGCAATGTGACTATGAAAACCTTGTATCTGATGCTCCTTTGTTAAGAATGTTCCTGTTTATATGTTGTTTTGTTTTGTCAATATAAATATTTATGCAACGTTGCCTCCAATTAAGTGCCATTTTTACTGTCCGGATTTCCAACACTTTTTTCTTGATCTCATTTTTTAATTGAAACTTGAGCTGAAAAATCCATTGCCCCTGCAAATGGATATCCAGCACTGACTGTCCTTTAAAAATGCACAGGCCAGTAATAAATAAAATTTGTAACAGAAAAAAATATATTTATGCAAAAAAATTCTCTGTAACATAACCCTGTTGACCATTTTCCAAGCCAGCAAATAGTTACCAAGCACCAATCCAATGTCTGGTCCTATGCTAGTGCTTCAGGAATAGAGAAGGATGCCAAGATTCCTAGATAACAAGAAGGGCACCTGGCAGGCAAGCCACAGAAGGAATAGCATGGAAAATAATAGGAACTCCATAAAGAGTGAGCACATATGGAGAGAACAGCAAGTGTTTGCATTTGGCTGGAGCAAAAGGTATATGAAGGGGTATAGAGAAATATAAAATGGTTGGGGGAGTGGACAGAAGATCTTCAAAAGCAGAAGCAACACCCAGCTCAGTATTCAGCACACAATAAATTATTGCTGTGCAAATAACTTACTGAATGAAGAATAAATGAACCATTCCTGCTCCACTGTATCTCAAAGTCTTAACACTACTCCCTGTGCAGAACAACTGCTTCAGTCAAACCGAACTTTGCTCAGGTTATATTATCTGGCCAGCATGTTCTTCCCACTCTTTAAAATCTATACACTTCAAGGTCTAATTCAAATGGAATCTTCCCTGATCCCTTTCCTGAAACTTACAGCACTTTGTTGAAATATCTTACATGAAAAGTATCCATAGTATGCTTGAGCTCCTCGAGGTCAGGAACATTTCACCCTACCTAGCACATTGTCTATAACACAGTAGGTCTTCAATAAATACTGTTGGAGGAATGAAGTCTGATGCAATGCAGGTTAAATAAAGTAGTACCTGAGGTTCATATACCATCTCTTGCATTTACCTTGGTTAACAGAACCTAACACATCATTCCTAGTTTTCTCTTCAGACTTCCTGGGAACACTGAGGACAAAGATCCTGCCTTAACAACAGTAACTACAATAGCAGTTCGCTTTTTTTTTTTTTTTTTTGCATGGGCAGGCACTGAGAACTGAACCTGCGTCTCTGGCATGGCAGGCTAGAACTCTTGCCTGCTAAGCCACTGTGGGCCACCCAAGCAGTTTACCTTTACTGAGTGCTTACTATATGTCAGACATTATGCTCAGCAGTTTAAATATATTACTTATTTAATTTTCTCAATGTCCATTTAAGATAGATTTTCTTTTTACAGGTGAGAAAAATGAGGCTCAAAATGTCATCCTGCTAGGACAGTTCTGCACAAGTTTAGGCTAGAGCAAGGAATTGATGGAGGTAGGCTCCATCACTGTGTGGCCTTGTGTGAGCAATTCATCTCCTCTGAGACTTTTTAGGTCTGTCTTAATCCCTAAATTATGCCTTTGATCACCATATAATCCCTTGGATAAAAATACTTCTTGGATGGGCTGGGAGTGTACAAATTCATGGGACAAAACAGCATCTAAGGAGAATACAACCACGCTTGGCCTTGACAGAACAAATGGGCTTAAGAATTAGGGATAAAATCTAACCCTCAATGTGTAACTGAGAAATCAGGATTTAAGGGATGATTTGATTACTGAATCATTATGTAGTGTGCTAGTTTGAAAGGATGTATGTACCCCAGAAAAGCCATGTTTTAATCCTAATCCTATTTTGTAAAGGCAGGCGTTTCTTCTCATCCCTATTCAGTACTGTATGCTTGAAACTGCAATTAGATCATCTCCCTGGAGATGGGACTCAATCAAGAGTGGTTGTTAAGCTAGATTAGGTGATGACACGTCTCCACCCATTTGGGTGGGTCTTGATTAGTTTCTGGAGTCCTACAAAAGAGGAAACATTTTGGAGAATGAGAGATCCAGAGAGAGCAGAGCAGAACGACATAGCCACAAGAAGTAGAAGTAGAGTCTACCAGTCAGCAACCTTTGGAGATGAAGAAGGAAAATATCTCCTGGGGAGCTTCATGAAACAGGAAGCCAGGAGAAGAAACTAGCAGATGATGCCATGTTTGCCATGTACCCTTCCAGATGAGAGAGGAACCCTGAGTGGGTTCACCATGTGCTTTTCCAGATGAGAGAAAAACTCTGTGTTCACCATGTACCCTTCCACTTGAGAGAGAAACCCTGAACTTCATTGGCCTTCTTGAATCAAGGTATCTTTCCCTGAATGCCTTTGATTGGACATTTCTATAGACTTGTTTTAATTGGGACATTTTCTCAGCCTTAGAACTGTAAACTAGCAACTCATTAAATTCCCACTTTTAAAAGACATTCTGTTTCCGGTATATTGCATTCTGGCAGCTAGCAAACTAGGACATATAGGTACTCTTTTTTGCTTTCTTGTTTATTGGAATAGACAGAGGGAAATTTCTGAAATCTCTAAACTGTAATCCAGCTGCCTAGATCTCTGATGAGTGTATAGCCCTCTTCTGCCTCTGTGATTATAAAAACCTTGCGACTAACCTTCATTTGTACCATTTGTACTTCATTTGTCCAGTTTTTCAACTTCAGAGTCTTGTAATCACTAAAGACAGCCCCTAATGTTTATTAACGAAGGATCTTCGATCAGGCCAGAACTAACCCCCCCAAGACCAAAGTAATCTTGATAATTGAGACTGGATATAACCAAAATGGGCCCACCTGACCTATACGCGGAAGCTTAGACTTTAACCTACAAGTCACCTATACTTCATTCCGCCATTTTCTTACACATGTTCTTTGACTAAGCATGTAATCAATCTGTGCATGCTCAATAATTAGATCACCTCTAATTACACAGTGCTCATTATCCTAAACCCTGCCCATCTTTTCTCTAATAAAACCAGAACAACTGTAGTTCGGGGAGACAGATTTGGGGCCTCTAAACCATCTGCTCTCCTACTACGTGCCTAGTCATAAACCCTTTCTCTCTGTGATACCTCAGTCTCTCAGGAATTGGTTATTGAGTGTGTTGGGCAAAAGAACCCATGGGCTTTGTCTGGTAACAAAGGCTGGATGTGTGAGTCATGGAGAAAAGTCGTACCTCCCTCCCTTAGCTTTCTGTATCCATATTTTTGTTTTTCCCAAAGGCATTTTAAGTCCCCAAAGCCGCATACACTCAAAGCTTCTCTTCTATTAAACACTTCCCCTTAGCTATTACTCATCTGTGCTAGTCTCTTAAAAACAATCAATAGGTGATTCACTATAATACATAAATACACACACATGCATGCACTTCTGCAATAATCTCTTCGTAGCCATCAGGATTACACAGTAGGATATACGCTTCACGGAATCTGCCATGCTATGACCAGTGTAGGGATACTTGCTGTCAGTGCCTAATTGATGAAACTCTCGAAGCCAGAGCCAGTTAGGCTGGACAACTTTCCACAGGGAGATTTCAGATGCTCAATAAATTAGGATAATCTAGTTTTATGAGGTGATTAAAAAGAAATGGTTTCAGGTTTGCAGAATTTCTAAAAAATAGCAGATCATGAAAGGGAGGCCTATAAGACTCTATTCCAGGCCTTGCTATCCCTTAGTCTCATTTTTTCAGCACTCTCTCCCTTGCTCATTTCATCCCATTCCCTCCATTTGTCCATCAGTTTGTTCATTCATTCACTCCCAATATGCCAAGCTTCTTCTCCTCTTGGGCCTTCAGATAAGCAGTCCTGTGGCCTGGAACATTCTTCTCTTACTCATTATCTAATTCTTCTAATTCTTCAGGTTTCTTTATTTTTCTCTTATTCATTATCTAATTCCTTTTTATTTTTCAGGTCTCCTCTTCAAGGAAGCCTTCTCCCCTTTGGTCCACTGTTACATACTCTTTTACATCCCTTGTAGCCCTTATCACAATTGTGGGCTCCATGATGTGGGCTGTGTATGTCCTCTACCATCCCAGTATCAGCACAGTAGCTGGTCCAGAAGAGGGCTCCTACCAATGTTTGGGGGATGAATGAATAAATGATTCTGTGCTTAAAGAGAAGCCAATCATTCTTCAGAGGATGGTGTGTGACCATTCAAGGGTCTGGATTGTAGATTGCATTACAGCTTTGCTTGAAGGTTTGATGACAGACTTCCCATCACTTACTTTTCCTCCAATGCACTCTCATCACTGTTCAAAGAAGAGGAAAAGTAACAAGGGTCTTCACTGGAGCCTGGGCATTTAAAACAATTTATATAGCAAAATACCTAAAAATTACAACATTTGATCAACACTGAGTTGCCCCTCTCCCTAGCTCAGAAGGCAGGGAATAAAGCCATGTATCTTAGAAAAACCGCATCTCCCATCCAGAGTCACTGTAGAAAAATCATCGAATGCATTACCAAACTATTAGTCAGGGGCTGCAGGGTGAATTTTGCAGCCAAGAAGCTACCAGAGGGATGCAAATCCCTATGCCCTCACTTAGAGCCCAGACAGGGTATGTGGCTCATCAAACATTTTTCCTTACTGCTCTAATGTACTAGTGTATTGCTTAATGGAAGTTCTTAATTGTAATTCAATTAATTACATACACAGAGTCCCCAATTACATTTTCCAATAAGACACTGGCTGTGGTGCAGGGTCTAAATGCACTTAACCAATTTTAATATATTAAGACCAATTTCCCTTGAATACTAATTACTACCTAATGATAAAATGAAAAGGGAAGAACTTTTGAGAAAGAGGGAAAGTGAAAAATGCAATTTATGTGGAATTTTTCAGCCCACACAGCACAATTCGGGAACTCATTACTGAAGTAGTAGGTGTGGACAGGGCACAAGTTTGCGTCTAATCAGCCTAGGATATCATCTACCCCTGGTGCTGGCCTTAGCTCAAAGGGGTCCAAGGGAAGTCTAAGCGGCTAAAGGGAAAACAGGAATATACAGGGGGAGATAAGGCAATCACACACAGCCCATCAGTTCATTACAACCAAAAAGCAGAAGACAGATAAACATGTAGCCATGTACACGTATGCTAAAGTTGGGGACAATGTTTCTATCTCATTTAAATTTTATGTGCAGCAAGCAGTAGATCTAGTATCTTCTTGAAAAACTCTTAACTGTACAGAAATTTCCTTTCAGTGAACACTGTCCCTGACCCTGGCTTTCAGCAGTAAATCGACTTAAAATATGTACCATGTACATCACTAGTCATTTTTATTTGTAAATAGTTTACTTGCAGGATTGTATTTTCTTTTGTATTTAAAAACTGCTGTTGTGGTGTAATAACAAATGTTTAAGGCCCTGGCTTTTTTTCTTTTTCATTTTCATATTTTAAATTTTTATTTATACTTTTCCATACATCTACATGACCTTCATATTGAACATTTTATTTTATATAACATTATAATAACATATATTGATTTGACTTAACCCCTCTGGTTTCAACATTTGCTTTGTTTCTGTTTTACTACTATAAAAAGAATTATGTTGAAATTTTAAACATGCAGCATTTTTTTTCTCATTTGGTATTACTCCCATAGGTTGAAGTCTTATGAGAACAATCACTGGGCTGAAAGCGTGATTTTTAAAACTTCTATAATTTTGCAAATTGCTCACCAAGAAATATGAGCCCTTTGCAGTGAAATGAGCAATGCACAAACATATTCTTTTCTGAAGCCTCACTAACAATAATTCATTTTTATTAATTTAATAAGGGGGAATTAGTATTTTCTAGTTGATTAAATTGTTGTGATGGAATGACTCTTCTAATATTAATTTACTCTGATTCCTCTTATTTGAATTTTGTTTGTAGCCTTTGCCCAATTCACCCTTAGAAGCTCATGTCTGAGATGGAACAAAGTGATTGGTTCATGTCTTTTTCCAAACACATTATGAAACTGTCTTTATTTCACTTCAGCAGAATTCATAAGGCTCATTGGTAATCTCATTAGTGATTTTAGTGATTTCTCAAAAATCTTAACAAATTAGACATTCTCCTTTCCAAATCCTGCTCTTTTCACAATTCTTCCTTCTTCTACTCAAATAATCATTACAAAAGTGAAGACTTCATTTAAAAAAGATCACAGCTTTCCACAATGTAATAAAACAATTTTTGCAAAGAAGTTTAAATGATCAAAGGCAGTTGGTTCTGTATGGGGGTTCAGCTGTTCCAGACTGGTGTATGCTGTGTGTCCAGTCACTGATGTCCCCCTAGCAGTTGTTCTATACAGTTCCTGGCTATTTACTAGCTGCTCTGGAGGGTGAACTAAATTTTACACCTCGCTATGCTGCCATCTTTGGCCATCAAGATATGCCCTGGCATTTTAAATCACATGATGGAAATTGGAGAGATTAATTATTAGTAACTGAAGAAGGCAAAGCTTCCAGAAACAAAGCACAACCACCAGCGAGTCTCCAGGGCTGGCAACAAGCACAAACAGAAAGAGGATCAGCCTATTACAAATATGGATTACAAAGAGGATCTGGAAACACACTAGGATAAAGCAAACGTTCATTCTCTTTCTATGGTTGCTTTTTCCCCTCTCTTTTTTTATTTGGTGGTAGTGGTGGTAGGGAAGTCCAAGTACCACCACTACACACACACACACACACACACACACACACACACACACACACACACACACACACACACACACACACACACACACACACACACACACACACACACACACACACACACACACACACACACACACACACACACACACACACACACACACACACCTATACATAAAAACACTCACCGAATCCCCAAGTTTTCTTTAAAAGCTATCATGTAGTTGCACCTTGGAGGCCTAGTGAAAGACCTAGCAGTATCGGGGACTCAGGAGGCTCACTCCATTGGGGGAATGAGCCAGGCCTCTCTACAGGCACTGGAATGCAGGGGACTCAGATCTGGTCCCTGACCTCAGAGGAGCTCACAATCCAGAGGGGCAAATGCATTCAATCAGTGAACAAAGAAGGGAAGGAATAGGGCCAGGGAATGCAGAGTAGGGACTCCAACCAAGCGCAGAAGTGGTAGCCAAGTGGTCTGAGGATGCTTCTAGGAGTTGCTCCTGACCTAAGTCTTCAAAAGGAACTGAGGAGGTGAATGAGGCTTCCCAGAGTTATTCTCCTTTGCTATAGTCCACCTGTCTGCTTGAATGCCCACCTCATAAGCTGAGGCCCTTGCTCATTGTAGCCTTAAATTAAGGATCTCAGTAAGAATAATGGAAGGTCTAAAACATTCCATGAATTTCCTTGAATCCTTGAAAAGAGCAGAAATCAAGAGAGGTTGAGTCAATGTTTGAAGAACTGAAGCCTCTCTCTACAGTGGGTTCTATTTTGGAAATAACAGATTCAGCTTTTCCACTAGATTCAACAGGCAGAAGACATCGTTTTCCAGGCCTTCTAGTTATTATTCATTAGCAAATCACTTTACCCCTCTGAGCATCAGTTTCCTCTTTTATAAAATGGGGATGATGACCACATTACTCTAACAGGTTGTTATAATAAAAACACTTATATCCAGTTAATCCTTTCAAAAATCTTGTCAAACAAGAAAACTAAGTCACAGAGAGGTTGCGTGAGTTGTCCTTGTGAAACATAGGATACTAAGTCTCAGATAGATATGTGATTTGTCTGATATCAGAGGCTGCAAGTAGTTCACCCAAGGTCTGATTAAAGACTGCCTTACAGCACTATTCTAAACTACTATAACTGAGGACTAGTAAGTGATCAAACAGGAAAGATACAGTGCCTCACATTTTATTGATACTCTATAAAGCCAGATTAATTTTGGGCCTACTTTAGCTCTCATGATGGGAAATTCCGGAGGTTCTCCCTACAAGCAATGGAAATAATAAGTTGGTTCATGATGCTCCTTTCTTCTAAGGATTTGGATGGGCTGCCTGTATATAATCTGTAGGTAAGGGAAAAGGCCATTGGCAACATTTGGCATAAAAGGAATCTGAGGCTCAGATTAGTGTCAGGATTTATGTAGAAGCTTGGACAAGAATTGAAGTTTTCTAATGTTACATCCTCTCCATAATGTAGTCATGCTTCCTTCTGGTCTGATGCCAACTTCTAGCAGACAGTTGGCTGAACGATGTAGCAGATTATCAAACAAGAATCCAAACTGGAAAACTCAAGGATTTTGGCTTGTCTAATTTAGGCCAAGATCCAAGCCTAAATATTAGCTTTCAGCCCCTATGCAGAAGCTCTTGCAACATCAGTTTTATTTGTAAACTTCTCTCTAGAAGTGCATAAATATAATTATCACCATTCTTAGGATTGAAAATTTAGGTTGCTTTATAAAAAATTTTAGAATGGCCTTTCAAATCAGAAAACTTATATAGAATTCTGGCCCTGTTGTTTACTGGCTGGTTAACTTTGGGCAAGTTGCAAACTCTCTATACAAGGAGAATAACATCGACCTTGCAAGGTAGCAAAATGTCTAGCACAATGGCTTACAATAGTAGGCCCTGAATAAAACACAAATAAAAATCAAGTTCCACCCCTCCTTCAAAGAAAAACTGAAAAGACTTACATTTACTCTTTTGGGGCAAACAGTTTTCTCAATCAAATGGTTTTACTTACAAAGCACGTATCCTTCTAGGACACCAAAGCACATTTGCTGGAAAATATTCTGTTTCTAAGTTGTCAGGCCCTATGACAGATCTGCAGGATTGTCCCCCTAATTCCCTTTCTCCTTCCACTTTGCATCACACCCCTCTCCCCCACACATACCTCCTCCAGGGTTCTCACAGTTACATGATTCCCAGACTGCCACATTTGCACCCTGTCTGCTGTATCAGCCACAGAATGCTGCTCTTTCATTATTTATTAATTATAGCACACATTTACTGAGTGCTTATGATTAAGCACTATTCTAAGAATTTCATGAATAGTAAATCATTGAATACTTTTCATTTTATCAGGTTAAGTAAATTATCCAAGGTTACAGGGTACTAGTAAGTGATGGGGCTGGAATGTAAAGTCAGGTAGTTTGGCTCAAAGCACATTCTCTTAAACATTGTATGATACATGCTCATAATTTAGTTTACTTCTAAAATGGCTTTAAGGATAACTAGCTTGTCTTGGTCAAATGCCAGCAGGAGTGAAAAAAAAATCTCTGAAACATTTTTCTTGATATGACTTCCAAATAGGTAGCTACTGGAGAACATTTGGTTTCTAGGTAGAATTTCTACTTAAAGAATACTAAATTTTTTTCTATAAAAAGAATAAATGTTTTTTAATAATTCTCTTCTATATGACAAAGTTATAATATCAATATGCTACTGATTCTAGATCATTGACTAGTACCCTCTGTAAATGCTGGAAAGGGCTTCTTTCAACAATGATGATTTTGACTCAGAGTGTGGGGACTGGAAGCATTTTGGAGATTCCTAAGATAGAGAAGGTGAGGCTCACAGAGGTCATATAATTTAAGACCATACTCATGCTTAGGAGTGGAGTGGTAACTAGAACCCAGATTTCAAAGCTTTATACAACACTTAAAGCTTCTCTTTCCTACCATAAGAATGTTAGGCCTAATCTTTCACCAAAAAAATGAACTTGAAATTACAGTATGTCCATTTAATGAAATACAGTACAGGAGTTAAAAAGAAAGAGGCAAATCAGTATGCGGAACAATATATGGATTGATATGGAACAATTGCTAAGGATATATTATTAAAATGACAAAACGTAGAACACTGCTGATAGTTTGCTATCATTGTGTTTTTAAAAAGGCGGTAGGATATACACGTTTGTGTATGTGTGCACACATGTGAATATATAGAAACATACACATATGTATTCAGAATATTCTTGCATATGCATAGATGATCCCTGGAAAGATAATAAAAAAAAAAACTAGCAACAATTATTGTCTTTGGAAGGGAATTAGGGAGTGGAAGAAGGGAGGCTTAGTTTTTACTGTAGATATATTTGTTATCTGATTTTTTTCTTTTACTATGTATATGTATTTCTCATCCAAAAATTTTATCAAGATGTTCATAAATATCATTTATCTTACGTATTTAACAAGAAGTCATTATTTTGAAACAGCATCTACTACAAGTTTTATATATGTAAATTATTTCTTCTAGTATGTTTGAGAGTCCTTAAAGAATGAAAAAGAGAGACAGATGGACAGATGGATGGAAGGAAGAAAGGAAGGCAAAAAATATATACAATATCAGGTTAAAAATGAGATAAGCAAGTTACAAAGGGGTATGTTGGAATAATTTTTCCTTTGCATGCCATGGTGTGGTACTATACCTTGTACCCTTAATTGCTTTGTTTTTCCTTCTTAGTAAGTTATGTACGTTCACTTATAAAACTAGAAACTGCAAGTAAAGTACAAAGAGGGGAAAAAAAAAAAAGAGTTACCCAGAATCCTACCATCCAGATACAACTACTAACATTTTGACATTTTTCTTACAATTTTTTCTCTATGCCTTTGTTTTGCTTTTACATAGTTGGTATTAATATAATCTATGTGTTTTTTTGTATCATTCACATTTTTTTCTCCTAACATTACATCAAAATTATTTTCCCATTATGAAACTCTTGTCACACAAGTTTTAATGTGTGAATAAATTTCACATCTATTGAAGATTACTTTTTTCCCTTTACTGTGTTATTGTGGCAAATTTCACTGACTGGGTCTTTCTAATGTTAGACCAAACAATCTAGAATAATCCTAACTTGGTAATGATACATTATTCTTTGAATATATCACTGGATTCAGTTGTTAATATTTTGTTCAGGATTTTTGCATCTATATTTATGAGTAAGATTGGTCTGAAATTTTTCTATCTTGTATGGTCCTTATTGGGGTTTGGTAAAAAGATTATAATAGCTTCTTAAAAAGAGCTGGAGAGTGTAAATTATTTTTCTGTTCTCTGGAACAGCTGGTGTAACATTAGAACTATTTCTTCCTTCTTTTTGGTAGAACTAGCCAGTGAAGTTATCTGGGTTTGGATTTTCTTTGTTGGAAGGCTTTTAATCACTAATTCATTTTTCAAAATAGTTATGGGATATTCAGGTTTGCTATTTTTATCATGTGTCAATTTTGGTAATTTGTCTTTTTCTAAGAATTTGTCCTTTTCATCCATATTTTCAACATTTTTAGTATAGAGTTTTCCATAACTTTTTAAAAATTCCTTTTATTTTTTATTTAAGAAAACAAACAATACATTTAGAACCACCAAAAATGGATATCTTTGTTAGCTTAACCATAGGCATATTTAAATAAAGAATCCATGCAATCATTGTAAGGCCTGTATTCGTGTAGTAAGTTTCTTAAACCAATTTAAAATTAAGGTAACAAGGAAAAAAAATCTACAAATTCAGATAGTAAGTTCATAAATTCTAAATATTAAACACTAACTTAGATACCATTTGATCAGCTGTCAAAACTGTGAATGTTCTCAAAATATCAAGTAGAGAGTTCTTACAAATATCTGCATTGCTATAGCTATGACCTGTTACTAATTAGTTTCCTGATTTCAGGAAAATATGAAGATACAAATATTTTTGCAATTAACATATTTCATAACTTTTATGACCTGTTTAATGACTGCAGGATCTGTCATATGACTTTTTTCATTCCTGCTACTATTTGTGTTTCTCTCTTCTTATGCTTTTCTTCTTTATTTTGATCCATTTCATCAGAGACTAACCAATTTTCTTAGTCTTTAAAGGACCAATTTTTGGTTTTAATGTCTCTCACTTTTCTATTTCATTAATTTCTGCTTCTATTTATTGCTTCCTTTCGTTCTCTACAGGTTGCTTTTTCTGCTTCTTTCCTAATTTCTTGAGCTGAATGCTTAACTCATTTCTTTTAAGCCCTTTCCTCTTTTGTAATATATTCATTTTAGAACAAAAATTTCCTCTAAATATTGCTTAGCTACATTCCCACAAATTTGAGTATGTAGAATTCTCATTATCTTTTGGTCCAAAACATTTTATATTTTTCATTATTATTTCTTATTTAAACCATGGTTTTAAAAGCTTATTTTTTAATTTCCAAACACTTAAGGATTTTCAAGTTATCTTTTTCTTGATTTCTAGGCTAATTCAATGAAATCAGATGATGATTAGAAAACATATCTTATGTGACTTTAATCCTTACTTTATTGCCTGGAATATGGCCTATATTGGTACACATTTACACATGACTGAAAAAATATATATTCTGTAGTTGCAGAGTGAAATATTCCCTATACATGCCCATTAGGTTGAGTTTGTTAACTGTGCTTCTTACTGATTAAAAAAACATTTATTTGTTCTGTCAGTTACTAAAATTAAAATCTCCCTCCCTCCATGATTGGAAATTTATATATTTTTCTTAGTAATTCATTTAGGTTTTGCTTTATATATTTTGAGGTTATGCTATTAATTGCATATAGCTTTAGAACTGCTAAATTTTCCTAGAAAATTGAACATTTTATCATTATAAAATGACACTTTTTATCTCTAATGTTTTCCACTTCACATTAATACCTGATTTATTTTAGTTTATTTAGTTAGTATTTGTACAGAACATTTTTTCCATCCTTTACTTCAAACTTCTAGTACCTTTATATTTTAGCTATTTCTCCTGTAAGCAACATATTTTTAAAAATCCTTTTAAAAATTATTACCTTTTATTTATACTAAAAATTTTAGCTCACTTATATTTAGTATAATTACTATATATGTGGGTTTAGATCTACTATCTTTCTCTTTGCCCTCCTTTTGGGATCTCTACCCTGGTTTCTTTTGTCCCTTTTCCTCTAGATAGCCTAGAGCTTTTCAAATTCCTTTGCCAGATAGACAAATAATGTTAGGGCAAAAATGGTCCTAGGTGTTGATCTCACGTCTCTTGGTTTAAATCTTCTCCCAATCTAGGCCATTAATTCCTTTCTATCTCGTGCTCTTTGGTGACTTAAGGCAGGTGATTTACATATTTTATTCAGCTCAGTTACCTTCAGTGGGAAAGTCTGTTCGAATTACTAAGCCTGTCATTACCAGAAGTGGAAGACTAGCACAGCCCAACATAGGAATGTACCATAAGTTATTTGACTAGTTTTCCAGTATTGGATATTATAAATAATACCATGAAAACTATCATTATGTGCAAATCTTTGTTGCATTTTACGTCTCCTTAAGACAGATCCTCAAAAGCAAAAATGCTAGGTAACACATTTTTTAGGTCTTTTGAAATTTCTAGCACCGTTATTATGATATGCTATAGTTAGCAGTGTTTGAGCATGCATATTACCCCTATATTCTCTCCAGCAATGGGGACTCTTTTTGAAATACCTTGCTTATTTGATAGGTGAAAAGTATCACACTGATGCTTCAAAACATTTGTATAGAGACTCAGAGAGAGAGCAGAGAATGCTGCAGCACCATGAAGCACTACAAGGCAGAGTCCACCAGCTAGTGACCTTTGGAGATGAAGAAGGAAAACGCCTCCCGGGAGCTTCATGAAACAGGAAGCCAGGAGACCAAGCTAGCAGATGACACCGTATTTGCCATGTGCCTGTCCAGCCGAGAGAGGAGCCCTGACTGTGTTCGCCATGTGCCTTCTCACTTGAGAGAGAAACCCTGAACTTCATCGGCCTTCTTGAACCAAGGTATCTTTCCCTGGATGCCTTTGATTAGACATTTCTATAGACTTGTTTTAATTGGGACATTTTCTCAGCCTTATTAAATTCCCCTTTTGAAAAGCCATTCCATTTCTGGTATATTGCATTCTGGCAGCTAACAAACTAGAACAGATTTTGGTACCGGAGAGTGGGGTGCTGCTGCTGCAGTTTGCAAATACCAAACATGTTGGAACAGCTTTTTAAATGGATAAAGGGAAGATTTTGGAAGAGCTGTGAGAAGTTTGATAGAGAAGGCCTAGAATGCTTTGGAGAGACTGTTGGTAGAAATGTGGACTCTAAAGATACCTCTGATGAGGCCTTAGAAAGAAATGAGGCACATGTTATTGAAAACTGGAAGGAAGGTGATCCTTGTTTTAAAATGGCAGATAATCTGGCAAAGTTGACTAATGGTATTGGTTGGAAGGCAGATTTTAAAAGCCATGAACTTGGATATTTAGCAGAAGAGATCTCCAAATTAAATGTCGAAAGTGCAGTCTGGTTTCTCCTTGCAGCTTATAGTGAAATGCGACAGGAAAGAGATAAGCTGGAAACTGAACTCTTGAGTAAAAAGAAACCAGAAATTGAGGTCCCGTAAAATTCTGGGCCTACAGAAAGGGAGACTACAGAGTATAGTGTGGATTTAAACAAATGTGGAACCAGTCAGCCATTTCAGAGAAAGTCAGGATCAGACATGGCGTTATCCAGGAAAGATCTGTGGAAACTCCTTATGTCTGATGGGCATGATTCAACACTACTGCATAGAAAGCCAACAAGAGTGCTGTGGGACCTGTATAAACAGAGCCGCTGCCAGTCTGGACTGAGGGGTTCAGAGAAGGGACACATTGGAGGAAAAATAACTTCAGAGGCAAAACCGTGGAGGCTGAGGTCTGAAGTCAGGAAGCCTCGGACCAGGAGAGTGGACCTACCCAAGCCCATGGAGAGGGTGAGTTTGCCCCAAAGGCAGAGAATGGGCCTTCCACTTCATTGCAGTGGAAGAGTCATGCCGCCTCAGGCCTTGGAGGGGGTGAAGCACGTTTCTTGGGGTTGGGGGAGAGCCTGGCTGCCACCACATGGAGGGGCTGAGCGTGTGCCCCGGAGATGGCAGAGAGCCCGAGTGCGGCCCCAATGCTTGGAGAGGGTGGAGCCGAGAGAAAGGTGGTCTCCCCAATATCCCCCAAGGTTGCATTCAGAGAGAGGCAGGCATAGGCATTTGGAAAGGGTGGGACTGCCACTTTCTAAAGCCTTGAGGATAAACGAGTCTCAGACTTTGAAATCTAATGGACTTTGCCCTGCGGGTTTTCGAAACTGTATGGGTCCGGTGACCCCTGTGTTCCTTCCTCCCTATGGAAATGTGTCTATGTATCCTGTGAATGTTCCTCCTTTATATGTTGGCAGCAAATAACTTGCTATGAGTTTTCAAAGGTCCAGAGCAAATGGAGAAAATTTTGCCTTAGGACAGATCATGTCTATAACTGACTTGATGAGATTTTATACTGTCTCTAATTTTGTACTTCATCGTATTGCTACTGATAGGTTTAAAGATTTCTGATGTTGTTATGAAATTAATGTATTTTGTATATGCTGAAAACAGGTCTTTTTTAGGGGCCAGACGGTGGAATGTGCTGGTTTGAAAGGAAGTATGCCCCCTAAGAAAAGCCATGTTTTAATATAAATCTCATTTCTTAAAGGTAGAATAATCCCTATTCAGTACTGTATATTTGAAACTGTAATGAGATCATCTCCCTGGTTGATGTGATTTAGTTAAGAATGGTTGTTAAACTGGATTAGGGGATGACATGTCTCCACCCATTTGAGTGGGTCTTGATTAGTTTCTGAAGTCCTATAAAAGAGGAAACATTTTGGAGATTCAGAGAGACTCAGAGAGAGAGCAGAGAATGCTGCAGCACCATGAAGCAGAGAGTCCACCAGCCAGCGACCTTTGGAGATGAAGAAGGAAAACGCCTCCCGGGGAGCTTCATGAAACAGGAAGCCAGGAGACCAAGCTAGCAGATGACACCGTATTCACCATGTGCCTGTCCAGCCGAGAGAGAAGCCCTGACTGTGTTCGCCATGTGCCTTCTCACTTGAGAGAGAAACCCTGAACTTCATCGGCCTTCTTGAACCAAGGTATCTTTCCCTGGATGCCTTTGATTAGACATTTCTATAGACTTGTTTTAATTGGGACATTTTCTCAGCCTTAGAACTGTTAACGAGCAACTTATTAAATTCCCCTTTTGAAAAGCCAAAAAAAAAAAAACATTTGTATATATGTTGACTGGTTGTGAGGCATGCAACTAGGCGAATGAACCTTAAAGACTGTATGTTGAATGAAATCTTAGAAACAAAAAGACAAATATTATCATGCCTCACTCATATGGACTAACTATAATATAAAAAGTCAGTGAATGAAGTTGAGAGCATGGGTTATCAGGGTGGGGCCTATTGTAAAGGGCCCTAGATAGTAACCTCTTACAGCAGTTACATATATTCAGGAGTTGTAACTGTTATTACTATATTCTGAGATACTGAGCTGCTTGTATAAAACCTGGTTGTTCCCAGAAACTTTGGGCATTTATGTGACACCTGAGACCCAGAGTTAGAGTTCTGAAGCTATGAAAGCAGTACCACACAGAGGAACTGTTTAAAAATGTGAAAAAGGGATCAGACTTTGACTAGAGATATGAATGAAGCTGATTTGGACAGGACTGGGGTGGATTAGAATATAGGGTAAAGGATAATATTGTCCATGTTTTAAAACTTCAACTTCTGGGTGTGTGAGACCAAAGGGAGAGCTGTTTTTTTGGTGCAAAATCTATATTTTGGGTAGTAGATGTCCTAATTAACTTGTACAATCAGTTTAGTTGAGCACCATAATTACATGAAATCTTGAATAGGGTGTGAAATCTTGTTTGTTTGTCCAGGTTAATGTGATGCCGTGATAGATCCCAGAGTAATATGGACAGTGAATAAAGAAGTATTTGCAAAGTCCCCCTGGGGGACTGAGGAGAAAGGAGGAAATATTCAAATCCCCATTTGGGGAATTTCTGATATTCTTGCAAGCAATGGGTACAACTAAATCAATAGGTTGAGCCCTTGATATCGGGGTTTGCCCCAATGAAATTTATTCCTGCAAAGATTAGGCTAAGCCTACTTATAATTATGTCTAAGAGTCACCCCAGAGAACCTCTTTCGTTGCTCAGATCTGGCCTCTCTCTCTAAGCCAACTCAGCAGGTAACTCACTGCCTTCCCACCTACACGGGACATGACTCCCAGGGGTGTAAATCTCCCTGGCAATGTGGGACATAACTCTCAGGATGAGCTGAGACCTGGCGTCATGGGGCTGAGAAAGCCTCTTGACCAAAGGGGAAAAGACAGAAATGAGACAAAATAAAGTTTCAGTGACTGAGAGATTTCAGAGTCAACAAGTTATCCTAGAGTTTATTCCTATGCATTATATAGATATCCCTTTTTAGTTTATGGTGTACTGGAGTGGCTGGAGGGAAGTATCTGAAACTGTTGAGCTGTCTTCCAGCAGCCTTGATTCTTGAAGACAACTGTATAATGATACAGCTTTTACAATGTGACTATGGGATTGTGAAAACCTTGTGTCTGATGCTCCTTTTATCCAGGATATGGACAGATAAGTAAAATAATATGGATAAAAAATAAATAAATAATGGGGGGACAAAGAGAAAAATAAATTGGGCAGATGGAATTACTAATGGTCAATGAGAGCGAGGGGTAAGGGTATGGGATGTATGAGTTTTTCTTTTTTGCTTTTATTTCTTTTTTTTGGAGTTACACAAATGTTCTAAAAATGATCATGGTGATAAACACACAACTATGTGATGATATTGTGATCCACTGAGTGTGCACCATGTATGGACTGTATGTGTGTGAAGATTTCTCAATAAAAATATTTTTTAAAAAAAGAATATTGATTGGGGTGAACATATTTATAAATATTCATTACTTATTTAATTTTTTTGGACCATTTGGTAGTTAGTGATTTTTTTTCTCTATGCATATTTACCTATACAACACTTATAACTAGTTGTAGATGATGGGGACACTAACATCTGCCTCTGAAAATTTACTGCTAAATGCCAAGAGTACATTTTACCTTCCTAGTGAATTTTGCACATGCATCTCCTAGGAGGCTGTCAGGGGTCCTGCTCAAACTAGCTACAGTCAGTAGCTGGAGGGTCAGTGGCATGATTAACATCTTACCATTCATTCACTCATTCAGTCTATATTTACTGAGCTTTTGCATTGTCTAGTCTATAGTGGATCATCTGTGAATAACTACTCAAGTAATAAACGGTGCCCTGCTACGGGTGAGGGATAGTCTTTTCAACCTTGCCCTCACAAACCTGACAATTTAGTGGAAGATAAAAGACATCAAATGATCATTGAGAAAAACAGACAGTTATAAACAGAAATACACACAATGAAGGAAAAGTATTATGCTTTATGACACATTATAATGGGGGACCAGAATGAATGATGGATCAAGTTTAGGCGATGGGAAGCAGAGAGATCATAGGTATGCTCTTTGAAGATGACATTTAAATGAGACAGAGGATGAGGAATTAACCAGAGTGAGGGAAAGAGTGTTACATGCAGACAAAGCTGCCTGTATAAAAGCCCTGAAGCAGGAATGACAGTGGATAGTCTGCTGCCATAATCGTAGTTGTCATACATCACTTGTTCCTAAGTCAGTGGGACTATAGGAGAGAGGGATGGCAAAAATTCACAACTTGGAAATCCTGAAAGAAGGAATGAAAGAAATTAACCTAAGTCTTAAAGACATTCTCAACATAGCACTAGGATCCATAACATTCCTTCTTGCTAAGACTATATAAATGGTTAACATTTTGTAAAACTTTAAAGCCTCTTGATGTCTGCTTTATACAAAATAGTCTTTGTCTCAGAAAAGGCCTTATATTTCTAAGCTGCACCTCACTTGGGAAGATACAGTTTAACAGAAAAATATTAATCATGGAAAGCTAAACAGGATGCAGACTCTACCAAAAAGCATGAAATCAATCATTCCACTTTGGGATACACTTCTGGCACAAAGGCTGAGGTCTGCCTTGAAAAACAAAGTCCCTTCAAATCTGCCTAGACAGCTAGACCAAGAAGTGTTCCCAAATGCATAATTTCTAAGCATGTCTGCAACCGACAAAGCAGGCATGGAGCCAGGAGGCCAACATACTGTTCTCGCGGACCAGGCAGAACTCCCATGCGCTCTGGCTCTCCAAGGTGCTCTCCAAGTCCACAGCAACATTGGGCTCGCTCTGCTTCTCCAGGCGGTACTGAGGGCCTGGAAGATCAAAGGGGCAGGAGGAGGGGAGGAAGTCTGAAACCGTGAATTTAACATTAAAAAAAAATACCATATTAGTGAAAAGCTGATAAAGCATTAGGAAAATGCTGAAGTCTGTCTTAAGCCTTCCCAAAGAGGATCCAGCAATCTGAAATGGAAGATTCTGGATTTTTTCACAAGGTTTCACACTTGTCTGTTTTACTTTCAGATCTGTTTTCACTCAGCTGTGCCTAAAACAAGGTAAGAGGCCAATGTAATGTTGAAACATAATACCTTCTCAAACTGAAAAGAGTACATTAGAATTTATAAGATCATGTTGACTTCTGAATATCTGTTAAATACTCATAATTTTTGAACATTTGTTTAGTCAAAGGTTTAAAAGCTTTAAGAGGTATAAAAATGACTATGTATGTAAGGCCTCTGAGAATTGGCAGAATGTTAATGAAATACCAATTAGAGAAAAAATTAAATATACCATGAAACTGAAATGAACTCTACAATGCTTCAGATGAATACAGAACATGGTGTGTATGTGTGGGGAGAATTACTAGAAATGAATGAAATACTTTAAAATAATGAAGGAGAAGTACTGGATGTGAAAAATCAACAAGTTGACAACAGCTGAAGAACATATCTAAAAGTATGCTTTCTACCCGGGAGCCTATGTTTTCTCAGATCTCTTATACCTCTCCTGTCTGATCAAAACACTTCAAATAGTAGGAGCATGGAAATGCGGGCAATTCTTACAAATAGTTTCTACTGTTTATCACTTGGCAGTACCTACATTTGTCAATTAACGAGCACGGTTGCTGCTGATAATTGGATGCTTGCACATTCACTGGCAGAGGGAATCGCATAAAAATCATGCTGAGCCGAACTTGAAAACTTACCTGGTGAGAGATTTCTACCCTCTCTCCTTTCATTGAACTCCTGCCCTTCACACACGTGGAGCCCCTTCAGCCTACCAGAGTGAAGGGAGTCACTCCTGGACCTTGATAGCTGCTTTCTAAGACACTGATCTGTTATACAATCTCTGGTTGCCCCACTCCCTATCACCTCCAAGAAAGTAGTAAGTCAAATACACTGACATTCACTTCTATGAATTTACAGTGAAACCTAACACAAAGTTTAGCTACAATAACTCATTTTTTATGATAGTCAAAATTTGGGAAAAACATAGTCCTAACAACAGGTGGTTGGTTTAACAAGTTATTATATACCCACAAAGTAAAACATCAGTCAGATATTAAAAGTCAGGTTGCAGGGCGGGCCACGGTGGCTCAGCAGGCAAAGTTCTTGCCTGTCATACCAGAGACCCGGGTTCAATTCCCGGTGCCTGCCCATGCAAAAAAAAAAAAAAAAAAAGGTCACATCGTACCAATATAAGAATGCTCTTCCATGAATTAGAATGTATGTATGTCACTGCTACAAAGTGTTAATAACAGGGTGGTGACTCTTAGGCCTAATTTTAACCCCACAAAGGATAGGCTTAGTCTATCCTTTGTGGGGTTAAGTTTCATATGAACAAACCCCAAGACTGGGGGCTTTGTTCCTGCTGCTTGTGAGAATATCAAGAATTCTTCACTTGGAGGAGATGTGGCCTCTCTCTCTCAGCCAACACAACAACCAAACTCACTGCCCTTCCCCTCTCTACGTAGGACATGACTCCTAGGGGTGTAAACCTTCCTGGCAATGTGGGACAGAAATCCTAGAATGAGCTGGGACTCAGCATCAAGGGATTGAGAAAACCTTCTCAACCAAAAGGGGGAAGAGTGAAATGAGACAAAATAAAGTGTCAATGGCTGAGAGATTCCAAACAGAGTCGTGAGGTTATCCTGGAGGTTATTCTTACACATTAAATAGATATCATCTTCTTAGTTAACGTGTAATGGAGAGGCTGTAGGGAACTGCCACAAAATGTAAAGCTGTGTTCTAGTAGCCATGTTTCTTGAAGATGATTGTATAATGATATAGCTTTCACAATGTGACTGTGTGATTGTGAAAACCTTGTGTCTGAGGTTCCTTTTATCTACCTTATCAAAAGACAAGTAAAACATATGGACTAAAAATAAATAAATAATAGCGGGAACAAATGTTAAAATAAATTTAGTAGATTGAAATGCTAGTGATGAATGAAAGGGAGGGGGAAGGGGTATGGTATGTATGAATTTTTTTCTTTTTCTGAATTGATGCAAATGTTTTTAGAAATTATCACGATGATGAATATACAACTATGTGATGATACTGTGAGTTATTGATTATATAACAAGAATGGAATGATCATACGGTAAGAATGTTTGTGTTTGTATGTGGATATGTTTCATAAAAAATAAAAATAAAAATAAATTAACAGGGCGGCATATGGGGAAAAAATACACCTAATGCAAGTTTTGGACTACAGTTAACCGTCTTAATGTTCTTCCATCAACATATAAGGATATAAGGGACATGGTTTTTCTTTTTGGAGCTATGAAATATTCTAAAATTCATTATGGTGATGAAAGCACTGCTCTGCAATTGTACTGAGGACCACTGATTGTACATTTTATATGGATTGTGTGCTGTGTGAATAAAACTGTTTTGAAGAAAAAAATAGTGATCATATAGACAGAATTATGAGCATTTTTCTTTTTCTTTTGTGTTTTTCTATATTTTCCATATTTCCTATAATAAAGGCAAATTTTATAATTAAAAAACATCATACATACTTAAACTCCAATTTCTGAAGATGCTGTAATAATAATTCATGCATTGTGGCATCTCCAATGGGTTTTTCAGATACAATAATTTAGTCAAACCCTGCCATTATCTGCTTAGGAAGATAGATATTTTCATCTTAACCCTGCAGTAGCCTGGTATGCTCACTGCGACTGTGAGTGCAGTGCACAGGGTTTTGGTTTTCTTAAGCTGTCAGCCTATCTGACAGTTGTACTGAAAGTAAACTACCCTTTCCTGATTGCAGGGAACCAAGGAATGACTGCATTGGGGTGAACTTCAGGCTGGTCCCTTTTGCATACTTTTTCCTTCTAGTCTCTGCAGCTGCCTGAACAAAAGTGGAACCAAGAAACCAGAGGAATCAGGGAGTACTAGGAAAGTTCTCATACCTCAACACATCCCCCTCCCTCCGCTAATCTCAAAGCCATGAATGCCATCATTAACATTTACCTTTTCGTTTCTTGGCTCTTACAGATACTTCTATTAAAATCAGTTTGTTTCCTGCTAGCTATTATTATCCTCATTTTGCAGATTGGGATCTTAAAGGTTGGCGGAGTGAAGTAACTTGCCCAAGATCACAAAGATAGAAAGAAGCAGAAGGAAGAAATGAAAACCAAAGGTCCTCAGGCTCTAGAGGTTATGTGCTTTGAACCTTCCCTCCTCCTGCAAACTACAAATTACTGACCAATTATAAAGAGGCGATAGTCTACGGATTTCTGTAGATTTGGGAATTCATATGAATCATCTAACCTGTGTTTTCTCTAATTCCAAAGTGAAAATGATTTGAAATAATTTTAATGAAATCCACACATACCACATACTGATGCTATGGCTATATCCTGGGCCCCTGGTAGTACTAAAGCCTCCTTTTCTTTTTAATCCTTCCAGGAAAAGCCTCCCATGTTTTCCTAGGAGTTTTCCTATCTACATCTAGTTTTGACAGTAGCCAAAACTCTTGAGTTTCTTCTTCAGTTCTGGGAACCCCTTCCTCTTTCATAAAAGCTAAAGGACAGGGCAGGTAACGATGGCTCAGCAAGCAGAGTTCTCACCTGCCATGCCAGAGACCCAGGTTTGATTCCCAGAGCTTGCCTGTGGTAGTTAGATTCAGTTGTCAACTTGGCCAGATGAAGGCACCTAGTTCTGTTGCTGTGAACATGAACCAATGGTACCCGAACCTCATCTGTTGCTAATTACATCTGCAGTTGGCTAAGAGGTGTGCCTGCTGCAATGAATGACCTTTGACTTAATCGGCTGGTGCTTAAATGAGAGAGCGCAAGGTAGCACAGCCCAAGCAGCTCAGCATACCTCATCTCAGCACTTGCAGCTCAGCCCAGGCCTTTGGAGACGCAGAAAGAAATCACCCCGGGGGGAAAGTTGTTGGAACCCAGAGGCCCGGAGAGAAGGCCAGCAGAGACCATCCTGTGCCTTCCCACGTAAGAAAGAACCTCAGTGGAAAGCTAACTGCCACTCCTCTGAAGAACTAACAAAATAAATCCCCTTTTATTAAAAGTCAGTCTGTCTCTGGTGTGTTGCATTCCGGCAGCTAGCAAACTAGAACACTGCCCATGTCAAAAAAAAAGATATAGATATAAAAGCTATAAGACAACTTGGAAACTCACGTCTGTACTTAGCAAAAGACTGACAGATTTTGACCTTGGGGAAAGTAGGGAGGTTAAGCTGTAGAAAACTCGAGATCCATACCCAAATGGAAAATTGCCTTTTAAAAATCTCAATTTCTCTAATTATTTTCTTTACAGTGTATAAGATATCCAACAGACAAAGACTATTTTATAACTTTCTCCTGAAAAGGCCAGATTAATAACTTCTGGACATACTGTGAAATGAGAGAGGCAGGGCACATGTGAGAGGCAGTAGAGCCTGGTGGTTAAAGGTATGGACTTGGGGCCAGATTGCCTAGGTCTAAGTCCTGGCCAAGCAGCTTATTAGCTATAAGACTTCATGCCAACCTCTCTCAATTCCTTCATCTATAAAATGGGGAAAATAATAGCACCTACCTCATGAGACTGTCTGAGGATTCAATAAGCTAACAGTTGTAACCACTTAGAATAGTGCCTGATGCATCAATAGTGTTATTTAAGTGTCAGTTAATACCTTCATCATCATTGGACTGTAACAATATTAAGATATCATAACAATACTGACAATCATAACTTTTATCATTACAGGCCCAGATACTGTGCTAGGTCTTTTATACACATCATCTCATTTACTCTTCAGTCATCCTAGCAAGTAAGGAGTACAAACCCCATTTTATAGTGGAAGAAACTTTATTATGGAGCCTAAATAATTTTCTCAGTGCCCTGTAGAAAGTGGTGGAACTAGGATTCACACACAAGGCTACCCAGGCCCGTACTCTCTCTATTATATTATACTCTCATTCATATCAAGCTCTTAATTAATGTCTGATGATGATAATTAGAACTATGACAACCCAGATCACTACATATCAAACTATAGTCTCCATCAAATGCTGTTTAATTTTCAGGCAGATGACAAGGGAGGAAAGGAAAAAAAGCAGCCAAAAGCCATTTCAAAAAAGAGAAGCTGTAAGGTTAATTTCTTTTAAAATACTTTTTATCAAAGAAATGATTATATAAAATATAAAAGGCTCTTCCACACTGAACAGGACATAGTTCTCAAGGAAACATTCATCCTTTGGAAAGAGGTTTTAAAATATCACAGGTGGACACGAAGCCACATGCCTTGTACTTCAGAGTAGAGGGAAACACAAAAGGAAGATTCTGGGAAGCAGTTACTTTGCAGCAATGAGAAAACTTGCTTGGGCAGAGCAATGATGTATTTATTGCAGTAATACCATGTCACCAAATGGTCTAGGAATAAAATATTGCTCTGGGTACTTTGGGAGTATTCCAAGTTATAATACCCAGACAGGATTTTTATGGGCTTTTGTAAACCCAAGGCAAACATCTCAGCACTTAAGTTTCAAAGAAAATCTGTAGAATCTGTTGAGTGGTGGATACATGCTCAGGTCACCTTCCTTGATCCCTTTAACCCCTGACTGAAACATAAAAGGTTTTAGCACCCAATTCCTTAACAGCTGAGAGCTGAAATCCAATGGGAAGCAACCTGTTAAAGACTGACAAGAGGGAAGCCATATTGCTGACTCTATCATTCTGCATCTTCTTCATAAGACCCACGGGAGAAACTTCTTTCAGACCTCAGCATCAGGAAAAGCTGTACTTACCAACAGCAATTTGCTTGCTTTTATATCTTTAGACAGCTTAAAATAAATCTTGTAAATAACTGATACTGTGTCCCTTTCCCCTTTGCCCATTAGGAAGCTCAGCACTAATCATGTGACCTGACTTGATGAATGGGGCATGCATTTCTGTGCCAGCTCCTTCTCTGGACTCATCTTGCCATTTAAACTTTATTCTCCTTTCATGTAGTTTCTTTATCAATTCATGTATTTTAAAAATCCTCTTACAATAATGGAGGTATTCCAAATGCTTTTTGGATTAAGGTATGGTATAATAAATTAATCTATTGCCATTATTGCTGAGCATTTCACCATCAGAGCAAGTCTGAAACTATCTGGGGTAAAATGAAATAGTCAAAGGCTGAAATTTTTATGGTTACACCTTCGTGTCAACTATTTCCCATTCACCAACTTAAATAACTGCTTTATTCTGAAAGCGTGTCCTAGGGTGAAAAAGAAGTAAGTATGAGCAAATAATAGAATTCCTAGTTCTAAGAGAAAAAGAATGAGTGTGCACATGAGACAGAAACATTACTAGCTATGCATTCTGGGGTAGTTTATTTAATCTCTCTGTACCACATTTCCTCATTTGTAATATGGGGATGATAACAGAACTTTCCCCAGAGGAATGTAGTAAGGATTAAATGAGACACTCCAACCTCCCTTAGCAAAGTGCTTAGTCAATGATAGCTGCTATTATTGCTAGTGCTGACTGGGACTGAAACAGAAACAGTTATAATTGAGGTTTAGGTAGATTCACAGACTATGAGTTACAATAGGTTAACAGCCTCTTAAGGGAAGGCACCTGATGGCAGGGAAGGCTGGCATCAAACTGGATGTCCACACCCTTTCTCATGTGCAACCTGAGGTGAGGATGTGGGTGGGAGAGCATGCATATTGATTTAAACAAGCTTACTTTTAAGCTTCAGGCAGCATTTAAAGCTAGAGACTTGTTCAGCGCCAGAATTCCTAAAGTGTCCTACATTCTCAGGTCCTACAAATATATCTAAAAATGATGCATACATGTCAGAACCTACAGAAAAAAAACAATGGCAGCACAGATATCAAAGGATCTGTGATGTTACAATGTCATCTACACATCCATCTAACAAACATTTTTTGAGCATCAAGGATATGTCAGGCACAGAGATGAATAATAAATGATTCCTGCCCTTAGGGAGGTTGCAAGAGGTGGAAACGTTTGAGTAGATTAATTATAGAAGAGCCCAATCAATGCTCTTACCAAGAATGGGACAGAGTGCCATAGGTGCACAGAAGAGGGGGTGATACACTTCACCCTACCCTTCCTTGAGATGGAAACATCAGAACTCATTCTTAAAGAAGGACTTGGAGCCTGAAGAAGGAAGCAGATTGTTCCTACAGAGGGAACTGTATGTACAAAGGCAAGCAGATACTGAAGGGACCATATAGATCATGGGAAATTCTGTGTGGAAGAGGCATTGTTCAGAGCTGCAAGGGGAAAGCTAGGGTCGGGAGCTTGGCCAAAAGTTTGGATTTTCTCTTACAAGCAACAGAAGCAACTGAGCAAGGGAATGTTACCATCAGCTTTATATTTTGGTCAGATTCTTCTGGTGGCACCACTGACAATGGCTTGGAGGAGATTGGTAGTAGGGAGATCCATTTGAGATAAACAGTGCTAAGCAGTGCTGGCAGGAGTTGGCTAAGTTCCAATTTCTTTGCTGAACCAAAGTCATCACTGACAAGCTGATGCTGTCAATATCAGAGTTCAGACCCAATATGAGCTATTCTAAAATGTTTGCATTTAATGTCAGCTACATCACTTATAACTCTTCCTCTAGAAGTGACTATAATCATTTTCTGGTTGATCTTATTAAAAGCAGTGACCTATATTCAAGCAAAAACTGCTGTACCTTATACTTCCTCTGTGGTTTGGATTGGATAATTTGGAATTTAAATAATAAAACAAGGAACAGGATGACATGACAATAAGGTTACACGTTAGCCTCTTCTGAGCCAATACACAATTTGCTTTAAGTGAAACAGCTGAATATAATAAAATTAAATAAAATTCCTATTACAAAAGAAGAAAGACCAAGGCTATCCCAATAAACCAATTCTCCTGCCTAGTTAAACTGCAAAACCTTCAGGAAAGGTTTTGAGAGCAAGACCCATCAGTTCTAATTTTTAAAACTTATCCTTTCAGTCAAGACTAGAAAAAGGCCCATTCCAACTTTTATCTTTACTACAAAGTGCTGTTATCTTGGCCTGATGTCAGGAGCTCTATCTCTCTTTCTGCTGACAAGCAGAGACGAGAAAGATAAGATTGGAAACGAATCTCACTTCTCTGAGTAAATAAATAATCAATACTCATCTAAATGTAAATGAGAAGGTAGCCCCCTCTGATAACAGCACTCTTATCAGAGAGCCAATTTTCTTCAGACATTTGGCCTCAACCAAATCACCATCATTCAGCCCCAACCTAATGGCAAAAAATCGTAACTAAATTGAACCGATCACCAGAGATCAACTAAGTTTGGCCCTGGCCACTTCAAGGTTCAAATGTTTGGGAATGCAATTTTGCCCCCATTAACTTTCAATAGCAATGAAGAACAGACTGGTGAAGCAGCCAGGTTGCAATAAACAAACCCCAGCAAGAGGGCCAGCCAGAGGATGAGTAGTAGCGGATTTAAGTGTGTAAAACACAGAACCATAGTCAACATGAAAACTGTGGAGGGAAGGCTGCTTTATGGGTGGGTAGAGAGCATTCCCTTCTTTTATCTGAGACTTGGCTGAAATAGGACATTTAATTTGCTTGATGATGACGATGGCTAAAGTATATTCAAACAAATGTAAATAAGGAAAAGAAAGATTAAAAAGCCACCACAGTACAACAAACAGTGAACCCCATTGAAAATGATGAACTATAGTTGATAGTACAGTTATAGAACTGTTCTTTCATGAATTGTAACAAATGTACCATACTAATGCAAAGTATTAATAATGGGGTGGTATATGGGAACTCTATATTTTATGCATGATTTTTCTATAAACCTACAACTTCTTTAATAAAATATAGAATTAAAAAAATATTTACACACACGTACATATTGACACACAAAGCCACCATAGCTAGAAATAACCTATGGTTCAAATGATCAATTTCCTCCAACTAATTTGTATCAGACTTATATCTGACCCAGCAATGCTGCACCGACCTGATTTTACTGAAATAAGAAGCCGTCTATAAGACAAATCACTTTTAAACCATTGTACTGGGGTTTCCATTTCTTTACTGCAAGACTCAATTCACTGCTGATGAGAGTATTGGGGAAATTATGACCATTATTGATAGGACAGCAAAGCCACTTTTACACAGTAGTCTTCAAGTCGACAGAAAGCTTCCACTGGACCATTAATGAAGGTGTCAGCTAGAATCAGAAATTAAAGACAAAGGCTGGGAAAGGCCTAACTTTTACAGCATGTTAAAGATACCAAACACACAGAAGAAGCTGTTAATCCTCTTAAGAGTAATACAGTCTAAACGTGAGGGCAGGGAAGAGGCAGGCTGTGACTGGGGAAAGGAAATGCTGTTTTCCTGCCCAGCCCAGGAGTTCTGAAAGCAACAGCTCTCTATGTTATTTATCAGTTCCAAATCTTTATCAGTCAAAGGAGGTTACACCTGGTGTAAGAGAGAACCACTCAAAATTTTACAATCTCTGCTCTTGTTGTGAGTTATCTCATCCTAGAAGGTTGATGTGTGCTGGTTAGAACATGTATTTCAGGATTGGACAGATTTGGGTTAAAATTCTGACCATATAACAAGCTATAGGGCACTGGACAAGTTACTTGATCTAAACCTTCATGGAGTAATTGTAATGCCATAATAAGTACTCAGTAAATATCAGGTATTGTATTGTTCTGCAAATTTGGCAAAATTATCAATTTGTCCTTTTTTGAAAACAAGTCACATATTGCTTCATTCCCAGACTACAATGATAACAGTGACTGCCACTGAGGTCTTTCAATGCACTGCAAGCACTTCATCTGCATTCTCTCTTTGTCCTTCCAACAACCTTATGAGGGAGGCTCTACTACAATTCCCATTTTACAAGGTGGCTAAGTCACTTGCCCACAGTGAGGCCAAGACAAGAATCCAGGTGAGTCAGATTCCAAAGCCTGCGCTCTTAACTTCGCCACTATGCTGTATCCTGTAAAGAGAATTATAGATTTTGATCTCTGTGCTAAAACAGAAAAAAAAATTGTAAGCTTGAAATTATTTATCAGTTCAGAAAGGAGTAAAGATGTTGGGTCAGGAGACCAGGCAGCAGGTAAGAGGGAGTGGGTAGTTGTTCTTGAGGTCAAAATTGAGAGTGTACCAGCCTTCGTAGAAGGTACCAGACAAGCATTTACAAGCATTTACAAGTCCTGATTTTTTGGGGGTTGGGGTGGGTGGAGGGTCTTCTTCTAAGTTAAATGATTTACAGAGTTAACTGCCTCAATCCACAGTTCTGAAAGTGTGATTTCTTTAGGGTTTAACTATACCCATTTCTAGTCTTGTTACAACTTTTTTATTGTGATAGAAAACATTTACTGGAAATATGTTACTGCTATTACCAGGTCATAAAATAGAAAGAAAAATAGTTTATGTATTGCCATCATTTCCAATCATCAATCAGAAAGTGCCAACAAGAGGAAACGAAAGGGCGTACAGCTGAGATTTCCTTCTTTGTGTAAGAGAAAAAGCAGAAGCATCATAATTCTTCAGAACAAATTTCTGCTTGAATACCCAGCCTTACAGATGGGCTCCTGGAAGGAGTAGGGAGGTACATCTTTTGGCACATAACCTCCTCTCTGCAGCTTTCCCTGAATCCCTGTCAGAATTAAGAGCTCTTTCATCCCAATTTCCTCAGAATCTTGCTTCTTAAGACTCAGTGCTCTTAGCATGCTGAAATATGAGTTATTTTGTCTAGTTGTTCCCCCTACCCATCCACCCATTATCAGGACACTCTTTGAAGACAGGGGTGGAGGTGTGAGCTTTTTATAAAAGTTCATCTCTGCATCCCCAGGGATGCTGCATAAAAATAGGCTCTTTGTAGATGCTCCTAAATAGAATGCCTTCAACAAGGTGACATTTATAATTGAAGACACTTGACCTAACATTCCCACTTCTAGGAACCCATCCTAAGAAATATTAGCCCAAATGCACAATGATGTATGTCCAAAGATATTTGTTGCAGTACTGTTTTACTATAAAAAAATTGCATATAACCTAAATTTTCACCAGTAGTAAATCATTAAATAAATTAGTGTTATCTATACAATGAGATATTACATAGCAGTTAAAAGACAACCTAATTTAATAAGACATGGGAAGCTTTCCATGATACATTAATAAATTTTAAAAGATATAGAATATGTGGAGAATGCTCCATTTTTATAAAGTAAAACTCCAGATGTATACGTGCATATGTGAGTGTGTGTATATTTGCTGAACACATACACACACACACACACAAACAACCTGGAATATGAGTCAACCTATTTTCATGGCTACAGTGTTAATTAGAATTACCTCTGGGGTATAGGATGAGATAGTGGCAAAGGAGAAGGCATTTGCTTTTTGCTTATGGATTTTTTTTTTATTAAAAAAAATTTTTATTGATATATATTATATACTTACATATCTGTAATCATCCAAAGTACATAATCAATGGTTCACAATAGCATCACATAGCTGCACATTTATCATCACAATTGACTTTTTTTTTTTTTTGGATTTTTGATAATGGACACTATTCTTTCATTTAAAAATCTAATTTAAAAAATGAATTTAAATAAATAAATAAATAAAACCACGGAAAAATAAAAAAAATTTTTAAATGGGGTTGAACAATCATAGACATTATCCCAACTAGACCAGACTTGGATTTGGACTCTAGAGCCTCTTTTCACTTTCTCTGACTCCTCATAGATTCTGCAGGCACAGTGACTGCTGGGTAGACACCTAAGGAGTTGGGGGGCCAGAATCTAAACTGGGATATAATTTGTTCTAAGGTTCTGGAGGTCCAGAGTCAAGCCAAAGGGTAGACCTCAGAGGCTTCCAGAGCTACTCAAAGGAGCTTGGCGGCAAAAATGAAGAGGACTAGAGCATCTGAGGCTAGGATGTTGGCACCCAGATTTAGTTCACAAAGGAAGGCCACAATAGCAGACTAAAGGTCAGATTTCCTTCTGCTGTTGTATTGCCCCTGATGAACAACTATGCTGCCCTCCTCGTGGATTCTAGGTGGCTCTGTGGGAAACAAAGGGTTAACTAATACTATCTAACCTCCCTCTAGGGCATCTCTGATGCCTCTACTAGGCTTTGTGACAAAAAGTGGTGTGTCAGGAGTTCATCCTGGCTGCCTGTGGATAGGGGGAAAGTCTGGATTCCTTCCCTGTTCTAAGCTCAATATTGTATGTGTGTGTAGGGATAGTGCCCTGCAGTCTCTGCTGATCCCAACACATCTAAGAGAGAATGGAATAAAAGCTCTAGGCCAGAATGCTTGAGTTTGAATTCCCAGCTCTACCATTTAACTAGCCATGACCCTGGGCAAGTTACTTAATCTGTTTGTGCCTCAGTTTTCCATCTGTAAAAAGGGGGGAAAAACAGCACCTACCTCATAAGACAGTTTTAAGTACTCAATGAGCTAATAAAGGTAAAGAGTGTAGAACAATGCCTGGCCAACAGTTTGTACCAAGTGAGTAGCCTCAGTTGCTTGGTCCACAGGCCTGGGCTGTTGTTTTGGCTTTCCAAGTAGCACCCCTCCAGAGACAGAGCAGTCTCTAGTTCTCCTTCAGGGGCTAGAACCTCCAGAGGTATGCCACACTGGTCTCATTTCTCTTCTCTTCCCATCTCCTCTCTATTGATAAAGTAATCCAGAAATATCCTCTACACTATACCATTGCAACCCTCTGTGCCTTTGCTCATGCTAGTCCCTCAGACTAGAAAAACTTCTCTTCACTTCACTTCTGTAGTCCACATTCTTTCTTATTCAAGGAGTCAAAATGGCTCAGGTGCCACTGCCTCTGGACCTCCCTGTGCAACCCATACTCAAAAGATCTTTGCAGAATTAATAATAGAGTAGTAAAAGGGGAAATTAACTACTGCATGGTATGGATTCTATTTAACAGTAATATCTTAATAATCTTTATCAACAGTAACACATATACCACGCCAATACTACGGTTAAATAGTTGGGGGTGGTGGTAAGGGATATGTGGTGTTTTGAGTTTTCTTTCTTTGTGTGTGTGTCTATCTGTTATTTTTCTCTTTGGTACAATGAAAATTTTCTAAAATTGAGTGTAATGATGATGGTACAACTAAGTGAGGATACGTGAGAAGGCTGTATGCTTTGGATAGAATATATTGTATGCAAATATATATATATGAATAAAATTTGTAGATTCGAAAAAAAAAGATCTTTGTATGGGTCTGTCTCCCTTATTAGCTGTAAGGAACTTGAGGGTGGAGAGTACATTTTAGCATTTCTACATTCTTAGGACAGCCTCAGCACATAGCGTGCTTGTTGAATAATTTGGTGACTAAACTGAAGTCCAGCCTGCTTGCTTACTATCCTGACCTAAAGCAGACTTGCTCTAAAGCAGACTTGGAATTCCACTTCCATCTGACTCAAATGTCCCCACTGTTTGGAGACTCCCAATAGCCCCCCAACTTTGACTGAGTTTCCGTGGGAATGAGTTGAGCTAGTGTGGGTCAAGATGACTCACAATCAGGGGCCGGTCCTGCCTCTCAATCAGTTTCAGTTCCTTCACCCAGGCTCACCTTCTCTTATCATGGCGACCTGGCCCAGTGTGCCTCCTACCCCAGAGTTATCTGAGTTACAGCATGCAGGCCTAAATGGAACCCATTCAACATAAAAATGAGAAGTATGGCATAGACAATAGAAAACTCCAAACATTGGGGAAGGCTGGAAGTCACTAGACAGGAGCCTCCTACACACTATCCCAGGTGGAGAGCTTGCTGTAAAGGGCAGAGAATTCACTACCATGAGGAATGCTAATAGTCTACATAACTGTCATCTTCCAGACATTGTGAATGCTCTGCCCTTTGGAGAAAGGAGGTCTGATACTACTTATAAAAAATAAATTTTTTTTTCTCCTTCAAATCCAGATATCACTTGTTAGAGAGGATGGAAACCTTTAACATTGTTCCTAAGCACCCAATTTTTCAATCCAATCTGTTTCTCTTAACTTGAGTCACTGTGACATTACCAATTTTTACATACAGTTATCTGTCTCTCTGTAAACAAATACAGATGGTTTTTGTGGAAATAAACAGTCATTTATTTAAACAATTGTAAAATAGTTTATGGAAACCTGTGGGGTAATGCATTCAAATAAATGCCAAAACTAGTTGATGGGGAGCCAGGATGCTAAATCACACTGCAAAGGAATTCAGCTGTGGGAAACAGATAGTAAATCCAGAGTGACAGAATTTCCCATGATGGCAAAGGTTTCTGACATCTAGTCCAGTACTCAAAAGCCACAGAAGTTCAAACCCATTTTCCTTAACACAGCCTTGACAGCCAGTGAAATTAGTGGATTTAGTCACAAGCTCCTAAGGACAAAAACAAAAGAAACAAAGAAAAAGGAGACTTCATCTGCCTGCAGTATTTTCCAAGCTTTATAAAAGCACTGACTCCAACCCAAGTCAATACGGAATAAGCTTAGGGCCAACTGTTTTCAGTACTTAGGCTTTGTTATGATACAGTGGAACCTGAAGACTTCAATTCTAATCTGTTTATGCCAGAGACTGGCTTGGGTAAACTACATCCTCTCTGAAACTCAGTGTCCTTCTCTGTAAAATAAGGGTAGTAACTGTATCTACTTGACAGTTGAACAGATGCAGTGAATGCCAGTGACACAGGCTAGAACAGGGAGAGGGGGAAGAGGAAAAAAACCATAAAGGAGCCTTTAAGCAAGGATAGTTAATCAAGGTTGGGAGGCACAGACACCCTGACTTGGGGTTATTCACTTACAGGGAAACACCCTGCAATAGCAGACCCATCTGGAGCCAAAGGATCCTCAACTAAATGAGTCATCTATTGAGGAGGATACAGCCACCCAAATGCGCTATCACCAGGCAGTGTGCTGGAGAGAAGGTGGTGGCTGGGGGGAGAGGTGTAGAAGAAAAAGCCCTGAACAAGGCGGGAGGGCAAATAAGTAAAGCTAATCTACAAAAGCAAATGGCCCCACATTGCCTATGGGCTCTCGTCTCACTTACCTCTGTCTTTGTGATAGTGCCCTCATGTCCTCTTACATATGTTCTCAATAAATTTTCTACCTACTTGCTTTATCTGTGCTGTGCTCTTAATTTTTTCACATGGAATGGCCAAGAACCTGGAAGCGAAATCCGGCAACACCATAATGAAAGTGTCCTATAAACAGCTCAGGGACAATAGGCTGCAGGCCTCTCAAGGTTTCTCAAACAGGCCCCTTTTTCTTTTTTTTTTTCATGGGCAGGCACCAGGAACCAAACTGGTTGGCCCCTTTTTCTTGTAACTGGGTTTCCAACGATGACACCACCATTCTCTCAATGACTTAACAGTCAATCATTACACATTGATCGAATTCCTACAATGTTAGGCCCTGAGCTAGGCACTGTAGATGCAAAGATGAGTAAGACTTTAACATTGACTCTAAGAACTTGGAGTTGTGAACAGAGTCCAAAGTTTGGACTACTTTTCTACTTAGCCTTCCTCTTTGTTGCTGACATTAAGTCAGCTCCCAAGTTCTGCAGACTCGACCCACTTAATGTGTCTCCTTTGCATCACTTATCATCCTGCCCACAGTAATGATTTACTGGCTTCTAGCGTTCATTCTCCATCTTGTTTTCAGAGGGTGCCTGCTACAGTCAAGCTTGAAGGTCATTACTCGCATGCTCAAAATCCTTTCACAATATCTCCAAGACTACCAAACTTGACGCTAACGTCTCACCCTACTCTGAAGACCTTCTACCCATTCTAATTTCTTGTCCCAGACTGGTTTCCTTCTTTCCCCCACAATGAGAAATGTTGCACCAATTAACATTCCCATCACCTGCAGGCTCTACTCCAAGGCAAGAATTTTTGCAATACCAGACCAACCCAAAGCAAAGTTTCCTTCTCTTAATCTGGCCTTTGCCTCCATGCCTCATTCAGATAAACACCCTTGTCCCTGGCTCAGCCCTGTCCAGAACTCTGTCCTCAGGCCTGGTGCCTTTCTAGGTTCTCAGGGTGCCTCTCTGAAAATCTTGCTCTGTCCCCTACTTGCCTGGATTTCCTTGTACATAAATTACACATTGAATTTATGTGAATTCAACTATATCTGATTGGTAAAAATGAGAAAAAGAAGAGGGAGAAACATAACCAAGAGAACAATTTAAATGATTTGGTGATTTCTACTTGTCATGATTCTCAGTGACTCAACGAGCCCCAAAGAGAGTGAGTGTGAAATGTGAATCTTATTCATCTTTGCAACAACAGAACTTGGTAGACGTCTGATGAATGGCTAACTGAATTAATTGGGTGGATGGTAGTGTTTCGGTTTTTTAGCTCTTCTTAAAATATGAGCATCTTTCTATGGCAAATTTGATTTTAGCATCTAAAATATGTATTTTTAGTTTTTTAAAAAATATATTTTTATTGACACATCTTTGCACACATACAGTCCATACATGGTGTAACCTCAGTGGCTCACAATATCGTCACCTAGTTGTGTATTCATTACCATGATTATTTTTTAGAACATTTGTATCACTCTAGAAAAAGAAATAAAAGGAAAAAAAAATACATGCATCCCATACCCCTTACTCCTCCCTTTCACTGACCACTAATATTTCCATCTACCCAATTTAATTTACCCCTTATCCCCCTATTATTATTTTTTTATCCATATTTTTTTTACTCATCTCTCCATATTCTGGATATAAGGAGCATCAGACACAAGGTTTTCACAATCACACAGTCACACTGTAAAATTTTTATCTTTATACAATCATCTTCAAGAATCCAGACTACTGAACACAGCTCAACAGTTTCAGGTACTTCCGTCCAGCCACAAAAATACAACATAAACTAAAAAGGGATAGCTATATGATGCATAAGAATAATCTCCAGGGTAACCTTTCAATTCTGTTTGAAATCTCTTAGCCACTGAAACTTTATTTTGTCTCTGTATTTTTAGTTTTAATCTGTCCTAATGGTAGAGAAAAAACCTACCTGTGTTGGATTCAATGAGAAAAATTATAGTATATTGACCCCTGGCAGGCATTTTTTTTTACATGTACAATTCAACTTTTATTTAATTGACTGAATCGTGCAGGCAGCACCAGAATCCAGATCCATTTTTTCTTTTTTTTAAAATTGAGAAATCTTCACACATGTACATTCTATACATGGTGTACAATTGATGCCTCACAATATCACATAGTTGTGTATTCCCTACCATGATCACATTTTTTTTAATTTTATTTTTTTGTGATCGCTTTTTAGAACATTTGCATCATTCCAAATAAAATAAAGAAAAAGAAAAAACTCACACATACCATATACCTTACCCTCCCCTTTCACCGACCACAAGTGCTTCCATCTACCCAATTTATTTTACCCTTTGTCCGCTGCTATGTATTTATTTATCCATATTTTTTACTCATTTGTCCATACCCTGGATATAAGCGGCATCAGACACAAGGTTCTCACAATCACACAGTAACACAGTAAACACTATATCTTTATACAATCATCTTCAAGAATTTAGGCTACTGGAACAGTTTTAGGTACGTCCCTCTAGCCACTGGAATACACCATAAACTAAAAAGGGATATCTATACAATGTATAAGAATAATCTATAGGATAACCTCTTGACTCTTCGAAATCTCTCAGCCACTGAAACTTTATTTTGTCTCATTTTTTCCCTCCCCCTTTTGGTCAAGAAGGCTTTCTCAATGTCTTGATGTTGGGTCCCAGCTTATCCTGGGCTTTGTGACCCACAATGCCAGAGAGATTTACACCCCTGGGAGTTATGTCCCATACGGGAGGGAGGGCAGTGAGTTCACCTGCTGAGTTAGCTTAGAGAGAGAGCCCATATCTGAGCAACAAAAGAAGTTCTCTGGGGGTGACTCTTAGCTCGCAGGCATTTTTTTGGGGAGGGAGGGAAGGGAGGCATTTTTAAAAGGTTTTTTTTTCTAGAAGTAATTTTGACTGAGGGTTTTGTTCATCTGTTGCCTTTGTGATCTAACCCTGCTTAGAACAGGCTGTCTGTATTGCTGTCCCTGGATGCTGAGCATTATCTGCTCCCTGGTCCTTGTAGACATCTTCTGATGCTGACTGCTCATCTGCCCTGCTCCTTGTTTTAAAAGACCAAGATCCTTTTAATATTGGCTCCCTTGTCAAAAGGACCTCTGCTTTCCACAGAATTGAAGTCCAAGTTCCAGCCCTCATTACCTGCTCCACTTCCTTCTAACTACCACCATATCACCTGGGGCTGTGTTTCAAAAACAAAGCATTTTCCTTATTGCCAGTAGCTGGTAGCCACTGGGGCTCTTGCCTCACTACCTTCCACTGGACTGGTAGGACTATAATGGCAGGGTTCAAATTCCAGCTACATCAAACTTTAATACCTTGGGAAATTATTTAAGTGCGCTAAGCATTGTTTCCTCATCTTCAAGTTGGAATGATTATAATTTATTCATGGGAAATTAAATGAGATAATAACACACTTCAAGCATTTAGTCTGGCACATAAGAAGTACTCAATAAATGGCACTACATTAATACAATTTTGCACATTTTACCATGTGCAACTCTGGATCTATCAAACAGATAAGCTCAATTATATACCTTGTTTCATTTTAAGCCAACTAGGAAGGGTAAATCCTTTCAGCATTCTGTTTCTGTTTATTAAAAAGTAGTATATAACCTGAGGTAGCTTACTAAGAATTGTGACTTAAAATTCAAGATGTTACATGCTTCCTCTTGAACTAAATAAACAAAACAAAAAGGTAAAAGCAATGGGGAAAAAGGACAAAAGAGAATTCGTGGCTGCCAGCCATTTTCCTTTCTGGGAGTTTTCTTTCCTGTTAGATCTATTATCTGAGAGCTGGGCTGCCCTGCTGGTTTTCCATTTGCCTTGCTAATAACAGTAAATCCAGCAGCTTCCACTGCAGCTCCTGTCTCCTTCAGCTGACTCCCAGACGAATCAGCATTTCCTCTCTGCTAATGTCAAATGTTCCCTGGGAAGTCCTGCTGACGAGAAAATTTATGACAAAAGTTTCTTCTGCTTTTAACCCTTCTGTATGTCTAGCATCAGATGCAGGGTGCTTCAGAGGAATGGTAGGACATTCCTGCACATGTACTTCTATGTCCTCACTGATGCTGCTGCTCTGAAAAGAGCCCTGGACTCCTGGAAAAGCTCAACTGAGCAGCTGGGCAGACAGATGTACACATTCTGGGCTATACCTAATATGTTCTAAATTTGGGCTTGGTTCCTTAGCAGCTACAGTCTACTGTACAACTCTATAGAACACAAACCAGTCATACTCACAAAAAACAAAGTATTCATTAAAATTGTGAGTTTGACTGGGTTTCAACAGTAAAACTGAAGGGAGTGGAAACGACTAACATTGAATAATAAAATAACAGCTAAGACACTGAGGGTTTGGTGTTTTTAAATGGATCTCAATTTAATTCTCACAAAAAGGCTATGAAGAAGATACTACTATTTTTCCCATTAATAGAGGAGGAAAATGAATTGCAGACAGGCTAAGAAAAAAGTAACATGATTAAGAGCGGAACCAGGCAGGTGTTTCTAGAAAGGAGCTCTTAATTTCTACAGTTAAGACTGTTTTCCAGCAGCCTGGGATCTAGTCTTGCCTTATTTTACTTACAAGGAGACCAAAGCAAGGAACTCAGAGAAGGGGAGTGACCCTGACCAAGGTCATCCAGAAAGCAGTAGTAGGGACAGCTTTAAACCATCAGAGGTAGCAATCTTCTGATTTACAATAGCCACCCCCTAAAATAAAATTCTCCAAGGACATGGGGAAGAGCAGGGATTACTGCTTCAAAAGCACTGATTTGGGCTTTCAAGAGACAACGAGGTAGCACTCCATAATCTCTTCAGCAGGAGAGACAATGGCTGTCTGCTGAAGCTCAGGCTCACTGACAAAGGGAGAAAATGGTACAGCAACCACTGCCAGGCCCTTATGGACATTAGGTTCTTGGCATAGAAGAAGGGTCTCACAACAGTGCTTTCATCTTAAGCAATTCAAGCCTTTGGGGAAGTCTACAACCTAGCTTAGGGGGATTTTCTTTGATAATATTTAGATAATATACTTAACCAGATTAGCAGATTTGGTAAACTAATTCTTGTCTCAATTAAAAAAAACAAGTTAAAAAAATATATATGACAACTTTTAGGACATAATGTTTTGGAAAAGCAGCTGTGTTAGTTATATTTCTGATATCAGTTATTCTTAGAATGGGAGAGAGTACTCAGCCAATAACTTGTACTTTAATCTGGGGAAAACACCGGTCACAGAGTAAAATTTTGGCCAAAATCACCACATAAGAGTTATATAACATTTTGGTATTAAAAGGCTTGGAAATATTTACAATGGGAAGCAACTATTTAACACTGTTGTTCTCACAGGAACCTGACATCCAACACAATGGAATGAACTGTAGCTTTTAGGAGAAAGTTTCTAATACAGAAAGTTCATGTAAGTAAGGGAAAGAAAGAAAAATCTAAGCCCAGGATTTGAAAATAAGTTGTTTTCTTTTTACAAATTTAAAAATTACTTCTTATTTTTATCAAAATAAAATGCAAGGTGGGCCAGGTGGCTAAGCAGGCAGAGTTCTCGTGGCTAAGCAGGCAGAGTTCTTGCCTGCCATGCTAGAGAACCGGGTTTGTTTCCTGGTGCCCATATTGAAAACAAATAAATAACTAAATAAAATGTATATATAGTTTTATAAGTAAATAATACTCTATTTATGATGAAAAAGAGCCATTCCTTGCCCCATCCCTGAGTCCTGTTACTCAAAGGTAATTACTTCAAACATTTTTGGCTATTCCTTCTAGTATTTCGCTTTATATTCTTTATTAGCATATTATTCAGCTGTTTTTTAAAATGTATGCATATCAGACAGTATTTATTAACTTCGTGCTTTTAAAGATCCGAATTTAGTGTGCATGCTCTTTTTCTCTCACACTCATTCGTCCTTTGGAAAGTGGGCTTTCTTTCTTTCTTTTTTTTCCTTCTGTAATACAATATCTGAAGTAGCTGCCTCCCACAGGGCACTGTTTCTTGACGATTAGCATTTAAAATATCTGTTTTTGAATATTTCTTTGGTTCTCCCTAGGATTCATTAGAGATCCATATCAGGGGAACCTGAGATGCAATACTAATTTCAACTGATGTGCACTGCCTTTCATTTTTAAGACACTGACATTTTCATTCAATGGTTTAATTCTCTGAGGAAGTTTGATCTCCAATAGTCAAAGTGCAGTGATCCATTCCTGAATAGAAAGTGAGCAGCCCCAGCCCTAGGCTAGCAGGAAGCGATGGTGCTGTGAGTTAGCTGGCTTTCACTATTTCTCTTTAGTTCACTTCACAAAATGTATTAGCCACCAACTTTGAGCCAGGTACAGTGCTGGATCAAGTATTAAACAAAAAGGAATCAGTTCCTTCCACATGGGGCTTTCATTTTACTCAAATTAATACTTAACACCCTTCTCCCAAAACTTATCTCAAAGGAAAATGAGGCCCTCATCCTTTTCCTTTGAAAGTCTGCAGTGCTTTAGGAACTTTCTGGGGACAGGCCCATGGCACCTTTCATGCAATACTGAGTGTTCTGCATTTTGTTCTCTCTGACAGCTTCCAAGACTGACATATGGCCCATACCTCTTAATTTCCACTGTTGCTCCAGACAGTCACTCACTGTTCATGAATTCACCAAGTCTTTGCTACATCATCCACTTCTCTCTGCATCCTAGGAGGGATGCTGGGAGCTAATTAGGAGATGCATGGAAACAACCTGCTGAAGTGGAAAGACTAAGGTAATGCATGAACCTAGGGGCAACAGGACTCTCTTCAGGAGGGGAACTCACAAAACTGGGGATGCAAAGAAGTCCTTTCTGGCAGAAAATAGAACTTATAAAAGCAGGAAGAGAGAATTTGGGGAGGGGAAGACTGTTTCCTTCTCTCTCTCCTGAGAGGGATTTTGGAATGTAAGATTATTGGGCTGAGGTATTCTGGAAATTGTTGGTCTCTAAGGGTCCTGTGGGGCTCTTGAGAACCTTTTAGGGGTGACCTGGGCTTTGGTGCAGCACAGGGGGAGAAGCTGGGTATTGTTTTCTCAGCATAGAGTCCAGCATTGAACAGAGAAGCAAAGGGGTCTTGACAGTTCTTTCCAGGTATACTGCTTGGCTCCTCAGAGTAGGAAGGACTTAAGCAATACTTGATCTGGTCAGAACCTTCTCTGTACCTACTGGTTGAATTTCTCAAAATCTTATGAGAGATGGGCAAGAGTAGCAAGATGCGGTAAAAACTTCTGTTGTCACCAGCAGGACCCATTCTGGTAAGCAGAGCAAAGACTGACTGATGGCCAAAAGTAAAAGAACATTCTCATCTTATCCCACCCTCCCAGCCGGTAAGTGGGCAGACATTTAAAACAGAGATTTGAAGGTTCTAATCAAACCGAAGCCTTAGTAGGAGCTTCTTGCTGACGCCATAACATCTCTTGTAAAGAACTCCTAGAGGAAGGATCTGAATGTGCCCATGTGATTCTGAAAGGGATAGTCTGAGTCATGGATGTTATGTATAAAGGTGTGAAAACCAGAATTCAAATAATAACCTTGGGAGTTTGCTTTTCCAAACTTCACTATGCAAGCTTTCCCAACCATACTTATGAGAGCTGCACATGACAAAAAGCTTCCTCGTGGATTCTGGTAACCCTCCCCCAAGATGCACTGACTGGGAGGACCCAGAGAAGAGTTGCTACTGCTCACTTAAGGGGAAATCTGAGAGGAAAGTCCCCCCAAAATCCATGCCATTAATTTTAGTTTTCATCACCTCCTGAGGATAAAGATACCCTAGGTCCAGACACCATATTTGAGGCGTGAATTCCTTTCATTTCCTTTGAAATATCATTAAAAATTGTGGTGGTACCTTTAATTCTAGCTAATAGTTTGTAGTGAGCAAATCAGTTCTTCAGACTCATACACTTGGCTCAACAAATACTGACAAGGGCCTCCATCATGTTCAATGAAGAAAGATGGCTTATCAGATTATTACACTTGAAGGGGTAGGGGAAGTGGGGAAAGGAAGGTGTACAGCCTGCCTGGGATCTCTGGAAAGGGGCCATGTATGGATGACAGCAGGTGGTCCTACTGGTGAAGGCAGGGAGAAAAAAGAGACTCAAAGTCCATACCCCAGAGTGCACGGGTAGTTCAGCGATTAGAATGCCTGCCTTCCACGCAGGAGACCAGACCATGCAACCAAAAAAAAAAAAGAGCCTTTTATGGAACGCTGGTAGCAGGGACCCTGTAAATAGCAGAACCAGATTCAAGTCCAGGAAACAAAAGAAGACAAAGCAAGAGCTGAGTGAGACTGTGAAAGGGAAGGACAGAAAAGGCAGAGTGGCATCAAATCATGAAGGGCTTGGTTTAACAGCATGGTGAGCAGTAACTGAAGATTTTTAGGTGGGAAAGGATTCAATAGAAACTGCATTTTAGAAGGTTCACTCTGTGGACATGTGGAGGGTCAAGCAGAGAGATTATTTTCTTTGTAGACTTTTTCCTTTGTTTACTTTTTATTGACCATCTCCCCCACTAGAATGAGAATTCTCTGAGAACAAGCATTTATCATTCTTATTCACTGCATGCAGCATAGTAAAGATTCCATAAATATTTAGTAAATGACGAGTTTGGTTTTGGACACACTGTATTTGAGGTGCTTGAGAGACCTGAACAACACACAGGATTTTTTAACAAAAATCATGCTGTCTTAATCTTAAGTCACATTGTTCTGCTAGTAAATGTAGCAGGCAAAGTAAAAATTAAAAAAAAAAAAGCAAAGCCAGGGTTTTAATATGACAATATAACTATGTTTATGAGGTGACCGTCTGGGGGAAGACTGAGAAGTTCCAATAGACCACCTAGTATTTTTTGCAGCACTTGGGCTTTAATCATATCTCACTGACTTTCTATTTGAAAAACTGGTTCAATGACACAGTAGACTCTATACGCCCAGGTGATGCCATATTGTGATGTATCAAGAAAGGTAGATGCTGTTAAGTCCTCTCCCCAGATCTGCCACACAATGCTAATCCAATGCCATTTCCCTCATTTTAAGTCATCTTTGTCTCTATAGACAGTATTGTTATTGTAAGGCAGAAAAAGAAATACCTCATTGATTAGCTATTTTTTTTTCTTCTTGCTTAATGAATTTAAAGCTGTTGTAGACATATGACACAAGCTATTTGTGATTTACTCAGAAAGGAAAAACTCCATGAAAAATTTTTATTGCAGTTATTAAAAACTACCTTTTAAATTGAGTATGGGAGAAAACAGCTCCAATGTCAGGCATTTGAAAGCAGTGGAATAGAAGTTAGGTGTCTCAGGACCCTGAGCTGGACCTGAAGAAGTCTTCTATACTGAATAACTTTTGAAGTGGCGTTTTTTTCATGAAAGCAGCTAAATCAGTCTTGGTGTGATAAGCTTATCCTGTCAGGATGAACACACTAATGGCCTCCCTGGAGAAAGAGGGCTTTCAGCTTCCCCTGGGGGAGACCAAGACTCTTCATGAAGCATGTAGGGATGTAACAGCAGATGTAGCACTCCAAACCTTTCTGCCAGTACTTCTATATTCATTCATTCAAAAATCTTATTGATGTTTAATTACATTTACTCTTTTATATGTCTTTGGAGTAATAGCAACAGGCTTTGTGAACTACTCAACTGTGAATATAAAGGTTTTTAATAATCACTTGTAAACATGTTTGTTATAAGTAACTAACCTACATCCATCAACCTATATGTGCATGTATGTGTGTGTGTGTGTGTGTGTACACTCACTCCTATTTACTAAAGGTTGATTTCAGCAGATTCAAATCCAAGCACAATTCAAAGGCTCATTCTTCTACAGGGTATAAGCCTTCTAGAGACTTAATTCATTAGAAAACTAAAGGTGCAGGCAAAGGCCAAGCCATATGTGTAGAAAGGGAAAACTTAACTTAAACTCTAAGGAGAATTCCAGGCTTTCTGGTGTTCTTGGCATGGTCATGGCAACAGGAATAATGGCAGGAGACATCCACTGACCACTTTAATGTTTTATATACAGCCAGTCAAAACAACAACCCTGCAAGGTAGGCATTAATATCTAATTTAAAGAGATAACTGAGGTTAAAAGTGGTGAGGACTTGCCTAGCTTCACAGTTTGTGTGAAAGGCACAGCTGGGGTAGGAACCTGAGATGGCTTAGTTCCAAAGCCTGGGCCCTTTCCATTAAATCACACTGCCCATCCCCAACTGAAGCAGGTGCATTGGTCTTTCTAGAAATGGAGAAAAGTATACCTGCCTTCACTGAGCTATGGACAGTGTAACCTTATCTACCAGGAGAAAATGTACCACAATAGATTAGGAGCTTACTCTTAGGAGTCAGACATCTGGGTTTGAGCCCAGTTCCTCCACTTAATAGTTGTGTGACCCTGGACAAGTGCTGCATCTCTCTGAGCTTATTAGTTTTTTTATTTATAAAACAAAAATGACAACCAATTCAAACAGTTATCCTAACGATTAAATGAGATTATAAAAAAAAAGTTTTTGACAGATTGGCAAACTGTATTATTCAATAAATGATGTCAGGTTTAATAAATGAGTATGAGTGCTGAATCATTATACTGATATTTGTTTTAGCCTCCAGTACCTTAGAGCAGCTAGAAGTGAAAACCTAAAATTATGGAATTGTAAGCCATACCAAATTCTGAAATAGGTTCAATAAATGGTTACAATTATTATTATATACGTAACTGCATATGTTACTTAAAACCACACATCAGTGAAACTATGACCTCAAAGATATTATTTAACATATTAAGTAATGAGATAAAATATTCAAGAAAAGAAAATAGAATTAAAGATTATGTTTTCTATGCCACAAAGATACCAATTCATAAGTTCAAGAACTCATATTAATATAAGTTGTATGAATTGTGTACTTTTAATTTTAGTGAGTTATTTCCCATTTTATTGTGAAAAATGTTAAAACACAGAAAAGTTGAAAGAACTGTACACTGAAAACCCACCACCTTGATTCTACATTTATCATTTACCATTTTACTATTATTGCTTTCTCACATCCTCTCTCCATCCATCAATCCATCTGTTTTTTAAAAAATGCATTTCAAAGCAAGGAGTAGATATCAATATACTCAAACACATCAGTGTGTGTATCATCATGGGGAGTTCAATATTTGTTTATGATCTTTCTTATTTTAGGTAAATTTTACATAAAATGATATGCACAAATTAAAAGTAGTATACTTATGACAAATGCATACATCTGTGTGACACTGAAAAATTGGTAATATATATATATATATACCATTGTTAATATATAGACCATTGTTTTTAACTCCAAAAAGTTCCCTCATCTATATTAGATTTTTAATCTGAGGATACTGAATTCAAAAAGAAAATGGTGAGGGCAAAAAAACAGTTAAATAAGAGATAGGAGAGGAAAGGCATCTCTCTACATAGGCAGTCCTCTCCCAATTTATCCATTCTGACTTCAGCTAATTAAACATCTGTCTCAATAGACTCATCAGCAAATTAGTCATCCCCACTTTGTGACACTGATTGTTGGTTGCAACCTTTTCTCCACTTGCTACCATTCCCAGAAACTTCTAGTAGTTTATTCACTAGGCACATGGCAAGGGATGATGCAGGGTCCCCATTAACCCCCCACAGTTGCCCTTGGTGCCAGTGCAGTTCATAATGCTGCCAGGCTTAGATGTGCCTCCCCAAAATAAACCTGATAAGGGGTGACAACTATTTTGTTTTCACTTTTGAGTTCAGGGATTATGATGCATTTTAAAGTGCTATGTACATATACCAGAAGCTAAAACAAAATATTTAACAGAAAATCTGCTTTTGAACCAATTTTGATGACAAAGCAAGCAATAACATACAGTCTCAAATAAGGTAAATTGAAGTCTACTATATTACCACCTAGCTCTCTCCAAACGCATTAACAAAAGCCTTGTTGGAGTTCGAAAGGCCAATAGCCAAACAAGTAAAATGGCCTGGCCTGGATGTGTGCCCTTTTCTATACACTAGGGAGTGGTGGTGTGAGTGGCAGGGGTGTCTGGGGTGTGTGGGGGAGGGTGTGTGGGGTGTGGGTGGGACTGGGGAGAATTGCATACTAAACTACAAGTACATCTTAAAAACAGTTTTCTGAAATTAAACTTCCTCTCAATCCCTCTTTTCACCAAAAAAAAAAACAAAACCCTAAAAAACAAAAAAAAAAACCTGTGACTTAAGAATTGTCTTTTAGAAAGAAAAGTGGCTAGTAAACCTATTTTAAAATGCTTAACTACCAGAATTGCAAATTAAAACAACTCCATATTAACTACTAACCATTGATTTGGCAAATATTAGAGATTGATAATATCTAGTGTTTGTAAGGGTATGGGAAAAGAAGTGTTCTCATATAGTCCTGGAATGTCAAAAAATGAGTACAAATGTTTTGAAGAGCAATTTGTTTTTCTCGTCATTTAAACAAATAATCATCTGACAAGCAACTTCGTTATTTAAAATCTAGTACAAATGTGCAATGAACAAATGTGAATAAATTGAACTAGTAAGATAAAAATGCAGTGACAACTTGAACATAGAAGAATGTTTGTAACATATTACAATGTAACACTGTAGCAATGAAAAAGAACCACACATAATTTATAATATCATTTTAAAACAACCCTTTATGTACACTTATCTTTCATAAGTTCATTTACAAACATTTACTGAGTGTCCTCAATTTGACAGGCACCCTGCTAGGCACTGGGTATAAACTAATAATAATAATAATAATAATAATAATAATAACAATAATAAATTGACAGGGACTCTCCACATTGAACTTACAGCTTTATCTGTATGTGAATTGAAAAAAAAGAAAACACAAAATCAAACAAACAAAAAACTAAGTAATTTACACCAAAGAAGGTTAAAGGAGCTTTTGCTTTTTACTTCAGGTTCCTCCAAAAAGTCTGAAATTATTTCAATGGGCATTTAATTTTTTATTGGTTTGACCTTTTACTATTTTGTAAATGTGAATTTTACAAAAGTTTTTACAGTTAGCAACCACATTCTTTTTTGATGGTGATGGATTCCACCGTGCAGAGCGGCTCTGAGTAGACTTGGAGCCCTCTGGTTTCCCTGGTCGGTGGTGAATGTTTTTGGTGTTTAGTTATTTGATAGTCAGCCATGGCTAAAAAGTAACAGTCTCGACTCTACCTAGTAACAGCACACAGAACAGAAAAGGGAGTGGATGTGAAGGAGGAACCAAGGAAGGTGGTACCTCTTTCTTACTGAAAAAAAAAGAAAGTAAGAAAGAAAGAAAGAAAGAAACTAGCATCCATCTTTTGTGGCTGAGAGCTAACTTAGTAGTACTGCAAACCCTTTCTGACAGCACAGGGACAACTCGTCTTATTTTATGTATTTATTTAACAGTCATGAATTAAAGTATGACTCTAACTCCTAAACAGATTCTCAAAACTATCATCTCATTTGCAAGTCTTTCTTGCAAAACATTCCGTCTGAAGATTTATATTCTTTTTGCATCAAATGTCATCCAAATGTTCAAGTAAAAAATATTTACACATTTATACTTAGCTCTTTTTTTTTTGTCTGCTAAAAATAGTATTGTGAGTTTTGGCTTCTTATGACATAGAAATCACGTGCAAAAAACACTCAACAATGGAAGCGAGTGATCAGAACACAGGTGGGTTAGCCAATTTAAATGCTTTTCAATTTTGCATTATTTTTCTTTTTTTTTCCAAAACAAAACAAAATAAACAAACACAAACCTTCGCCATTTCAGAAACATCTCTTTAAACAAATTTAGGACCTTTTATTTAATTATTATTATTTTTTAAATCTTTGTCTGGAATGCCCCAGGTTTGAATCTCCTCTTTCATGGTTTTTAATGCTTTAATTTTCTCCTTTGCCTAGGCCATTGCTTCTTGTTTCTTTGTATGTTTTGTAATTTTTTGTTGAAACCTGAACATTTTGATTTTTTTGTATGTTATTGCTGGAAATTAGAGTCTGAGGTGTCCGTTCCCTAAGTTTGCATCATGTAAGTATTATGACAGAGCTTTGCTTGAATGCCAGGAGCAACCTCCCCAAAAAAGGGAAAAAGAAAACACCTTTCTCAGTCTTTGCAGACTGACCCATGAGGTGTTCTCCTTCAGATTTTATTCATACAATGGGTCTGGAAATAACTCCAGGCCAAAGCATAGGGAACTCCCTGATGCTTTCTGCACATCTACACGTGGCCCTGAAAGTCTTCCTTTTACACAGATCCTTATGTCCCCTCTTCCCTAAGAAACAGTTTTCTCATGCACCAGGTACTACACTGTATACCCTATAGTCAGTAAACCCTCGCCCCAGGCAGCCACGACTTGACTATTCTCCCACAGGGAGAGCTCTGTGGGCTGTCTTGTACATGCAAAGCAAGTTCTGGGACAAGGAGTCCCTCAGGCCATCAGCAGAAAACTGGGCCAGACATACATGCTCCCTGTATGTGCATAAAGGCTGCTCTGCTCCCTCTGGAACCAGGACCAGGGAACTGACTAGTGCTAAGACAAAGAGGGTATGGGGGATGGATCAGCCAGGGTACCACAAGGTGCAGCTGCTTTTAAGTAGCTTTTTTCTTGATTTGGCGCTTGCCCTGTTACTGCAGTCATTTAACAATTTCTAAATTTTAGAAAGATGTTTCTGCCAGTTTTTTTGCTAATTATTCAAAGTTTTTGTTGGGGGACAGAGCCCTGAAGCATTTCATTCTGTCTTCTTGATCCCCTTCTTCTAGTTTTGAGTAAACTATTGGGGCTCTGGAGATCTGGCTCCTTTATCTTTTGCGGCTTTCTATCTATTACTTTCCTGCTCCAATAATTTGGAATTTATGTTTTGTTACTATGTCTCAGAATATATTGTCCTCTCTGCCTGGGGTGCTCTTGCTTATACATTTGGTAAAGTTCTAATGAATCTTCAAAAAACCTTCATAAAAATCACTTATTCTGAAAAGTCTTCTTGACAACCACTCCCTGCCTGCATCCACTAAATATTTTTAAAGTATTCCGTTATCTATACCACTTTTTAGCTATACTCTTTACTCATGCATTTACCATATTTTATCACCTCTTTTTATGAGTCTGTGTTCTTAATGGGCTTTCCACCTGATTTTTTAGGACAGTGGCTAGGGCACAGGGTAGGAAGCATTCAATGATTACTGTGGAACTAAAAAGGGTGTCTTTATTTATTTTATTTATTTTTATTTTTTTAAATACCAAAAAACACATAACAAATGCAAACATTCCTATTTTGATCATTCCGTTCTACATATATAATCAGTAATTCACAATATTATCACATAGTTGCATATTCATCATCATGATCATTTCTTGGAACATTTGCATCTATTCAGAAAAAGAAATAAAATGAAAACAGAAAAAAAAATTTATACATACCATACCCCTTACCCCTCCCTTTCATTGATCACTAGCATTTCAAACTAAATTTATAAAAAGGGTATCTTAAAGCTATAGAGAGCTTTAGAGCATACATGACCCTCTCATCCAGGACCATCGATTAATCTTCACTCAACCACTCCCATGTTAGAGCTGAAGAAAGGGAAACTCAGAGATACATAGCCATACATATAGTTACCAGAGTTTCTTAACTCTAAATGCACATTTTAAAAAAACTTTTTAAAACCAGCATGCAGCTTACAATCCATATAAAAATTTAATGTAGTAACATCCCCCGCCCCAGCCCCGGATAAGTTATATATAATTAGTGGTGTTCTAAAATTAGTCCCTAGTGGACCCAGGAAAAGATCCTCTTAGTCCATATTGTAGATGCCTCCCATACCACCAAAGGCCTCTTACAAATATACATCCTTCCTCTTCCTTTCACTAATCCATGCTTTGACTGGCCCAGATGGAATGAAAGGATAGTTTTTGTGATGGAAAAGGAATTTCCAAAAGATTAGTGACTATCAGGAAAAGTAAATGCTGGTCAAACGCAGTTTTGGCGAATGACATATTTCAAGTTTTTCTGATGTGGCAGTTGCAAGAGCTCATAACACCCTTCTAAAATAATTGCGTCTCTAAAGTGGTTCCCAAAGATTTTTGCTTGACATAAATTCTCTAAATTTCCAAGCTTTCTGGATAAAATAGTTGACCGCAATGCCATCTTTAACGTCCTTCACTCTAAATTGGAAAAGATCTATTAGGAGTCTCAGAGCTCTCAAGATAGGGGGAGGGTCAGGTAAGATAAAACAAGATAAAGAGGCCGAGAGAAGAGGCAAGGAGGAATATTTAACTTGTAGCTTCTTGCCTGGAGCACTTCTGAGTTATACATTTAAATACTATAGTAGCCCAAATTTACTATATCATTTTCCCACTAGATCATTGGATACTAAGTAATGGGTCTTTATTTCTTATTTAGCCTGCACATGAATGCATCAGCATTTATTTATTCTCTCAAAAGAAGGAACAGTTTTCTACAGAAATTAATTTGTTTTTGACAAAGGACATCTAAACAGTCTGATTTACCTTTTTTCATTTATTTATTTATATTTTAAGGATTACTTGTTGTAGCATAAGGAAAATAAACATCTGTGCCCCTGGCTCGCAAACTCTTTTCACAGAAGAAAGATGACTGGATTTTCTGTTTTCACATGAAGCAGGACTATATTTTCATCTTTAGCTTACTTTAACCTTTGGAGGATACTTCAGGTTAGAAGAATGTTAAAAACCTTATTCCATGCAAAACGCTGGCTTCACTTTTCTATAGGATATTTCAGGACAGGTGTATGTTGCTTTAAGAAAACTAGACATAAAACATTAAAACTGACACAACACAGACAAACTGTGCAATTACAAAAAGAATCCCTGGCTTTATATTCAGATTCACCACAGGGTTCCTTTAAATGCTGCATTTCCCTAGTGCATTTAGATCTGAGAATCAATGAACATTTCTGTTTACAGAATTTAAACGTTTTCTCTCATTAGGGTTCTAATAAGCAACATGGTACAATAAAAACAGTATGGGCTTTGAGGTCAAAAAGGTCTGGGCTCCAATTCAGGTTCCACCATTTACTTCCTGTGGAAATTTGGGTTACTTTAACTTCTCTGAGACTCATCTGTAAAATAGGTATAATAAAATTTACCTCCCAGGAGTGTTCTATAGATCAAATGTAATAATATCTGTAAGTACACAAAGGCATTCAATAAAACAGCTTTTTTTCTTTAATTAATAAAATAAATAAATAAATAAATAAATAAATAAATAAAACAGCTTGTTCTCTGCCTCAACTCCCATATGCTTGGAACAGATCTTGGGGAAAGACCAACTCCTTACACAAATCCCCCTTAAAACACTTTTGATAAACAATAAATTAAGTCATACACAGCTATCTAGCGTGAAAGTAAAGCTCACTGTGTAAAGTATTGCGGGGAGTCAGTCAGAGAGACGAATGCTGTTGCTGCCAGTCTATTATTGCAGGCTAACATCAGTTACTGGCTCTGAATCTACCAATCCAGCTGGCTTCCTGGGTTCACTAACTGGTCTATATCACCCTGTCATACTGCAACCATCAACTTTGGTCACTTCAATCCCAATTTCTTGTCAGTTCTCTTCTTTCTTCTTGTTCAGAATCTTTGTATGTCCTTTTTCCCTCTTTAAGCCTCAGTGTATTTAGCAGTGGTTAGAAGTTTATGTTTTATTCTAAATGCATCTAAAGTCTTTGAAGAGTGTATTTTAAAAGATTTCCCTTGCTGCTTTGTACACAACAGACTGGAGGAAGCCAAGCAAGTTAGGTGAAAAGTCATGGTGGACTTAGACTTACCTAATGGAGACTGAGAAAACTAAACGGATTCAAGATGTGTTCTGGAGATAAAACTGATAGAACTTGCTAATGGATAAGGTGTGCAGAACGAGGACAAGGAAGAACTCAAGGCCTACGACTGGATATTTGATTCAGATTCTAGGTGGATGGCAGAACCATTTAATGTGATGGGCACCTGCTGCATCCTTCGTGAAGAGTCAATTTTATTACAGATCTTTTGGGGGGAAGAAAGTTAATTAAATTAATCTAAGTAATCTGAAATGTTTTTTTTATATTAAAATATGGTAAACCTTTAATGATTACTGCTTCGAATGACACTGCCCACCCTCCCTACTTCCCAATTCTTGACAGTCTAAATCTTAAGTCAACTTTTAAATGTCAATTCCTTAGAGAGGAATTCCTTGACCATCCTGCATGATGCAGTAAGCTTCCCTGCATCCATCCTATCATTCTCTTTTTTCAGGCCCTTATATTTATGCTCCTTCTAGAATGAACAGTTCTTTTCAGCAAGGGCTTTTTCTGTTTCACCACTGTGTCCCTGTACCCAGCACAGGTCTGACACACGGGCATATGATGAGTGAACACACAATCCAGCCGTAATATATTAGGATCAATATTTACATTTTAAATGAATTTTTAAGATAAAACTTGAGAATCCAAATGATGACATTAGCTGTTTCTTATACCAGAACCCCATACTCCCCGTGTATTCACCCTCCCTCTCTGCTTCTAGTGGTACTTTAGGGAATAATGTTTGAGAAGACAGCCTAGAATTTTCCATAGGTGAAGCTCTAGGGGCCTGGTAAATCACAGGAAGTTATCAAACGACAAAATACTTTGTGACTCTAAATAGAGAAGTTAAGAGGGAGTCTACCTCACAAAACTAACACTTTTCTTCTTTCAAGTTCTAGATAAAATTTTATAAAGGCAGAAGTAGGAATGAATTCACAAAGCTTACTAAAAATACTGTAAGAATTTTTCAAAACGATCTTTAGGCTAATAAAAATTTGTTTTTTACATCAAAAGGCAAGAATGGACAGGGATAACAAAAAGCTTAATGAAACAGAGCAATGCAGAAAACAAATCTGCTTGATAAATACCACTTTGCTCTTTTGTAGATCAAGAAATATCTATATTTCTGACTTCCGGAGAAGATGGCGGCTTAGTAAGACGCGCGGGTCTTAGTTCCTCCTCCAGAAAAGCAACTAAAGAAACAGAAACAATACGAAACAGCTCCCGGAGTCACGACAGAGACCAAAAAGACAGCGTACCCCATTCTGGAACAGCTGAACGGGCAGGGAGAATCTGCTGCGGTGAGATACCCGAGGGGCGCGCGTTTTCCCGGCCGGGGCTGCTGGAGACTGGGGTCCCCTCCACGCACGTGGCTCCCCGGTCTGACTGGGAACGTTGGATAGCGGGGCCCTCCCGTCACGCTTGGCGTTTCGGGCCAGCTGGGCAATTGGGACCGGCACTCTCCCAAGCCGCGGCGGCCAGCGACCCCCACCTCCACGCGCGGTTTCCCGGGCCGACTGCCGTGCAGACACACGAGCGCCACGAGCGCCACCTACTGGGCAGGAAAAGAAAAACAGAGCCCAGAGATTTCACAGAAAAAGCTTTCAACCAGCTGGGTCCCACACCCAGGGAAATCTGATCAAATGCCCAGACACCAGCAGAAAATAATGGATGACGCTCGGAAAATTGAAGATATGGCCCAGTCAAAGGAACAAACCAATAGTTCAAATGAGATACAGGAGCTGAGACAACTAATGCTGAATATACGAACAGAAATGGAAAAATTCTTCAAAAACCAAATCAATAAATTGAGGGAGGACATGAAGAAGACATGGGCTGAACAAAAAGAAGAAATAGAAAATCTGAAAAAACAAATCACAGAACTTATGGGAGTGAAGGACAAAGAAGAAAAAATGGAAAAAACAATGGATACCTACAATGGTAGATCTAAAGAGACAGAAGCTACAATTAGTGAACTGGAGGATAGAACATCTGAATCCCAAAAAGAAACAGAAACTATAGGGAAAAGAATGGAAAAACTTGAGCAGGGGATCAGGGAACTGAATGACAATATGAAGCGCACAAATATACGTGTTGTGGGTGTCCCAGAAGGAGAAGAGAAGGGAAAAGGAGGAGAAAAACTAATGGAAGAAATTATCACTGAAAATTTCCCAACTCTTATGAAAGACCTAAATTTGCAGATCCAAGAAGTGCAGCGCACCCCAAAGAGAATAGACCCAAATAGGCGTTCTCCAAGACACTTACTAGTTAGAATGTCAGAGGTCAAAGAGAAAGAGAGGATCTTGAAAGCAGCAAGAGAAAAACAATCTGTCACATACAAGGGAAACCCAATAAGACTATGTGTAGATTTCTCAGCAGAAACCATGGAAGCTAGAAGACAGTGGGATGATATATTTAAATTACTAAAAGAGAAAAACTGCCAACCAAGACTCCTATATCCAGCAAAATTGTCCTTCAAAAATGAAGGAGAAATTAAAACATTTATAGACAAAAAGTCACTGAGAGAATTTGTGACCAAGAGACCAGCTCTGCAAGAAATACTAAAGGGAGCACTAGAGTCAGATACAAAAAGACAGAAGAGAGAGGTATGGAGTAAAGTGTAGAAAGAAGGAAAATCAGATATGATATATATAATACAAAAGCCAAAATGGTAGAGGAAAATATTATCCAAACAGTAATAATACTAAAAGTTAATGGACTGAATTTCCCAATCAAAAGACATAGAATGGCAGAATGGATTACGACCCAGCAATACCACTGCTAGGTATCTACTCAAGGGACTTAAGGGCAAAGACACAGACGGACATTTGCACACCAGTGTTTATAGCAGCATTATCTACAATTGCAAAGAGATGGAAACAGCCAAAATGTTCATCAACAGACGAGTGGCTAAACAAACTGTGGCGTATACCTACGATGGAATATTATGCAGCTTTAAGACAGACTAAACTTATGAAGCATGTAATAACATGGATGGACCTAGAGAACATTATGCTGAGTGAGTCTAGCCCAAAACTAAAGGACAAATACTGTAAGGTCCCACTGATGTGAACCGACATTCGAGAATCAGCTTGGAATATATCATTGGTAACAGAGACCAGCAGGAGTTAGAAACAGGGTAAGATAATGGGCAATTGGAGCTGAAGGGATACAGACTGTGCAACAGGACTAGATACAAAAACTCAAAAATGGACAGCACAATAATACCTAAGTGTAATGTAACTAGGTTGGAACACTAAATGAAGCTGCACCTGAAATATGGTTTTTTGTTTGTTTGTTTGTGTGTTTGTATCTTTTGTTTTTGTTTTTTTCTTTTTCCTTTTTATATATATATATATTTTATTAGTATTATTATTTTAATTCTCTTCTCTATACTAACATTCTATATCTTTTTCTGCTGTTTTGCTAGTTCTTTTCCTAAATCGATGCAAATGTACTAAGAAATGATGATCATACATCTATGTGATGATACTAAGAATTACTGAGTGCATGTGTAGAATGGAATGATTTCTAAATGTTGTGTTAATTTCTTTTCTTTTTTTTTGATTAATAAAAAAATTAAAAAAAAAAAAAAAAACAAAAGATACAAAAACTCAAAAATGGACAGCACAATAATACCTAAGTGTAATGTAACTAGGTTGGAACACTGAATGAAGCTGCACCTGAAATATGGTTTTTTGTTTGTTTGTTTGTGTGTTTGTATCTTTTGTTTTTGTTTTTTTCTTTTTCCTTTATATATATATATATATATATTATTAGTATTATTATTTTAATTCTCTTCTCTATATTAACATTCTATATCTTTTTCTGCTGTTTTGCTAGTTCTTTTCCTAAATTGATGCAAATGTACTAAGAAATGATGATCATACATCTATGTGATGATACTAAGAATTACTGAGTGCATTTGTAGAATGGAATGATTTCTAAATGTTGTGTTAATTTCTTTTCTTTTTTTTGATTAATAAAAAAATTAAAAAAAAAAAAAAAGAAATATCTATATTTCTGTATCAATACTAACACTGAAATTGGAACTCCATTTCTCAACATCATGTTTCAGGAGGCTAGTAAATGTTGGTTGGTTGGTAAAAGCATTTCTAAATAATAACAGAAACAACAAAATATTACGTCTCTGAAGATAGTAAATCAAATTAGTAAAGAGATTCCATCTAATTCTTCTAAAATTGGAGTCTTCATTTACAGTTTTCTTAAACATTGGGGATTTTATACCTATGAGGTAGATTCCAAATATCTGGTAGGTCAGTAATTAAATGAAAAGCTGGACAGAAATTTTAAAAGAGACATTTAAAATGGGTCTTTGCAGAGAACTGACGGGAACATATTGTGAAAAGATGACTAGAGTTCAGTACATGAATATTAACAGGAAAAAACTGCGCAGTGTTCATAAAATTATGACTTGATGAAATAATTACCAATAATGCAAGTCAAAAATTTAAATCAGTTACAAGTGTCTGTAATGATATTCTATTCATAAAAAGCAAAAATATTTTAAAACTCTAATGGTTTCTACTGACAAAGTTATTTACTTGAACAAGGATGAAGAATTCTTTTTGCTCCAAATATCTACCACCTTCTGATTTGTTAACAAATGAAAATTGGGGAGGGAGTGCAAGAGGAAAGGACAGTCAACTATTTGAATATTAACAGCTATTAAATCCACATCTTCATATAATAATGAAATAGTTTAAGTTCTAATTTTAGTATTATTGAATGAATAGTTCTGTGGTAGGTCTGAAAAAAAAATGAGAAAAGTTAAAGGTTGGTAGGGAACAGAATTGCACTACCTATCAAAGAATTTCTTTGATAGGTACTCTAGTACAGCTAACCTCTAATACACAAACAGTGTGTAACTCTTGATTCCATGTGGCAATTTGTTTAATTTCAAATGGCATTTCTCCTCTCTCCCTTTATTAAATAAGAATTACAAAGGGGCAAGCATTTTTCTGTGTTCAATCACGTAAAAATTGCTTGAAGAGAGTACTAAGTGCTCAAATTCTATCCCAGATATGGAGCATGATAGGAATCTTCCTACAAAGATGGACCTGTCACTGTAGTATTGGCTCAGAAAATGGAAGATGAGAGTACGTCTAACCTGGCATCTCCTGCTACCAAATTCATGACTAAGTTCATGTGTAAAAAGGTAAGTAATAAGTTTTTCATAGCCAGCTGTGAGCCCCAACACATTTCTTTTTGGTGTGTAAATGTACTTGTTATATAAGGCTATGATTTTCCTCTTTCCATTAATCCCCTCTAAAAGAAGTCCACTCCATAACACGAAGTTAAAAAACATAGACTATACCCTGCTTTTACTAAGCTACTCTAAATAAAACACCTTTGCCAAACTGCAGAGCCTTCTATTTTTTGTTAAGTCAAAAACAAGAGAAACGAAACAGAAAGAGCTTCTAAAAGCTTTTTGGATTAAGAAAGTAGATAGTAATTTATGTAAATGCATCAGTCTCAATTTGCTCTGTAGTTCAAAAAAGAATAAATAATATAGATCACTGTTTTTCAGATAATGAGTTCTAACTCTGTCAAGGAGATGGCAAATATTCTGATGGAAATGGCAGATATAAAAGTGTACACGTGTGTGTAATGATAAACATGCGTTTGTATAATAAATATGGTTACTGGGGATGGACATAGATGTACAAGTATGCAATTAGACAAGGATGGCTGGAAATAGGGTGAAAGATGCTAGCTCAGTTGCATCCTAAAAAGTTCATAGGTGCCTCAGGATCTAAAAAATCTGTGACAATGGAATTTCTTTGAAGAAGACTAAAAAAAAAGCTCTACCTCCTTCTGAATTATTCTGATAATATAATTATTCTGATAATTCAGAATAATGCCTCCTTAGAATACAACAAATTATATCACAAAAATACTACTTTAAAAAAATTTAGAGATAAAACCAGGATCCTAAAGTAATAAATGCTTATTAAATATCATTGAATACATGAAGCTGTTTAAAAACTATTAGATTGGCATCCAGAACCCCAAAACACCTACTTTTCCCCGACAGGGAGCGGATATGTCTCTTCATTCACCTTCTAAATACAAAGACGTTTGACCCCCACGTAACAGATAAAAGTCACCCAAAAAAGTGAACAAAAGAGGTGTTTTGGAAAAACCAGTATACCATTCATCCCAGCTAACGACTTGTTCATTATGAGTGATGATGGATAAAGACTTCTCATGCTGAGATGAAATCAAGATTTATATGCATTGTTTCCTCTCCCAACTTGTGGGAAGATCATCATCATTTAATTCTATCTCTGCGGCCAGTGATGGGCATCCAGAGAGCTGGTTATCAAACGGCGCAGTCAGCTGGCAAAAGCCGAAACGTGCAGTTGGCACATCTGGACAGAGCCGCCACAGCCGAGGGTGAACAATGACTCCTGGCAAGCATCCAAATTGCTTGCAGACACTAGCAGGTCTCATCTACAACCGCCCCTACCAGCATCTCTCTCTCTCTCTCTTTTTTATGAGAATCAGATTTTCATTGCTCCATTCAATTGCTCTCCTCTGCCATTTTTTATAGCTCTTATCGTTCCCCTGGAATATGGCCTTGAGACAGCTCATCCGTGTCCTTCACTGTGTTATCTCTTCTAACTTTTATTAAAACTTCAGCTTTCATCTGAAGATAGCTAATTAAATCTGGAACAGATTATGTGCCTCTTTTTAAAAAGAGCACAAAACTATTTTCTTCAACCTGAGTGATGCTCAGGTTTTCTATTTCCAAAAGGTGAAACCAAAGGTGTTTAAGAAACCTCATTTATTTACAAAGCTAAAATACTTGACATGCCATATATAGGTCATTTTATATTAAAGTTGTCTGTGGTATAACAAATTTTTAAGCTCCTTCTCAAATTAATTATTTCTCAATACTTGTACTATTTTTTTCTCACATCTTTTAAATATCACAGTAATACCTGTTTTCTGCAAAAAGTTGGGTAATGAGTTGGAGATCAACAGTTATTTGTGCACACAGATTTCTTTTTAAATCATTTTTAAGGTTGCCTTCATTTGATAAAAATGAAAAGAACTATTTTTTCTTTTTTCCATACCCCACACATTAGTGATTAAAGGCTTCTCCAAGGAAAATTAGGTGAAAACATGTTCTTAAAAAACAGTACCTGAAGTTGGGATTGATTTGGTCTTCAAGACAGCTTTATACCAACTAATGTTAGCACAAGTAGCTCTGTCTTAATCTATCACAAATTGCTAATGATGGAGCTTCCATAACTGATAAGAACACATTCTTCTCACATATGCCACTGACCCAACCCCATCCTCAGGCCCAAGGGCAACTTAAAATCACTTTGCAGTGGAGTTGCTAACCAAACTTTCTAGTAATGATATCTGAAACAGTCTAGCCAACATCAAACAAACACACACATGCACACACCTTCACTCTCCACACATGCATTTTCAGGTAAGGGTTGAGCATCTCTTGCCATGGTATGATTTAACTGTCCCACCTGAAATTTTCTGGGATCCTTTCCTTCGCTTCACTGCCTTTAGCAAGATTTCCTTCATGGTGACCTTTGTGTTGTCCACCTGAATAAGGGAGAATCCATGAGCAGCATTTCTGTTGGAAAAGACAAATGTTAAATCATCACCAACATTCAATCAGAAAGAATGTTATTATAGTCTTCACTACGTTTTTAAAAGTTTAAAAATAAGTGTACATAAAAAAACAAAATTAATAAGTGTACAACAAAGTGCCAATTACTTTAAAATGGATTAAATAAACTCACTTTTAATAACATGAAAGAGGAGGGGAAAAATGTATTCTAGCACTTAACAAGTGAGAGAGAAATCAGGGCTAGGGAAGGTTTTTCAAATTTATATCAAATTCAGCATAACTGGTCTGCATGGGTCACCAGAACCATGGGTTTCTAGTGCAGGTTCCCAAGTCAAATCTTGATGCAAGGGTTGAAAAATCTACAAACTTGGCTTGTATCAGCAGATGTCACTGATGGCAGATACCATCATCACATTAAAGTTCATGGAACCCTGAAGGAAAAATCTCATGGAATGTGGGGGAAAAAATTGATATTCCAAAACGAAAGGACAAGGAAAAGAAAAGGCTCTTCCTAACTAGCTAGTAGAAGAATGAATGAATGAAAGAATGAATAATTAACTATAAAAATATATAGTTTATGTACACTTCAATAGACACGTTTTAAATACTTAGTCCTAGAAAGTCTGACAAAATATTAGGTGAAGCATAAATAATTGCAAGACAAAATACCAACACTATTGTTAACTTCTAGCCAATCAAGTCTGGGGGAGCTTCATTTAGATAGGAAAAAATAGCTAAGGGACAAGTACTCTAAAAATAGAAATTCATCTTCTAGGCAAGGTAAACTTCACCAAGACTATTAATTGCAACACCAAGTATCATAAATACTACTCACTACGTCTGGGCACTGAGACAAAACAGATGAATTCCAAATAGTTCATATAATAAACAGGATCTGAGTTTCCAACTACGGAACATGGGAATTGCCACAAGGAGTTTGGTTGCATTCCCATTTCCCTATAAGAATCCCAAAGGGGAACATGGACAAAAAATGTGGCAGAACTTCATATCGACAAGAAATTTGAAAGAAAAGCCAAATCCTGGAAAAGCTTCCTAATGGTAGGCTAGGCTGGGAAGGTGTCTTAATCCTAGATTGAACCCAACTAGGTAAATGGCCTTCCACAGGGGCTAAGGGCTGATCTCAAAACCAAGGATTTAATTTGTGTCCTTCACACACCTTCTCACACCTCTTCTCTCCATACAGCCTGCTGTTTAATCCTTGACATTCCATTGGTTAAAAAGCAAAAGACAGTGCTGGTTTAGCCAGCACAATAATCCATTTTAAGTTGTTCAAACTCTTGACATCTAACAGCAGTTCTGAGAACTGTCAAGCGAATTTTACTAAACACTCTGTTACTGAAGCATGCCTGAGCCCCAGCCATTCTTTACCTCAGAAGTTGGACCCCATCCCAGAACAATTTTTAAAAGTTTATTTTATTGATCAAAGCAAAATAAGAAATAGATCTTTAAAAAAAAAATATTTAGGGAAAGATGCAGTAAGTGATACTTTGGCAAGAGTACTGAAATATAAAGTGCTTTGCACATTTATAAACTTGGGGGTATTTGACCTGGCGCAAGGCCAGTGTGTGTTTGGAACAAATGCCAATCATCCACGTTCAGAATTGCCTTCCCCTGCTTTCCCCTTGGAAGTCAGTGTGCTCTCCATCTGTGGCAATATGTTGGACGACAGATAAGGAAGGTTTAAAAGGGAACACAAGTTCTCAGGGACTCACAAACTAGTCCTGGCCTAGACTGTATGAACTTTAATCCACTTGGGTTCCACTTGAACTATTTTAGATTTGGGTCTGATCAGAAATTGCTTACATTCTCTCCTAATCTGCTGCTGGTTGATAGCATTATTTCAAGCCAATACATTTATCTTCTTCAGCAAAGCAGACTTAAAATCTCAAAAAGAAGCCTCATGTTTGGACTAACTTCTATAAATTAAAAGTGTCCTTTTAAAAGATTTTTGAACAGAGGAAAATCCCTAGTCTGTATTTTCCTGTCATTTTACCAAAACGTACCTGGGTGACAAGGTTAAAGGAAGCAAAGGAAATCCCTGGCACTTATCATCCACTGGCATTACTGATAAACTGTATGGTGGAGGAATAAAGGATTACCTTCTGTATTTTTTCATTACACTTTTCTTTTGTTACAGAATACATAAATCCATTGTGGCACAATGTAATATGTATCACCATGCTACACCTGCGGACGCTTCCGAGCGGCTGCCATGTCTGTGCAGTCAGGAATGATAAGTGAACCACCCGTGAATGTTAACGATAGTGATCATTCTGAGGTAACTCGGCTCTCCATCTTCCTTTACAGCCTCCATGCTGAAGCCAGGGTAGCAAGGTTCATGAGAGGAAAATGAAAACAACAGTAAAGGGAAGGGGCACGTGCAGCACTCGGAATGTGCCTTCACAAGTATGCAGTATCTTACTCTGGGGCTCTATTTCGGTAAAAACGTGCACATTGAAAGGAGGAAGAGGTTCTGACCTGCGCACTGCACACTCAACCAGACCTAATGAAAGTTTCCCCAGGCCAGTACCATATACCACTCACTTCCTTCCCTCAGATGAAGGCAAATTTTGGATCTTGTTCCGAGTCTACTGTACTAAAGGGAGTAAAATGGGCAATGATTTTTGGGTTTTGTTTTGTTTTTGTGAATACTATACATACACTTATAAAACATAAGAGTACAGAATGTAAATTCTCAGAATCCATCCAGGTACAACTGTTAGGTTCTTCCTCCATTTAAAATAAATGGAATGGAGAATTGCTGCCACAATTTTCAGCTTGACTTCCAAACATTCTGGGTTTTATACCTCATTTCTTTATATCCCAGATTTTTTAGAGGCTTTTGAAAAAAGTCTTTTGAAATACATCTTTTAAAGCCACTTTTATTTAATATAAAGCATTAGATCTGATACTGAGAAGACAATGATCTTGGGAGAAATGCTGGCAGCAGGTAGGTGAGCATGCTACCTAGTCTTGCCACTATCCCCCTAACCCTGCCTCTTTTCCTTGAGACACTACATTCCAGGCTGTGGCCTGTGTTGCAGACCCAGAAGCTCGGCTCAGAGCCTGTTCCTCCTTTTGTTCCCCATGCGGAGAGGCAGCTTGTCTTCCCAGTGCAGAGCATTTTGGGGGCACTGAGCAGAAGCAGCTGCCTTTCTCCAACATCTTGGGCTGCCCAGCCTAGGATGAAGCTCCACTTACAGGATCTGACTAAATCGTGCCAGGAGTGCTTCAGTCAATTCAAAGTTAGATCCTGTCAAGTCCCGTAACCACTGAAAAATGAACAGGCATTTAAAAGAGGTTACTCACTTGAAGAATTCAGGTGTCCTAGTGCAAAGCCACTCAGTTACCACAGAGAAGTTTTTATACTAGCATTAACCTAACACTCCTGCAATGAGCATTTCTCTATTAAGTATTATACTAGAGGTAGATGGAAGAGAGATAAGTAGGGGCATAGCTCTTGATCTAAAAAGCTTATACTCTATTTACAGAGAGAGCTGTAACCAGAACTCAATTGGAAGGCAGCATACTGGAGAGAACACATGGTCTGGGAGCTAAATATCCTGTGATTCAAATCCTGGTTCCAAAGCTAATCAAAATGGTACTTAACACGTGGGAACCTCGGCTATATCCATAAAATGAGGAGGACACTTCCTTACAGAACATGAGGGGGAACACTCCTATGTTTTCTCATGAGGAGAAAACAGACAATGAAAGTAAAGCACATGACACTAAGGCTAGGAAGTAGTGAAAGGACTTCACAAACGTTAGTTCTCTTTTGTTCCTCTTGTCCCAAGTCATCATCCCAACACACTGCTTATTTGGGGGAATGGAGCTCAACTCTGATTGCTTGTAATCAGGAACACAGGGCCATTAAAATGTGCAATCTGTTGGGGAATGGTGGCAACCGTAAGGAGCACTGCCAGTAAGGATGCTTTGGTCCAGGGGTCAAAACAAAACAAAACAAAACAAAAAACCCTATAGTTCAAAGGAGAGGAATCAGAATATAAGCACTCAGGGCACAGTTTACAAGGCTTTCCTTTTTTGAGAGTATAAACACAGCTTAACTCATTGACTCTGGATAGGGATGATGGAAGTCAGAAATCATGGTGGTATTGCAGAGAATTTAGTGAGATTTATTAACAGCTTTCTTATTTGCATAGTACAAGCTGTTCACTATTCAATAATTATAACAAAAATAATAGCAACTACTATTTGTTGAGCATTTACTATGAGCAAGATGCTGTTTTAAGCTTTTTTATCTGCATTAATTCATTCAATAATAAAACAGGTGCTATTATTATGCACCACTTATAGAAAATGAGGCTGGGGGCATGAGGTAATTTACTTGAGCTCACTCATCCTATTTCGATTCAGAAATCAACAATATGGTCCCTAACCCAAGTAACATAGTACAGTGGAAAAGGAAAACAGAGAAAACAACAAGTAATTATAGCCGTGAGTGATAAGCATGCAGATGGAGGTAAGCTCAAAGTGCTGCCAAAACATAAGGGCACTTAACCCAGCTAGGTGAGCATGAGGGGGTCAGAGAAACTTCTTAGTGGAAATGATTCCTTAAAACATAGTCACTGTTTAACTCTATGCCAGGCTAAAAAGATGGTGGCAACACCAGAAGGAGCAGAGCACAGTGAGGTCTAGGATAAGTGGTCTGGTTTGGAGTCTCAGCTCAGTGTTTTGTTTTGTTTTTTTGTTCTGGTTTTTAAAGTAAGTAGGTAGAAAGTTTATTAGGTACACATGTGAGAAGACGTGCGCACTCTAGCAAAGAAAGAGGTGAGAGGCAAGAGGTATTGTGGGGCAATTTGCTTTTATTGCTCAGCTTTACCTACTCCCCCTTCCTCTTCCTTGTTTAGGGCTTTTCCCCCTACACTTCCTTCTCTCCAGGGTTGTGTCCAGTAGCAGATAATGCATTTGGGCCAGCTGACTGCCACCAGGTGTTCTACATAGGTAGGTAGACCCCAGGCAGGACAGGTCCTCCTGACTTTGATTAACTGTCCTTGCTCAAAGGCTCCATCATGGAATTTTCTCTCTCCTCCATCCCTGTTGTAGCCCGTCTCAAATTCTCCCTGAGAGAGTTCTAAGTTCTAGCCCCTTAATCTTAAGGGTTGCTGAGGGATGAGAGTCTGTCTTCTTTAAGTCAGGGGGTTGTAGGCCCTACCTGACAGGGCATAGAATTTTCTGGCTCTCTTGTTTAGACCGAGAGGAGAGGAGTCCATAGGAGCGGTTGGAATGGCCGGAAATACTCACATCAGCATTAGTTTGATGTGAAAAGCTTCTAGTCTGTAAGAAAAAACTTGATGAGAAGATTAAAAATGCAAGGGGCGATCAATTCAGTTCTGTCTTTTACAAGTGTGTGACCTTGGGTAAATGACGTAGTCACTCCAAGTACCAGTTTCCTTATCTACATGTGGGGATGATAATAATTCTTAGATTGGAAGATTTTTGTGAGTGTGAAATACTTACAAAATATTAAACATAATACCTATCATATAATAAATGCTTAATAAACAATTGCTAATATTACTATTGTAACTAAAGGCTTCGTAAATAAATAAGTGATCTATAATGATGAGATAATGATAATTAGCATTTACTGAGCACTTATTTTATTTAAACTTCCCAATAAAGGTAGGTGCTATTATAAGTCCCATTTGATAGTGGAGGAAATTGAGGTTTGGTAAGATTAGGACACTTACCTGGAGTTACATAGCTAGTAAATAGAAAAGCCAGGATTTCAACACAAGTGGCCAGACTCTAAAACCTGTGTTTATCCTATCTATCCCAGAAAGGAGTCTTGGGGACAAGCAGGGCTCAAGGGAAGAAGAAACTTCCACAGAAGATGTCCTCCAGATCAAAACCACTGACCAATCTGTAGAAAACGTTCAACCTCCATTTTTACAAATTCATTTGGTTATAAATGCCCCAACTCTTACACTAACCATATGAGCTACAAGGTCAATTTTTGAAAGACCTTGAAGAATGTCATGGTTTCACGAACTACAGTCTCAGTTTACGGAAATGAGAAAAGGCTACCAATAGTAGCACTCAATTCTCCAGTCTGGACCTGTTCATAATAGTGATAAAGACACCCTCTTCTAGTTCCCAACCTGCTCTGGCCTTAATTCTCTTCATATTCATTCTCTAGAAGCCTAAGATAGAAAATGAAAATATATGAGCAACAGAAAGTCTTGTAATAACGGTAATGTGCCTGCCTTAAAGTAAGTCCTCTGGGTATTATTTATCTATAAAGAGAGTTTATACTAGTGTGAATGCCACATTTGGTTTTCCCTTGCATTGACAAAATTTTTTAAAAAGATCAAAGTGTATGTGTGAGCATGCAATGTCTGACATTGGACAAAGTACTCCTTTTCAAAACAGACATTTTCCAAAAACATAACTCGCTAGACTAATGGGCAGTGAGAAGCCAAAATGACTGCCCTCCGCCTTCTCCTTGTGTATCTTTGCCAGAGTCCTTGGGACTTGCCAAATCTGGTCATGCCTGCTTAGCTTGCTCGACTGATTGTGCCAGAAAAGAAAATAAGACACAGATGTATTTGAGCTCTTTGAGATGCCAGTAAGAGAGACAGCTAATGGCTTCATTTCGACCCTCCCTTTCCAGCTGGGCACAGGTGGGGGATAATGAGGTCCCTCTCCCTAATCAAACTCAATTATTTACTACTCTATATAACCACAAAGACATTCACATTCAGTTCAGAATATAAAACACACCATGGGTTACTTCCAACCACTGCCACTGGGTATTTATAACAAACTCAAGTGGCTAACAGTTTGTCTTGGCAGGAGTTTAAGTGTGTAAAGTTTTGCAAACTGTTTCTGTTCAAATATGTCCTGCTGAAACGGGGTCCCAGGCTGGGTTCCATAACTGTCAGGTCAGTGAACTGCATAACATCTGAGAATGTATTCGCTATGCAGTGCAGACAGGAACTGAAAATCAAACGATACATTCTATCACAACCTTCTGAGAAGCATCACAGTTTTTTTTCAACAGCAAGAATGACATTGTATTAATAAACATTACAAGTCACTAGTCTGACAAGTACATAGCAGCAGCTGTCAGACTCCAACATGAGCTAAGGGGAGAGCAGAGGAAATCAAAATGAGACATAGTAACTAAACATGACCAAAGTGGGTAGATCATGAAACAAATCACATTAACATCAAAAATTTAAGTCTTAAACTTTTAAGCTATATAGCAACTAAAGCAACAATTTGGTGTAATTTTTGGATACCAGACTAAGTTGATAACTACCTAAATTTTGTGCTTTTATTGTAGGTACAGAGTGTATCCAGGCACAATTTCAACAGAAAGACATTCCTGCAAACAAAGTACACATATTTAGCTTGTCTGACCCTTAAATTCTTAGAAGTATATAATTAATGCTTTCCATCTTTATTACTTGCTCCAATATTTCTGTCACTTTAAACAGACACAAAGAAAAAATCCTTTCTTTTCTCTAGACAGTAGTTGCTGCCAAAATGGAAATCAAGTCAGATTTACATATATAAAATTAAGCATGCTGCATATGTTACATTTTCATACACAAGAACAATCTGGACAATGAAAATGTTTGCTAATACAACAGAATGAAAAGAAACAACACACAGTTGGTCCTCATATGACTTGAGAAAATAATAAATAACTAGGATAATTTATACCCATATTGTCAGGCTTAGTTGAAAAGAATACAGGCATTTTTTAAAAATTCCTTATCTAATTTTAGCTTTGCTCCTTACAAACAGTATGACCTTGAATAATCTATCTATGATTTTCAGTTTATGTATTATAAAAATGAGTTGCTTATAAAGATTAAATGAGATAACAGAAAATATGTGCATAAAACTGAGTTGGCATGGAAAAATGCTAATTTTTTTTTTTTTTACCTCCTCTCCATACTACAAGGGAATACTGTATTAGAGTAGGAGAGACTTCAAGCTATTGACATCCTTCAATAAAAGTCTGGTCACTTGGAGTACACTCTGGAGATATCATCAAGGCCAACTAAATCTACCAATCCTTTCAAAAAGCCTTTCAAAGAGCAATGAGCCTAGGACACACCTTTTAAAAAGCAGTTTACATTTTTGCTTTATGCAAAGCCAAGAAAGGCTAAGGCATCTCTCTGGGAGCCCTCTGGGCCACACTGCCTGAGAGGGATAAGCTTCTGGTGCAATACCCCCCCATAATCCACCCCCAATGCCCTGGAAGACCCCATTCCCAAACAGCAGAACTCTGATTCTATTGCTCCACTCTGTATGTCTTGGTTTGAACTGTTCCTTCCCCAGGTCCATCTAACATATTAAACAATTTAAGGAACATACACACATACATACATACATACATACATATATTAGGAGGGCAGTTCAACTGCTCTTATGGATTTTTGATCGAGAAGGCTTCTGTCCAGTTTATTGCCTTGCTTTTTTTTTTTTTTCCTCTTAAAGCTCCCTTCTTCCCTACTTCAGAGTAAGATCCTGGTGTGAAACATTAATGCAATATTTATAATGTAAAGACACCATCATGGTTGCTTTTGTCATTGCTGCTTTTGAACTCAATTCAGTTTCACAAATTCTGACTGAATTATTCCTGTGCTGGGTGATGGGAGGGGTGATGGGAGAAGGAGATGGACAAGGAGCACCCAATCTACTCTAAGATTGCATTTTGACTTATACCACTATGTCTAAAGGGAAAGCAGGCGTTGGCTTGGGTATGTTTGGTAGGGAGCCCATCTCCAAATGCTGGGCACCAGTTGAGATCTAGTTTTTTAACTATCACTGGGGACCAGCCCCAAACCCACCACTCTTCTTCTTCGCCACCCCTTTAGCCAATATCTAATCAACTTCAATGCTAAGGCTCTGAGTAGCTTGCAATCAGGGAAGTTAGGGACTCTTTATATAGATCTGCTACATCTCACTCTCTTTCTTCTGTCCCAAATCAATAAAGAACAATGGACATCTTAAAACAACTTGCTGATTTGGTAAAGGCAGCAGAATCCATTAACAGACTTCTAATTTGCAAGCTGTTAGTGTTATCCACTCTCTTTACCCAACTACAACTGTATTTCTAGTAATTTCCTGGGGCAAAAGGCCCTGGTGGGGAAGTCCCTGAGTAAGCAGGAATTTTGAAGCCATCCAGATCCATATTCTTTTCCCCAGAACACTTTTCCATTAGGGATTCACTTAAGATAACTGGCTCCTCTTTAAAAATGTATCTAATTATAAAATATAATAATTACCTTTGCATGATGGAACAAAAGTAAATTTTTAATTTTCTTTCGTATGAAGAAGTAGCTCAATTTTCTACCTTTTCTATAATGGACATGTATTAACTATAAATAAAAAATAACCCACAGGGTGGTTCAGTGGTAGAATGCTCATCTTACATGTGGGAGACCCGGGTTCAATTCCTGGACCATGCACCCCCCAAAATTAAAAAAATTAAAAAATAACCCACAGGAAGGTTAAACCCCACTCACACCTTAGTGTGAATGATTTTACGCTAAAATCTTTGATAGAAATAACAAGAATAGCAACTATGCAACAGTTCCTACATATCAGGAGATAATTTACTCATAGCAGCACTTCACTTGAACTGAAGTTCAAGGATCTCCTGGGGTCAAAAAATGCATTCACAGGATTTCTAAGTTTCAGAACTTTAAAATGTTGCTTTTTATAATATATATGTTATGATTTTCATTTTCGTTCATACGTTAGATTTTCACTGAACCCCAAAACAAAATTATATATCTATATATATATCTCTATCTCTATCTCTTTCTCTCTCTCTCTCTCTCTCTCTCTCTCTCTCTCTCTCTCTCTATCTATCTATCTATCTATCTATCTATCTATCTATCTATCTATCTATCTATCTATCTATCTATCTATCTATCTATCTATCTATCTATCTATCTATCTATCTATCTAGTGTATACATAGAAAGAGGTGGTGGGGGGTGATCGAGGCCATTTTCAGTTTTCCATGCTCTCTATTTCCACCACAGCTTGCAGGAGCTCTGAGTCACTACTGAGAGGATAAACAACCAGAACAATCTAACCCTCACCAGACAGAGATGACCAAAAAATAAACTTATTTGAATAAGCCAGGTATCAGCGAAGAAATTTAGCCTGTGCCCATTTGTTTAATATTTTCTATGGTTATTTAATGCTATAGTGGCAGAGTTGAGTAGTTAGAGACGAATTCTATGGCCCACAAGCCTAAAATATTTATTATCCAGCTCTTATAGAAAGTTTGCCAACCTCTTAGATAAGCCGCTATGACTTGCACAGTTGCAGGTTACAGCAGCTAGAGTTATTTAACATCACTAATAGACTCAGCGAAGACCAAATGGCATCAACTGCAAGCTGCATGCAAAAATGGTTTGTCGAATAGAGAAAGGTAGTAGGAGAATTTAGACAGCACAAGGCTCTCTGTGGTACAGGCCTGCTGACCTCAGAAGAATTCATTTGCAGTGCCAAAGTCACACTGTGCACAGGTATCAAATAGGCAGAGAGCCCATCTATGTATAGACCAATTGACATTACAGCAGAAAGTAGGGTAACCTACTGTTCTCATTTACATGGGATTGGGGGCAGGGGGTGGTTATGGATGTGATACTTTCAATTTTAAAACCACGAAAGTCCTAGGCAAACCAGAATGATAAAGCGTGGCAGGACAAATGCAAATGAGGTTTTTACAGTAAGAACATGTAAAATATGGGTAAGGGAGATACATTATAAATCAAGCAATCCATCAAATTAACGGACTGGAAATTAAAAATAATTCGCTGTTTAAAAAGTCAAATTATAACATGGTTATTGTGATGTTTCAAGTGAAAATCAAAAATAAAAGTTGACAACTAAAATATTTAACACCAGTTAAACCCAGCATCATCAACTGAACATCATCTGTTGCATTAAAGTTGTTAATTTGTATTTTATTAATGTTGTAATTTATTTGTATTTAATTTATAATTTTGGGGGAAATATGTCAACATATGGAATTTACAGTTAGAACTAACATTTGTACATTATAATAAAGCAAATTTGGATAAACATCGAGGCTTCAGGAGAATTTATTTTCCTTTAAAAAGAGATCTGTATGCTACTAAGTATAAGGAAACTCCTCACAATTCCATGAGGTAGTTATAACCCTGATTTTATAGATGAAGAAACTGGAACTTACAAAAGAAAATAAAGTTGCCTCACTGGTGAAAGTCAGACTTGAACCGAGGTTTGCCTGAGTTCATAGTTCGTACAGCCTGTACTCCCTTTGGAATAGGGTAAGAAGATTGATTTGGGCCCCCTGATTGGTGGTGTGAGGAACTCTGGTGGTCAGAAGGTAACCTAGGTCTTCTTGGTTTCCAAAAAGCAGGGGAGGGCTAAAGAAGCTGTTAAGAGGGGCTCAGAAAGTAAGGTGGAACATACAGCTTGGTTGAGGGCCCTTCTGGCAGCTCACAAACAACTCATTCCCCTACTGAACCCTGTGCTGGGTGCTAAGGATACAGACATAAATAGGGCTGTGCCCTCCCTATCTTCAAGCAATTTATGGGTTTTGCTGCTACCTTAAGGGATGTCTGCCCATAAAGGGATGAATTTTAAAGATTTACAGATTATCCACATCTACCCCCTGCCACATTCTGTTTAAGTTATTCAAATTCAGTCTTTTCAGTCCAGCTGAGCAATACCCAACCAAACTGTGTCCCTACTGCTTGAAATCAGAAAGTATGTATGATGGCTAATTATTATGTGCTAACTTCGTTAGGTCATGGTGTCCAGTTGTTTGGTCAAATAAGCACTGGCCTGATTGTTACTGTAAGGGCACTTGCAGATTTAAGTCATTAGTCAATTGTCTGCATCTGTGGCTGATTACATCTATAATAAACAAAGGAGATTGTCTTCAGAAACAAGAAGAGTCTATCCAATAAGGTTGAAGGCCCAAAGGGAGACCTGATGATTTCAGCAATCAGAAAGAATTTCTATCTCTACTTTAGCCAATCAGCTTCGCCTGGGGAATCCATAGAAACCTGCACTGAAGTTCCGAACTTGTGGACTGCACTGTGGAACTCGGATTTGCCAATCGCCACAGTTGTGTGAATCAATTCCTATAATAAATCTCTCTTAATATTGACATACATACAAAAATGTGTGTGTGTGTGTTTGTGTGTATCACATTCGTTCTGTTTCTGTGTAGAACCCTAATACAGTAGAGGAAGAATAAAAATCTAGAAACAGTACTGAAATCTGGTTTAGTCATCCATTCAGGAAATATTTGTGGCATACCTACAGTAGTAATGGAACAATGCTGGATGTTGTGGGGCACAATCTAGTTTCTGTTCTCAAAGTATTTTTTATTAATAATAATAATAATAGCAGCAAACACTTAAATACTGCTTTTAAATATGTCAGAAAATATTTTAAGTGCCCTATATATATGAATTCATTCAATACTTGCAGTCATGCTACGAGCTAGGTATTAATTTTTCCATTTAACTGAGCTATGGAAAAGTTAAGTAATTCACTCAAGGTCCCAGAGGCTAGTAAGGTAAAGTCAAGAACAGAACCCAAATGATCTGACTCCAGAGGCTACAGGCTTAAAACTGCTATACTAGGTAGTGGCTGCTAATGTCAGCCTTGACAGTGGGATTCATTTGAAAGACTAGCTCAATACTAGATTCTTCTACCTCTGAACCTAATACCTCAGCAAAGCATTGGAAAGAGCACTGACTTTGAAGTCAGGCAGAGGTCAAATCCAGGCCTAAGAACAATATTGCTCAGCATTAGTCATGTCTCTAAAATGGTCAACAGCTGCCTTACTGTGTGCTATTCTGAGATTAACTGAAATAACGTAAGTGTACCTGGTCCTTAGTAAATATTAGTTCACCTCCTATCATCACACCTAGTTCACTCTTTCCAGTTCAGTTTCATGTTTTTCCAGTCACTTCCTGCCCCTTCTCCATTGGAGGAGAGATGCAAGAAGAAAGGGAGGAAAAGAAGAGGAGTTATGGCTCTTTATTTTGCTGGGATTGGCTAACCGAAACTTTGAACACATCTCTGTAGACCCCTGAAAGTCTGCTGCGGCCAGCATTTGTAGGAAAGACTTTTCTAACTTAGAATATGGAACAGAAAGGCAAACAGGAGGTTGCCAAACCAAGAAAGTAGCTACAAAGCAAATATTCAGTAATCTGTCCTATTTCGTCAGATGACTGAGAAAAAAAAAATTTTATTTGTACTTTTGTTCTAAATGCTCACATATAAAATTTTCACTTTACCTCATGTTTTCAGAAACACTCCAGACATGTCAAAGAAACTCTCTTATGCTTTAAAACAGAAAAAGGACTGACTGGGCTGGGGTAGGGGTGGGGGTGTTTGTTTAGGAGTGGGAGACAGGAGTAGGAATAATGCAGGAAAAAAAGGAAAAGAATATTACATTTAAAGCAGTTGCTGGTACTCTGTGTTTCCCCCTTCCCAGTATTCTCTGGAAGACAGGGTTTGTGGCAAGATTCTGTGTAATCTTAGAAGCCTCTCCTGGGAAGGTATATCCATCCCATCTGACCCCACTCTACTGAAAATCATTGGTTTAAAGGTTCTTGCTTTGTAAAAGACTTCCAGTTCAAACTCTACCATAATCATATGTTAGCATTTATGGAGTAAAAATTATGTTAAATAGAACACAACTTTCTAGTCACTTATCAATAAACAATAAAAATACAAATAAAACTGCTGAAATACTAGTGTTAACACCTTTGAAGGTAGAAAAAACTTCTAATGATGACACTTTTTAAAGGTAAAACTGAAGAATGGGCTTATGAATTGTTTGTAACATTGTAAATTACTAGAGCTTTCAGAAGGTTACTACATGTCAATACAAAGCAAGAGTTTAAAGATGTTTCTAATCTCTGATCAATAATCCCACTCACAGGACATTATCCTAAGGAAGTTATTAAACAGAAATAAAATGACTATCACTGTTGGATCACATAATAAAACCAGAACAAGGAAACAACCTAAACATCCTACAATAAGCTTCCATAGCACCTCTTGCATTTTTCTTTTGTATCACTCACTACATAACAATGATTTGTTTAACACCTATCTCCCCACTAGACAGTAAGCTCCATGCAGGTCAAGGGCTGTCTTTGTCGAGATCCCTGGAGCATAATATAAGTGTACACTGTATGAATTAAGAAAAAATAAAGGAATATTTATAATATAATGTTAAGTAACTAACACAAAATAATATGTACGCTAGGACTGATACTAATATACATACATGGAAATCATTAAACAAGCATAAAAATAGTTTCATTAGGAGGAGGGATCATCAAATAATTTAAAAATAATTTTAATATTATTTAAAGTTGTTTTAATGCCACTGAAATGTAAAAAAAAACAGGAAAAAATAAACATGACTTCAGAGTAGGGATGGGATAGCCTTAAGAAAAGCTTTAGGAGCCATTCCTTCTACCCCCAATGCACTAAAATGTTCTTTCTTCACTCAAGGGTAAAAAGATCCAAAATATTCATATAAATCTTTTTTAGTAAAAATCTCAGACAAAAGCAATCTGTACTAAAGAGAAAAGGTCCCCTAAAGTAGGCAATCCTTCTTCTGGATAATGAACCTACTGGTTACTGACAGCAGGGGGTGCCAAAGGGATCGCTATTGTTCCCAAGAGATGGCCAGAAGAGGGACTGCCATGTCCTAGGTTAGAAGTGAGTTTAGATTAAAGAGTGAAGCCTGAACGCCACACATTTCCTTCCCCCTAACAACCAGGGACGTGTGGATAAAACTCGGGTGCTCTGTGAACTTTAAATAGCAAAAAATTACATCTTTATTTTCAGTAACTTCTGAGTTAACATTTACTTGAATTATAATTATAGGCAACAAATTTCAATATTATTAGCAGTACCAGAGATTGTCATGAATAGAAATCATAGATATCTTCATAGCAAACTACAGTTGCTATACATTTCTCAAATATTTATGCTCATTACAACTTTGAAAATGGCAGATGACAGGAATTACTACTAGACTGATTGCTGGATCTTTTTATTTAATGTATAATAAAACAGTATATTTTACTATATCACAAATTTGTTTAACTAATTGATACATATTCAAATATAATGAAATTTCTTTATATTTTAATGAATTTTATTTTATGAATTTACAAACTTTTCTGAGAAGGGCTTTTAGGCTTCACTAGACTGCCAAAGGGATCCACAACATAAGAGAGGTTAAGAAGCTCTCCACAGTCAAAAGGAGCAATGGAGAAGAAAAATAAAATTTGAGCTGAACAAAGTTGGACAGAAAAGAAGTATTTTAAGGGAAGAGATTATACTGCAAATTTTCATTTAGTTTGGATTCCTCGAAGAGAAGGACGGAAACTCAGAATTTTTGCTTCACCGAGTGTCAAAGTGTCCCAGTGTTTCCAGAAGCCTGGTTTATACATAAGATGTTTAGCATATCTACCCAATATAATTTTCTGCTGCAAAGCAGTATTTAGTGTAAGTGCAGAGATATGAAATACAATACAAATGCTGTCCCCAACATCTCTCTGGAAGTCATGGTTACATGTAGATTTCCAGATATTAAATATCATTCTTTTGATGAATAAAACCTAAAGCAGATCGACCCAAATGTTAGAAAACAGGGATGAGATACAAACATAAATAATGGAGTCGATACTCACATTCTAACAAAGAGTGACTCTTTGGATGTCAGACCAGGAGATGAATACTTTTCAACCAGGGCCAAAGTACTAAAGCCAAACTTGTGAATGGGCTCATTGGAATCCAGCGGGGGGAAATCTGTGTCAACTTCTCCATCATCTTCAGCAATATGCAAGCAGTAGGCACTGATGTTGTCACTGAATGAAAGGAAAACCAAAAAGGAAAGTGAATTACAAAGGTGGGGAAAGGAAGAGGAGACCAAGAGGAAATGCCATAGAGTGAGCCAATTGGGTATGATGCTCCCTACCCCAACCTAGTTAATAGAGTCAAAGTCCCCAAATTCTACTTCATTTGGTAGAGAGAAAACAGGTAACAGGGCTAAAGGGAGAAACAATGTGAAATAAAGGCCTTTATATTACTCTATGCCTCCTACAAATATCTACTACCTGTTGTAGATAAGACAGAGTGTAATCCCTTAGATCAAGGAAGAGATTAAGTTAGTATCGGCCCTCAAGAAAGCTTACATAGAAAGTAAATATAACACTAACCATTACACAAATATAAATAAAATAGCATTTCATTTATATGAAATAACTAGAATATGCCAATTCACAGAGAAAATAGAATACAAGTAACAAGGGACAGGAGGTGGGGGCTAGAGAATAGAGAGTTAATGCTTAATGCATATAGAACTTCTACTTTGAGTAATAGAAAAATGTTTGGCACCAGATGGTGGTGATGGTAAGCCAATACTGTGAATGCAATTAATATCAATGAATTGTATACTTGAAAGTGGTTAAAAGGGAAATTTTCTTTTGCAAGAATGTTACCACAATACAAATTCAAAAAGAAAAAATAATCATAAAAGAGTTACCAACAAAACAATAAAGGAAGAAAAATTATTTTACAGGAATCAGAGGTCTTTTATTTAAATGGTTAGAATTAAGACAATATCTGTGCTCTAGCTCAGGAGAAGTACCATACAGTTTCCTAATCTCAAAAAGAAGATCCAATTTACTTGACAAAACCTGACTCCAAACATCATGGATCCTTAGAGTAAAAGTAAATGACTAGATTTATCCTGATAGATACCCAACCCTCTCAACAACTTCTGGACATTTCTTTCTTCCCTAGAATGTTGTCATTCCTCCAGATTCTAGCCTGGCCCCAGTTTAGAATCAACACAGACACCTTTTTCTTTTTTTAAGGGAAGTGAAAAGTCGGTTTACTGAAAAACACTGGAAAACACCAACAACATATTTAAACAACACAAATATATTTAAAGACATATTTAAACTGATACCCTGCATTGAACTTTAAGATACCCTGCTCCGAAGTTAAATTGTAAAAGTGCAAATATGTTAGCATTTGTGCTTCAGAAGCATGAAATAGTTTACAAAGTACTAGGATTCTAAAATCTGCAGCTTAAATTTGAAGTTTTAATTACATGATTGATGTTTAAATTAATTAATTGCAAAGTGTATGCTAATTGTTTAATTGGTTGCTTGATCTATATAGATCATTTTTTGAATTAAATGAGTTGATTTACAAAGTTTATTGATTGGATGTGACAATGAATTATTTCACTTACTACTTGATTTGCAATTTTCCCAATTAATTCACAAATCTTTAGCTGCAACTGTGCTTACTGAGAGAGAGCCTATATCAGGTGATCTATACTGCAGTCTGTCATGACTAAGAGATATTTATTATATAAAACAGGTAATAAGGACAGATTAAAATTAATGGAAACTGTAAATGTGCTAAATAGATAATAACAAGAAAGTAATCTGGCTATGTTTATCACTACAAATTTCATACATTTGCAATGATGTTAAGAAATTTAAAATTCAACTCTGAATGGTATGGGAAACTTATGAATCTTTGCAGCAGTATACCAACTTATTCTAGAAGTAGAGGAAAACACTTCAGACGAGGAAAATGCCATGACGTGGTTAAGCTTAGAGTTTTGGGTTAGAAAGAATTCAGGTCAAATCTCAGCTCTACCACATACTCAGAGAATAAGTTACATCTCCCCAAGTTTCACTTTCTACTTCTATAAATGGGTATAATCACAATTTACAGGGTTGTTGTGAACATTAGATTAGATAATATATGCAGTGCCTAATATATAACAGATGTATAAAATAAATACAACGTATTGGGACCTCAGAATCTCTAGGGTTTTACAAATAGGGCAGACATTGATGGAAAAAGCAATGGAAAACACAGATTTTTTATTGCCATGCAAATCAACCTGAAGAATGCCTGTGATTTCCCAGCATCATAGAAGTTTCAAGGGCAAATAATAAGCCCACTGATCAAAGTAGAAAGCCAAACACTGGTATTAAAAGAATTATGCTTTAATCATCATGGGAGGTCATGAAACACCTCAAAACAAACTCAACAAATGTCACAGGCTAAGGTCCAAAAACCAATTGTCTCATAGCCAAGTGCTGTTATTCTACTAGTTTTTAAATACAAAGTGTGAAATCATATGTTCATTCAAAAATCACTTACAAAGAGTCTATCCCTTGCTCCAGCCTGTATTAAGCATTGGGGACATGGCAAGGAAAAGAATGATGTGCCCTATATTACATAAAACTAATAGAAGTCTTTTCTGGGGTCTTCAGTGAAGTTTAGCAGTAAACAGTGCTCCAACCCCTCTGGCCCGTTAAATGAAAACCTGAGGGGAAAAATGTTAAACTCCCCATATTCTATGTATGCACATATTGGTCCTTTGTGCCTTTATAAAGGCATGATTAATAAAAGAAGCTACTGTGGATTTATACAAAAATGTGGCATGTAAGACGATGGAATAGGATAGGTTGAGTTCATCTCTGCTTCAAGAAATGAGAGAAGTGACAGAAAAATGAGCACAGCCGTTCCAAGGCATGAGGCCAAGGCATGAGGGTCTTCTATACTATATAGGGGTGTCCTGGATGAATAAGATGAGAATTAGGATTCAGAAACAAAAGTGGGCTTAGTCAGGACTTCATCGGGTACAAGAGGTTGCACCTAGGAAAAGTGCCCCTCAGCTCCACAGCCCAGAGCGCCGTTGGGGAACCCAGAAGCCAGTAAATTTGTTTTCCCTGCTCACAGAGATGATCTAGCTAGTGCACAGAGCATACCAATCTCCTTCCCGTACAGAGCCCAAGTTCTCAGTGTGCATAGACTGGGAGGAAGGGATGAGGGAGCAAGCCATGCTGTACCCCAGCACTACGTACCTCTGCGCCCTGCACTACATACCCCTCATGCCCCACACTATACCCCATGTGTCCATGCTCTGGCCCAGGCTGCTACCCTGTGACCCACCACCTGTGCTAGGCTACACCTACATGCTTCATACCCCACTTAAGCCAGCAGGTATTTCTAGGCTGGCTGTGGGCAGAGGCACCTGACATACCCAGTCCCACAGCCCAAGCTCATTTCAAGTTGGAGCCTGGGGGGGCCACTAGAACTATCAGCCCACAAGTGGAATCACTGTTGAGGTACACACAAACTCACCCCCCTGGTCCCAGGGTTGGCGGCTTTCAGCATATACCAGGACCAGGGGACTTGGCTGGAATTGCACTAGGTTTCCATCTAGCTCACCCGGCTGCCTAGTCAGGGAAAGGCAGGCCTGAAGGGAAGAGGAGGCTCAAGAACACAACGTGCTGGGAAGAGACAGAAAGTGCACTCTGGCAAACCACCTATCTGTCTAGCTTAAAACAGATCCTCAAGTAGAGTTGCATCCCCTATATGAGGTCTGGGCCTTGGTTTGGAGGGAAATTATTGATGAACCTAGTGTAAAAAAAAGGCTATCAATGCAAACCCAAGCAAATATAAAACCTCAGATGGCTAAGGGAAATCAACTCTCAAAATGATCCTATCAATATAGTCAAATGCCTCGAAGCCAACAGAAAACGACAAAGTATATGAAGATGCAGCCAGCTATGGCCCAGCCAAATTAACAAATTAAAACACTGGAGGAATGATAGACTTTGGAACTAATCAGAGATGTTCATACAAATCTCCTAAATAAATTCAATAGGTTGGCTAATGACATAAAGGGTATCAAGAAGATACTAAAAGAGGAAAAAGAAGAATTTGAAAGAGTAAGAGGAAAAATATCAGATATCACAGAGATGAAAGATGTTGTAGACCAAATTAAAAATATACTAATGACAGACAACAGAAGAGTCGAAGAGGCAGAAGTTAGAATAAGCAAACCAGAGGACAGGACAATTGAATTTGAATGCACAAAAGAATAAATGGCAAAAAAGATGGGAAAATTTGAATCGGATCTCAGGGTAATGATGGACAACATGAAGTGTACAAATATAAGAATCACTGATGTCCCAGAAGGAGAAGAGAAAAGTAAAGGGCAAATCAAAAGAGTCCAAAGGAACCCCAAACAGAACAAATCTAAATAGGCCTATTCCAAAATACATAGAAAGCAGTGTGTCAAAATTTGAAGAGAAGCAGAAAGTCCTGAAAATGGTAAGAGAAAAGCAACTCACCACATACAAGAGAAACTACATAAGACTGAGTTCACACTACTCAACAGGCACCATGGAGGCAAGAAGGCAGAAGTATGATAAAATCAAGATCCTGAAAGAGAAAGACCTGCAGCCAAGACTTCTATCCAACAAAGTTATCCTTCAAAAGTGAGGGACAAATGAAAATATTCACAGACAGACAAAGGCTGAGAGAATTTGTCAACAAGAGACCAGCTGCCAATAAAACTAAAGGGAATTCTGTTGGTTGAAAAAGGTAGGAAGGGGAGATCTGGAGGAGGGCAAAGAATTGAAAGTATCAATAAGGGTAACTTACAGGATAAAATGAGAAAGAGGGAAAAGAATATAAAGATCTGACAAATAAAAAATAAAGGATAAGATGGGAGATTAAAGAAATGCCTTTACAGTAATAACTTTTAATGTTAATGAAGTAAACTCACCAATATAAAAAGATACAGATTGGCAGAATGGATTAAGAAATATTATCCATCTATATGCTGCTTACTTTAGACCCAAGGATACAAATAGACTGAAAGTGAAAGAATGGAAAAAGTTGTTCTGTGCAAGCTGCGACCAAAATAAAGCAAGAGTAGCTATATTAATATCAGTAACATAGACTTTAAATGTAAAAACATGATAAAAGACAAGGAAGGACACTACATATTAATAAAAGGGGCAATTCAGCAAAGAAGAATTAACAATCATAAACGTTTATGCTCCTAATACATAAGGCAAACATTGGCAAAGCTGATGGGAACAACAGACGTTTCAACAATAATAGAGGGAGACATCGATACACTACTCTCCTCTGTAGACAAAACAACCAGACAAAGGATCAACACAGAAATAGAGAACTTAAACATTTTGATAAATTAATTAGACCTAGCAGACATATATAGATTGTTACACCCCAAAACACCAGGCTATCCAATCTTCTCATATAATGTTCTCTAGGATAGAACATATGCTAGGGCACAAAACAGGTCTTTAAAAATTTAAAAGATTTAAAAATTTCAAAGCACTTTCTCTGATCACAACATAATGAAGCTGGAAATAAATAACTTATCAAAGAACCAGAACTTTCACAAATAATATGGAGAATAAATAACACACATAAACAATTAGTGGGTCAAAGAAGAAATTGCTAGAGAAATTGGTGACTATCTGGAGATGAATGAAAATGAGAATACAACATATTAGAATTTAGGGGATGTGCCAAAGGCAGTGCTGAGAGGGAAATTTATTTCCCTAACTGCTTATAAAAAAAGAAGAAAGAATAAAATGGAAGATGTAACTGCTCATCTGAAGGGACTAGAGAAAGAACAGCAAACTAACACCAAAGCAAATAGAAGAAGAAAAATAAAGATTAAAGCAGAAACAAACAAACTGGAGAACAAACAACAACTACTAAAAACAACAGAAAGAATCAAAAAACCCAAAAGTTGGTTCTCTGAGAAAATCAAAATCAATGGACCTGGGTGGGCTACGGTGGCTCAGTGGCAGAGTTCTCGCCTGCCATGCTAGAGATGTGGGTTCGATTCCCGGTGTATGCCCATGTGAAATAAATAAATAAATAAAATCAGTGGACCCCTGGCTAGTCTGACCAAAAAAGACAGAGAGAGGATGCAAATAAAATCAGAGAGCGGGTTGTTACCACAGACCCCGAAGAAATGAAAAAAAAAATCATAAGAGGATATTAATAAGAACTAAACGTCAACAAACTAGACAACTTAGATGAAATGGACACATTTCTAAAACACACACACACAAAAACCTATGACTCCTAGAGTGATTCGATCAGTGAATAAAAAAGTATTTGCAAAGTCCCCTTCGGGGAATGGAGAGAATGGGGGAAAATTCAACCTCCCCAAGTTGAATTCTTGATATTCTCACAAGCAGTGTGGACAACCAAAGCTATAGGCTGGGCCCTCAGTCTTGGGGTTTGTTCATATGAAACTTAACCCTAAGTAAACTTAGGTCAAGTCTACTTAAAATTAGGCCTAAGAGTCACCCCCAAGAGGACTTCTTTTGTTGCTCAGATGTGGCCTCTCTCTCCAGCCAACACAACAAGCAAACTCACCACTTTCCCCCTGTCTACGTGGGATATGACTCCCAGGGATGTGGACCTTCTTGGCAACGTGGGACAGAAATCCTAGAATGAGCTGAGACTCAGCATCAAGGGATTGAGAAAACCTTCTCGACCAAAAGGGGGAAAGAGTGAAATGAGACAAAGTGTCAATGGCTGAGAGATTCCAAACAGAGTAGAGAGGCTATCCTGGAGGCTATTCTTACGCATTAAGTAGATATCACCTTGTTATTCAAGATGTAATGGAGAGGCTGGAGGGAACTGCCTGAAAATGCAGAGCTGTGTTCCAGTAGCCATGTTTCTTGAGGATAATTGTATAATGATATAGCTTTCACAATATGACTGTGTGATTGTGAAAACCTTGTATCCGATGCTTCTTTTATTGTGTCTGATGCTCCTTTTCTCTACCTTGTCAACAGACGAGTAGAATATATGGAATAAAATAAATAATAGGGGGAACAAAAGTTAAAATAAACCAAAAAAACCTATGACTCAAAAAGAAACAGAAGCTCTCAACAAATCAATCACAAGTAAAAACATTCAGTCAGTCATCAACTGAGATGATCATGTGGGATTTTTCCCTTTGTTTGACTAATTACATTATTTGATTTTATGTTGTACTACCCTTGCACACCTGGAATAAATTCTACTTGATCATGATGCATCTTTTAATGTGAGGTTGGATCTGGTTTGCTAGTATATTGTTGAGGATTTTTACATCTACATTCATAAGAGATATTGGTCTATAATTTTCTTTTCTTGCAGCATCTTTATTGAGACTTGGTATTAGGGTGATGCTGACCTCGTAAGATCAGTTAGGAAGCATTCCCTCCTCTTCAATATTTTGGAACAATTTGAGCGAGACTGGAGATAATTCTTCCTGAAAATGTTTGGTAAAATTCACCAGTGAAGTCACATGGACCTGGACTTTTCTTTGTTTGGAAGTTTTTTTATTACAGATTCAATCTCTTCACTTCCAAACAGTCTGCTGAGATCTTCTATTTGTTCTCTGTCAGTGTAGGTAAGTTTATGTGTTTCTCATTTCATCTAACTCATCTAATTTGTTAGTGTACAGCTGTTCATAGTATTCTCTTATAAATCTTTTTATTTCTGTGGAGTGTGTAGTAATCTCCCTTTTCATTTCTGAATTTAGTTATTTGCGTCCTCACCTGCTGGTCTAGCTAAATGTTTGACTTTATTGAACTTCTCAAAGAACCATTTTTTTTATTTCATTCATTCTCTCATTTCCTCTTTCTAAAATTCTCTATTCCACTAATCTCCACCTACTCTCCTTTCCTTCCTTCAGCTCACTTTGAGTTTAGTTTATTCTTCCATTTCAGATCCTCCAGTTGTGAGGTTGTCTCCAATGTGACATTTTTCTTCTCTTTTAATGTAAGCATTTAAAGGTATAGACTTCCCTTTCAGTACTTACTTTGTTGCATCCTATAAGTTTTGTTATGCTGTTTTCATTTGCCTCAAGATATTTCATTTCCCTAATGATTTCTTGACTCACTGGCTGTTTAACAATATGTTGTTTAATATCTACATAGTTGTAAATTTGCCAGATCTCTGTCTGTTAATGATTTCTAGTTTTATTTCATTTTGGTTGGAGAGTATACACTATATCATTTCAACATTTCTACATTTATTGAGAGTTCTTTTGTAACCTAAAAGACAGTCTATCCTGGGGAATGACCCATGTTCAATAGGGAAGAATGCATATTCTGTGGCTGTTAAATGTTCTATATAGGAGTTAGATCTAGTTGGTTTGGAGTATCATTTAAGTCTTCTATTTTCTTATTGATCTTCTGTCTAGATGTTCCATCCATGATTGATTGTAGTATATTAAAGTCTCCTACCATTAATGTAGAACTATCTATTTCTCCCTTCAAATCTGTCAATATTTGTTTCATATACTTTGGGGTTCTGCTGTTAGGTGCATACAAATTTATAATTGTTATGTCTTCTTGTGGACTTGATGCCTTTATTAGAAGATAATGACCTTTTTCCCCCCTCTTATAACAGCTTTAGACTTAAAGTCTGTTTTATCTCATATTAGTATAGCTACACCAGCTCTCTTTCAGTTTCTACTTGCATGGCATATTTTTTATCCATCCTTTCACTTCCATCCCGCTTATGTCTTTGAATTTAAGGTGAGTGTCTTGTAAGCAGTATACAGTTGAGTTGTGCTTTTTATCCATTCTTTATATCTCTGCGTTTGTTGACTGGAGAGTTTAACCCACTTACATTTAAAGTAACTGCTAATAATGCAAGACTTTCTTCTGCCATTTTGCTATTTGGTCTTTGCAAATCTTAAACCTTTCTTGCCCCTCAATTCTTCTGTTAATGCCTACATTCACATTTATTTGATTTTTTGCAATACACCATTTTGAGTTCTTTCTGCTTTCTTTCTACTTATATTTTTTCACATATTTTCTTTGTGGTTACCATGGAGCTTAAACTTTATACTCTAAATCTATTTCAATCATATTTGATTTTATAGCAATTTAACTTCAATAGCATACTCACACACAGTTCATATATCCCTCTACCACCTCCTTTTTGTTGTACTGGTTACAAATTTATCCAAATAATTTATATTACAAATTATATTCAAAAGCATAGCTACATCCCTGCTATTTATGCTATTTATTTGCATTTTAGGACCAGTAGAAATAAAAGGTAGAATTATATACCAAAAAAAATACAGTACAAAAGTACTAGCAGTTATAATTACCCACATTGTTAACTTTACCAAAGGTCTTTATTTCTTTATGTCCCTTAGAACCACTGTCTAGTATCATTTCATTTCAGTCTAAAGTTCCTTTAGCATTGCTATAGGGCACATCTAGTGGTGATGAATTTCCTCAGTTTTTATCTATCTGGGAATATATTATTTGCTCCCTTCTTTTTTAATATATTATTTATTTATTTGTAATCTTTTCTTTTTTTAAAATTTATTAATTAAAAAAATTAAGAACAAACAAAAACATTAACATAATTCCGTTCTACATATATATTCAGTAATTCTCAGTATCATCACATAGTTGCATATTCATCATTTCTTAGAACATTTGCATCAATTCAGAAAAAGAAATAAAAAGACAACCAAAAAAGAAATAAAATGATAACAGAAAATAAAAAGATTATACATATCATACCCCTTTTTTAATTCTTTTTTAAAAAATACCTTCATTGTGAAATCTTCACACACATACATTCCATAGATGGTGTATAATCAATGGCTCACAATATCAATCACTAGTTGTGTATTCATCACCATGATCATTTTTTTGGAACATTTGCATCATTGTTGAAAAAGAAATGAAAGGAAAAAAGAAAAAACTCATACATAACATATACCTTACTCCTCCCTATCATTGACCACTAATATTTCCATCTATCTAATTTATCTTACCCTTTGTCCCCCCTATTATTTATTTATTTTTTTATTCATGTGTCATACCCTGGATAAAAGAAGCATCAAACACAAGGTTTTCAGAATCATATAGTCACACGGTAAAAGCTATATCATTATACAATCATCCACAAGAATCAAGGCCACTGGAACACAACTCAACAGTTTCAGATACCTCCCTCCAGCCACTCCAAGACACCATAAACTAAAAAGGGTTATCTATATAACACATAAGAATAACCTCCAGGATAACCCTTGACTCTGAAATCTCTCAGCCACTGAAACTGTACTTTGTCTCATTTCTCGCTTCCCTTTTTTGGTCAAGAAGGCTTTCTCAATCCCTTGATGCTGGCCCCCAGCTCATACTAGAGTTATGTCCCATATTGCCAGGGAGACTTGAGCACCCCTGGGAGTCATGTCCTATGTAGGAGTCTTTCCCCCATTTGTGAAAGATAGTCTCACTGAATATAAAATTCTTGGTTGGCAATTCTTTCCTTTCGGCTCTTTAAATATTACATTCCACCACCTTCTTGCTTCTATGGTTACTCATGAGAAACTAGCATTTAATCTTACTGGGACTCCCTTGTATATAACATACTTCTTTTTTCTTGCAGTTTTCAAAACTCTATTCTTGTCTTTAGTATTCTACAGTTTTACTACTATATATCTTGGCATGGTTTTCTTTGCATTTATTCTATTTTGGGTTCACTGGGCTTCTTGAATGTGCATATTCATGTCTTTCACTAAATTTAGGAAGTTTTATTTTATTTATTTATTTCTTTCTTTGAATTTTTCTTCTGTACTTTTCTCTCTCCCTTCTCTTTCTGGGACTTCCATAATGTGTATATTGGTACGCTCGATCTTGTACAATGGTCTCAAGCTTTGGTTACCATTTTTTTAATTCCTTTTTCTTTCTACTCCTCAGCCTGAATCATTTCAATTATCTTATCTTCGAGTTCACTAATTCTTTCTTCTGCCAGCTCCAATCTGCTGAAACCCTTTAAGGACTATTTTATTTCAATTATTTGTTGTCTTCAACTAAAGTAGTTCCATTTGGTTTCTTTTTAGAATTTCTAACTCTTTATTGAGATTATCATATTGCTTATTCATTGTTTTCCTGATAGCCTGTTAATTCTTTCTCTGTATTTTCTTTAATATCTTTGAGCATACTGAAGATCATTAATTCAAATTACTTGTCCAGTATATTCTGCAGTATATTGGTCTTTTTTGTGGATGGTTTCTGGATCTTTATCTTGTAACTCTTCCAGTTACTGTAACCTTATAAACTGTTTTCTGGAGTTTTGAAGAAGATGGTTCTGTCTGTTTTTGCTAATTGTTCAAAGATTTTGTGAGGGAACGGTACCTTGGAGCATCTTATGCCACCATCTTTTTCAACTATAAGCCTCCCCTACCATTTGGAATGCTGTGTTTTTTAAATCAATATTCATCTGGATTTTCAGAGTTTTAAGGACAATGGTGTTGCCAGTTTTTGCTTGCTGATCAAAGATTCTGTGGGGGAACAGAACCCTAGAGCATCTTATGTTGCAATCTTGGTCTTATTCACTACATTTTGCTGTATTTCAACCCCTATTACTGAAAAGAGCACATAAGATCACAAGAGGATCCCTGTCAAATTATAAATCCAAGTAGGGGAGAACCAATGAAGCAAAGGACTTAAAAATTCAAAATATAATTTACAGCTATGCAGATTCCACTTTCACGTATTATGAGAGAAAAACTGAGCCACTCACTGATAATAAAGAAAACTGTAATTCAAACCAAAAGTTCTATAGGAGATGGAAAGATATAATAAAATAACTTTGACATTTGACAGACTTGGAATCAAATCCTGATTCTGCCATTTCCCATCTGTAGAACCATGAGTAAGTAATATAACTCTCTGACCCTGTTTCCTCTTCTGGAGAATGAGGACCATAATATCTCATAGAGAGCTGGGATAACCAAAGAAGATACCACGTATGATGTGCCCAGCACAGTGTCTAGCTCATAATAGGTATACAACCAACATAATTACCTTCTCCCCCATGCTGCTTTTATCAGCCACTGTCATAAAAAGATTAAGAAATTGATAAAATCCATTTCCTCATGATACATCCACAAACTTATCAGTCTATTTTGCAAGCAGATTCTTTGAGATAAGAGTTAACTATACAGGTCCAAGATCTCATGAGTAACTTGAGCTGCTGGTTCCCAGGCCAATTCCTAGAAACGACCTGCTACAGAATGCAGCTTGGGTGGCCAGGAGGTAAGATAAAACTAGAACAATCAAAAACAGAAAAGATTACTTGAGCTTTGGCTCCCGTCCTTCACTTGTGTACTGCCAACAGATGAGCCCAATCAAGTCCTGCACTCTGGCACTGGCCATTGTCACCACGGTCATTGGCAGCAGTCTGTCTTGACTGGAGTGCAGGGGGAGGTAGACATCAATCTTCTTGGTTGCTGTTGTCCCTACATGACCCTGTGGACAGAGCACATGTATGAAGGTAAAGCACATAGTATCATATAGACCTCACTGGACCACAACCACTGCCCTCCAGGTCCTGTGTGCAGAAAAGCCAGTTCTCAATCATTCTGCAGAGATTGGTTTATGAGCCTGGAATGTCCCAAAGCACAAACAGTGTTTTAAGGCAGCTTTTCTTCTTTCTTCTCTTTAATTTTTATTTTCTAATGGCCTAATGGATTCAGTTCTGCCCACAGTAGGTAAATGAATGCTGATTTACCTTTGAACAATTAGAGTGGTAGCAGAGATGATGTTTGGTGTCAAGAGATTTGCTTTGCTACTCACTTATTATGACTTTGGAAAAAATCACCATTAGACCTTGGCATAGCTTCTCTCCCTGTAATATGCTATCTTGGGATAAGTTACCTGGAAAGTTACTATACTATTCAGGGAAGCAGTCAGGTCTACAACACTGGAAACATATGTTTGCCTTCTCTGTGACTACTGGAGTTAATTCCATTGTGTAGTATCAATTTATCTCAGTCACTTGCACAAGTCAAACATCCTTGGCTTTCATTATTGCCGTAATCTTCATCTCCCCACAATTCTATACATTCCTGAACCCTCCTACATATCTATATATCCTCCCTCTGAACCTTCCACCCTAACCTCTGGAACTCCCGCACTCATCAGCAAACTTCCACAAATCCTTAGCTTGTTTTAAAAAATATTCCCCCCCTATTTTGCCTCAAGTGAAACCTGATGGTCACTGAAGATACTGATTCTTCTGAGGTGCTCTCAAAAGAGGACTATTTTGTCATTAAAACAAAATAAAACAAATCCTTAAGGCCAGGAGATGGCAGAGGTATTTTGTTTTCATTAATACTTCCAGATTATTATTTCTCCCTTTCTTACAAAAATCTCTGTTCCTTTGAGCCCCAATCCTCCTTTTTTATTTCCTCATCCACCAACCTCTGATCATTCCCTCTCTGCTCACTAAAGACTTCAGCTCCTGGTTTATAGTTTTCTGTCCCATTCCAACTATTCTTACCATACTTAGTGATTTAATTTAAAGGATAATCCATTCTAACACCCAAGTTTCTCAGTCTCTAGGCCACATCATCTCCTAAACCTTATCTTCTATTATACCTCAATCACATATTACTACATATACACAATGGATCTGAACCAACTTTGAAATCTCAAATTAGAATACCCATTCACTGAATATATTCTACCATACTTCTGGCTTATTTGTTCAAGTAGACCCTCAAATTCTGCAACCTCCAATCCACTAACTCACCACCTTTTTATTATCTATCAGTTACCCTTACTTCCTACACCATTTCCAAGATTCCACAGACCATCATTATAATCATTCCTTTGTAGGCACAATTTCAATACTCCCTCCCTCCACTGGACTCAACTGGGAGAACCCTAACCTTGGTTGAAACCATCCTCTGGGGAGTTGGCATTACCCAGCCAAATACTGCTAGAGAAATATCACATAACTGCATAGACTGATTTTATTTTCAATTCAAGCTGGCAAACTTCAAATGGATACAAACACTATATAGCAAGCCTACATCGAATCCCCTGCAACCCCACCCAAGATAACTATTGCATACTTTCGCTTTTCTACTCAGATTTCTCATAGCCCCATGAGCCCACCTTGACCCTGACCTCTGGGGTCCCATCCTTTGCTCACATACTACCAACAGATGAGGAAACATTTTTGTTCTTTAATAAGAAGAATAGTTTCCTATCATCAAATCCATTAATTTACTTAGATTTTTAACTATCTTCTTCTCCCTTGTTACACTGGAGTGTCACTCATCTCAATAAAAGCCATTCTATATAACTGTGTTATGTGTACTTTGGCGTTCACCTTCACAAGGACTATACTCCACCACTTAGCCTTACCTTCTCTTGCATTATCAACCTCTCCTTCTTTCGGCTCCTATGATGGTTAATTCTCCGTCAACATGGCTATATTATGGTGTATGGCTGTTTGGTCAAACACTGGCTTACTTGTTACTGTGAATGTGTTTCATAGATGAGATTTGCATCTACAAAAAGCAAAAATGACTGCCCTCGGCAATGTGGATAATCTCCTCATCCAAACAACTGGAGGGCCCACCCCTATAGGCCGTTTTTTTTGTTTGTTTTTTTTTAATTTAGGAAAATAAATAATACACTTAGAACTATCAAAAATGGATATCTTAGTTAGCTTGGCCATAGGCATATTTAAATAAAGCATCCATATAATCACTGTAAAACCTGTGTCTGCACAGTAAATTTCATAAACCAATAAAAATTAAGGCAACAAGGAAAAATCTACAAATTCAGACAGCAAAGTTCTTCTTAAATTCTAAATATTAAACACTAATTTAGATACCATTTGATCAGCTGTCAAAACTGTGAATGTTTGGGTGGGCTCAGCAGGCAGAATTCTCGCCTGCCATGCCAGAGACCTGGGTTCGATTCATGGTGCCTGCCCATGTTAAAGAGAAAAGAAAGAAAAACTGTGAATGTTCTCTAAACATCAAGTAGAAAGTTCTTACAATTAACAACACTGCTATAGTAATGACCTATGTTACTAAATATTTTCCCGATTTCAGAAAAATATGAAGATACAAATATTTTTACAGTTAACAAATGAAAATCTTAACCACCTAAAATGGATAGCTTCAACTGTAAGTCTTAAAAGCCAGAGCTAAGGGCTTCAGAGGCCAGTAGAATTTCTGCCTCAACTTCAACACTGAGTGTTGCTGGAATTTCCAGGCAGCCAGTTTTCCATGGGGAATTTGGACTAAATTCTAAATTTCTAATTCACCTTTATCAGAGTGTCCAGCCTGGGGCCTACCCTATAAAGTTTGGACTTACCAGCACCCACGTAATATATGTCTTAATATATGCATATAACTTTTGGTTCTTTTCCCTGTAGAACCCTGACTAACACAGTTTCCATGACACCACAAATTCTTCATTTTTCCTCCTTTGTTCTGGTCTCTCTTTCTCAATTTCCTTTGCAGATACCTCCTCCTTTACTCAGTATTCAATTATTAAGTCTTTCTCAAGCCTCTAGATTGCGCCTTCTGCCTGTCTGTCTCTCTCATCAGTCTCAAAGCTTTAATACAATCTGCATCCTGATGAAACTAAATCTTATCTCCACCTCAAACCCCTCCCTGGAATTAAAAATTCATACATCAAACTGTCCATGCAATATACTCACTATGTGATATGTGGAAAACTGCCAGAGACAATGTATATTTAAATTCGAATCTGAACTTCTGATTAGCCCTCACTCCCTCCTACCCCAAATTACAACATTCTCCCTCATTATGGTAAATACCATCACTAATAATCTAGCTGTTTAAGTCAATAACCTTGATTCTTCTTTTTCCTTACTCTGTTAGTAAGTTCTGAAGTGTCTACATCAAAAATATAATCCAATGAAGAAGGAATAGCCTTTTCAACAAATGATGAGACAACTGGATACCCATATGCAAAAGAATGAATTTGAATACCTAGTTCACACCATATATGAAAATTTACTCAAAATGGATCAAAGACCTAAATGTAAAAGCCAAAGCCATGCAACCTTCAGAAGGAAACATAGGTATAAATCTTTAATACTTTGGACTAGGTAAGAGTCACTATTATATGACACTAAAAGCACAAACTACAAAAGAAAAATGAGATAAACTGGACTTCATCAAAATTAAAAACTTCTGTGCTCCAAAGCACACCATCAGAAAAGAAAACCTCAGAATGGGAAAAAAATATCTGCACATCATATATCTGATAAGGGCTTAGCATCCAGACTATATACCTCTTACATATCAACAACAAAAGGACAAACAATCCAATTAAAAACTGGGCAAAGGATTTGAATAGACATTTCTCCAAAGAAGATACACAAATGGCCAACAAGTACATGAAAAGATGTTCAACATCATAAATTATAAGGGAAGTACAAATCAAAATAACAATGAGATACCACTTTGTGCCCACTAGGATGGCTACAATTTTTAAAAAACTGAAAATAACAAATGTAGGTGAAGATCTGGAGGAATTGGAACTGTATACGTTACTGGTGAAAATGAAAAATGGTGCAGCTGCTGTGGAAAAGTTTGGCAGTTCCTCAAAAACCTAAACAGAGAGTTACCATGCGACTTAGCAATTCCACTAGGAGGTTTATATCCAAGAGAACTGAAAACATATTGCCCCTCAAAAACTTACACACAAATGTTCATAGTAGCATTATTCATAACAGTCAAAAAGTATAAACCACCCAAATGTTCATCAACTGAAGAACGGATTAAAGAAAATCCATACAATGGAATACTTCAGCCATAAAAAAAAAAGTATGAAGTACTAATACATGCTACAACATGGATGAAGCTTGAAAACATGCTAAAAGAAAGAAGCCAGACATAAAAGGCCCTATTTTATGTGATTCCTTTTATATGAAATATTCACAATAGGGAAAATCCATAGAGACAGAAAGTAGATTAGTGGTTGCCAAGGGATGGGAGGAGGAGGAAATTGGGAAGTATGGAGTTTCTTTTGGAGTGACAGAAATATTCTGGAATTAAATAGTGGTGATGGTTACATGACATTGTGAATATATTAAAGACTACTACATTATATACTTTAAAATGGATAAAATGGTGAAATTTATGTTATATGAATTTTATTTCAATAAAAAATTGTTAAATATATATTTCAAACCCATCCCACTTCTCTCCATCTCTACCACCACCACAAAAATGCCAGGTCTCACCTGCACTGTTCTAACAGATTCCAAACTGACCGTTGTATTCTTGACTATTCCAATTTGTTGTTCACACAGGAGAGTTTTTTAAAACAGAACTCTGATCACATGACATCCCTGCTTAAATTCTTTGAATAGTTTCCCATTACACTTTCAATAAAATTCAATTCCTCGCAATATCCAAATAAAGCACTGCTTGATCTAGCCCCTGTCTACCTCTCCAACATCATCTATTACCACTCCTTGTCCTTTTTGTCAGTCTTTAACCACTCCAGCCCTCTAAAAATGCCCTGACTGAATGTATTTATGTACATACCTTGCTTGTACCCTTCATTTTCAAGGACTTAGCAGACACTGTTCAGTATATCTAAAAGGCTCTTTCTCTTGGTCTGGGCACAACTTACTCCATATCCCCTAAAGTAATCTTGGGCAAGTTATATAAGCTCCCCTTGCTTCCATTCTCATTTGTAAAATGCTGATGATAGGATCTACCCATCATAGGACACTTGTGAAATTGCTGTTGGTGTTGTTTTTATTATGCAGATAGTCCTGAACACTGAAGCTCTTCCCAGTTATTCTCTCACTCATATCCTTTTCATTTCCATCACAGCACTCATAATGTTAAAGTATATATATATTTACATACATCTTCAGTGTATGCCTTCCCCACTAGACTCTGAAATTCCACGAGGGCAGTGATAATGTCTGTTTTGTTTACTGTTATATAGGCAATCCCTATCATTGTGTCCCGCATACAGAAGACTCTCGGAAAAAACTGCTGAATTACAGAATGAATGCATAAATGACTCAAGTGCCTACCTGAATACATGGTAGGAACTCAATAAATGTTCATTTTCTACATCCTGTTTCCCCTACATTTATGGGTCTGTTCCGTCGTCTATAGATGGAGGTGGAGGGATTAAAGCAATCATGTGGTTCCATCTCTAACACTCTATAATTTTATCATCCTACCATTCTAAGGTAAGAAAGAAGGTCAGAAATAGGTTAGGCAAATACATAAAATCAGTTTAAAAAACACTTTCAGAGAAATTTCAACTTCTCATCTAACCCAGCATTTAATAATGGACCAACTGATTTTTTTTTTTAATGTATCTCATCTCTACATTATAAAGCAAATAATGAATACACATGTGTGTGTGTGCGCACACCCAAATGGTTTTTCAGCTTGGAAATAATAATTCTAACAACTTGCAAAGACTTTTCCAAACAACAAGTGTTTTGACCTTGTTAGGCAGGAAAAAGTTAAAATTAAAACAGTGGCAGTCTTTCTGGAGTGGGTTTATTGTTCACTTCCTCAGACCCAGATTAGTCATTGTTCTCTTCTTATTTCTATTGATTTCTCCTCCTTTTACTGAAGAACTAACTGTAGGGATTACAATGTCTCAAGACACAAAAATTCAATGAAATGACAAATGGTAATGTACTTCATAAACTGTAAAACACAAACTGTAAAGTTCTTTAGAAGTGCAGAGCAGTATGCTGTAAAGAGCCTCAATTTTGAAATCAGACCTATATCAATTATATAAGCCTATTACATGGTCACTTGGGACCAAAGATGGATGCCTAATAATTCTACTTATTATTATAATAATAGTTAGAATTCATTCAGAGATAACTGTAAACAAACTCTATTAAATGTTTACCTAATCTCACACTCTAAAAGGTACAATTCTATCATTACTTTCATATTATAGATGAGAAAACTAAGGCTTATAAAGCTATGGTCACTTGCTCAAGGTTCCATAACCAAGGAGAAAGAGCCAGAACTCACCAAAACTCTTATTTAAAATTTTTTTTCTCTAGTTATTCCAACTGTAATCAATGTAATTCTAAATGCAATCAATTCATATTCTCCAATGCTTACAAATCATCTTCTTTTCCCTCTTCTTTTCTTCAAACACACTGAATGAGCTACCTGAAGAAGTTTCCCATATAAGAAACTAGCTCTGAAAGCTGCCCAAGGAGAATTGTTAAGGGATTTAGATTCCAGAGAATTTTGTCACTTGTCATTTGTCTGCAAGGCCATCACCACTGTTTAGGAAATGCAGCAGATAGTTACATGGTACTATCTATGAATCCCTTTATCCTCTCTATTTCATAGTGGAATTAAAATTTAGGGAAAACTATGAGAATAAATATGGCAGATATTTATTATACGAATGAAGCACTTAATCTTTTTAATCTTCTAATTCCATCCAGAGGCACTGATGATTAAAAAAGTATCTTGCACAAACTCTAAAATTATGTATTTTTTAATAAGAAGCCTCTTCTGAAAAAAACTCAAGGTAATGGCAATTGGCTCTAATAGTCCTTTGTTGCAATACTTAGTAGGAATCATCTAAAACATAAAACAATCCATCAACATAATAGAAAGTAATTAACTTATTAAAAAAATAAGGTGAACAAAGGATTAAAAGTATTCATCACCCTTCAAGGCAGGCAATATTCCAAAGACCTAACATCTCACTATTAAAAAATAACTAGCAATAAACAAACAGCATATCATACAGTTTTACTGCATGGAAATTTATGTGCTCCACAATACAGGATTGGGCATAATTAGAGCACTAGGAAGGGGAAAACTTAAAGTTACAGGACCAATTGGTTTAACTTCATCTTTCTCAGTTAATCACATATTCAACAAACATCCACGGAAAAGGTCAGGCTGGCTGGGCCTTAAAGACTAAGTCAAGTGAGACACAGAGCAGACCCTCACAATATGGTGATTGACGCTCACCAACTAGCAACCAAACAATACTAGTAAAATGTGCTAAAAAGGCTTTGATGTGAGCCCAGAAGTAATCCAGACTAAAACGGGCTGGCAAAGGCCTCCTAGATATAACAATTTACCTTTCCATCCAACAGAACCTTTAATGACCCAAGGAAAAGATTTTTATTGTATTTTAATACCTACTACACCAATGCAACAAAAGATGAGCAGGAGTTCCCTCTGAGACATGGTATTTTGAGTGATTTTAATGTTCTGCTTTATGTTTTTCTCATTTTCTATAATGAACATGTTTTACTTTTATAATTGGAAACAAAATAGCAAATATTATAATTACAGACAAAAAAAGTTGAACAGTATAAGAGCACCCACTGAGGACTTAAGAATTTTAGGTAAGAGAAAGAATCAATTTTGAAAACGAAGCCTATGTTAAAGCATTCGGCAAACATTTATTAAGAACATACTATGTGCCAGGTGTTGTGACAGGCTGTTGGAAAAATAAGTTGAAAATACAATATAATGGCAGGTTAATAATTTTTATCAAAGGAAAATAAAAAGTAGTAAATCCACAACGAGCTGATGAATTTGGAATTGAGCAACACTCTCCAGAGTAGCCCCTAAATCAGGGAATGATCCCAATACAGGTTTTGGAACAAAATGAAAAGGAAAACTATTTCCTGGAGCAAAATGACTCCTCATAGCATAAAAATGCAATTCATGAAGATTAACAAGACTCCACAGTTCTCATCACATGGCTTTTCCATGACTTGATTACTTTGTAAATGCAGCCAGACTCTCAAACTCAACATACCCAAGTTTTTTCTTCACCAGCTTGTCTCATTCTGTATTGAATTTCAAATAATCATCTACTCTTAATTCCTCTTTTTGCCTCACCCTCTATGTCTTTGGATGTACCTTTGAAATGTTTCTCAAATCTTTCTCCTTCCCATCCTCACTACCACTGGCCTAGTTCAGGTTTCATCATCTCTCAGACAGATTACTGCAGCAGTTTCCCAAATGTGTCTTCTTATCTCTCAAATCTCTCCTCTGTTCAAACCTTTCTCTCCTTACAGCTACCAATGTGAGTTTACTCAATTCACTAACTATGCCACTCAACTGCTCAGAATCATATGATATGATTCTCCTCAGGGCTAGCATACCAACTCTTTACCATGGTAGTTAATACCCTTCACGATCTGGGCTTAATATATCATTCCTAAACTATACTGAATACAGGTTAAGAGTACAGCCTTGGGATCAGTAGACCTGGGTCTGAATCCTGGCTCTGCTGCTTCCTTAGATGCTAGAACTTAGCCTTTAAGCAAATAACTTCACCTCTTAGAACCTCCATTTCCTCACCTGGAAGAGAAAATAGGATGTATACAAAATACCTGGCATAAAGCCACTGATGAAGAAATGTAGCTCTTATTCAATTCTAATTCAAATGTAACCTCTTTCAAGAAGGTGGAAGTACAAACTAATTCCCTCTTCCTTGCAACACTAGCAATTTGATTTGCACAGACTTTTTTCTGTACCTACCCTCATGACCCTTTCCCCACCTTTCTATTCAATTGTGAAACTTAAAGGAAAAAATTGTGCCTTGCCTCACTCATTTATTCTCCTAGGCCTAGAACATAACAGGGTTTGGTGTTAGTTTGCTGAATTGAAGACCCCTTGGCCTATCTTTCAGAATAGACCCAACCAGAGCTATTGCTTTTCTCCTAACTCCGCTAAACTGGCTATGCCTTTTCTTCTTAGGCTCTGCTCTTCAGGAGTACTCTTTATTATTTTTTTTTTCTGTATGCTGTATGGCAGGGGTCAAATCTCATTCTTTTTCCATGTGAGTATCCTACTATTGCAGCACCATTTGTTGAATTTTTGTTTTTCTTTTCTTTCTTTGTTTATTTCTTTTATTGGGAAGTGCATGGGCTCAGAATCAAACCTGAGTCTCCCACATGGCAGGCGAGAATTCTACCACCGAACTACCCTTGCACCTCCCAGGAGCACATCTGATTCGGAGATATATCTCCAGCATTTAATACAGGGCCAACAAACACTAGTTACTTAGACACATCAATGGAATGAATGATAAATGCTCTTCAAATACATGATTTTACCCATGTGTATTACATTATAACGTGTAGTACCATTAACCTATTGCTAAGTTTGGGAGCTGTTTCCAATCTTCTACTATTATAAATAATATTTTAATAAACATCCATTTATATAAATGTTTGTACACATTCTCCTAGGCATAGATTACAAGGTCAAAGGGTATGAATCTTTTGTGGCTGTGATATATATTAGAAAACCTTAATCTTTTGGAAAGTGCCTTTAAAGCAGTCATCAAATATCAGGACTGTGAACCATAGGTCATCCAATTAATAATTAGGTCATAAAATGTAAAAACTTAAAATTTTTAAATATAACAACTTCTAAAATATAGAATGTTAACAGGTATACAGAATTCAAATATATAGAACTTGTACATGGCAATGAATAAAACATTACATCTAAGGATGCATGGGTAGTTCAGTGGTAGAATACTTGCTTTTCATGCAGGAGACCCAAGTTTGATTCCCAAACCATGCACCTCAAATCAAACAAACAAAAAACCAACCAAACAAAAAACATTACATCTACAAGAGATTTTTTCCTATCTGATAACATTAATTAAATTAATGTATAACTTCCTACCTATCATAAAATTAACTTCAAAACTATACCTGCTCTAGCCCTCCTCTTCCTCTTTCTCCGCCGGCAGTGCTCCTGCCGCCATCTAGCCCTCCTCTTCCTCTTTCTCTGCCGGCGGCGCTCCCGCCACCATCTAGCCCTCCTCTTCCCCCTTCTCCGCCGGTGCTCCTGCAGCCATCTAGCCCTCCTCTTCCTCTTTCTCCGTGGGCGGAGCTCCCGCCACCATCTAGCCCTCCTCTTCCTCTTTCTCCGCCGGCGGCGCTCCCGCCGCCATCTAGCCCTCCTCTTCCCCCTTCTCCGCCGGTGCTCGTGCCGCCATCTAGCCCTCCTCTTCCTTTTTCTCCGCCGGCGCTCCCGCCTTCTGTTTCCCCTTCTGTTCCGGCGGCGTTCCATCCGCCATCTTATCCTTCCCTTTCTCCTCCTACTCCAGCGGCTCTCCAACCACCACTGTGCCCTCTTCCGCCTTCACCGGCTCCTCCACCACTATCCTCGACAGCCTTGCCATCCTCACCTTTCCTCCTCCAGAACAGGTACTAGGGGAGTAGAAACGATACAGAACAGCTCCCGGAGCCACGACAGAGACCAAAAAGACAGCGTACCCCATCCTGGAACGGCTGACTGGCTGGGAGAACCCGCTCCGGTGAGATCGCGAAGGGGTGCGAGCTTCACCGGGCGGGGCGGCAAGTGGCCGGAGTCCCTCCCCTCCTCCTTCCCGGGCCAGCTGGCAGAATTGGGCAGGCGATCCCCTCAAGCCGCGGCGGCTGGTACACCCACCACGTGCGGCCCCCTGGACCAACTGAGAGAACTGCATCGGAAATCCCCAGGCCGCGGAGAACGGTGACCGGGGGGGGGGGTCCCTTCCAAACATGTAACTTCCCGGTCCGGCTGGGAACGGTGCACTCTCCCGGGCCGTGGCGGCTGGCACCCTCCCGCCACGCTTGGCGCCCCGGGCCGACTAGGAAATTCGGATGGGTGCTCTCCTGGGCTGCGGCGGCCAGCGACCCTCCACGCGTTCGGACCCCTGGGCCGGATGGCACTCTTCCAAGCCGCTTCGGCTGGCGAACCTCCCCCATGGCGAGAGTTTTCCAAAGTTAAAGGATCAACAGCACCTTTTACTGGTGGGACCCGCAGACAAACGTGTGCCATGAGCGCCACCAACTGGGCAGGACAAGAAAAACAGAACCCAGAGATTTCACAAAAAAAATCTTTCAACCTGTTGGGTCCAACACCCAGGGAAATCTGACTATATGCCCAGACACCAGCAGAAGATAACGGATCACGCTGAGAAAATTGAAAATATGGCCCAGTCAAAGGAACAAACCAATAGTTCAAATGAGATACAGGAGCTGAGACAACTAATGCTGACTATACGAACAAAAATGGAAAACCTCTTCAAAAACGAAATCGATAAATTGAGGGAGGACATGAAGAAGACATGAGCTGAACATAAAGAAGAAATAGAAAAACTGAAAAAACAAATCACAGAACTTATGGAAGTGAAGGATAAAGTAGAAAAGATGGAAAAAACAATGGATACCGACAATGATAGATTTAAAGAGACAGAAGATAGAATTAGTGATTTGGAGGATGGAACATCTGAATTCCAAAAAGAAACAGAAACTATCTGGAAAAGAATGGAAAAATTTGAACAAGGTATCAGGGAACTCAAGGACAATATGAACCGCACAAATATACGTGTTGTGGGTGTCCCAGAAGGAGAAGAGAAGGGAAAAGGAGGAGAAAAACTAATGGAAGAAATTATCACTGAAAATTTCCCAACTCTTAAGAAAGACCTAAAATTACAGATCCAAGAAGTGCAGCGCACCCCAAAGAGATTAGACGCAAATAGGCGTTCTCCAAAACACTTACTAGTTAGAATGTCAGAGGTCAAAGAGAAAGAGAGGATCTTGAAAGCAGCAAGAGAAAAACAATCCATCACATACAAGGGAAACCCAATAAGACTATGTGTAGATTTCTCAGCAGAAACCATGGAAGCTAGAAGACAGTGGGATGATATATTTAAATTACTAAAAGAGAAAAACGGCAAACCAAGACTCCTATATCTAGCAAAATTGTCCTTCAAAAATGAGGGAGAAATTAAAACATTCTCAGACAAAAAGTCACTGAGAGAATTTGTGACCAAGAGACCAGCTCTGCAAGAAATACTAAAGGGAGCACTAGAGTCAGATACGAAAAGACAGAAGAGAGAGGTATGGAGAAGAGTGTAGAAAGAAGGAAAATCAGATATGATATATATAATACAAAAGGCAAAATGGTAGAGGAAAATATTACCCAAACAGTAATAACACTAAATGTTAATGGACTGAATTCCCCAATCAAAAGACATAGACGGGCAGAATGGATTAAAAAACAGGATCCTTCTATATGCTGTCTACAGGAAACACATCTTAGACCCAAAGATAAACATAGGTTGAAAGTGAAAGGTTGGGAAAAGATATTTCATGCAAATAACAACCAGAAAAGAGCAGGAGTGGCTATACTAATATCCAACAAATTAGACTTCAAATGTAAAACAGTTAAAAGAGACAAAGAAGGACACTATATACTAATAAAAGGAACAATTAAACAAGAAGACATAACAATCATATATATTTATGCACCAAACCAGGATGCCCCAAAATACGTGAGGAATACACTGCAAACACTGAAAAGGGAAATAGACACATATACCATAATAGTTGGAGACTTCAATTCACCACTCTCATCAATGGACAGAACATGTAGACAGAGGATCAATAAAGAAATAGAGAATCTGAATATTACTAGAAATGAGCTAGACTTAACAGACATTTATAGGACATTACATCCCACAACAGCAGGATACATCTTTTTCTCAAGTGCTCACGGATCATTCTCAAAGATAGACCATATGCTGGGTCACAAAGCAAGTCTTAACAAATTTAAAAAGATTGAAATCATACACAACACTTTCTCGGATCATAAAGGAATGAAGTTGGAAATCAATAATAGGTGGAGTGCCAGAAAATTCACACATACGTGGAGGCTCAATAACACACTCTTAACCAACAAGTGGGTCAAAGAAGAAATTGCAAGAGAAATTAGTAAATACCTCGAGGCGAATGAAAATGAAAACACAACATATCAAAACTTATGGGACGCAGCAAAGGCAGTGCTAAGAGGGAAATTTTTATTGCCCTAAATGCCTATATCAGAAAAGAAGAAAAGGCAAAAATTCAGGAATTAACTGTCCACTTGGAAGAACTGGAGAAAGAACAGCAACCTAATCCCAAAGCAAGTAAAAGGAAAGAAATAACAAAGATTAGAGCACAAATAAATGAAATTGAAAACATGAAAACAATAGAGAACATCAATAAGACCAGAAGTTGGTTCTATGAGAAAATCAATAACACTGATGGGCACTTAGCAAGATTGACAAAAAGAAGAAGAGAGAGGATGCAAATAAATAAGATCAGAAATGGAAGAGGAGACATAACTACTGACCTCACAGAAATAAAGGAGGTAATAACAGGATACTATGAACAACTTTACGCTAATAAATACAACAATTTAGATGAAATGGACAGGTTCCTGGAAAGACATGAACAACCAACTTTGACTCAAGAAGACATAGACGACCTCAACAAACCAATCACAAGTAAAGAAATTGAATTAGTCATTCAAAAGCTTCCTAAAAAGAAAAGTCCAGGACCAGACGGCTTCACATGTGAATTCTATCAAACATTCCAGAAGGAATTAGTACCAACTCTCCTCAAACTCTTCAAAAAAATCGAAGTGGAGGGAAAACTACCTAATTCATTCTATGAAGCCAACATCACCCTCATACCAAAACCAGGCAAAGATATTACAAAAAAAGAAAACTACAGGCCGATCTCTCTAATGAATATAGATGCAAAAATCCTCAATAAAATTCTAGCAAATCGTATCCAACAACACATTAAAAGAATTATACATCATAACCAAGTAGGATTCATCCCAGGTATGCAAGGATGGTTCAACATAAGAAAATCAATTAATGTAATACACCATATCAACAAATCAAAGCAGAAAAAGCACATGATCATCTCAATTGATGCAGAGAAGGCATTTGACAAGATTCAACATCCTTTCCTGTTGAAAACACTTCAAAAGATAGGAATACAAGGGAACTTCCTTAAAATGATAGAGGGAATATATGAAAAACCCACAGCTAATATCATCCTCAATGGGGAAAATTTGAAAACTTTCCCCCTAAGATCAGGAACAAGACAAGGATGTCCACTATCACCACTATTATCCAACATTGTGTTGGAGGTTCTAGCCACAGCAATTAGACAAGAAAAAGAAATACAAGGCATCAAAATTGGAAAGGAAGAAGTAAAACTATCACTGTTTGCAGACGATATGATACTATACGTCGAAAACCCGGAAAAATCCACAAAAAAACTACTAGAGCTAATAAATGAGTAGAGCAAAGTAGCAGGTTACAAGATCAACATTCAAAAATCTGTAGCATTTCTATACACTAGTAATGAACAAGCTGAGGGGGAAATCAAGAAACGAATCCCATTTACAATTGCAACTAAAAGAATAAAATACCTAGGAATAAATTTAACTAAAGAGACAAAAAACCTATATAAAGAAAACTACAAAAAACTGTTAAAAGAAATCACAGAAGACCTAAATACATGGAAGGGCATACCGTGTTCATGGATTGGAAGACTAAATATAGTTAAGATGTCAATCCTACCTAAATTGATTTACAGATTCAATGCAATACCAATCAAAATCCCAACAACTTATTTTTCAGAAATAGAAAAACCAATAAGCAAATTTATCTGGAAGGGCAGGGTGCCCCGAATTGCTAAAAACATCTTGAGGAAAAAAAACGAAGCTGGAGGTCTCGCGCTGCCGGACTTTAAGGCATATTATGAAGCCACAGTGGTCAAAACAGCATGGTACTGGCATAAAGATAGATATATCGACCAATGGAATCAAATAGAGTGCTCAGATATAGACCCTCTCATCTATGGACATTTGATCTTTGATAAGGCAGTCAAGCCAACTCACCTGGGACAGTACAGTCTCTTCAATAAATGGTACCTAGAGAACTGGATATCCATATGCAAAAGAATGAAAGAAGACCCATATCTCACACCCTATAAAAAGTTAACTCAAAATGGATCAAAGATCTAAACATTAGGTCTAAGACCATAAAACAGTTAGAGGAAAATGTAGGGAGATATCTTATGAAACTTACAATTGGAGGCGGTTTTATGGACCTTAAACCTGAAGCAAGAGCACTGAAGAAGGAAATAAATAAATGGAAGCTCCTCAAAATTAAACACTTTTGTGCATCAAAGAACTTCATCAAGAAAGTAGAAAGACAGCCTACACAACGGGAGACAATATTTGGAAATGACATATCAGATAAAGGTCTAGTATCCAGAATTTATAATGAGATTGTTCAACTCAACAACAAAAAGACAGCCAACCCAATTACAAAATGGGAAAAAGACTTGAACAGACACCTACCAGAAGAGGAAATACAAATGGCCAAAAGGCACATGAAGAGATGTCAATGTCCCTGGCCATTAGAGAAATGCAAATCAAAACCACAATGAGATATCATCTCACACCCACCAGAATGGCCATTATCAACAAAACAGAAAATGACAAGTGCTGGAGAGGATGCGGAGAAAGAGGCACACTTATCCACTGTTGGTGGGAATGTCAAATGGTGCAACCACTGTGGAAGATAGTTTGGCGGTTCCTCAAAAAGCTGAATATAGAATTGCCATATGACCCAGCAATACCATTGCTGGGTATCTACTCAAAGGACTTAAGGGCAAAGACACAAACGGACATTTGCACACCAATGTTTATAGCAGCATTATTTACAATTGCAAAGAGATGGAAACAGACAAAATGTCCATCAACAGAAGAGTGGCTAAACAAACTGTGGTATATACATACGATGGAATATTATGCAGCTTTAAGACAGGATAAACTTATGGAGCATGTAATAACATGGATGGACCTAGAGAACATTATGCAAGTGAGTCTAGCCAAAAACTAAAGGACAAATACTGTATGGTCCCACTGATGTGAACCGACATTCGAGAATAAACTTGGAATATGTCATTGGTAACAGAGTCCAGCAGGAGTTAGAAACAGGGTAAGATAATGGGTAACTGGAGCTGAAGGGATACAGACTGTGCAACAGGACTAGATACAAAAACTCAAAAATGGACAGCACAATAATACCTAATTGTAAAGTAATCATGTTAAAACACTGAATGAAGCTGCATCTGAGCTATAGGTTTTTTCTTTTGTTTTGTTTTGTTTTTTTACTATTATTATTACTTTTATTTTTTTTCTCTATATTAACATTCTATATCTTTTTCTGTTGTGTTTCTAGTTCTTCTAAACCGATGCAAATGTACTAAGAAACGATGATCATGCATCTATGCGATGATGTTAAGAATTACTGATTGCATATGTAGAATGGTATGATTTCTAAATGTTGGGTTAATTTCTTTTTTTCCGTTAATTAATAATAAAAAAAAAAAGAGCTGGAGGCAATGGAAATACTAAAAAACAACAACAACAACAAAAAAACCTATTCCTGATAGTTTCCAAAGCAAGGGAAACAAGAATAACAATACATGGTTTTCACTTCAAAATATTCTTCAAATAGGATGCACTGACTAACAAGTAGATTGGCAAACGATGATATATATATATATATAATTGAATGTTGTGCTGCTACAAAAAGGAACGAAGTTGTGAATGAATGTATGGGACATTTGGTGAGACAAAATAAGCCAGAAAATGAAAGAACAATTATGGTATGGTCTCCTTTACAAAATACTTATAAGAAAACAGAGGCCTAGATTGTAAGGAGAAAAAATATGGAACTATTAAAATATTATCACCAAGGAAACTCCTGATACTGTGTCAAACTTTAGGGACACCCAAATCAATAGGTCAAGCCTTTGATCTTGAGGCTTACTCTTGTGATGCTTATGTAGATAGCAGAGAAGTTTAGCCTACATGTGGCATCACTCTCTCTAAGTTCAACTCTGCAAGTGAAGTCATGGCCCTCCCCACTACATGAGAAATGACATCCAGGGGTGAAAGTCTCCCTGGTGGCATGGGAGATGAATCCCAGGGATAAGTCGGGCCCTGGCACCATGGGATCAACAATTCCATCCTGACCAAAAGAGGGAAAAGAAGTGTAACTAATATCGTATCAGTGACTGAGAGAGTTCAAATAATTGAGACGCTAGTCTGGAGGTCATTCTTACGTAAGCTTCAGTCAGACATTGCTACCTATTATAACCTTCCAACCCCCAACCAGGACCATTCCAGCCAAGCCTAAAGAACACCTGGGGCAATATATAAGCCTCCACAAGGGTTCCAGGCACTAGGGTAACTTTCCAGACACTTACAACCTCCAGATGGGTCCCTGGACCAGACAAGCCCTGAAACCTAGAGAGACCAGCTTCTCCAGAACATCAGCTAGTTCCATCTCCCTACCCCATATTATGGACAGACCCTTCCAACATGAAAAAGTTAAAATGGCCATAGTCCAAACACCCAAAAGAGAGGGATAGAAAGATCAAAGGTGATGGTGGAGGTATACAGTGAAGACAGGATTTAATAAATGAAAATGAATGCTGAATCATTAAATTGATATCTCTTTTACTCTCCAGTATCTCAGAGCAACTAGAAGTAAAAACCTAAAATTGTGGAATTGTAACCCATGCCAAACTCTGAAATATGTTCTACAACTAATTGTGGTGCTGTGCTTTAAAATGTATTACTTTCTTTTTGTATATATGTTATTTTTCACAAAAAAGGGGGGGAAAGTCAATTGAGATTATTAAAAAAATATTTATTCCTTCTAGGCTCCTATATTCTGGAGAAGCTGGAAGGAAAAATCTGAGAGGAGTGTATGGTAGCCCATGACAAACCCTGGGATCTGTCCTGTATATACTACTTGTTGAAGAGTGCTTTGAAAACTACTGCTTTTTTCTTTCTTTACTTTGCATGTATGCTATATTATACAATAAAATTAAAAAAAAATTCTTCAATTAAGAAACAGCCACGGTGGCTCAGTAGGCAGAGTTCTCGCCTGCCATGTTGGAGACCCGGGTTCAGTTTCCAGTGCCTGCCCACATGAAGAAAAATTAAAAAAAACATTCAGGACGGTGCAATGGTGTTTCAGTGGGAGATTTCTCACATGCCATGCCAGAGACCTGGGTTCGATTCCTGGAGCCTACCCATGCAAAAAAAAAAAAAAAAAAAATCCTTATCAAGTGAGTTAGCTAATAGACCAATTTCTCTGAATTAAGTCTTATGGACAGGAGATTCAGTTAGTACCACTACTTAACATCAAGGTTTGCCAATAATAAATTGAATATCAGATCTCAGAGTTGTTGCTAAGCATTCAATTTCTCTGTCAAGGGAAAGAAACAGAGAAAAGATAAACAGCTTGGCTTCTGCAATTCAAGAGACAAAAAGCAGGCAACATTATTCCATTACAATAGAGTTACAACTGTATAAGCAGATGATTACATGTAATTTTAATGCAGGAATAAATACATCAGTGTTTCCAGACAACATAATAATGCAAATTGATTAAAGGGTTATTTGTAGCCTTCAAAAGTTAAAACTCTCTTAAAGGAATGGCTGTAGTTCCATTCTACCAATATCTTCCTCCCCAACTTCCTCACAAGGACAAAAGGATGCTATATATTCGGCCAATGTCCTACTCTTTAATAACATGGTATGTAGACTTGGTACAGGGGTCTCAAATCACTACTACTCTGATCATGATTAATGGACTTCATTTGATTATAACTAATGCTTTCAAACAAAATCTGGTCTAAATCTGATCTAAGCCATGCTTAATTGGCTATGAGAAATAAAGAGGGGTACAATATGAAAAAAACAGAATTACAGCATTTTGCTTTCAGTAAAATGCTACCTTAATAGTTTCAGATAAAGAACTGACTTTTTATATTCAAAGTGGTAGCACTGAATTTATGAATAGATTTTGTATTAAATTCTATGGTAATTTTATTCAGAGCTGAGGGCTTAGCTTTATAGTATTATCTTAACCCTCAACAAAATCTAGAATGCTAAAGGCTATTAATGAATATTTCTCTGATCTGGCTTCTGTAGTAAAGTTAATTTGTCAAAAACATTTCTACAGTTTGTACTGGATACTGTATTATTTGACAAGTTAAGTTTAAAATAAAATTGACAAAAATCTCATTAATTTCCTCCAAATCACCAACCTTGGTTCCATTAAGCTTTCATTATTAAGAGCGTCAACTGGCACTCCTTCTTAAAGGGTCAAGTTCTGATCTGGATACTTGCTATCCAGGATACTTGCTATATTAAAAGGAACTAGTGAAGCAGTATAGAACGGTTGTTAAAAGGGCAAGTCATGGACTCAGACACACGTGGGTTAAATTCCTAGCAATGCCACCTACTGTGTGTCCTTGGACAATTTATTTAACCTCTCTGAGCCTCTATTTCCCCATTTATGAAACATGAATAATAAAAGCATCTCCTATCAGAACTGAGAGGATTCAATGAGATTATGCATAAAGCACTTATCACTATGCCTGCCTAGTGCACAGCAAATGCTCAAGAAATTTTGGTTGTTTATTACGTTTGTTTTTTCTATTTTTACTAAAGCTCAATTCATAAACTTAAAAAAAAAAAAAGATTTATTGCCATTCAGACTTTCAAAATGGCATTTTAACAAATGGTTTTCTTACAACTTCTCCTGAACACCTCCACTGATATAATTCCTACCACTATTTAAGGCAGATCCTTTGCTTTGCTTCAGTCTTTTGGCAGACAGCTCCACTAGTTTCCTTCCATTGAAGTACAGTCTTCTTGCAGCTTTTACTCACTGATCTTAGTTGTAGCCCTAAGGAAGTTTAAACAAATCCACCTCCACTTCCACAGATACCCCTTGTTAAATATGAGAACCTATGACTATAATCCTTTTAAGAATTGAACACAGCATAGAAAATGTCATTTCCATTAGAATTTGTTTAGGTTAGTGATTTTCATATTTTTCTATAATATCTGTCAAAACGTAAATCCATAGTTCTGGACCCAAACAGGAAAGGGGGTTGTTGCTCTCAGGAAAGGTTTTTTTCGTTTGTTTGTTTTTTAAACATTTTTATTGTGAAATATAACAAAAATACATAAAAGCAATAAATTTCAAAATATATTTTAACAATTTATTATAGAACAGATTTTAAAATTTAGTATGGGTTACTGTGCTACTTTGAAAGGATGTATGTCCCCTAGAAAAGCCATGTTTTAATCAAAATACCATTTTGTAAAATGGCAGAATAATTCCTATTCAGTACTTATGTTGAAATTGTAATCAGATCATCTCCCTGGAGATGTGATTTAATCAAGAGTTGTTATTAAACTGGATTAGGTGATGACATGTCTCCACCCATTTGGGTGGGTCTTGATAAATTTCTGAAGTCCTATAAAAGAGGAAACATTTTGGAGAATGAGAGATTTGGAGAGAGCAGAGAATGCTGCAGCACCACGAAGCAGAGAGTCCACAAGCCAGCGACCTTCAGAGATAAAGAAGGAAAACGCCTCCTGGGGAGCTTCATGAAACCGGAAGCCAGGAGAGAAAACTAACAGATGATGTAGTGTTCGCCATGTGCCCTTCCAGCCGAGAGAGAAGCCCTGGCTGTGTTTGCCATGTGCCTTCTCACTTGAGAGAGAAACCCTGAACTTCACCGGCCTTCTTGAACCAAGGTATCTTTCCCTGGATGGATGCCTTTGATTGGACATTTCTATAGACTTGCTTTAATTGGGATATTTTCTCAGCCTCAGAACTGTAAATGAGCAACTTATTAAATTTCCCTTTTTAAAAGCCATTCCATTTCTGGTATATTGCATTCCGGCAGCTAGCAAACTAGAACAGTTACAGTTTCAATATTTAAAGTTTTTTCCTTCTAGCTATTCCAAGACACTGGAGACTAAAAGAAATATCAATATAATGATTCAGCAGTCATACTCATTTGTTAAATCCTAACTTCTCTGCTATAACTCCTTCTTAAGGAAAGGTTCTTTTTGGTGTAAAATGAAGCTTCCACTATCTCAAACATAAGGGACACTCAAATCAATAGGCCAAGCCCTTAATCTTGAGGCTGACTCTTGTGATGCTTATGTAGGTAGTGGAGAAGCTTAGCCTACTTATAGGTATGCCTTGGAGTTACTTCTTTGGTTGCTTAGATGTGGTCTCACTCTCTTTTAAGCTCAACTCTGCAGGTGAAGTCATGGCCCTCCCCACTACATGAGAAATGACATCCAGGGGTGAAAGTCTCCCTGGTGGCATGGGAGATGAATCCCAGGGATAAGTCAGGCCCTGGCACCATGGGATCAACAATTCCATCCTGACCAAAAGAGGGAAAAGAAGTGTAACTAATATCGTATCAGTGACTGAGAGAGTTCAAATAGTTGAGACGCTAGTCTGGAGGTCATTCTTACATAAGCTGCAGTCAGACATTGCTACCTATTATAACCTTCCAACCCCCAACCAGGACCATTCCAACCAAGCCTAAAGAACACCTGGGGCAATATATAAGCCTCCACAAGGGTTCCAGGCACTAGGGTAACTTTCCAGACACCTACAACCTCCAGATGGGTCCCTGGACCAGAGAAGCTCTGAAACCTAGAGAGACCAGCTTCTCCAGAACATCAGCTAGTTCCATCTCCCTACCCCATATTATGGACAGACCCTTCCAACATGAAAAAGTTAGAATGGCCATAGCCCAAACACCCAGAAAGAGTGGGGTAGAAAGATCAAAGGTGATGGTGGAATTATACAGAGAAGGTAGGGTTTAACAAATGAAAATGACTGCTGAATTATTAAATTGACATCTTTTACTCTCCAGTATCTTAGAGGAGCTAGAAGTAAACACTTAAAATTGTGGAATTGTAACCCATACCAAACTCTGAAATATGTTCTACAATTAATTGTGCTGTGCTTTGAAATTTATTACTTTTTTGTATATAAATTAAGACATATACAAAAAAGCAATAAATTTCAAAGCACAGCACAACAAAAGAAAAAAAAAAGTCGGTTATGATGAGAAAAAAATATTTATCCCTTCTAGGCTCCTATATGCTGGAGCAGCTAGAAGGGAAAATCTGAGAGGATGGTATGGTAGCCCAAGAGAAACCCTGGGATCTGTCCTGTAAACTACTTGTTGAAGAGTGCTTTGAAAGTTATTGTTTTTTGCTTTCTTTGCTTTGTATATATATGTTATATTATACAATAAAAAAAGTAAAAAAAAATGAACAAAACTGTGAAGAAAAAACATGAATCCTCCATACTTTGATGCTGACAGAATTTTCTTTGCCTTTTGAAAGAAAAAAACACCCAGAGCTATTGGTTTAACGATCTGATTTACAATTTAAGTTTGAGTCATAGCCTCAAATTATTCTCTTGTTTCAAGATATCAATTGAAAAATCAGCAATTATTCATGTTTAAATATAGTGAAGAATTTTGACAAAACACGGTGGGGAAAATATGAAGGAAAAAACTGGTTAAGGAACACTGAATAAGGAATAATGATCACCTTCTCAAAGTCTTAAATTCAGAAAGCAGTTCCTGAAAATCATCAATATCATCATGATGGGTTATGTTTGCTTGTTTCCTCTATGCAGAGTCAAAAGAATTGGTCTGGGCCCTGGCCCTGCCAGTCTTAAGCTGTGCAATCTTGGTGTGAGCCCTGCCCTCTCTGAAAGTCAATTTTCTCAGCCATAAAACAGAAATGAGACTGTGCAGGTTTGAACCTGTAGCAGACCCAAGAAAAGCTATGTCCTTTAATCCTCATTCAATATTGCTGGCTAGGAGCTTTTTGACTGCTTCCATGGAGATGTGACCCACTCAATTGTGGGTGATAACTTTTAGATGGCTTCTATGGAGTTGCTGCTCTACCCATTCCGGGTGGATCTTGATTAGTTTACTGAAATCCTTTAAAACAGGAAGTATGTTTGGAGAGAAAGAAGGAGTGACAAGAACCACAAAAGACCACCCAGCCAGAGATGTTTGCAGAAGAAGGAAAATGCCCCTAGGGGAGCTTTATGAAACCAGAAGCCTGGAGAGAAACCTAGCAGAAGTCGCCATGTTTGCCACATGCCTTTCCAGTTGAGAGAAACTCCGAACCTCATCAGTCTTCTTGAACCAAGGTATCTTTCCCTGGATGCCTTAGATGGGACATTTCTATATCCTTGCTTTAATTGGGACATTTTCACAGCCTTAGAACTATAACCTTGCAATTTAGTAAATTCCCCTTTTTAAAAGCCATTCTATTCATGGTATATCATCCTGGCAGTAAGCAAAGTAGAACAGAGACCATCTATCTCAAAAGAACAGCAGTGAGTATAAACTAAAAATAAAACATATTAAAACACCTTATGAACTGTAAAATGTCATACAAATGTCAATTATTCCTTATTGTTACTTAAGCTGCTTAAGCTGTTGCTCAAACTAGGCAGATTTTTGGACACAATGTGCCTTCATATAAATAAGTAGTAGAGCAGCAGAAGCACTTTGGGAAAGGTCTCCAACTCAATCATTAAAAGAGAAGAGCCATGGCATTCTCTTCTCATCCAGCCTTGGGCTAGTATAACAAATACCAGAATTTGCTCTCACACAGGGGCAATCCAGCCATTTTAAAGCATAAGTGTCCATTCTGAATTTTCATAGCCATTGTGGGATTCTTAGATTACTAATGTTATATAGTGCTTTGCATTTAATTATACAAACAATGACTTTTATAATGATGGTAACATCAAAGAAAGGTAATTTGCATGAACTAAATCCCATCACTTAGTGAAAGTTTAGGAACCTCTTCATTACTAAATCAATTATATAATAAAATCAATGTGCTTTAAAAGTAAAAAAAGTTTTTAAAAAACTATAAAGAAGAATTACATGCTTTAAACTCTATAAATTATTATAATATAATGAGTCTTTTTAAGATTTAATATCAACTTTTAAAATTAAAACTCAATGGAAAATGTACACTTGACTCCATTACTAGGTGATCTATCTCTAGAAAAGGTTACAGTACAGCCATTAACCCCCTCTTAAATTAAGTAGAAATTTTGGTACAAACCTCTAACTACCCCAAGGACAATTTAATTCCATAGAAAGTGAAGTATTTTGAGGATGTAAAATTGTACAAATATTTAAGAAAATAATGCAGATGCATATATTGCATTCATTTCTTACAAGTGTTGCAGTTTATTGAATATTACAATTTTTAAATACCCAATATGTACCTTTAAAATAATATTCTGCCTTTAATTTTGAACAGTTAAAAAAAGACCCACAAATTTCTACACAGTAGGCCTGTGATTAAGTATTTTATCACTTTAAGACTCAATGTTCCTTAATGATATAACTCAAAAATTTACTGGATCGTTATTTAGTAAGTCATAAAAACCTCTTAAAATTAATCTTTCATGCACATCCAGCTTATCTAAAGTTAGAATTTAATTAGATGGCCTTGGCACAAATGGGCTTACTGCTTTATTTGCTCAATCAGTGTATGTCTCTTCAGTAATTATAATTAATTCAAGTCCCTGACGCACCTCCTAGCAAACAATGTAAAAACATCAGACAAAATGGAAATAAATAGCTTTACATTTCTCCAATTACGATGTTTTCTTTCATCCTCAAAATGCACATGTGAAATGGCTGAGATAGGTGTTAATTCTGTATAGGAAAAGGCCACATAATGAACCTACAACTCTGGTGAGAGAGAAATATGCTCATCTGCACGCACACATATATAACCATAAAGAGTCAATTAAGAAAGTTTGCATTTAACAATTTGCAAATGCATTTTGAAATATAAACACCACCAAGGAAAGAAGAATTAAATTATTATTTATCTAGAACAATACTTGCTGTTAGGAAGAATAATTTCTAATTATATACAAAGTTTATGATTGAGAAGCAGCCCCAAAACTTCTAACATCAGGTCTTCAACCCACATGTCTCCGAGATAAAGCAAAAAAAAAAAAGTAGTATGTTAGTTTGCAAGCTGCTAGAATGTGATATACCAGAAATGGAACGGCTTTTATAAAGAGGAATTTAATAAGTTACAAGTTTACAGTTCTAAGGAAGTGAAAGTGTCCAAATTAAGGCACCAACAAGAGATTACCTTCACTTAAGAATGGCTGATGGGTCAGTGTTCTAGTTTGCTAGCTGCCAGAATGCAACATACCAGAGACAGATTGGCTTTTAATAAAAGGGGATTTATTTTGTTAGTTCTTCAGAGGAAAGGCAGCTTTTTTCAACTGAGGTTCTTTCCTACATGGGAAGGCACAGGGTGATCTCTGCTGACCTTCTCTCCAGGCCTCTGGGTTCCAACAACTTTCTCCGGGGTGATTTTCTTCTGCATCTCCAAAGGCCTGGGCTGAGCTGCGAGTGCTGAGATGAGGTATGCTGAGCTGCTTGGGCTGTGCTATGTTGAGTCTCTCATTTAAGCACCATCCAATTAAGTCAAACATCATTCATTGCAGCAGGCACACCTCCTAGACGACTGCAGATGTAATCAGCAACAGATGAGGTTCACATACCTTGGCTCATGTCCACAGCAATAGATCTAGGCACCTTCACCTGGCCAAGTTGACAACTGAATCTAACTACCACAGTCAGAAACACCTCTGTCAGCTGGGTAGTCACGTGCCTGGCATTTGCTTGCGTCTGAGCGCCATAGCTTTTACCTTCTGTTCCTATGGGGGTTCCTCACTTTACTTCTCCAGCGCTGGCTTTCATCTCTAGGCTTCCCTTGGCTTTCTTCCGTTTCTGGCTTGCTTAAAATCTCATGGCAATGTCTGCTGGGCTCAAAGCATCTCCAAACATCCATGTCTCTGTTCTTCACATGTCCGCATCTGTATGAGCTCTGCTGTGAAGTTTCTGTCAGTTCTCATGCTTCTGTCATTTCAGTCTCTATCTGAAACGGTTCCTCTTTTAAAGGATTCCAGTAAAATAATCAAGACCCAATTGGAATAGGTGGAATTTTCATTTAATCAAAAGGTCACACCCACAATTGGGCATGCCACATGAGATAATCTAATCAAGTTCCAATCTACAGTCCTGGATCAGGATTAAAAGAAATGGCTTTTCCCACAAGATTGGATTAGGCTTGAGACATGGCTTTTCTGGAGTACATTATATTTTCAAACTGGCATAAGAGGTAAATGGCAGAAAACTTTATTTACTGAGGGGACAGTAGGATCTACTGGATAATAAAAACTGCCAGCAATGAATACTTTAAAAAATAAAAAGTCTTAAGGCAAATGTGGCAAAATGCCAAAATGGGTAGATCTGAGGATTAGGGGGTATGGTGAAGTTCTCCTTATGGAATATGTATTATTTTTGTAATTGTTCTGTAAGTTTGAAAGTATTTAAAATTAAAAGTTAAAATACATATACTGGGTTATGGATACTTAACATAACACATTGTTCTTTCTATATTAAAAATAACAATAAAAAGCTCTCTACTTTTTTTTATACTACTTAAGATAATCAGCACAGCAATAAAATTAAAGCTAGCCAGCTACAGAACTAACAGGATTTAAACAGTCCTTGTGGAGGGTGAGGACAGGCATGGAGAACACAGGGCCCCAGCTCATAACATCTTGACACATATCGCACAGAATCTTTTGCGTGACTTCACACCTTGGGCCTTTCTGCAATCAGCAGGTCACAACTTCTGATTGCCATTTCTGGGTACCTAATAGGAATCAATCACTTTTCATACATTATCTCATTTAATATGCCCAACGGTTATTTGGGATTGCTGTGATCTGATCATGGACTCTGCTGGGGTGTGTGTAAAGCAGTTACTTCTGTACCTTTTCTTCTATCCCACTGCCAGTCCCCATGTTACTGATGGGCTAAGTAGTGGGGTCTGTGTATGGACAACTGACACTGACTTCACTCCTTTGCCTTCTCACTGTTAGTCTTCTTGCTCGTTTTTCATTTTTTTCTATTAACTACACTTTTTTGAGCTCCATTTTAGGTATGCATTTGTTAATTCTGCCAGAATGTTAGCTCACTGTCTATTTTTACCAAGTATGACAGTCGTTAGCAAAATTAGTTGATTTGGATTGGGGCTTGCTACTGTTTGAGTAATCAAAGATTTTGTGACTTATGTTCTCTGATGTTACCATGTGGCTCTTCTTGGGTCTGTGCTATTTTTATACACACAGATAAAATCATTTTTAAAAACATACACAAAATTCCTTAGATGCATTTGATATGTGATAATTTCATTGTAATTTGGGGTATTGCATGTTTTTAAACCATAATATTGTTATTTGGATTACAGTTTATGTTAAGTATTTTTGTAATTATTTCTTTTAACAGTTTTGGAACATCTGTGAAAATAAATGTATATATCTGAAACTTCAAGGTTAAAATAAATGCCTAATAGAGCTGAATAGAGCAGCTCGAGATTACCCCTGCTCCATGGTAAAGTTAGAGAAGGGAAAGGAGGGCAACTGAGGTGGCAATTCGGGAGTGCAGCTGACCTGGGAGAGCCTTCTGTGCCACATGAAGCAGCGCTGGTTGCAGAGGCTGAGGAATTGAGGGGCAGAAAACTGGAGCCTGGTGTGGAGCCAAGGAGGTACAGAGCACACAAGAGTGCACTGTCAGGATCCCAAGACTAGGAAGCAAGGCCGCGTTCCTTGGGCGTGCTATCCATAGCAGTGTGTCCCTGTAATGGGTGACTCACCACACGTACCTGAACCCCATCACCAGCTCCCATTCCCCGTGCTCTAGGTACCCCCATCCCACCAGTGGATGTATATGCCCGACAAAATGACCCCAAGTGCAGCCCAACCCACCTCTCCTGCACCCCTCCTGAGCACTACCTCTTCCCCTCCCTGTTCCCTGCAGGCTGTCACCAGTGCATAAAGACTGTAGGCACTAACCTCCATACCTAGGCTACCCCTACCCATCCCCCCCACCAACAGTGTCCCACAGCCTCACTCCACCTCCACTGAGCTCTGCGCATCCATTTATGGCACTCCCAGGCCCGCGCATATACACAGGCCCAAATCACATCATTCAGCTCTGGGAACTGCACTTTACACCAGTCCTAGAACCCTGCATGCACACGGCCCTTAGCCTCATTTCCTAGCTCTGAGAAAGTGCCAACCGCGCAGTTGGGTCACATCTGCCCCCAATCCATGAATGCATAACACCGACCTTCTGACATTAGCTCTATGCATGCGCACAAAGGGCCCTGTGCCTTAGAACAGTGCACACCAGGGTTATGCCACACACACTGGTGAACCCGTACTGCTACCTCCTCCCTGGCTGGTGGACAACCACGTTCACAAGCATCAGCATAACATCCCCAGCCTGCGCCTATACCTGCCCTGAAATAAAACACCACACTGAGTGCCCTATCCCATACCCTGCTCCCTGCTGCGCAACCATCCTGCAAACACAAAGCCTTAGACAACTGAAAGAAATCAACTCCCAAAGCAAATCAATCAAGATATTTACATACAACGGAGACAGCAGAAGATCACTAAGCACATCACATTGCAGACAGATACAGCCCTTCCTAATGGCCAAATTAAAACACCAGAGGAGACGCAGATGCCGGAACAACTAATCAAAGCTGTCCATACAACTCTAATTAATAAAATAAGTGGGATAGCAAATGACATAAAGGAGATCAAGAAGACAGCAGAAGAGCATAAAGAGGAATTTGAAATGATAAAAGGAAAAACAGCAGATATCACAGAGATTAAAGACTCTGTTGACCAAAAAACATACTAGAGGCACATAACACCAGATTTGAAGAGACAGAAGAAAGAATAAGTGATACAGAGGACAGGATAATTGACTTCAAAGACTCAAACAGCAAATGGCAAAAAAGATGGAAAATATTGCATGTGAACTCAAGGAAATGATAGACAAAACAAAGCGCGCAAATATAAGAATTACTGGTGTCCCAGAAGGAGAACAGAGGAGTAAAGGGCTAGGAAATGTAGTTGAGGATATAATAGGTGAAAACTTCCCAACCCTCATAAAGGACATAAATATACAAATCAAAGAAGCCCAACGAACTCCAAACAAAATAAATCCAAATAGGCCTTCCTCAAGACACATACTAAACAATCGTTCAAATGTTGAAGAGACGCAGAAAATCCTGAAAACAGCAGGAGAAACACAATGTACTACATACAAGGGAAACCAAATAAGACTGAGTTCAGGCTACTCAACTAGCACCTTGGAGGTGAGAAAGCAGTGGAATGATATATTCAAGATCCTGAAATAGAAGGACTTCCAACCAAGAATTCTGTACCCAAATTGTCCTTCAAAACTGAGAGAGAGCTTAAATTTTTCACAAAGAAGTCCTGAAAGAATTTGCAAAGAAGATACTGTCCCTATAAAAAATACTAAAAGGAGTACTGCCAGATGAAAAACAAAAGACAGGAAAAGGAAGTCTGGAGGAGGGCACAGAATTGAAGGATAATTTAAAGAATACAGAGAGAAAGAGGGAAAAGAATATATAGACCTGACGAGTAAAATAAAAAAGATAAGATGGTGGATTCAAGAAATGCCTTTTCAGTAATAACTTTGAATGTTAACGGACTAAATTTACCAAATAAAAGATACAGATTGGCAGAATGGATTAAGAAACATAATTCATCTAAATGCTGTGTTCTAGTTTGCGAGCTGCCAGAATGCACACCAAGAGACATATTGGCTTTCAATAAAAGGGGATTTATTTATTTAGTATAGTTCTTCAGAGGAGAGGCAGCTAATTTTCGACTGAGGTTCTCTTTTAAGTGGGAAGGGACAAGGTGATCTCTACTGGCCTTCTCTCTAGGCCTCTGGGTTCCAATATCTTTCCCCGGGGTGATTCCTTTCTGCAGCTCCAAAGGCCTGGACTGGGCTGCGAGTGCCCAGATGAGGTATGCTGAGCTGCTTGGACTGTGCTACGTTGAGCTCTCTCATTTAAGCACCAGCCAATTAAATTAAACATCATTCATTACAGCAGGCATGCCTCTTAGCTAACTGCAGATGTAATGAGCAACAGATGGAGGTTCACATACCATTGATGTCCACAGCAACAGAATGAGGCACAGTCACCTGGCCAAGTTGACACCTGAACTTAATTACCACATGCCACTTACAAAAGCCTCATCTTAGACACAAAGATACAAACAGACTGAAAGTGAAAGGATGGAAAGATTTTCCAACAACTTGTACCCAAAAGAAAGCAGGAGTAGCCATACTAATATCAAACAAAGCAGACTTTAAATGTAAAGACATCATAAGAGACAAAGAAGGACACTATATACTAATTGAAGGGCCAATTTGCCAAGAAGATATAACAATCATAAATGTTTATGCTCCCATTCAAGAAGCTCCAAAGTACATGAGACAGACACTGACAAAACTGAAGGGAGCAATAGATGTTTCAACAATAACAGGAGGAGGCTTCAATACACCACTCTCCTCTATAGATAGAACAACAACACAGAAGATCAAGAAGAAAACAGAGAAGTTAAATAACTTGATAAATGAATTAGACCTAACAGATTTATGTATCACTGCACCCTAAAGCACAAGGATAGGCATTTGTCGCTAGTGCTCATGGAACATTCTCCAGGATAGATCAGATGCTGGGGCACAAAACAGGTCTGTATCAATTTAAAAACACTGAAATTATTCAAAGTACTTTCTCTGATCACAATGAGATGAAGCTGGATCTCAATAACCACCAAAGAACTAGAACATTCGCAAATATATGGAGATTAAATAATACACTCTTAAACAAGCAACGGGTCAAAGAAAACACTGCTAGGGAAATCAGTAGCTATGGAGATAAATGTAAATGAGAATACCACTTATCAGAACTTACAGGATGTGGCAAAGGCTGTGCTGAGGGGGACATTTATTGCCCTATATGACTATATTTAAAAACAAGAAAGGGCAAAAATCAAGGAATTAACAGCAAACCTGGAGGAACCTGAGAAAGAACAGCAAACTAACCTCAAAGCAAATAGGAGAAATGAAAAGGATTAAAACTGAGATAAATGAATGGAAGAACAAAAGAACAACAGAAAGAATCAATAAAACCAAAAGTTGGTTCTTTGAGAAAATCAATAAAATTGATAGGTCACTAGCAAGACTGAAAAAGAAAAGAGAGGATGCAAATAAACAAAATCAGAAATGAGAAGGGGTATGTTACCACACACCCTGAAGTTATTTAGAATTCATAAAAGGATGCTATGAACAACTGTACACCAAAAAAATACACAACTTAGATGAAATGCAGATTCCTGGTGACACACAAACAAGCTACACTGACTCAGGAAGAAATAGAAGATTGCAACAAACCAATCACAAGTAAAGAGATTCAATCAGTCATCAAAACTCTTCCTACAAAGAAAACCCCAGGGCCAGACGGCTTCACAGGGGAATTTTATCAAACATTCCAGAAAGAACCAACACCAATCCTGCTAAACTCTTCCAAAAAACTGAGGAACATGGAACTCTACCTAACTCATTTTATGATGCTAATATCATTTTAATACCAAAACCGGGTAAAGATGCTATAAGAAAGGAAAACTATAGGCCAAATTGGCCTAATGAACATAGATGCAAAAATTCTCAATAAAATATTAGCAAATCAAATCCAACAACACATTAAAAGTATTATGCACCATGACCAAGTGTAGTTTATATCAGAAATGCAAGGATGGTTCAACACATGAAAATCAATTAATGTAATACAGCAAATTAACAATTCAAAAGGGAAACCTCACATGATCACCTCGATTGATGCTGATAAAGCTTTGACAAAATTCAGCATCCTTTTCTAATAAAAATGCTCAAAAGATAGGAATCAAAGGCAACTACCTGAAAAATGATGACAGGAATATATGAAAAACCGATAGCCAGCATCGCACTCAATGGAGAAAGACTGAAAGCTTTCCCCTGAAATCAGGTACAAGACAAGGATGCTGTTTTAGTTTGCTAGCTGCCAAAATGCAACACACCAGAGACAGATTGGCTTTTAATAAAAGGGGATTTTAATAAAAGGGGATTTATTTTGTTAGTTCTTCAGAGGAAAGGCAGCTAACTTTCAACTGAAGTTCTTTCTTACACGGGAAGGCACAGGATGGTCTCTGCTGGCCTTCTCCCCAGGCCTCTGGGTTCCAACAACTTTCCCCAGGGTGACTTCTTTCTGCATCTCCAAAGGGCTGAGCTGCACGTGTTGAGATGAGGTATGCTGAGCTGCTTGGGCTGTGCTACCCATTAAGCTCTCTCATTTAAGCACCAGCCAATTAACTCAAATGTCATTCATTGCAGCAGGTACGCCTCCTAGCCGACTTCAGATGTAATCAGCAAAAGATGAGGTTCACAAACCACTGGCTCCTGTCCACAGCAACAGAACTAGATGCCTTCACCTGGCCAAGTTGACAACTGAATCTAACGACCACATGTCCACTCCTTGTCAACTTGGCAACTACATACATCACCTTAAACAGGTGCAAAAAATTCTCTTCTGGTTGTGGACCTGTGAATCTCAAAACAAGTTATCTGATGCCAATATGCAAAGGAGGACAGTCACAGGATCCATAAGGAGAAACTGGAAGGAAAACCTGCAGGGCAAACACCAATGGATTTCAAAGTCTGAAAGTCATTTATCCTTTGGCTTTAGAAAACTGCAGCCCCACCCTTTCCAAGGGCCTATGCAGTGGTCCACCTCTTTCCAAATCAACCTCAGGAACACTGAGGAGACCACCTTTTTCTTGGCTCCACTCTCTCCAGGCATCAGGGCCACCCCTGGGCTCTCTGCTATTTCTGGGGCACACACTCAACCCCTCCATGTGGTGGCAGTCAGGCTCTCCCCAGTCCCCAATGAGCGTGTTGTACCTTTTCCAAGGCCTGTGGCGGCACAACGTTTCCACTGCAATGAGGTGGGAGACTCATACTCGCCCTTCAGGGTAAACTCACCTTCTCCATGAATATGGGTGGGTCCACTCTCCTGGCTGAGGTTTCTTGGCTTCAGACCCGAACTTCCATGGTTCTCACTCTGCAAATTCCAGTTTTTCCCTTTTGTGTCCCTCTTTGTCCAGATTGACAGTGGTTTCATTTACACCAACAGTTTCCTCAAGCACTCCCAGCTCCTCCAAAATCTTCCCCTTAGCCATCAAAAAAAAAGTTCCAACATATCTGGTATTCGCAAACCGCAGTAGCACCCCACTCTTGGTACCAAAATCTGTTCTAGTTCACTAGCTGTTGGAATGCAACACACCAGTGATGGATTGGCTTTTAATAAAAGGGGATTTATTTTGTTAGTTCTTCAGAGGAAAGGCAGCTAACTTTCAACTGAGGTTCTTTCTTATGTGGGAAGGCACAGGGTGATCTCTGCTGGCCTTCTCCCCAGGCCTCTGGGTTCCAACAACTTTCCCCAGGGTGACTTCTTTCTGCATCTCCAAAGGGCTGAGCTGTGAGTGCTGAGATGAGGTCTGCTGAGCTGTTTGGGCTGTGCCACCCATTAAGCTCTCTCATTTAAGCACTAGCCAATTAACTCAAATGTCATTCACTGCAGCAGGCACGCCTCCTAGCGGACTGCAGATGTAATCAGCAACAGATGAGGTTCATGTAGCAATGGCTCATGTCCACAGCAACAGAACCAGGTGGGTGCCTTCACGTGGCCAAGCTGACAACTGAATCTAACTACCACAGACACCCACTGTCATCACTATTATTGAACACTGTGCTAGAAATTCTAGCTAGAGCAATCAGGCAGGACAAAGAAATAAAAGGCATCCAAATAGGAAAGGAAGAAGTAAAACTCTCATTATTTCCAGATGATAGCATTCTATACTTGGAAGATCCTGACAAATTTACAGCAAAGTTATTTGAGCTAATAAACAAATTCAGGAACGTGATGGGATATAAAGTTAATATGCAAAAATCAGTAACATTTCTATACACAAGCAATGACCTAGCTGAGGAGTCAGTTAAGAAAAAAAAATCATTCAAAATAGCAACTAAAAGAATCAAGTACTTAGGAGTGAACTTAATTAGGGATATAAAGTACTTGCACATGGAAAACTACATAATACTGTTAAAAGAAATCAAAGGAGATCTAAATAGGTAGAAAGACATTCCTTGCTCATGGATAGGAAGGCTAAATATAATTAAGATGTCAATCCTCCTCAAATTGACCTACAGATTCAACATACTACCAATCAAATAATAACAACCTACTTTGAAGATTTGGAAAAGCTAACTACCAAATTCATCTGGAAGAGAAAGAGACCCCAAATAGCTAAAAGCATACTATAAAAGAGGAACAAAGTGGGAGGATTAACATTCCTTGACTTTAAAACCTATTATACAGCTACAACGGTCAAAACAGCATGGTACTGGCACAAAGATAGAAGCATTGACCAATGGAATCGAGTAGAAAGTGCAGAAATAGACCACCAAATCCATGGTCAATTGATTTTTGAAAAGGCCCCGTAATCCTCTTAACTGGGACAAAACAGGCTTTTCAATAATTGGGCATGGCAGAACTGGATATCAATAGCCAAAAGCATGAAAGAGAACCCCTATCTTACACCCTACACAAAAGATATCTTAAAGTGGATCAAGCACCTAAATACAAAAACTAGGACCATAAAGCTTCTAGAAGAAAATGTAGGGAAACATCTTAAAGATGTAGTAATAGGAGGTAGCTTCCTAAACTTTATGCCCAAAGCACAAGTAACAAAAGAAAAAACAGATGAATGGGATCTCCTCAAAATCAAATGCTTCTGCACTTCAAAACACTCTGTCCAAAAGGTGAAGAGGCACCCAACTCAACATGAGAAAATACTTGGAAATCACATATCAGACAAAGGTTTGATTTCCTGTATATACAAAGAAATCATACAACTCAACAACAAAAGCACAAACACCCCAATTATAAAATGGACTAAAGATATGAAAAGGCATTTTTTCTGAAGAGCAAATGCAGATGGCTCAAAACCTCAATGAGAGATGCTCATTTTCACTGGCTATAAGAGAAATGTACATCAGGACTACAATGAGATATCACCTCACAACTATAAGAATGGCTACTATTAAACAAACAAGAAACTATAAATGTCGGAGAGGATGTGGAGAAACTGGGACACTTATGCACTGATGGTGGGAATGTATAATGGTACAGCCACTACGGAAGATGGCGGTTCCTTAGGAAACTAAATATCGGGGTGCCCTATGACCTAGCAATAGCACTAATTGGTATATACGCAGAAGAGCTAAAAGCAATGACACAAACAGACATTTTCACACTGATGTTCATAGAAGCATTATTCACAATCACCCAAAGATGGAAACAAATCAAATGCCCATCAATAAACAAGTGGATCAACAAAATGTGGTATATACCTACAATGGACTATTATGCAGCAGTAAGACAAAATGACATCTTGAAGCACATGGCAAGATGGATGAGCCTTGAGGACACAATGCTGAATGAAGTCAGTCAGACATAAAACTATGTGATTCCACTTCTATGACCAGCATAAAGGTATAATCAGAGGCTGATACTACAGAATATAGGTTGAACTTCAATGTAAGGGAATAGACAGGAGTGAAGATGGTTCTCTACTGGGTCTGTGTGCTGGTTTGAAAGGATGTATGTCCCCTAGAAAAGCCATGTTTTAATCTAAATCCCATTTCGTAAAGGCAGAATAATCCCTATTCAATACTGTATGTTTGAAACTGTAATCAGATCATCTTCCTGGAGATGTGATTTAATCAAGAGTGGTTGCTAAACTGTGTTAGGTGACAACATGTCTCCACCCATTTGGGTGGGTCTTGATAAGTTTCTGGAGTCCTATAAAAGAGGAAGCAGTTTGGAGAATAAGAGATTGAGAGACAGCAGAGCAGAATGACATAGCCACAAGAAGAAGAGCCCACCAGTGAGCGACCTTTGGAGATGAAGAACGAAAATGCCTCCAGGGGAGCTTTATGAAACAGGAAGCCAGGAGAAGAAACTAGCAGATGATGCCATGTTCGTCATGTGCCCTTCCAGATGAGAGAGGAACCCTGACTGTGTTCACCATGTGCCTTTCCAGATGAAAGAGAAACTCTGACTGTGCTCACCATGTGCCTTCTCACCTGAGAGAGAAACTATGAACTTCATCAGCCTTCTTGAACCAAGGTATCTTTCCCTGGATGCCTCTGATTGGACATTTCTATAGCCTTGTTTTAATTGGGACATTTTCTCGGTCTTAAAATTGTGAATAAGCAACTTACTCAAGTTCCCTTTTTAAAAGCCATTCTGTTTCTAGTATATTGCATTCTGGCAGCTAGCAAAATAGAACAGTCTGTAAACAATATTAATATATTGAAGATGAACAAGATTGAAAGGGATTGTATAGACCTAATTGTCCCACGGATTAACACTAGAAATAAGAGTTAGTTCTCCTATGAATTACTTCAAAGATATGATTCTTGTATAGAGAGTGTTTAAATCCATTGTACGGAGTGAAAACTGCTCTTGTACGCTATAAGCTATGTTCAAAAAACATCAGCACTATCACAGCAACAGCAGAGGTAAATAATGGGGGGAGGGACAAGAGTTAGGAGGTTTAGATTTTCTATTTGGTGAGGGTGTGATTATTGGTTTTCTGTCTCTTGGGATTAATGAAATTATCTAAAATAGAGAATGCTGATGGACTGTGGACTTTGGACCCTCCATATGATGCATGATGAATGCAGGTGGCTGAAGGATGCACTGACAGAGAAGAAGATTGGCGAATAATGGTATTAATTATGAACGAATGTAGTGCGGCTACAAAAAGGAACAAAGTCGTGAGGCATGCAACAAGGTGAATGAACATGTGAGACATTTGGTAAGACAAAAGAAGCCAGAAACAAAAGGACAAGAGTGGTATGGTCACCTTTAGAAAATACTTATAAGAAAACGGTGGCCTAGATTGTAAGCTTTTCGAGCAGACACGTTAAGTTCAGAGTGGTGATTATTATTTCTGGATTTTGAGAGGCTGTTTTATATATGTGTTCTGATATTTAGAGATAAGAATGAAACTAAACAGGTTGGGGTTGAAGTAATTCAGAACATATGGATAAGGAAGACTGTCTATATTTTAGAACCACACATACTCTTTGAGACCAATGGAAGAAAGGTTTATTTGGTCTGGAACTGAAATTTTCTGTAGTGCATAATCTAATTTAACATATTGAAACATAAGGACCACAGAATAAGAAAGAGGTCCTTTAATCCTGTATAGTTTATTGTAATGCCTGGATACAGCCTAGAGTATATTAAGCAGATCAAAAAGTATTGGCAAAGTCCCCTGAGGGATGGGAGAAAAATATGGAACTATTAAACTTTACCATCAGGGAATCCCCTGATACTGTGCAAACTTTAGGGATACCCAAATCAATAGGCCATGTCCTCGAACAGGAGGCTTACTTTTGTGAAGCTTACTTAGGTAGCAGAGAAGCTTAGACTACCTACAGACATGCCTAAGAGTTACTTCTGGAGGACCTCTTCTGTTGCTGAGATGTGGCCTTAGTCTCTCTAAGCCCAATTCTGCAAGTGAAATCATTGCCCTCCCCCCTATGCGGGACATGACATCCAAGGGTGAAAGTCTCCCTGGCGACGTGGGAGATGACTCCCAGGGATAAATTCAGACCTGGCATTGTGGGATCAACAATTCCATTTTGACCAAAAGGGAGAAAAGAAGTATAATTAATAAAGAGTCAAGAGGCTACTCTGGAGGTTGCTCTTACACAAGTTTCAGTTAGACCTTGCTACCTATCATAACCTGCCAACCCCCAACCAGGACCATTCCTGCCAATCCTAAAGAACACCTAGGACAATATATAAGATTCCATGAGGGTTCCATGCACTAGAGTAACTTTCCAGAAACGACAACCTCCAGACGGGTCCCTGGTCCAAATAAGTCCTGAAACCTAGCCCAGCCAATCCAGAACATCAGATAGTTCATATCCCTACCCCATATTAGTGACAGACCCTTCCAATATGAAAAATTTAGAATTGCCATAGATCAAACACCCCTAAGGAGAGGGATGGAAAGATAAAAGGTGATCGTGGAGTTATACAGAGAAGACAGAATTTAATGAATGAATATGAATGCTGAATCTTTTAGTCTCCAGTATTTTAGAACAGCTAGAAGTAAAAACCTAAAATTGTGAAATTGTAACGTATGTCAAATTTTGAAATATGTTCTACAACAATTGTGATACTGTGCTTTGAAATTTACAGTTTTTGTATACAAGTTATTTTTCACAAAAAAGGAAGGAAAAAAAGTTGATTGTGATGAGAAAAAAAATATTTAAGACCTCTAGCCTCCTATATTCTGGAGCACCTAGATGAAAAAAATATGAGAGGATCGTATGGTAGCCCATGAGAAACTCTGGGATCTGTCCTGTAACTACTTGTTGAAGAGTTCTTTGAAAACTATTGCCTTTTTATTTCTTTGCTTTGTATATATGTTATATTATACAATAAAAAATGTTTTTAAAAAATGCCCAACAATTCTATCGAAAATTGTTCACTCCCTTTTGAGCTGAGGAATGCAAAATTAATGAAGGAGGTTGCTCCAAATCTTTCAGGGTTGGAATCAAGATTCTAACCTAGGTCTGTTCAACTTAAACTCCATTTCTCAGTGAATTGTGAACCTGAAGAATTCTTGGATAGGTCTGAATATCTTGACAAGGTCCCCAAAATTACTGGTTCATGCTGCTGCCACTGTTCCAGAACTGGGGACTCTTTGGGCTGGAAACACGCCTTTGACTGAGTCTGCCTCTCTTGTAGCCTTGCTTGTAAGGCTGCACTTGCAGCTCTGCAGAGACTACTACTACTGGAGAGGCTTGCTAGGGTAACCTTCAGGAGCAGTTTACCTTTTGCCTATAGGCAGAGAGCAGAAATAGTTTCAAATTTTCTTGCTGACAGGCACAGAGAAGGAGCTTAATAAATCCTTGCTAAGTTTCATCAGAGGTAAAAACACAAAGGACCTTGGGCTCCTTGAAAAGTAGGCAGAATCCTCTGCTGCAGTTAAAAAATAAATAAATAAAGCAGTGGTCAAATACACTTGTAGGCCCAGAGAATCCCATCTGTGGAAGGCAGTCTGGCAGTCCTCAGGAAGCTAAGTATAGAACTGTGATACGATCAAGCAATCCTATCACTAGGTATATATACCTCTGGAGGCAAAGGCACAAACGGACATTTGCACAATGATGTTTATAGTAGCATTATTTATGATTGTCAATAAATGGAAACAGCCCAAATGTCCTTCAACAGAGGTGTGGTTAACTAGCTATGGTATATACATACAATGGAATATTATGCAGCTATAAGACAGAATAAAGCCTTAAGCATATAATAACACAGATGAACCTTGAGGACATTATGCTGAGTGAAATTAAACAGAAACAAATAACAAATACTGTATGATCTCACTAATATGAACTAATATTAATGAGTGAACTTTGAGAGTTGAAGAACACAGTTTATAAGGAAATAGAAATATGGTACAGAATGGGCATTTGGTGCTGAAGGAATACAAATTGTGCAACAGGACTGATTATAAAAATTCAGAAATGGATAGCACAATACTACCTGACTGTAGCACAATAATATAAGTACACTGAATGAAGCTGAATGTGAGTATGATGGGGGAGAAGGGCTGGGGACACATATGAAACCAGAAGGAAAGATAGAGATACCATCTTTATCTTAAGACGGTATAACTTAGGAATGCCTGGAGTGGACAATGATGGTGATTAAATGTACAAATATAAAAATGTTTTCGCATGAGGGAGTACAAATGAATGTTAACATTAAAAGGTGTTAAAAATAGATGGTGTTGGGCGGGCCACGGTGGCTCAGCAGGCAAGGATGCTTGCCTGTCATGCCAGAGGACCCGGGTTCGGTTCCTGGTGCCTGACCATGTAAAAAAAAAAAATAGATGGTGTACAGAAAAAATACAATCAATGCAAGCTACGGTCTATAGTTAACAGTAACATTTAATATGCTTCCACTGAATGTTAACGAAGGCATTTTGCCAAAACTAAATGTCAAAGGGTGGGGAGGGAGGGGTATGAGGGAGGGGTGTGGATTCTTTGTGGAAGAAAAGGAAATGTCTTCATATAGATTATGGTGGTAAAGGCATGTCCATTTACTTAGGTTGGATTGTATGATGTGCAAATAAAACTGTTTGAAAACAAATAGAGAGATCCAAGATGGCAGCTTAGTAAGGTACATGCGTCTTAGTTCCTCCGAACCCAAATCAACTAATAGGTGAACAGAAACAGTACAGAACAGCTCCCGGGGCTACGGCAGGGAATGGACACACAGCGTAACCCAGTCTAGACGGGCTAGTCTGACTGCGAGACTCGGCTGCGGTGAGATCCCCGAGCGGCATGCAATTTCCCGAGCAGCGGTAGCTGTGGAGCTAATCCCTCCCTCCTTCCCGGGCCGGCTGAGAGTCTCGGAGAGGCAAGTTTCCCAAGCCAAGGCGACCGGCGCCCCTCTTTTGCGGGCAGCTTCGAGTCTCGGCTTCAAGTCCGCGGCTACGAGTCTCGGATCAGAGGGCCATCCAAAGCCTGGACTGGCTAGTCTGACTGCGAGACTCGGCTGCGGTGAGACCCCCGAGCGGCGCGCGATTTCCCGAGCAGTGGCAGTGGCGGCGGTTGGAGCTACTTCCTCCCTCCTTCCCGGGTCGGCTGAGAGTCTCGGAGAGTCAAGTTTCCCAAGCCAGGCGGCCGGCGCCCCTCTTTTGCGGGCGGCTTCAAGTCTCGACTTTGAGTCCGCGGCTACGAGTCTCGGATCAGAGGGCTATCCAAGCCGCGGTGGCCCACCCCCCTCCCGCGGGAGGCTTCCTGGTCCGGTGGGGAATCCCCCAGGCCCACTGCAGCCCGCGACCAGCCACAGGGTCCCCTCAAGCCGCGGCAGCTGACGCCCCCACCACGCGCGGCCCCTGAACCAACGGAGAGAATTGGATCGGAAACCCCCAGGCCGCAGAGATCGGCGACCGGGGTAGACCCATTCCAAACACTTGAGACAAACGTGTGCCACGTGAGCCACCTACTGGGCAAGATAAGAAAAACAGATCCCAGAGATTTCACAGAAAAATCTTACAACCTTGCTGGGTCCGACACCCAGAGAAAGCTGAATAAATGCCCAGATGCCAGCAGCAGAAGATAACTGTCCATGCTCAAAAGATTGAGAATACGGCCCAGTCAAAGGAACAAACCAATAGCTCAAATGAGACACAAGAGCTGAGACAACTAATGCTGAACATACGAACAGAAATGGAAAACCTCTTCAAAAATGAAATCGCTAAATTGAGGGAGGACATGAAGAGGACATGGGCTGAACATAAAGAAGAAATAGAAAAACCGAAAAAACAAATCGCAGAACTTATGGAAGTGAAGGATAAAGTAGCAAAGATGGAAAAAATAATGGATACCTACAATGATAGATTTAAAGAGACAGAAGATAGAATTAGTGATTTGGAGGATGGAACATCTGAATTCCAAAAAGAAACAGAAACTATCGGGAAAAGAATGGAAAAATTTGAACAGGGTATCAGGGAACTCAAGGACAATATGAACCGCAAAAATATACGTGTTGTGGGTGTCCCAGAAGGAGAAGAGAAGGGAAAAGGAGGAGAAAAACTAATGGAAGAAATTATCACTGAAAATTTCCCAACTCTTATGAAAGACCTAAAATTACAGATCCAAGAAGTGCAGCGCACCCCAAAGAGATTACACCCAAATAGGCATTCTCCAAGACACTTACTACTTAGAATGTCAGAGGTCAAAGAGAAAGAGAGGATCTTGAAAGCAGCAAGAGAAAAACAATCCATCACATACAAGGGAAACCCAATAAGACTATGTGTAGATTTCTCAGCAGAAACCATGGAAGCTAGAAGACAGTGGGATGATATATTTAAAATACTAAAAGAGAAAAACTGCCAACCAAGACTCCTATATCCAGCAAAATTATCCTTGAAAAATGAGGGAGAAATTAAAACATTCTCAGACAAAAAGTCACTGAGAGAATTTGTGACCAAGAGACCAGCTCTGCAAGAAATACTAAAGGGAGCACTAGAGTCAGATACAAAAAGACAGAAGAGAGAGGTATGGAGAAAAGTGTAGAAAGAAGGAAAGTCAGATATGATATATATAATACAAAAGGCAAAATGTTACAGGAAAATGTTAATAACACTAAATGTCAATGGACTGAATTCCCCATTCAAAAGACATAGATTGGCAGAATGGATTAAAAAACAGGATCCTTCTATATGCTGTCTACAGGAAACACATCTTAGACCCAAAGATAAACATAGGTTGAAAGTGAAAGGTTGGGAAAAGATATTTCATGCAAATAACAACCAGAAAAGAGCAGGAGTGGCTATACTAATATCCAACAAATTAGACTTCAAATGTAAATCAGTTAAAAGAGACAAAGAAGGACACTATATACTAATAAAAGGAACAATTAAACAAGAAGACATAACAATCATAAATATTTACGCACCGAACCAGAATGCCCCAAAATACGTGAGGAATACACTGCAAACACTGAAAAGGGAAATAGACTCATATACCATAATAGTTGGAGACTTCAATTCACCACTCTCATCAATGCACAGAACATCTAGACAGAGGATCAATAAAGAAATAGAGAATCTGAATATTACTATAAAGGAGCTAGACTTAACAGACATTTAGAGGACATTACATCCCACAACAGCAGGATACACCTTTTTCTCAAGTGCTCATGGATCATTCTCAAAGATAGACCATATGCTGGGTCACAAAGCAAGTCTTAACAAATTTAAAAAGAATGAAATCATACACAACACTTTCTCGGATCATAAAGGAATGAAGTTGGAAATCAATAATAGGCGGAATGCCAGAAAATTCACAAATACGTGGAGGCTCAACAACACACTCTTAAACAACGAGTGGGTCAAAGAAGAAATTGCTAGAGAAATTAGCAAATACCTCGAGGCAAATGAAATGAAAACACAACATATCAAAACTTATGGGACGCAGCAAAGGCAGTGCTAAGAGGGAAATTTATTGCTCTAAATGCCTATATCAGAAAAGAAGAAAAGGCAAAAATTCAGGAATTAACTATCTATTTGGAAGAACTGGAGAAAGAACAACAAGCTAACCCCAAAGCAAGCAAAAGGAAAGAAATAACAAAGATTAGAGCACAAATAAATGAAATTGAAAACAATAGAAAAATCAATAAGGCCAGTAGTTGGTTCTATGAGAAAATCAATAAGATTGATGGGCCCTTAGCAAGATTTGACAAAAAGAAGAAGAGAGAGGATGCAAATAAATAAGATCAGAAATGGAAGAGGAGACATAACTACTGACCTCACAGAAATAAAGGAGGTAATAACAGGATACCATGAACAACTTTACGCAAATAAATACAACAATTTAGAGGAAATGGACAGGTTCCTGGAAAGACATGAACAACCAACTCTGACTCAAGAAGACATAGACGACCTCAACAAACCAATCACAAGTAAAGAAATAGAATCAGTCATTCAAAAGCTTCCTAAAAAGAAAAGTCCAGGACCAGACGGCTTCACATGTGAATTCTGTCAAACATTCCAGAAAGAATTAGTACCAACTCTCCTCAAACTCTTCAAAAAAATTGAAGCGGAGGGAAAACTACCTAATTCATTCTATGAAGCCAACATTACCCTCATACCAAAACCAGGCAAAGATATTACAAGAAAAGAAAACTACAGGACGATCTCTCTAATGAATATAGATGCAAAAATCCTCAATAAAATTCTAGCAAATCGTATCCAACAACACATTAAAAGAATTATTCATCATGACCAAGTAGGATTCATCCCAGGTATGCAAGGATGGTTCAACATAAGATAATCAATTAATGTAATACACCATATCAACAAATCAAAGCAGAAAAATCACATGACTATCTCAATTGATGCAGAGAAGGCATTTGACAAGATTCAACATCCTTTCCTGTTGAAAACACTTCAAAAGATAGGAATACAAGGGAACTTCCTTAAAATGATAGAGGGAATATATGAAAAACCCACAGCTAATATCATCCTTAATGGGGAAAAATTGAAAACTTTCCCCCTAAGATCAGGAACAAGACAAGGATGTCCACTATCATCACTATTATTCAACATTGTGTTGGAGGTTCTAGCCACAGCAATTAGACAAGAAAAAGAAATACAAGGCATCAAAATTGGAAAGGAAGAAGTAAAACTATCACTGTTTGCAGACAATATGATACTATACGTCGAAAACCCGGAAAAATCCACAACAAAACTACTAGAGCTAATAAATGAGTACAGCAAAGTAGCAGGTTACAAGATCAACATTCAAAAATCTGTAGCATTTCTATACACTAGTAATGAACAAGCGGAGGGGGAAATCAAGAAACGAATCCCATTTACAATTGCAACTAAAAGAATAAAATACCTAGGAATAAATTTAACTAAAGAGACAAAAAACCTATATAAAGAAAACTACAAAAAACTGCTAAAAGAAATCACAGAAGACCTAAACAGATGGAAGGGCATACCGTGTTCATGGAATGGAAGACTAAATATAGTTAAGATGTCAATCCTACCTAAATTGATTTACAGATTCAATGCAATACCAATCAAAATCCCAACAACTTATTTTTCAGAAATAGAAAAACCAATAAGCAAATTTATCTGGAAGGGCAGGGTGCCCCGAATTGCTAAAAACATCTTGAGGAAAAAAAACGAAGCTGGAGGTCTCGCGCTGCCGGACTTTAAGGCATATTATGAAGCCACAGTGGTCAAAACAGCATGGTACTGGCATAAAGATAGATATATCGACCAATGGAGTCGAATAGAGTGCTCAGATATAGACCCTCTCATCTATGGACATTTGATCTTTGATAAGGCAGTCAAGCCAACTCACCTGGGACAGAACAGTCTCTTCAATAAATGGTACCTAGAGAACTGGATATCCATATGCAAAAGAATGAAAGAAGACCCATATCTCACACCCTATACAAAAGTTAACTCAAAATGGATCAAAGATCTAAACATTAGGTCTAAGACCATAAAACAGTTAGAGGAAAATATAGGGAGATATCTTATGACTCTTACAATTGGAGGCGGTTTTATGGACCTTACACCTAAAGCAAGAGCACTGAAGAAGGAAATAAATAAATGGGAGCTCCTCAAAATTAAACACTTTTGTGCATCAAAAAACTTCATCAAGAAAGTAGAAAGACAGCCTACACAATGGGAATCAATATTTGGAAACGACATATCAGATAAAGGTCTAGTATCCAGAATTTATAATGAGATTGTTCAACTCAACAACAAAAAGACAGCCAACCCAATTACAAAATGGGAAAAAGACTTGAATAGACACCTCTCACAGGAAGAATTACAAATGGCCAAAAGACACATGAAGAGATGCTCAATGTCCCTGGCCATTAGAGAAATGCAAATCAAAACCACAATGAGATATCATCTCACACCCACCAGAATGGCCATTATCAACAAAACAGAAAATGACAAGTGCTGGAGAGGATGCGGAGAAAGAGGCACACTTATCCACTGTTGGTGGGAATGTCAAATGCTGCAACCACTGTGGAAGGCAGTTTGGCGGTTCCTCAAAAAGCTGAATATAGAGTTGCCATACGACCCAGCAATACCATTGCTGGGAATCTACTCAAAGGAATTAAGGGCAAAAACTCAAACGGACATTTGCACACCAATGTTTATAGCAGCGTTATTTACAATTGCAAAGAGATGGAAACAGACAAAATGTCCATCAACAGACGAGTGGCTAAACAAACTGTGGTATATACATACGATGGAATATTATGCAGCTTTAAGACAGGATAAACTTATGAAGCATGTAATAACATGGATGGACCTAGAGAACATTATGCTGAGTGAGTCTAGCCAAAAACTAAAAGACAAATACTGTATGGTCCCAATGATGTGAATCGACACTCGAGAATAAACTTGGAATATGTCATTGGTAACAGAGTTCAGCAGGAGTTAGAAACAGGGTAAGATAATGGGTAATTGGAGCTGATGGGATACAGACTATGCAATAGGACTAGATACAAAAACTCAAAAATGGACAGCACAATAATACCTAATTGTAAAGTAATCATGTTAAAACACTGAATGAAGCTGCATCCGAGCTATAGGTTTTTGTTTTGTTTTGTTTTGTTCTTACTATTATTACTTTTATTTTTTTTCTCTATATTAACATTCTATCTCTTTTTGGTTATATTGCTAGTTCTTCTAAACCGATGCAAATGTACTAAGAAATGATGATCATGCATCTATGTGATGATGTTAAGAATTACTGACTGCATATGTAGAATGGTATGATTTCTAAAAAAAAAAAAAAAAAAAAAATGGACAGCACAATACTACCTAATTGTAATGTAATTATGTTAAAACACTGAATGAAGCTGCATCTGAGCTATAATTTTTTTTTCTTATATATTTTTGTATTTTTTATTTTTATTTTTTCTCTATATTATCATTTTATTTCTTTTTCTGTTGTCTTGCTATTTCTTTTTCTAAATCGATGCATATGTACTAAGAAATGATGATCATACATCTATGTGATGATATTAAGAATTAGTGATTGCATATGTAGAATGGAATGATTTCTAAATGTTGTTAGTTAATTTTTTTTTAATTAATTAAAAGAAAAGAAAAAAAAAACAAATAGAGAGAAACAAGCGCCAGAGGGAATGCAGAAAAAGAAATGAACCTCTTCACTGTTGGTAGGGAAAAGGAGATGTGCAGTCCCTAGAAGGTCAGTGAGGTGGATCCACGGTGGGCTAGGGATGGGGTTGCCATATGATCCTGCAACCCTGTTGCTTAGTATATATCTGGAGGAACTGAGTGTGAGGACACAAACAGACATTTACACATTGGTATTTATGGCAGCAGTATTTGTGATTCACAATGGATGGAGGTAGCCTATGGGTACAATGACTGAAGGAAGGAAGGGCAAACTGTGGTGCATACATACAACAGACTACTTATGGGCAGCAATAATGAAGTTGTGAGGCATGCAACTAGGTGAATGAAACTTAAGGACTGTATGTTGAATGAAATGTCAGAAACAAAAAGACAAATATTATCATGCCTCACTCATATGGATTAACTAAAATATAAAAACTTGGTGAATTGAAGTTGAGAGCATGGGTATTGGGTTAGGACCTACTGTAAAGGGTCCTAGATTGTAAGCTCTTACAGCAGTCATATATATTGAGGCGTTTAACTGTTATTTCTAAATTCTGAGATACTGAGCTGTTTCTATATAACCTGGTGGTTCCCACAAACTTTGGATATTTATGTGACACCTGAGACTCAGTTAGGGCTCTGAAGCTATGAAAGTCAGCACTTCTCACACAGGAATTGTTTAAAAAGTTGAAAAAAGGATCAGACTTCGACTAGAGATATGAATTAAGTTGATCTGGTTAGGATCAAGATTAATAAGAATAGAGGGCAAATGATGATATTGTGCATACTTTATAACTTCAGTCTCTGTATTGAAGTTCAGAGATGTTTATTTGGTACAAAATTCATATTTCGGGTAGTGCATTACCCAATTTAACTTGCATGGTCAGTTTATTTGAACACCAAAGTACATGGATGTAGGAGCCAAGGGTTTAAAGCAAGGCCTACAGAATTTGTTGGGAGCAGCTGGCCTCAGGATGGTGGCAGTAAACTGTGGAGATTGTTATGTAGAGCAGTCTGGGAGGAAGAGAATGTTTACCCCAAATGGTTATGTTAAGTATCAAGAACACTGTAAGATAAGAACTTTGCTCCCTCAGGAAATGCCTGCATATCTATTGACATCCTGTGGTATATAACTAGGATCTGGTTAAGAATAAAATTGTCTGAAGTCTGTCTGAAGTAAACTCAAGCTTCAGACTCCCTGAGCCCATCTGTGTCTTTCTTTCTTCCTTTCTTTTTTTCTCATCATTCCTTAATATCCTTCGAGCTCCGTTTCAATAGGAAGCAACACATGGAATCTTGAATAGGGTATGAGATCTGGTTGGTTAGGCCAGGTTAATGTGATGCCCCAATATATTCCAGAAAAACTAGGCAGTGAATAAAGAAGTATTTACAAAGTCCCCTTAGGTGTCTGGGGAGAAAGAAGGAAATATTAAACTTCCCAGTTTGCAGAATTTCTGATATTCTCTCAAGCAGTGGAGACAACCAAATCAATAGGCTAAGATCTCGATATTGGGGTTTGCCCCTATAAAACTTATTCCTGCAAAGGACAGGTTAAACTTACTTAAAATTATGCCCAAGAGTCACCCCCAGAGAACCTCTTTCGTTGCTCAGATATGGCCTGTCTCTCTAAGCAACTCGGCAGGTAAACTCACTGCCCTCCCCCCCACACACACACGGGATATGACTCCCAGGGGTGTAAATCTCCCTGGCAACATGGGACAGAATTCTGGGATGAGCTGGGACCGGGCATCCCAGGATTCAGAAAGCCTTCTTGACCAAAAGGGGGAAGAAGAAAATGAGACAAAATAAAGTTTCAGTGGCTGAGAGATTGCAAAGTTGAGAGGTTATCCTGGAGGTTATTTCTATCCATTATACAGATAACCCTTTTTAGTTTTATGGTGTTATTGGAGAGGCTGGAAGAAGTACCTGAAACTGTTGAATTGTGTTCCAGCAGTCTTGATTCTTAAAGACAACTATATAACAACATAGCTTTTACAATGTGACTTTGTGATTGTGAAAACCTTTGTATGATGTTCTTTTTATCCAGGTTATAGACAGATGAGTAAAAATATGGATTAAAAATAAGTAAATAAATAATAGGGGGATAAGGTTAAAATAAATTTGGTACATTGAAATACTAGTGGTCAATGAGAGGGAAGGCTAGGGGCTATGGGATGTAAGAGGTTTTTCTTTTTATTCCTTTTTCTGGACTGATGCAAATGTTCTAGGGGTGGTTTTTGGTGATAAATGTGCAGCTGTGTGATAGTACTGTGAGCCATTGATTTTGCACCATATATGGAATTTTTATGCAGATGAAGATTTGTCAATAAAAATATAAAAAAACCCTCACTGACTGTACAATTAAACTATGTATATTCTGCAAATTATTTCTCAATAAAGTTGACATTAAAAAAAAAAAGAGAGACTCATCCGTAGCTGTGAGGTATATATCTGTTATTGAAGCTAGCTACCCAAATGTGCTGGCTACCCATTATCAAGACCCCAAAAGTGCTTTTATAATGGCAAAGTAAGAAAATAACTGCAGTTCTGTCCTTGGAGAGACAGGAAAACAGTTTATGACATCAACATGGCATCAAGCTCCAACACAAGCAAAAGGTCTGATGAAACAAAGGCCCATCTCAGGTTGTGATTCCCTGTGGAAATGGGCAGCACAAGACCTGCTCACTTGCAGAAACTGACGTGTGACTAGAGTATCAGCTCCCCAGGGTTTCTCCTCAGCTCCCCTGGCATTTATTTCCCTCATGTTCATGCTGAACCTTAGTCAGTCTAATCTCCTCTGAGGTTCTAACTAAACCAGACACAGGGAGAGTAGGGATTTTATCTTATTAAAATAGATATGGCTAATTTGTCTTTTCAAATTCATTTTAAATTAAATTGGATTTCCTTGGAAGGCTGCTAGGTCAGTTCCCCTGCTGCAAAGTCAGGACAAAGGTTAATTGTGCGCCCTTCACTAGCTCTTCTGTTCCGCTGGGCAGGCTCTGATGATAACCTGCCCCCAGAGGTGGGGAAGGCTTTGGTTTATTGGGCGATAATGTTGTCATTAGAGCCATTTACCATTACACCAAGAAATATTTTGCTTTTTAAATAAAATAGCAACATATGCTAGCAATAACAAAATGAAATGTAATGATGTGACCAACTTATTGTTAGTTCTTCTAAAACGCAAACCCAAAGAGTATGACCCAGCCTATTTGATTCCCTTAAGGACCCACTAGATATAAAAGCACACACCCTCTAGGAGCAAACTGTTTTCTGTTTCCACTGTAAAATTCCATTAACATTTTCACTTAATTTATCTCATTAAGAGTATCTACGTTCATGAAAATTTAACCCAGTAATTCCCCATTATACAAAGCATAACAAAGTATGAATATTTAAACACAATGTAAATAAAATACTTTATCAATTATATTTTTGTATTCTAAATTAGTGACTTCACTTAGCATGTCTGCCTTGCACAGCACCACACTATTTTTCAATTAAAGGTCCAGATGTTTCAAAGGCTCCAGTAGGCAACAGCAGTTATGAGAAATGCTTTATCTGCATTGTAATCATCACCACCACATCAGCTCCAGGCTGCATTAACATACTCATGTTTTATTCCAGCTCTTCTTCTAACAGAGCAGGTAATTATACAACACAGCAGAGAAACGCAATCTAAAAGCTGGACAATTTCCTTACAAGCATTCATCTGAGCAGTACAATTTCATACACGGTCTTAAAATTTTTTGGAAAATATTTCATTACCTAGTCAAACTTGCTTAGCAGTGACATTGACCATTTTCAATACTTTTTAAAAACAAAAATAAACAGTGAATCAGAGATAAAACAATTGAGCTTCAAATACTATTAAAAATACAAGATAAAAATACCCTGCAGAATAAGTCCTGAAACCTAGGCCCACCCTCTCCAGAATATGAGATAGTTCCATCTCCTTACCCCATATTAATGACAGACCCTTCCAGTAGAAAATATTTAGAATTTCCATAACCCAAACAACCCTAAAGAGAGGTATGGAAAGATCAAAGGTGATGGTGGAATTATACATAGAAGATAGGACTTAACAAATGAATATGAATACTGAATCATTAAATTGATTTCTCTATCTCCAGCATTTTAGAGCAACTAGAAGTAAAAACCTAAACTTGTGAAACTGTAACCCATGTCAAAGTCTGCAATGTGTTCTACAATTAATTGGGGTGCTGTGCTTTAAATTGATACATTTTTTGTATATATGCTATTGTTCACCAAAAAAGAAGGAAAAAAAGTTGATTGTGATGATAAAAAAGTATTTAAGCCCTCTAGCCTCTATATTCTGGAGCAGCTAGAAGGAAAAATATGAGAGGATCTGACAAACTCTGGGATCTACTCTGTAATCACTTTTTGAAGAGTGCTTTGAAAACAACTGCCTTTTTATTTCTTTGCTTTGTATATATGTTATAGTATATAACAAAAAAAGTTAAAAAAAAATAGCTTGCACATGTACACAGTTATGTATACTGAAATTCAAGGAGAAGTTCAAGAGAGTGAGAAACACTAACATTTTTTACAATTTAAGCTGTTATTTTTCATTTTTAAGGCCAGTGTCATCTCTTGAACAAGTCAATTCACTCTTTATAGTCTTACTATCAAAAAATGACAATTCACCTAAGCTGAGGCTGAGCAAATGTAGCAATTATCCCAGTTCCATTCAATAAAAAAAATACAAAAGCAGAACAAAATACAGTTGACAGCTGCAACAAAAATGCTATTGCATTGATACACAAATGGAAAAAAATAACCTTACTCACAAATGGAAAAGAATAACCTATGTATAATGAGAGATATTACTATGCTTAGTATAAATACAGTATAATTTAATGGAAAATATAGCTTGTCTTTGTTAAGAGAAACTGTGTAACAATATCAACTTTAATTATAATCTATAAATGATTCTAATAATATTTTTATATTTTGAAATATTTCAACATAAGATGGCCTAATGAAGACGCTATTCAAAAGATAAGCACCTTAACAAATATTAAAACCTCAGAGAGGTCAAATCTTGGGAGGTTACACTTCAACATCTGAAAACAAGACAGTTTAAGTTTTTTCCTCAGGACCTTAGGTGGAACATTTTTAATACATCACCATGTCACTTTTTAATGTGCCCCAAACTATTAACCACATGGCAAACTAACTGGGAATTTAAAAATATGAGTTTTATGGCTTTGTGCTGGTGATTGATTACATAAATAGCCACCATTTCACAAATCATCCCTCTAATTAGTCTAAAACAGACACTTTGCATTCTCTGACATTACTGCCATCTGAAGCTCACAGAAGGGCAAGAATACTGCGGTGTGGTGCCACACGGCCACGTCTCTGCACTTGGGAGCCCACTGCTGCAGGCTCCATGGCTGGCATCCCACCCACCCTGCTACCCAGAGATGGGGTGCAGTCTTCACAGGTGCTGCAGTCAGCTGGAATTTGACTCCAGCTGCTCAGAAAAGATGCTCTCCTTTATTATTTTCCCTCATCCTAAAGGAACGAATGGAACAACAAAGGAAATTAAGTGGTTCCAAGAGAGCAACCTTCAGCTGCAAACATGAGATGTCACCAACACAATCCATGCAGTGAATTAAAAAGTTAGTTCAAGTTATCTGGTTTAGGAATAAGTAGGGTACTAGGTCAAACAAGCTTTCCTTAGAACTCCTTAGCTCAAAACATATTGTCACTATCCTGAACTCATATATTAAACAATTACTTTCAAACTCTATTATTTAAAAGGCTCCATCCAAAGATTGAGAAGGTCAACTCTTCTTTAAACTAATACAAATTCAACCTAACAAACTTTAGTAGAATATTTTAAAAGATAATTCCTCTGAAAGCAAATTAAGCTTAGAGATACTTTTTTTCACAAAAATATTTTCTAATTTGTACATTTAGTTTTATCATTGTACACTCTAGGAATTCCTAGATTATACTATCTTAGTCTTTATTGTCTATCTTTCCTTCTGGTTTCATTTGTGCCCCCAGTCCTCCTCCCTCGATTATTCTCACATTCAGCTTCATTCGATGTACTAACACTATTGTGCTACAATTAGGAAGTATTGTGCTATCCATTTCTAAATTTTTACAATCAGTCTTGTTGGACAATCTGTATACTTTCAGCTCCAATTACCCAATCTCTATCCCATTTCTATCTCCTGAGGGTCTCTGTTCTTAACTGAAATTCTCCAAGTTCATTCACTAATATTACTTCATATCAGTGAGACCATACAATAATTGTCCTTTTGTTTCTGGCTAATCTCACTCAGCAAAATGTCCTCAAGGTCCATCCATGTTGTTACATACTTCATAACTTTATTCTGTCTTACAGCTGCATAATATTCCATCATATGTATATACCACAACTTGTTTAGCTACTTGTCTGTTGATGGACATTTGGGCTGACTCCATCTCTTCACAATTGTAAATAATGCTGCATAAATATTGGTGTGCAAATGTCTGTTGGTGTCCTTGCCCTCGTGTCCTTTGAATAGATACCTAGCAATGGTTCTGCCAAATCATCTGGCAACTCTATACTTAGCTTCCTGAGGAACTGCCAAATTGCCTTCCACAGCGGTTGTACCATTTGACATTCCCACCAACAGTGGGTAAGTGTGCCTCTTGTTTCACATCCTCTCCAGCACTTGTCGTTTTCTGTTTTTTTGATAACAGCCATTCTGGTGGGTGTGAGATGGTATCTCATTGTGGTTTTGATTTTCATTTCCCTAATAATCAGGGAAGTTGAGCATCTTTTCATGTGCCTTTTAGCCTTTGTCTTTTCTCTTCTGAGAAGAATCTGTTCATATCTTTTTGCCCATTTTTCAACTGGGTTGTTTATTTCTTGGTTAAGGAGTTGAACAATCTTTTTATGTATTCTGGATACTAGACCCTTATATGATATATCGTTTCCAAATATTGTCTCCCATTGTGTAGGCTGTCTTTTTACTTTCTTGACAAAGTTCTTGATGCACAAAAGTGTTTAATTTTGAGAAGTTTCCATTTATCTCTTTCTTCAATGTTCCTTCTCTGGGTGTAAGATGTCGGAAACCATCCCTACATTTTCTTCTAAAAGTTTTATGGTCTTAGATCAAATATTTACGTTTTTGATCCATTTTGAGTTAATTTTTGTATAGGGTGTGAGATATGGATCCTCTTTCATTCTTTTGCATGTGGATATCCAGCTCTCTATGTACCATTTATTGAAGAGACTGTTCTGTCCAGGTGAGTTAGCTTGACTGCCTTATCAAAGATCAATTGTCCATAGATGACAGGGTCTATATCTGAACCCTCTATTTGATTCTGTTGGTCAGTATATCTATCTTTATGCCAGTACCATGCTGTTTTGACCACTGTAGCACTGAAATACACCTTAAAGTCAGGTAGCGTGAGACCTCCAACTTCATTTTTCTTTCTCAGGATATTTTTAGCTATTTGGGGCACCCTGCCCTTCCAAATAAATTTGGTCATTGGCTTTTCTACTTCTGAAAAGTAAGTTTTGGGGATTTTAATTGGTATTGCATTGAATCTATAAATCAATTTAGGTAGAATTGACATCATCACTATATTTAGTATTCCAAACCATGAACACGGTGTGCCCTTCCATTTATTTAGGTTTTCCATGATTTCTTTCAGCACTTTCTTATAGTTTTCTTTGTATAGTTCTTTTGTACCCTTAATTTTATTCCTAAATATTTCTTTTTGTTGCAATTGTAAATGGAATTTTTTTCTTGACTTCCTGCTCAGATTGCCTATTACTAATGTATAGAAACACCACAGATTTTTGAGTATTGATCTTGTAACCTGCCACTTTGTTGTACTCATTTATTAGTTCTAGCAGTTTTGTTGTGGATTTTTCCGGGTTTTCAAATACAGTTTCATGTCAGCAAACAATGAGACTTTTACTTCTTCCTTTCCAATTCTGATGTCTTGCATTTCCTTTTCTTATCTAAATACTCTGACCAGAACTTCCTACACAATGCTGAATAACAGTGGTGAGAGTGGATTTCCTTGCTTGTTCTTGACTTTAGGGAAATTTTTCAGTTTTTCCCCACTGAGGATGACGCTAGCTGTGGGTTTTTCATATATTCCTTTTATCATGTTGAGGAAGCTCCCTTTTATTCCTACACTTTGAAGTGTTTTCAACAAGAAAGGATGTTGAATTTTGTCAAATGCCTTTTCTGCATCAATTGAGATGATCATGTGGTTTTTCTGCTTTGATTTAGTGATATGGTACAGTACATTAATTAATTTTCTTATGTTGAACCATCCTTGCATACCTGGGATGAATTCTACTTGGTCGTGGTGTATAATTCTTTTAATGTGCTACTAGATTCAATTTGCAAGAAATTTATTGAGCATTTTTGCATCTATATTCATTAGAGAGATTGGTCCTTAATTTTCTTTTTGTTTAGAATCTTTGTCTGGCTTTGGTATGAGGGTGATGCTGGCTTCATAGGATCAGTTAGGTAGCCTTCTCTCCTCTTCAATTGTTTTGAAGAGTTTGAGCAGGATTGGTACTAATTCTTTCTTGAATGTTTGGTAGAATTCACATGTGAAGCCATCTGGGCCTGGGCTTTAATTTTTTGAGAGCTTCTTAATGACGGATTCAATTTGTTTACTTTTGATTGAGGTCATCTATTTCTTCTTGAGTTAATGTTGGTGTTCATGCCTTTCTAGAAAGTTGCCCATTTGACCTACATTGTCTAGTTTATTAGCATAAAGTTCTTCACAGTATCCTCTCATTACCTCCTTGATTTCTGTGGGGTCAGTGGTTATGTCTCCTCTTCCATTTCTGATTTTATTTATTTGCATCCTCTTAGGGATAATTTTAGTGCCAGGGTAAAAATCAAATGGGAATAACTTAAGAATCCAATTTCCTTCAGGAAAATGAACTAAGTGGTTTCCCAATATTAGTATTTAAACTTCACTAGGTATAAAGAAAGGAGGAAAGAAAGGGAGAAAAGGTAGAAAAAAGAAAGGAAAGGGGAAGGAGGAGAGGGGGAAGCAGGAATGGGGAAGGTAGGGGAAGAAAAAGGAGGAAAATATTAAGTAGGGATGACAACCAAAACATGCTACAGATTATTTATATAAAGGCCTTGTCCTGATTTCCCTCTATGTGAACAGAGAATGGGAGAAGAAAACAGGGTACACACAAAAAAGATATGGACTGTGAAGCAAAATAGACACTGGAGGGTCTTCTGCCCTTAGCTAAGTCATGTAATGTTATTAGCCTCAGTTTCTTCCACCTGTAAACCAGAATTTTAAGACTCTACCTTCCAAAATTATGGGGAAGCTGAGATATGGTAGATAAAGCATCTAGCACATTCCCTGCACAAAGCCAGGTATTCGATAAAAGGTAGAAATGATGCTGACCATGAGAAATTAAATCAGACCATGAAACTAGACTGAAGGTAGAGCAGGTTATTTATTTTCACTCTCTATAGTGCTTTTTCTGACAGAGCCAAAGTTATACTACAGATGCTGTGTTCCACATATGAAAAGAAGAAACAAAAGCAAAATGTGTACATGAATACAGAACTTGACTGGGATATTTCTGAGATTGTTCACATGGCAGAAAATGGAAAGAAAATTAATGGATCCTGGATTTAACAGACACAAGTATGAACCCTGGCTCCCCTACTCATTAGTTGTATAACCTCAGGCAACTCTATTCCCCTCTCTAAGTCACAATTTCCTTATCTCGAAATAGGCATAATAATACATGCTTTACATAGAAGCTGGAAAGAATGAATGAAATAGCATGGGAAACACTCATCATACAGAGACACTAAAACGGTTTTTGTTATATTAAGTTAAATATAGGAAACTGCTGATATTCAATTTTTCATGACCTACAAAAATTAAAATTCCATAAGGTTTTACCTAGTATTACAGTGACTGAGACAAAAAATGGCATAAGCTGTAAAACAACTGAAAATTCTCCAAAATGGAATTAATTACAATCCTATCAAAATAGGAACACAACAAAAAATTAAAGGCGTTAATACTGGCCCTTAAATACAACAAAACAGCTAACATTTAATAAACATCTACTATAACATACATTTGAAATCCAAATACATGTAATCTCAAAACAACTATATGAGGTAGATTCAACTAATTTAGCCCATTTTACAGGTGAAATAAAAGGTTAAAAAAATTAAGTAACTTGTGCTGGTTTGAAAGGATGTATGTCCCCTAGAAAAGCCACGTTGTTGTTTTTTTTTTAACATGGGCAGGTACTGGGAATCAAACCCGGGTCCTCTGGCACGGCAGGCAGAAAAGCCATGTTTTAATCTAAATCCCATTTAGTAAAGGCAGAGTAATTCCTGTTCAATACCGCATGCTTGAACCTCTAATTAGATCATCTTTCTGGAGATGTAACCCAATCAAGAGTGGTTGTTATGCAGGATTGGGGAAATGTCTCTCCACCCATTTGGGTGGGTCTTGATTAGTTTCTGCAGTCCTATAAAAGAGGGAACACTTTGGAGAAAAAGCAATTCAGAGAGAGCAGAGCAGAACGATACAGCCACGAGAAACAAAGTTCACTAGCCAGTGACCTTTGGAGATGAAAAATGCATCCTGGGGAGCTTCATGACACAGGAAGACAGGAGAGGAAGCTAGCAGATGATGCCGCGTTTGCCACATGCCCTTCCAGATGAGAGAGAAACTTGACTGTCTTTGCCATATGCCCTTCCACTTGAGAGAGAAACCCTGAACTTCATTGGCCTTCTTGAACCAAGGCATCTTTCTCTGGATGCCTTTGATTGGACATTTCTATAGACTTGTTTTAACTGGGACATTTTCTCAGCCTGAGAACTGTAAACTAGCAACTTATTAAATTCCCCTTTTTAAAAGTCATTCCATTTCCGGGATATTGCATTTCGGCAGCTAGCAAACTAGAACACTCGCCTAAGGTTAAACCTAGTGAAGACAGGGCACCTCCTAGGACTCCAGAGTTTGAGTTTTTACCCATCAGTTAAAAAAAAAATCATTTTGCTCTAATTAAAACCATATTAGAGACTGTGGGTTGGAGAGGGAGAGCCAAGATGGCGGCTTAGTGAGGTGTGGGATTTAGATCGTCATCCAGAGAACCTAATAAATAGCCAGGAACAGTACAGAACAATTGCAGGGGCCACATCAGTGACTGGACACACAGAGTTAACCAGTCTGGACCAGATGGACCAACTATGAGCCTACCCAGAACCATGAGTTCCCCAAGCCGGAAAAGGTGGAAGCCCTCACCCACACGCTGCTTCACAGAGAAAAAAGGAAAGAGACTTTACCAGCAGCAGGGGCTGAGTGTAACCAAGCTACAATTGTGGAATTAGTTAACTAATTCTGACTACTAAAAATAGGCCCTCAGATCAGCTGAACCACAAGTAAAAGCAGAGGTTGCTGGTTTTTGCCCAGGCACAGAGGGGGAGGCTACTGGAAAAAGATAAAACAAAACAAAACAAAACAAAAAAAACAGAGGTTTCTTTCAGATTTGAAAAGGTCTCTGCCCTGAAGGAAAGGAGGGGGCACACAGGACCTGGAGATACACAGGGCAACATACCAACTTAAGCTCGTGACTGGCAAACCCAAGGGGTACTACTCTGAAAAGGATTTTTCTTCTTTCTTGTGGCAGCTTTACTACTCTTTAGATATAGCTGTAAGGCTTATCAGGTTCGAAATGCCCGAGGCACAGGCAGAACTGAGCTTGTTGGAATGTTTGTCTGCAGCCTGTGCCTTTCCCAGAAGAGGGGTGGGGCTCAGCTCAGGTGGAATCCCTTCCTCAAGGAATTCAGACCCCAGGGTTTGGAAAAGTGAAGTGATTAAAGTCAGCCTACAACCTCGCTTCTGTCTTAACCATGCCCCCACAGGCGGAGTCTGCTGAAGTTAAAGGTACCACATGACCCTATCCTGGGCAGGATAGGAAAAACACAGAATCCAGAGACTTCATAGGAAAGCCTTTCAACCTGCTGGGTCTCACCCTCAGGGAAAACTAACACAGGTGACTCTTTCCTCCTGAGAGGAGGCCAGTTTGGCCTTGGAAAGTCTGGCTCGGGTCTATAATACAAAAGTAGACCCTCCTAAGGGGGGGTGGTGCAAAAAAGGCACCATACAGTAGGGCAAGAAACAAAAAAACAAGAACTGAAAAATTCTGATCTGTTAAACAAAACCTAAGCTACAGGACTAGAATAAGCTGAACTGAATATCGAAGAAAAGACAGACAACAAAGTCATGCAGCAAGAAAATCCTAGATCAAAAAAAGTGAAAACAATCTTCAGAATAAACTAAGTAAGGTAATTAAATGCCTAGAAGCCAGCAAAAAATAACGACTCATACTAGGAAAATTGAAGATATGCCCCAGTCAAAGAAACAAACCAACAATTCAAATGTGATACAGGAGCTGAAACAATTAATTCAGAATGTTCGAACAGACATGGAAAACCTCATCACAAAGCAAATCAATGAACTGAGGGAGGATATAAAGAAGACAAGGAATGAACAAAAAGAAGAAATCGAAAGTCTGAAAAAACAAATCACAGAACTTATGGGAATGAAAGGCACAGTAAAAGAGATGCAAAAATGGAAACCTACAATGTTAGATTTTAGGAGGCAGAAGATAGGATTAGTGAGCTGGAGGAGGGGACATCTGAAACCCGACAAGCAAAAGAAAATATAGGAAAAAGAATGGAAAAATATGAGCAGGGACTCAGGGAACTGAATAACAACATGAAGTGCACACATATACATGCTGTGGGTGTCTCAGAAGGAGAAAAGAAGGGAAAAGGAGGAGAAAAACTAATGGAGGAAATTATCACTGAAAATTTCCCAACTCTTACGAAAGACTTAAAATTACAGACCCAAGAAGTACAGTGTACCCAAACAGAATAGATCCAAATACACATACTACAAAACACTTACTAATCAAAATGTCAGATGTCAAAGAGAAAGAAACTTGAAAGTAGCAATAGAAAAGCAACCCATCACATACAAGGGAAGCCCAATAAGACTACGAGTAGATTTCTCAGCAGAAACCATGGAGGTGAGAAGACAGTGGGATGATATATTTAAATTACTAAAAGAGAAAAATTGCCAACAAGGAATTCTATATCCAGCAAAACTGACTGTCAAAAATGAAAGGGAAATTAATACATATTCAAACCAAAAGTCACTGAGAGAATTTGTGACTAAAGGGAGCACTTGAGACAGATAGGAAAAGATAGGAGAGAGAGGCGTGGAGAAGAGTGAAGAAAGGAAGACTATCAGTAAAGGTAAAAAGAAGAAAAATTAGATATGACATATAAAACCCAAAAGGGAAAATGGTAGAAGAAAGTACTGCCCATACAGTAATAACACTAAATATTAATGGATTAAACTCCCCAAACAAAAGACATAGGCTGGCAGAATGGATTGAAAAACAGGACACATCTATATGCTGTCTACACGAAACACATCTTAGACCCAAGGATAAACATAGGTTGAAAGTGAAAGGTTGGGAAAAGATATTTCATGCAAATAACAATCAGAAAAGAGCAGGAATAGCTATACTAATATCCAACAAATTAGACTTCACATGTAAAACAGTTAAAGGAGACGAAGACACTATTATTAATAAAAGGAACAAATCAACAAAGAGACACAACAATCATAAGTATTTATGAACCGAGCCAGAATGCCACAAAATACATGACGCAAACACTAAAAACACTGAAAAGAAAAACAGACTCGTCTACCACAATAGCTGGAGACTTCAATTCCCCACTCTCATCAATAGACAGAACATCTAGACACAGGATCAATAAAGAAACAGAGAATTTGAATAATACAATAAATGAGCTAGACTTAACAGACACTTATAGAACATTACACCCCACGACAGCAGGATACACCTTTTTCTCAAGTACTCATGGATCATTCTCAAGAATAGACCATATGCTGGGTCACAAAGCAAGTCTCAATAAATTTAAAAAGAATGAAGTCATAAAAAACACATTCTCAGGTCATAAAGGAATGAAGTTGGAAATCAATAATAGGCAGAGTGCCAGAAAATTCACAAATATGTGGAGGCTCAACAACACATTCTTAAACGACCAGTGGGACAAGGAAGAAATTACAAGAGAAATCAGTAACTTTCTTGAGGCAAATGAAAATGAAAACACAACATATAAAAACTTATGGGATGCAGCAAAGGCAGTGCTAAGAGGGAAATTTATTGCCTTAAATGCCTATATCAAAAAAGAAGAAAGGGCAAAAATCGAGGAGTTAACTGTCCACATGGAAAAAGTAGAGAAAGAACAGCAAACTAATCCCAAAGTAAGCAAAAGGAAAGAAAAAATAAAGATTAGAGCAGAAACAACTAAAATTCAGAACATGAAAACAATCAAGAAAATCTACAAAACCAGAAGTTGGTTCTATGAGAAAATCAGTAAGACTGATGGACTCTTAGTGAGGCAGACAAAAAGAAAAAGAGGGAATATGCAAATAAATAAAATCAGAAATGGAAGAGGAGACATAACCACTGACTCCACAGAAATAAAGGAGGTAATAACAGGATACTACGAACAACTTTATGCTAATAAACTCAACAATGTAGATGAAATAGACAACTTCCTCAAAAGGCATGAACAACCAACAGTGACTCGAGAAGAAATAGATGACCTCAACAAACCAATCACAAGTAAAGAAACTGAATCAGTCATTAAGAAACTCCCCAAAAAGAAAAGTCCTGGACCAGTTGACTTCACATGTGAATTCTACCAAACATTCAAGAAAGAATTAGTACCAATGCTGCTGAAACTCTTCAAAAAAATTGAAGCGGAGGGAAAGCTACATAACTCACTCTATGAAGCCAATATCACCCTCATACCAAAGTCAGACAAAGATATTACAAGAAAAGAAAACTACAGGCCAGTCTCCCTAATGAACATAGATGCAAAAATGCTCAGCAAAATTATTGCAAATCGGAGACAGCAGCACATTTAAAGAATTATACACCATGACCAAGTAGGATTCATCCCGGTATGCAAGGATGGTTCAACATAAGGAAACCAATTAATGCAATACACCATATCAACAAATCAAAGCTGAAAACCCACATGATCATCTCAATTGATGCAGAAAAGGCATTTGACAAAATTCAACATCTTTTTTTGTCGAAAACACTTCAAAGGGCAGGAATAGAAGGGAACTTCCTCAACATGATAAAGGGAATATATGAAAAAGTCACAGCTAACATCTTCCTCAATGGGGAAAAACTGAAAACTTTCCCCCTAAGTACAGGAACAAGACAAGGATGTCCACTATGACCATTATTATTCAACATTGTGTTGGAAGTTCTAGTCAGAGCATTTAGACAAGAAGAAGAAATACAAAGCATCAACATTGGAAAGGAAGAAGTAAAACTCTCACTGTTTGCAGATGATATGATACTGTATGTCGAAAACTCCAAAAAATCCACAGCAAAACTACTAGAGCTAATAAATGAGTACAGCAAAGTGGCAGGTTGCAAGATCAACACTCAAAAATCTGTAGTAATAGCCTACACTATTAATGAAAACTAGTAATGAACATTCTGAGGGGGAAATCAAGAAAAAAATTCCATTTACAATTGCAACAAAAAGAATCAAATATCTAGGAATAAATTTAACTAAAGAGGCAAAAGACCTATACAAAGAAAACTATAAGAAATTGTTAAAAGAAATCACAGAAAACCTAAATAAATGGAAGGGCATACCGTGTTCAAGGATTGGAAGACTAAATACAGTGAAGATGTCAATTCTACCTAAATTGATTTATAGATCCAATGCAATACCAACTAAAATCCCCAAAACTTACTTTTCAGAAATAGAAAAACCAATAACCAAATTTATTTGGAAGGGCAGGGTGCCCCAAATAGCTAAAAATATCCTGAGAAAGAAAAATGAAGTCGGAGGTCTCACGCTACCTGACTTTTAAGGTGTAAGTGGTCAAGACAGCATGGTACTGGCATGAAGATAGTTATGCTGACCAATGGAATCAAATAGAGGGTTCAGATATAGACCCTCTCATGTATGGACAGTTGATCTTTGATAAGGCAATCAAACTAACTCACCTGGGACAGAACAGTCTCTTCAATAAATGGTACGTAGAGATCTGGATATCCACATGCAAAAGAATGAAAGAGGATCCAGATCCCACGCCCTATACAAAAATTAACTCAAAATGGATTAAAGACCTAAACATTAGATCTAGGACCACAAAACTTTTAGAAGAAAATGTAGGGAAATATCTTATAAATCTTATAATAGGAGGCAGTTTCCTAGACCTTACACCCAAAGCACAAGCACTGAAGAAAGAAGTAAATAAATGGGAACGCCTCAAAATTAAACACTTTCATGCATCAAAGAACTTCATCAAGAAAGTAAAAAGACAGCATACATAATGGGAGACAATATGTGGAAACAATATATCAGATAAAGGTCTGGTATCCAGAATACATAAAGAGACTGTTCAACTCAATAACCAAAAGACAAACAACCCAATTAAAAAAACTGGCAAAAAGACATGAACAGATTCTTCTCAGAAGAAGAAATGCAAATGGTCAAAAGGCACATGAAAAGATGCTCAATTTCCCTGGCTATTAGGAAAATGCAACCACAATGAGGTATCATCTCACACCCACCAGAATGGCCATTATCCATAAAACAGAAAACGACAAGTGCTGGAGAGGATGTGGAGAAAGAGGCACACTTATCCACTGTTGGTGGGAATGTCAAATGGTGCAATCACTGTGGAAGGCAGTTTGGTGGTTCCTCAGGAAGATAAGTATAGATTGCCATATGACCCGGCAATACCACTGCAAGGTATCTACTCAGGATATATGACGGCAAAGACACCAATGGACATTTGCACACCAATGTTTACAGCAGCACATTTACAACTGCCAAGAGATGGAAACAGTCCAAATGTCCATCAATAGATGACTGGCTAAACAAGATGCGGTATATACATACTATGGAATATTATGCAGCTGTAAGACAGAATAAAGTTATGAAGTATGTAACAACATGGATGGACCTTAAGGACATTATGTTGAGTGAGATTAGCCAGGAACAAAAGGACAAATACTGTTTGGTCTCACTGATATGCACTGACATTAGTGAATGAACTTGGAGAACTTCAATTGGTAACAAAGACCATTAGGAGCTAGAAATAGGGTAGATAATGGGTAATTGGAGCTGAAGGGATACAGATTGTGCAACAAGACTGACTGTAAAAATTCGGAAACAGCACAATACTACCTAGCTGTAATACAATAATGTTAGAACACTGAATGAAGCTGAATGTAAGAATAATAGAGGGAGGAGGCCTTGGGACACAAATGAAATTAGAAGGAAAGACAGATGATAAAGACTGAGATTCTATAATCAAGTAATGCCTAGAGTATATAATGACAGTAATCAAATGTACAAATTTAAAAATGTTTTTGCATGAGGAAGAAGAAAGGAATGTCCATACTGCAGGGCGTTGAAAATAGATGCTCATTAATATTTTAAAACTTTAACTTATGTGTGAGAAAAGCAAAAAATGTTTATTTGGTACAAAATTTATGTTTTTACTAGTGCATTTCCTAATATAACTTATGTGGACAGCTTAATTGAATACCATAATACCTGGAACCTTGAGTAAGGCATGAGATTTTGTAGGTTTGTCCAGAGTGATGCCCTGATAAATCCAAGTGATTTGAACAGTGAATAAAAAAGTATTTGCAAAGTACCCTTGGGGGAAAAGTGAGAAAGAGGAAAAATTCAACTTCCCCAAATAGAGATTTCTTGATATTCTCACAAGCAGTGGGGACAACCAAAGCAATAGGCTGAGCCCCCAACCTTGGAGTTTGTTCATACGAATCTTAAGCCTGCAAAGGATAGGCTAAGCCTACTTAAAATTAGGTCTAAGAGTCATCCCCAAGAGAACCTCTTCTGTTGCTTAGATGTGGCCTCTCTCTCTCAGCCAACACAAAAGCAAACTCACTGCCCTCCCCCTCTCTATGTAGAACATGACACTTGGGTGTGGACCTTCCTGGCAATGTGCGACAGAAATCCTAGAATGAGTGGAACTCAGCATCAAGGGATTGGGAAAACCTTCTCTACCAAAAGAGGGAGAGTGAAATGAGACAAAATCAAGTGTCAATGGCTGAGAGATTCCAAACAGAGTCGAGAGGTTATTCTTATGCATTAAATAGATATCATCTGTTTAGTTAACGTGTAACAGAGAGGTTGGAGGGAACTGCCTGAAAATGTAGAGCTGGGCTCCAGTAGGCATGTTTCTTGAAGATGACTGTGATACAGCTTTCGCAATGTGACTGTGCAATTGTGAAACCCTGTGTCTGATGCTCCTTTTATCTACTTTATAGACAGATGAGTAAAACATATGGATTAAAAATAAATAAATAATAGGGAGAACAACTGTTAAAATAAATTTAGTACATTGAAATGCTAGTGATCAATGAAAGGGAAGGGTGAGGGGTATGGTACGTATGAATTTTTTTCTGTTTTCTTTTTATTTCTTTTTCTGAATTGATGCAAATGTTCTAGGAAATGATCATGATGATGAATATGCAACTATGTGATGAGATTGTGAGTTACTGATTATATAACAAGAATGGAATGATCATATGGTAAGAAAGTTTGTGTGTGTATGTGGTTATGTTTAATAAAAAAAAACACACAACCGTATGAAAACATGAAGCAAATAATTTACAAATCTATTTCTGGGTATTTCAGAAGATGGACATGTCAGTGGGCATGCAAACCCCAGTAATAAGAATATTTCATACTCATATCTGTGGTGACTGGGATGATGATGCATCCAAAATGCAGGCCCACAGCAACCATGGCATTCTAGGGGACCATCTCTCCCATGTCACAGGGTAGTTAAAAAAATTTAAAAATCAAAGAAGCCTCAAAGTTTCCAGGAAAAGCGCTCAATGTTTAAATGAAATAGCTGCTAGTTTTCCATTATGTTATAGTCTGACCTTTTCACTATATGACAAAGGCAGCAAAGATTTTTGTTTGTTCACTTATCTAGCTATGTTTCTGTTCCTTCCTGAATCTTTTGATGTGAACAGTGAACAAGTCATCACAGAGAGGGAAATGGTGCTGTCAGAGTATGCTATGAATCAATTCCCCTTAAAAAGAGTATGCAATCAAAGAAATCTCTGACCACTTTCAAAGAGAGGATTGTAAGCAATCACACTTGCTCACACATCTTGGGTCTGCCTCTGTGGCACCAAATCCACCAAAGATAAAGAAGATGTTTGTGCTAAGTTCGGAAAGTGGAGACATCAGCATTTCTACCTTCATTATTTCTGCTCTCCAGATATCACCTGATAAAGCAATTGGAGTGCTGTCTTCTATGCAGCCACTGCTCTTCCGAAGCCTGTACTCAGGAGTTTCCCTGGGGTTTCCGTTCAGACAATTGAGCAGAGACTCTGAGAGGAACCCAAACAAGCTGCCTTAACCTTCCTAGAAGCTGATATTTCCACAGAGGATTAAGACAAAACGTTTCAAATAAGCCAATTTCCTCTACTATAACACTGAAGTGGCAATACTAGTACCAAGAGAAATATACAAAGACTATGAGTAAGACACACTCTTCTTGTCTGGGTTATGCAAAAAAAAAAAAAAGACAAAAGGTTAGAGATGGGCTATATAATTTCCAGTTATTTCGGATGGGATGCCCTGCAATGAAGCCTAATGGAAAAGTGATACAAAGAAGATATTGAGTCACGCCAATAGAAGGGGGAAAAAGTCTAAATGCTTTTCACCATTTCATACATGCTGATGTTGCACATGATAAATTTTTCATTCCTGTTAATTACAAATTTTTCTACTCAGAAAAGTGGGACTATGACACTTTTCTCAGATACTTCTGAAATTCTAGGGATGCCAAAAATTACTTGTTGAACTGGGAACAATGAAAATTTCTAACTACTCTTGAGGTCCCTGTAGAAGGGAACAAGCATCCCCTAAAATGTTCTAGGCAGCTCCCTTGGGTCAGGGTACTCCCTTTGATACAAACAGACAGTCAGTATGCTCCTGACCTAACTGAAAAATACATTTAAAGCAAGTCAGAATACAGAATATCCTTAAGAAACTTCACTCATGGAAAGCTGAGGGGAGGCAGTAGGGCCTCTTTGGCTTTAGTCACCTGCTAAGCTTCATCCTATTTTCCTCCTCTTCTCCTGACTCTTGTTTGTCCCTTTTTGATAATTTCTCCTACATACCCACATTCAATTTTACGCTATTATATGCACTCTGTATTAGCACTTTGAACAATTCTGGAAAGGAAATGGCTAAAATTTAAAACAGCTACCATTTATGAGTGCCTATGTGTTAGGCACTGCACTGAGTACTCTACACAGATCATTTCTTTTGATCCTCAAAACAGCCCCCAATTCATTTTACAAATAAACTTTTAAGATGTTAGGGAAATTGTTATAATACACACAGTGATAGAACTCAGATAGAAACCTAGATACGACCGACTCAAAAGAGCACAAATCTTAACTACTACAATTCTCTCTAAAATCAATATATTTTAAAAGCTTTTTTGGAAAAGCTCTTAAAAACTCTTTTCAAATGGTTTCAATCAACATTTTCATGAAATCAAGAACCATGGTATTTTTTGCATAAACCATCTATCATTTTCTCCCTTCTATTCCTCCCATAGCATTTAAGACAACAGGCTGAAAAATACTTGGTTACAAAATTTCTATTTCAGCCACATGGAAAAATATATATCTTGAGCAAACCTCTAATGAAAACAATTAAAATTTTTTATTAAATATAAAATTACTTATTTATTTTATCTGAATCAATAGGCTGAAGTCTTTAAATGCCTGAAAGAGAAAAGTTAAGTGAAAAGGGGAATCTAGAAAGGAAAACAACACAATTTTTGTCTTAATGACAGCATTTGCCAAACAAGGTGATATTAAATGTATGTCTGTTTTCTTGGTCAGTTGGGACATGGGCAGCCCATCCATAAGCTGTAATAAAGCTGGAATCTCAAAGATCCCAAAGATCTACATGTCAGAGTAAATTAGAAATAAGCCCCACTTCCCCCACACCTGACATGACCCTTTGCCAAGGAAAACTGCCAGTCCAAAAAAAAATTTTTTTTTCTCTGGAAAACTTATAACTATAAACCAACTTTCATACAAGATTTTCATCCCCAAATCCTATTACTGGCTGGACCAGAAAACCTTAAGCCAAGAATTTAAAATGCCCCAGGTATTAGGCAGACGCAGACACAAATTTTCTCTGGGGGAAACCTATATGACACAAATAATTCTAACAGAAAAAGGTACGAGAAATAAGTTGTCATAGCCCCAAATCACAAAACAGAACAGCATCAGGAAACAGATCCACAAATATTGGAGTTAACAGAATTATCAGAAAAAGACTATGAAATAAATATGAAGTAAAAAGTTTAAAGTATTGAAAGTATAGGTAAGAGAGAGACTACAAGTTACCCAAGATGTGATTTCATAACGTGGTTGTGTAAGAATGTTTCTATTCTTGGGAGATGCAGGCTAAAGTTCTTAGGCCTGAATATCAACTTTGAAATGACTAAAAATAGTGGCAGAAATACACTGCAAATGGGAAAATGTTAACAATTACGAATACAGGTGTCAGGTAACAGGTTGTTTATTGAACTATGACCATGAAAATTATTATTTTTAAACTTTTCATAATAAAAGTTTAAAAACTTACAAAGCAAATCTTTTTTTAAAAAGTCAAAACAGAACTTCTAGAAATGAAAATTTCAATGACCAAACTTAGAATTGTAATGTCTGGGTTCCATAGGAACAGAATCTATGAATTGGAATACAGAGTTAAAGAAAATACCTAGAATGCAACCCAAAGAGACTTAGAAAATATGAAAGAGTTATGGAGGATAAAGTAATATATTCTAACAGGTTTAAATGGAATTTCAGAAGAGAAAAAAAGAATAAATTGGACAGAGGCAATATGTGAGGAGCATGGCTTAGAATTTTCTAAAATTCATAAAAGATACCAACTCAGAAAGCCCAATGAAACCCAAGGAGGGAAGACAGAAAAAAATCTAAATCTAGAAACATCAGAATGAAATGGCAAATATACCAGGCACATATTAACCAAATGGAGCCCGTACAGCTATATGAAAGGGGGGAAATCTTTTACAAGAGATAGAGACACAAATGAAAAATGGTTCAATTCACCAGAAGTAACAATTTCAAACTTGTATGAACCTAAAAACATAGCCACAAAATAAATAAAGGAAAATTTGACAGCACTATAAAGAAAATAGACAATCTATCAACATAGGAGATTTTTAGCATATCTTTGTGTAATTGATAAATCAAGTAGACAAAATACCAATCAAGTTACAGAAGAGTTTAACACAATTAACAGGCTTGAACTAATGGACATTTCTAGAATGCTGCAACCAACTAGAAAGAAATCACATTCTTTCCAGGTTCCTAGATAACAGTTAGGAAAACTGACCTCCATTACGGGGTATAAAACCATATTCAACAAATTTCAATTAGGCTACCCTCTCTAATCACAAAACAATCACAAAACAATCAAGTAGGAATCATTAACAAATAAGAAAAATGAGAAAAATATCATATGCTTGGAAATTTAGAAACACATAAATAGCTCACGTATCAAATAAGAAATAATAGAAATTAGCTCTTGGGTGTTCGCTCCCAAGATGACAAAGAAAAGAAAGAACAATGGTGGTGTCAGAAAGGGCCACAGTCACGCGCAGCCTATTCGCTGCATGAATTGTGTGCTGCATGCCCAAGGATAATGTCATTAGGAAGTTTCATTTTGAAAAAAGTAGAGGCCACAGCTATTAAGAATATTTTTGAAGCAAGTGTCTTCGACGCCTGTGTGCTTAAGCTGTATGTGAAACTACATTACTGCATGAGTTGTGCCATTCGCAGCAAGCTGGTCAGAGATCAATCTTGTGAAGCCTGGAAGGACAGGACATCTCTACCCAATTTAGACCTGCAAGTGCTGCCCTATGACCTCCACCAAAGCACATGTAAGGACCTGTCCATAAAGACTGAAGAAAAACTACTCTCAGGGAAGAAAATAAAATGGAAATTAAATTTCACAGCATGATAAGTGTGTCTGTGCCAGACAGGCTGGGGTTTTGGGATGTGTCAAAGGAACTGTCATTATTATATACCAAGTATTCAAGCATGGAGTCCCAGGCATCCTTTTAAATTTTAGTTTAACTTTTTATCTTGAAATACTTACAAACTTATAGGACTGTTTAAAATAAAATTCCAGCATATCCCTACCCCCCAAAAACCCAGATTCGCCAATGTTAATATCTTGCCATAAGTGCTATATCATTCAATTTATCAATCTTGATGTGTAGGCTGCTCAAACACATTACTGCCATGAACCTTTCTTGAAAACAGGAATTCACTTACAGAACCACCTTAAGTGCAGTTTATCAAGTTCAAGGAGTTAAACCATGTTCTAAACCCCTCCATAAAGTTCTTGTCAGAAATTGCATGTTTTTTATACATTGAGTCTAAAACCATACGTCTCAATTATCTTTTCTCACATTTACCTTTTCGATCCTGTGGAAGTAAAAAGTGGAGCTACAAACTAAAAAAAAGGAAAGAAACCGAAATTAGAAAATATTTAGAAGTAAATATATAAAAAATTATGCGATTATTTGTTAAAGCTAAAGAAGAACCTACACCACCACAGCAAATAAATATTATAATGATTCCCTCGTCCTTCCCCCAAAAGGACCTATGGCGATTTAGTAGGGCAATCATATACTGAGCAAAGGAGAATATAACCTGTTCAAGAACTATTAGATACAGGTGAAGCTGAAGATGGACTACAGCTGCATTACAGTCCTATTCAGGTGTGGCCTTAAAAGACAACAGTGATAGGAAATCTTTCCAACAGCTAGAGCTTTGAACAGTGTATTTGTTCATTTTTTATGTGTGGAAGGAGAAGTTGCAGGAGGTTAAAACACATATATTTGACCTGGCAATCCCACTCTGGGTATACACTCAAAGAGAGTGAAAACAGGGTCACAAACTTGTACACCAATATTTTATAGAAGCATTTTTCACAAGAGCCAAAAGCTAGAAAAAATGGTCATTAACGAATGGATAAATAAAATGTGGTACATATACACAACAGAATATTATTCAGCAATTAAAAACATGAAGTTATGAGACGTGCTGCAATATGGTAGAAGCTTGAAAATATGGTGAATGAAATAAGCAAGACACATAAGGTTAAAAAATTGTATAACATCACTTTTTTGAGATGACTAGAAATAGCAAATTCGTAGAATTACTGGGACAGAGATGGGTAGGAGGAGGTAAGAAGGGTGAATGTTTATAAAAATTTTTTTAAAAAGACAACATTTAAAACACACATGTGCACACACACACACACACACACACTCTCATGGGCAAATGGCTTGGCTAGCTGGTCAGAGCCTGGGAGGAAAAGAAAAAAGGAAGTCCAAGGTAGAAAGGTAGAGACATATGGATGGACTTATGGGAACAAGCATGTAGTATAGAGATCTTTGTGGCATGTGTTGACACCCACCAGGGAGCATCCACCACAGAAAAGGCACTGAACAACCAAGCAGACAGAATGACTTTGTGTAGAAAAAAATTAATGTATCAGGTCTGGGAATGCTATCCTTAGAAAGAACTGCTTGTAAGGTTGACCCTTGACTGACACTTGGGAATGTGGACTTCAGGAGAATTTTCTGACTCAAATTGTAAGAATGGCTCACTGTGCTTAAATTCTTTGTGCAAACAACATAGTTTGTACTGAATGCTTGCCTTCCTTCTGGGACACTCTGAAATTTTGGCACATGCTAGGCAGAGTGTGCCCAGGTGGCCAACCTCCTATACCCTAGGCACTGAGTTTCTAATGAGAATCCCTAGTAGACATTTCATATGTTGAAATTAACTTGTTGCTAGAAGAGTTAAGTACATCCTGTATGACGCCACTGGGAGAGGATGCTTGGAAATGTGTGCCTGATTTCCACTGGACTTTATCCCATGTACTTTTTCCCTTTGCTGTACTGTAAATCTAAGCCATGGGTAAATTACACTGTGAATCCTATACGTCCTTTTAGTGAATCACTGAAATTGGAGGTGGTCTTTGGAACACTCAACACAAACTTCATTAAAATTCAACTAGCCGTTGTCACTGATCATCTAAGTATAGGCAAACTGGGTACATGAAAAGAGTAATCATGGTGGCAGGGATTGAGGCTACATACAAGTCTAAAGCATGGTCTCCCACACATCAGGGTATATCTTAGAACTGCCTACTGTCAGCAACGGAGATTAATGCCAAGCCCCCAGTACAAAATTACCCCTCAAGAAGACCAACGAGCTATTTGGTGGCAAGCTTACTACACTGAACTCCTACTTTTAAAGAGACAGTAATTACATTTGGCAGAGATCAACACATAGTTCAGCATGGGTTTGCCTTTTCTGCCAGTAGTTTCTCAGTAGGCATTCACCAAAATGGTAGCCCACATACTATTACACTGGACCAAGCAAACTACTTTATAGCAAAGGATGTGACAGAGGCATAAAACCATGGGATCCACTAGTCATAATACATATCATAATGTCTAAGACCTGTCAGCCTGATAGAGCAATGGAACAACCTGTAAAAGGTACAAATGAGGTACCAGCTCAGACTGAAACCCTGTGAGTCTAGGACACATTCCTATGATGCAATTTGCATAATGAAAATAAAAGACCATAATGAAAATAAAAGACTATCTATATGGTATTGTGTCCCCAATAGATAGGCTATATGGTCCTAGAAACCAAAGGAGAGAAGCAGGAGTGGCACTACTCACCATTACTCCCAGTGACTCACTTGGGGGAAGTTATGGTTCCCATTTGTGCAAATCAGGGTTCTCTGATTGCCAAACAGAGAATGCTTCCACCAGGACACACAGCAACAGTACCATAAACTATAGCTTCTGCATAGGCTCCTAATGCCAAGGGACATCAGGCAAGATGTGTAATCACTATTTTGACAGAAGCAAATGGTCCTCATTAGAAGGTAAGACTGCTGCTACACAATGGAGGCAAGAAGGAATGTGACAGTTCAGTTAATTCATATGGGTGTCTCATTACTTTTTTGTTCAGTTTTGATAGTGAATGGACAAAGGAAGCAGCCACAGCCTGAGAAAGAGAAACAGGGGCTTGGATCCCTCAAGGATAAGGTCAGGGACAGCATACCATGTAAGCCACCTAAGTAGAGGTGCTAAATGAGGTTGAAGGGACTAGAATGAATACTTGAAGAGAAAGATGATAAGTATCAGTTTTGGCCTCAAGAGCAGTGGTAGAAACAAGGGCTATAGTTCATTCTACTAACCTTCCTTGTGTAAGTTTCCTCAAAGAAAAGAGGCTTACCACAGACATGAAAGAGTGGTCCCAGACTTAAATGAAACAAGTAAACTCCAAAAGTCCAAAGCGTGGATTTATGGTCACTGGGTGTACCACACAGATAACCATCTCAGCATTGAAGGGTTTATTTCCGGAAAGGTTGCTGGCTGATGGCTCTCAGCTGCTAGTTCTTTCCTGCAACTGCATGGGATAATGGAGCCACCTTGCCCAAGCTCACAAACAACCTTCTCAGGGCAGGCAATATCCAATGATGGCTCAATTCAGGAATATAAAGGCCGAGTTGCCTGAGCTCAACTTGGGACAATTCTGAAAGGGCATTTAAGCTTTAGAGTGCCCCACAGTGTCCGCTCAGATCTTGATGTAACTGCATACAGTCCATCTCCTTCTTCTTCCCCATCTTGCTTCCTTCGCTTCAACCCAAAGGTGTTGATTCAGAGAGTGTACCCTAATAAATTTCCGGCATACTAATCTCCATTTCTGATTCTCCTTTCCAGGTAAACACAACCAGTGACAACAGTAGTTTTACAAACAAGCCCTATCAAACATTCAAAGAACAGATAATGTTAATACTACCCATATTATTCTATGGTACTGAAAAAGAACAATTCCTAAATCATTTTATGAGGTGAGCAAAATGTCCATACCAAAATCTGAGGGTATAAGAATGAAAAATCACAGCCAAGTTCATTGTAAATGAAGATGCAAAATTCCTAAAGAAAATATTAACGAACCAAAGCAGCAGTATATGAAAAATAGGATGCTTCAGTTTATCTTAACAAATGCAAGGATGGCTGTATTAGTTAGGGTTCTCTAGAAAACAGAATCAACAGGAAACACTTGCAAATATAAACTTTATAAAAGTGTCTCATGTAACCATGGAAATGCAGAGTCCAAAATCCGCAGGGCAGGCTGTGAAGCTGACAATTCCAATGGAGGGTCTGTACGAACTCCACAGGAGAGGATCGCCAGTTGAAGCAGGAAGAGAGCCTGTCTCTTTTGAATCCTCCTTGAAAGGCTTCCAGTGATTAGATTAAGCATCACTCATTGCAGAAGACATTCCCCTTGGCTGATTACAAATGAAATCAGCTGTGGATACAGCTGACATGATCATGATTTAATTCTATGAAATGTCCTCATTGCTACAGACAGGCCAGCACTTGCCCAACCAGACAAACAAGTACCACCACTTGGCCTAGTTGACACATGAACCTGACCATGACAATGGTGTTTTAGTATCCTCTGGCTGCTCAAATAAATACCATTCAATAGGTCAGCTTCAACAATGGCGATTTACTAACTCATGATTTGGGGCAGGAAAAATGTCCAAATCAAGAACTCATCAAGGTGATGCTTTCTCTCCAAAGACTGTGGCATTCTGAGACTGGCTGCTGGTGATCTTTGGTCCTCAGTTCCTCACACGGCAAGGCATATGGCGGTGTTTCTCCCTTCTCTTCCAGATTCTGTTAATGTTCAGCTTCTGGCTACTCCCAGAAAGGCTTTCACTTTCTGTCTGAATTTCAATCATCTTGTAAAGGACTACAATAATAGGATTAAGACCCACTCTGATTGAGGTGGACCATTCTGAAACTAAAGTAGCCTCGTAAAAAAGGTCCTACTTACACTGGGTTCATGTCCATAGGAGTAGATTAAGTTTAAGAACATGTTTATCTGGAGTATCTGGAGTACATATATCTGGAGTACATATAAACCACCACAAATGGTTTAATATAAAGAAAATAATGTGATTAACCATATTAAGAGATTAAAGGAGAAAATCACGATAGTCTACATAGATTTAAAAAAAAAAAGCACTCAGTACCTTCAAAAATTTGGTCAGCATCAAAACCAAATTTTACCTTAGCAAACTAGGATTAGAAGGGATCTTTCTTGATCTGACACAGGCTCTCCTCCAAAATAGTAAACACCATACTTAATAGTGAAATATTGAAAGCATTTCTTTTAATATCAGGAACAAGACAAGACTTCTTTTCAGCATGGTATTAAGAGGGCTTAGCGAGATCATCAAGGCTAGAAAGAAATAAAAGAATACAGATTAAAAAGGAAATGATAAAACTAACATTTGTGAATGATTGACACCATGCAAAAAACTAAAATTAATGAAATTAGTAAATGAAAATGAGTTTAAAATAATCAGTAGAGAAAATCAACTGCATTTCTATACACCAGCAACAAAGAGGAAGACACTGATTTAAGAGATATGGAGAGCAGAATAAAAAAAATTAAGTATATGTGAATCAATCTAAAAAAAGACATAAAAAGACTTCCAGAGACAAATACAAAATTTTATGGAAGATATTATAGAGCATCTAAATAAATAAAGAGATATATCAGATTCAAAATGGTAAAGATGTCAATTCACCAAACTGATCTACAAATTTAATGCAATTCCATCAAAACCTCAACAGGGATTTTTTAAAAACCTGACAGGCAGTTTCAAAAATTTATACAGAAGAGCACTGAGTCAAGAATATACAAGACACCATGAACAGGAAAAATTACGTACAGGAACATGATTTACTAGATATTAAAAACTGTTTTAAGGCTGAAGTAATTAGCTCAGAGAAAAACAAACCACTAGAAAGGAGAGTCCACCACTCTGCATTCAATAGGATGGATTTTACTTTAAAAATGGAAAATAAGAAACACTGGCAAGAATGCAGAAAAACTGGAACCCTTGTTCCTGACCGGTGGAAATGTAAAATGATGCAGCCTCTGCAGAAAAAATGTTCAGCAGTTCCTTAAAAAAATTAAACAGAATTACCATATGGTGCTGTAATCTCACTTTTTAGGAATATACCCCAAAGAATTGAGAGCAGGGACTCAAACATACTGTATACACCAATGTTCATAGAAGCATTATTTACAATAGCCAAAAGGTGGAAACGATCCAAGTATCCATCAAAAGGTGGAGAAATAAGGGTGCACACGTAGTTGTTCAAAGAATGCTTGACTGCCATGTGGGAGACCCAGGTTCGATTCCTGGCCCATGCACCTCAAAAAAGGAAAAAATTAGGGCGGGCCATGGCAGCTCAGACAATAGAGTTCTCGTCTGCCATGCCAGAGACCTGGGTTCGATTTCTAGTGCCTGCCCATGCAAAAAAAAAAAAAAAAAGGAGAAACAAAATACGGTATATACACACAAGGGAGTATTATTCAGCTGCAAAAAGGAATTAAGTTCTAACACATGCTACAATGTGGATTAACCTTGAAAACAGTATACTAAGGCAAAAACAAAATGACAAATATTGCATGATTCCAATTATATGAAATAGTTGGAATATGCAAATTCATAGACAGAAAGTAGATTAGAGGTTGCCAGGGGCTGGGCAGAAGAGGAATGTGGAATTTTTACTTAATGGGTATAGAATTTCTGTTTTGGGTGATGAAAACGTTTTGATAGAGGACAGCGCTGATGGTAGCACAATATTATGAAGGTAATTAATGCCACTGAATTGTACCCTTAAAATGGGAAATTTTGTATTTTAAATATATATATATGCTTGTGTGTGTGCATGTGTGCATGTGCTACCAGAATTAGAGAAAGAGGGAGTTCAGAAACAGCAGCACATATATAGAAAAATTTGATATAAAACTAAGCTAGCACCAGAGATCAATGAGAAAAAATGAGACTTCAATAATGATACCACAACAACTGGTTAAACATCCAGAAAAAATGAAACTGGACCTCTATCTCACACCACCTCCAAAAATCAATTCCGGGTATACTAATTACTTAAATATGAAAATTTTAAATACAGTTTAGAAAATATCCTTATGATCTTGGGGTAAGGAATGAATTCTTAAACAAGATACAAAAAGAATAAACTATGAACTGATAAATTCAATTATATTAAAAACAAAAAATATAGTAATTAAAACTGTGGTAAAAAAAAAAAAGAAACAGTGTGGTACTACCAAAAGGACTGACAGAGACCAACTGAGTAGAACTGAGAGCCCAGAGATAAATCCACACATTTATGACCAGTTAATTTTTAACAATAATGCCAAATCCATTAATTGGGGAAATAGTAGTCTTCAGTGGCAATGGGACAACTGGAAATCCATATGCAGAAAAATGATTGTGGACCCCTACATCTGACCTTACACAAAAATTAACTCAAAATGAACCAAAGACCTAAATACAAGACGTAATACCATAATACTCTTTCAAGAAAACATAATGGAAATATTTTCAGGACCTTGTCGTAGGAAATGGATTTTTAGATTTCACACCAAAAGCATGATCAAGAAAAAGAAAGAAATAGTTAAAATGGACTTCATCAAAATTAAAACTTTTGTGCAAATGACATTATTAAGAAAGTGAAAAGACAACCTACAGAATGGGAGAATATATTTGGAAATAAAAAAGCTGAGTTTAATATCCAAAGTATATAAGGAACTCTTCAACTCAACAACAAAAAGCCAAACAACCCAATTAAAAACTGGAGCATGGATTTGAATAGGTAATTCTCCAAAGAATATATACAAATGATTAGTAAGTATATGAAAAGATACTCAACATCATTAGCTATTAGAGAAATGCAAATTGAAAATTACAATGAGATACCACTTCACTCATATCTACTGGCAGGGCTAGTACTAAACAAACTGAAAATAACAAATGTTAGGAAGGATGCAGAGAAATAGGAACCTTCATACATTGATGGCAGGAAAGTAAAATGGTGCAGCCACTGTGGAAAAGTTTGGCAGTTTTTCAGAAAGTTAAAAATAGAATTACCATACGACTCAGCAACTCCACTCTTAGGTATATAACCAAAAGAAATGAGAGCAGGGATTCAGACATGTATTTCTACACCACTGTTCCTCACAGCATTACTCATAATAGCCAAAAGGAGAAGCAACCCAAGTGTTCATCAACCAATGACTAGCTAAACATAATGTAGTATACCCTTACAATGGAATATTAGCTGTACAAAAGAAGTGAAGTGATGGTACATGCTACAACATGGATGAATAGCAAAGGCATCAGATTGAGTGAAATAAGCTACATCCAAAAGGACAAACATTGTACGTTTTCTCAAATGCAATATTCAGAATATATAAATTCATAGAGACAGAAAACAGAACAGTGGTAACCAGGGGTAGGGGGATGGAAGCAAAGGGGAGTTACTGATAAATGAGTATGAGTTGTAATTTGGGATGATAAAATAGTCTCAAAACAGATAGTGAACATTACGTAGTATTGTTATTGTACTTAATATCAAAGACTTGTCCACTTAAAATGGTTAAAATAATTTTTATAATATTTATATCTTACCAGAGCTAAAAATAATCTGTAAAATAATAATACAAGAATAACAACAATAGCAGCTTGCATGTATTGTTTACTTCATGATAGGCGTATATTATCTCTTTTAATTCTCATAATGCACTGACGTAGGTAATATTAGTAACTCTAATATAAAGGAGAGAAAACTGAGATCCAGAGAAGTTTCCACATATATGAATCTGTGTACACCAGTGATAACTATCACACAGGTCGTTTAAGGATTAAATGAGATAATGTAGTTAAAATATGTAGGATAGTGTCTGACTGATAAATGTATGCCTTAATTTCCTGGCTGCTTTCACAAACATTACACAATGGGCTGGCTTAATTTATTGTCTCATGGATCCAGAGGCTAGAAGGTTTGCTTCTTCCCAGGGCTGCTGGTAAATTCTGGCTGGCCAATAATCCTTAGTGTTTCCCTGGCTTCCCATCATTTAGCAATGTCCTCTCTTTTCTTTTACGAATTCAGGGTCCATTGGCTTCTAGGTTTCCTTCCTCCCTGTGGAGTAACATGTAAAAGCAACATCTTCGAAAGGCCCTATTTATAATAAGATACTCCCAGAAATGGATTTTTCTGGGGGATATAACTCAATATTCTACACTGTATAATAAATACTTTGCTATTCCAAGGCAATATGTATTTTCAAGGATGTTTACAATCAATTAAACGATATAAAATACAAAAAAATCAAACAAGAAATTTAACAAAAAAGGTTTAATTAAAATTTTTATAAATGTAGACTGTAAGAATAAAATTTAGCTTTCACACAAAATGGCACAGGAAAGGGCTGCAGGACAGCTCAAACTTGTCTTGCAGGTAGGGAAAGGAGAGAGCCTCTGGCACAAGCCTAGAATTGGTGCCAAACAGGTAGAAACAAGTTTAAATAAATAATGGCCGGGGCCAACTGAAATGTAAAGCGTAATCAAAAGTGGGAACCTTCAGCAGGAAATCTGAATAGTTAAGACTATCCGGATAGGCTGTAACTCTGGAGTATCCAGTCAGTGGAGAAACAGGGGAGGGACCTGCGTGCTAGGCTCAGGGAATAAATACTACCGCTTTCAGTTGCTCGGTGCACCAGCCATCATTTTTTTGGTTGGGCGCCAATTTTTGCAAGATCATGAATAAATTCTTTTCTTCTTCACAATCGGGTGAGCATTTATTCTCTTTCAAGTATGTCTTTTTTTCTAACATAGATTAAACAGCCTCTTCTAATTAATTGATGGCTGCTTTAAATATGCTATATCTTCTCTTTACAAACGGCATAGTCATTAAAATTAATGCTCATACCTCTTAATCGCACACAGGTCTTTGAAGCTACTATTTTAATAGTTTAAATATACTTGATGAAAAAGGGTATCAACTGAAAAGTTTTGCAACTATTTTTTTTTTTATAAAAGGGAGAAGGGGCTGGGTGGGCCACAGGGGCTCAGCAGGCAGAGTTCTCGCCTGTCATGCCAGAGACCTGGGTTCAATTCCCAGTACTTGCCCATGAAAGGAAAAAAAAGGGGGGGGGGGGGGGGGGGAAGACTATGTACATGTAATTGTGACTTCAAAACAAATTCCAAAATGTTAGATATCATTTCAAAATACTGACATTTGGAATTCACTTGGTTATTCATGGACAACAGGATGCCCCATGCCATGAGACTACTCAATATTGCACATGTTGCTAGTTCATAAACAAGATGTTCCTTTGGGAAATTTTCAAAAGAAACATCAGTTTTCCCTTTTCTAGAAACAAGTTTTACCAATCTGTATTAATTTGTGAACTGCAAGAACACAACATACCAGAACTGGAATTTAATAAGTTCCAAGTCTATAGTTCTAAGCCTATAAAAATGTCCAAACTAAGGCATCCAAGGACAGATATCTTAATTTAAGAAAGGCTGATGGGTCTGGAACATCTCTGTCAGTTAGGAACTCATGTGGCTGGCATCTGCTGGTTCCTTGCTTCTGGCCTCTGTTGCTTTCAGCCTCTGTTTCTGTGGGGTTCCTTACATTGCTTCTCCTGGGCTGGCTTTCATCTCTTGGCTTCCCTTGGCTCACTCCAAGTTCTAGTTTGCTTAACATTTCATGACAATGTCTGCTGGCCTCCAAGCTACTCCAAACATCTGTGTCTCTGTTCTCCAAGTGTCAGCATCCGTGCCAGCTCTGTTCTGAAGTTTGTCAACTCTGAGGTTCTGTTGTTTCTCTCCAAAATGTTTCCACTTTTAAAGGATTTCAGTAACTAATCAAGACCAAACTGGAATGGGTGGAGTCATATCACCATCTAATCATAGGTCACATCCCTGTGGAGAGAATCTAATCAAAATTTCCCACCTACACTTTTGAATCAGGATTAGAAGAAACAGCTGCCTCCACAAGATTGGATCAGGATTAAAACATGGCTTTTCTGGGGTACATAATAGAGTCAAATCCAGCACACTACCATGACTTATTTTGTTATTTTGATATTTAACCCCTAGAATAGAATATGAAGAAAATAAAACTGCAAAGAAGTTGACTTTTCATAAGCCTCGTCCACTATAAATGAGATATGACTTCAGGGCAGAGACTTGTAAAACTTTTTTTTTTCGTATGCTGTATGGCAGGGTCACTTTTCATTATTTTTCTATGTGAGTATCACATTATCGCAGCACCATTTGTTGAATTTTTGTTTGTTTTGCTTGTTTGGCTTTTTTGTTTTGGGGGAAGTACATGGACCAGGAATTGAACCTGGGTCTCCCACACGGCAGATGAGAATTCTACCACTGAACTACCCTTGTACCCCAAGACATTTTATTTTAATTGTAGCTTTAAGTATCTGTTTTGTCTGAAAGATATGTTACATTGGATCTTCCAATTACATGATAATAAAATATTGTTTGTCCACAAGAAAAAACTACTGGGATCACATTCAAAGAGGAGAATGAAGCAAAATATAAATAAGTCTTTATTATTAGGGCACTGAAACTTGAAAAATTATTTTCAAGAAAATGCTCTTTACAACATTTAATCACTGCAATTATAGGGGAAACTATTCTTTCTATTCCCTGGTTTCTTAGTTTTCCTTAAAATAGGAATTTCTGCCCTTTCAGAAATACTGGGAAGAATAGTCACTATACTGTTCTTTGTCCCAGGAACAGTGAATTACCTACATTGGCTTCTCTCTCAGAAATGCCTGTTTAGCAATTGTTTCTGCATGGTCAACACACTGGAGTCATAGTCGAGTGACATGAGTATCAGAATTAATTCACAGACTTATCCCCTACAACATTATATATACCATAAAGTTAAGAATTACGTCTTTCATTTACCTCTGTATCCCCAGCATTTAGCAAAGTTCTGTCAAATATAGGTACTCAGGAAATATTTGAGGAGTGAATGAATGATAATTTTTTTCCAATCATCTGGTTCTGATGAATCACACTAAATTAAAACCAATCATGTCCCTAAATCTTTTCTTTTTATGTACTACTTGGTTAAACTTTATCTTTCCCTTCACCACTCTAGCCCTACCCCAATATACAAATGATTGCATTTTATGACCTAAGTGCAAGTATCATCTTGCCTTGTCAAGACAACTTGGGTCCCTGACTTTGCCACTGCACATGCCTGCTATTCTTCCTAGCTTTTTGCCTTTCACAGATGTGATCAGTCTATCATCAGTGTTTTCATCAAAGTCCCTGATAGCAATGAATACACAGAGCCCTGCAGGTTGCCACTACAGCTAGCTCTCCAGTTTGACATGAATCCATTAATCACAGCTCCATGCCTACTCACTCAGCCAGGTGCAACTCCAGTTCATCACAATGTTACTGGCCTACATTTTTCCAGCTTGCCTATAAGAATATTGTGCAAGATTCTGCTAAAATAATTAGATACTCTACTGAAATTCAGGAACACCATGACCATAGTACTCTATCTAGCTAATCACCCTAAGCAAGAAAGAAATGAGGTTTTTCCATCTTGTCTCATTCTGAGTGAATCCATGCTGGCTCCTAGAGATCACTATTTTCCTTTTTCAGGTTTACAAGCCCCTCAGATGCTGCTGAGGAAGAATCTGTAAATACAAGATGGTTCTATCCCAAAAGAGAGAAGTATGAGTGTTTGGATCACTGAAGGAACTGTCATGAAAGAAGGGGAGTAATAATAAAGATTTTAATGCAGAAGATTAACAGGGCTTGGTAGAAGTCACAGAAAGAATAGCCAAGACCGAGGAAATGGCTAAGGGTGAGTAACAGAAACAGCAAGCCAAAAGGTCTGGCCCAGGTACAGCATGGGTCAAACAGGGATTAATAAAAAAAAACAAGGTTGTCCAGCCGGCGCTGCCTGCTTGATCAGAAAGGTCAGCCATAGCTGGGCCTCTGCCTGAATTTTTCATTTTGAATAGAATAAAACATACATACTAGGTTAAACAAAGCTAGGAAGTAATCCTTTATATAAAAGACAGTTATCAGAATGGCCAATTTGGTTTCTCAAAAAAAATCTGATGACAAATCCATCACTAAGATTATATGCAATGTTCCTGATCCATGTACCTAGAGTGAGGGGGGGAAAAAAAAGAAAGAAAAAGAAAAGAAAAGACTATATGTAATGAACAATTTTGTTGCAAAGGGCTATTGTGCAACATTTTCCCATTTCTCTTCCAGAAAAATGCAAAGATAATTATGTACTCATAGCCACTGTAGCAAATCAGTTAAATTAAACCTGTATTTCATCTAACTCATATAGGATATGAATAACATAACTAACTTTTCTAATTTCATACTCTAGTACTTCCAAGTAAATAAAAGGGGAAAAAAGTAAAGTCCTTCCCCAACCCTCAAATACAATCTGTCACTTTCTAGGATGTGCACTTTTCAGCTCATGCATCCTAAACGCATGTGGAGATATTATATGCACTTTCTATTTAGCAATTTAATTATATCTTTGCATTCAAAGAGTGGCAATGGTTTGCAGTAATAATCAGGTGAAAGCATTCTAACATTAATATGCTGGAATCCGATGTGTTAATTTGATGCAACTTTGCCTTGACAATATGTGATTAATTTGTTCTCAGGCTAGCCCTGCTCCCAGCTCTGACAGTTTAAAATGCTGGGTTTCTTTATCCATATCGTTATTTGACACGCCTTAGCCCACTGCTTTGCTAAGACCACTGTTAATTTGTAATGAACTTGCTTTTCAGGGGGGCTCCTTCATTTTTAATGCTGTCAGTGTCACCTCCTTGAGGAAAATTACAAGTTTCCATAGGTGTGATTACTGCCAAGTGCTGCTGATAAGAGGTTGAGAAAACAGTGCTTTATAAAGAAGTCTGTATTTAATCTGCTGAAACAGATTTATTGCCTCCAGACAGATAAATAAAAATACAAAGTTCTCTTATTTAAAGTCATCCCCAAGTTCTCCCTCACCACCACCTCCTCCTCAACAAAAACACAGTTGCATTTCCAGGATTCAATAATGAGTCACTCAGGGAAAAGAGACGAAAGTGCAATAAATTTAGCAATAATGGAGATTCTTGTCATCAAATTAGATTTGTAGGGGAGTCTTATAAAGCATACAGAAAACACTTTTCACAAGGTGGGGAAGAGAAAAAAAATCCTACTGAAATGATTATGGTTTCACCTCCTAACTAGCAAAAGCACATTACACAGCTTTACAAACCCATTTCATTTGGGTAAACTGAGTACCTAAAAGGAGTACCCAGGTTAGGGATGTTTTAAATTTCTACTTAGAAAATGTTGACAATCCCTTACGAAGGGTTACAAGAGAGATAGAAAATAAAAATTTCACAATAATGATTAATATAATACCTCAGAGTAGCAGTAGGCAGCCTATAAAGCACAGTCACAGGCACTCTCCATTTAACCTTCAAAATAACCACATCAAGTAGGTATTATTAGCTCCGGGTTGTTGCTGTTGTTCTTGTTTTCAGATAAGAAAACCGAGACTCTAAAAGTTCATTAAAAGGATCTGCTAGCAAGGAAAGGACAAAATTTGGGACAAGAATCCAAATCTTGTGACTGCAGGTCCTCTACTTTTCTCCATTACAATCTAGAGGATGGAAAAGCCATCTCTTTAATTAGTTCACAGATACTGATAAATAGCCTGACAGTGGATTCATTTTCTCCTGCCAGAATCCTTACTCTTTTCCCATTTAATCCGTGGTACACCATTCTCCAGTAATTCCAGGCCTCCCACCTGTTTCCACAGGCCAAGTAGTCAACAAATCCTGCTAATTCTATCCTCAGATTTATCAATTACTCTTAGATGTCTACTTACATCAACAGTTAGAGGTTTGTAACTTAACTTCTTCAAACATCATTAGCAGCACAAGTGCCTTCTGAGAAGATTAGAGAAGTTTCAGAACACTTTTTTTTTTAAATATTTTTGAGAAATCTTCACACACATACAGTCCATCCACTGTTTACAATTAATGGCTCACAGTATCATCACACAGCTGTGTATTCATCACCATGAACATTTTTAGAACATTTGCATCAGTCTAGAAAAAGAAATAAAAAGAAAAAACTCATATATCCCATACCCCTAACCCCTCCCTCCCATTAACCACTAGTATTTCAATCTATTCAATTTTTTACCTTTTATCCCCTCTATAATTTATTTATTTTCATCTTTATTTTTTTACTCATCTGGCCATACCCTGGATAAAAGGAATATCAGATAAAATGTTTTCACAATCACACTGTCACACTGTAAAAGCTATATAGTTATACAATCATCTTCAAGAATCATGGCTACTGGAATACAGCTCAACAGTTTCAGGTACTTCCCTCTAGCCACTCTAATATACCATAAACTAAAAAAAGATATCTATATAATGTATAAAAATAACCTCCAGGATAACCTCTCGACTCTGAAATCTTTCAGCCACTGAAACTTTGTCTCATTTCTCTCTTTCCCAATACTTCTTAAACTAAATTAAAACTCTTAGACATGAACTACTATGAGGTTCCCCCTATTCCCCAAGCTACTTTTTTTCCATGTGATCCCCAGTAGGTGATTAACAAGAAAGTCAAGAAAAGTGCCTTCTACTGTATGCTCAGGACAAACTAGAAGAATCACAGCATCTTCACCAAGATTATCACTCTACCATTTGAGAAAATACTCCCTACCACTGTTTTCTCCACAAGACTGTTTATGAAGCAGCCCCTGTCTAGAATGAGATGAAAACTATGGAATATCTGCTCATAGGAATGTAGTCAAGTCACTGAACAGACATTATTTATACATAAGATACAGAAACAAGAAAAATGACAAGATTATAAAAGTAGGTGAAAAAACAGAATGCAAAATTATACCTAGACTATAACTAAATGATGCTAAATGATGTAAAGATGATGCATATATTTTGTACCTATTGCTCAAGAACAGTCACTTGAAAATTTGATTTTTAAGGTGGTCTTTTATTTACAATGTCCTTAATGTTTTTTTATTGTGGTCTGTATAACTACTAGTCTACAACTTCCTTCAGAGCAGGAATAGTTGTTTATTTACATGTGTAGTCACAGGGCCTAGAAAGTAGAGGCTCAGTAAGTTTTCACTGAATTGAACTAAATAAAACTTGTTGCGGGTGTGCGGCAGGGTTACGCCTGTTTTTTCTCAACTATGGCCCACCTAAAGCAGCACTGTCCAGGACAGCACATGTGACCTCTTGGTACCAGCCATGGTTGGTGTGGTGGGAACAGCTGCACCCCTCAGGTGTCTTCCCCTTAAAGAAAAAAACAGCTCCAGGACAGAGACCATGTTCCCTATTCCCAAGCCTTCCTCCTCCACTGACTTGAATCAGAAGGAATCCTAGGAAAGCACTACTGAACAAAGGAAAAAAGGAGATTAACTTTAACATGAACGTGACTCTGAGCCAAGAAAAGGCAGAAAACACCTCTCCATTAAAGGTGTCACATTCAGAACAGAGAAAAGTTATTTGAAGAAATGTACAGAAGAGAACAAAATTAAAACTGAATAGAAAGAAGGAAAAAAAAACTAAACATTTAAAACAAATATAAAGAAAAATGTTAATGTATATATATCAAAAATACAATTAAATAGAGGAGATTATTAAAATATCTCTTACACCTAGTAGCTTTATAACTAGGAGATTTGTCAAATGAGTATGTATTCTCTAACATGTACTGGGAAAGTCAATCTACCACCATCAGGATGGTCATCATCCCTGAGGAGAAAATTCTAAAGCAAATACTACACCCAGGACAGGCACATCAAGCAAACAGTACAAGGGCAACCACAGCTAAAAAAGCATCAACTGAACAAATGAATCAAAATATCCTGCTTTCTTCCTATGTGTCAATGACTACAGTGGCATTTTCTTACACTTAATCCTTCAAATAATCCTGGTAACTCCTACTAGCAAGGCTGGAAGGAGAAGACACTGGGGTCTAAGAAATTTTAAGTTCGTATTTGCCCAAGATCACACAGACAATAAGTGGCAGAACCAGGGCTCAAGTCTGTCTGGCTCTTAATTCAACCAAGAACCTTGCCAAAAGAACCCACAAGTCTGAGAAGACACACATACACACATGATCTGACTTAAAATGGTACAAATCAGTATCTAATTAAGTACTACTATAAATGATACAAAAGAGCTGAGGGAATGAGCAGATATGAAGTGGTTCAAGTTATCAAAGTGCTAACCAGGATGACTTTTGTTCTGAATAAAATGAAAAAATGGACTAGATGTAATCCAGGTTGAATGAATGGCTGGACTGAAGGTATGAAAAATCAGAAATCAGTTGGAAGTGGGTAGCAAAACAGGTAAGAAACAAGCAAAGCAGAACCACATTGGGAGGCAGGGTGACAGAATATTTGGCATTAGACTGATCCAGGTTCAAGTACTGAGCAAGTTTTCTTAATTGTTTACTTGCTTTCATTCATCCATTCAGCAAAATTTTGTATCTACACGTCAGTTCCTCAGTGGGGTCTTCTTTCTACCTCTGTTGCTTCATCTAGAAAACAGGAATAAAGCATCTCTATCTCACTGGGTTATCCCAAAGCTAAAATAAGAAAGGATATATTAATTAAAGCAGTACACACACAACAGGAAGGTAAGTGATAGGTAAAGATGGTTGAACTAAACTAAACAGTAAGAATTAAAGGTGGAAAGTATGCAAGAACAGGGTACCGTTGCTGAGCGGCCCTGTCAAGTGGAGGAGTTTAGTTTTGTACCTCAAAAGAGCAGTGGGGATATATAATCTGGCCAGTACTGTACAGGACATATGCAAGGAAAGGGGACAAGTGGAAGGGAGACCAGTCTGGATGCTGCTGCTATAACAAAAATGGGATATGATAAGGCCCCAGTACAAGGGAGAGAAGTGTCAAATATAAATTTGAGAAGTGTCCAATGTGACAGACACTGAGAAGGAATCACTGATCAAATTTAGGGATATATGATGATAAGAGAGCGTGGTGAAAAAGAAGAAAAATATTCCAATCATTTTAGACCTTAAAATGGCTTAAAATCTTACTCTGGAAATAATCTTTCTTTGAAAATAATCACATGGACATTACAGATTTCACAGATAGACCTTTGTTTTGCACACAAAATACACTTTAATATTTTTCTGCTTTTTCTATAAGCAACAGTCTTTCTCCTAGTCAAGACTAAATACTGGTCCATACAAATTACCTTGACCTTTCCAAGATTAAATTGCAATCTGCCTACTCTCATGTCCCTCAATCATTTGGGAGTGGGGAAACAGAACTTGTACCCTTTTAGACTGCACTACATAAAACACTGTGCCATCAGTAAAACAGGAGCAGTCTGTCCCTAAGTACCTCACTGTCTCCTAAATGGTTTCAGCTACAAATATTCCACTGGCAAAAAACAAAAAACAAAAAACTTGATGAAGACCTTAGGGCAGAAGGAATGATCACCACTTCTGCGGTCAACCCCTTTGGGAAAACATGGAACCACTTAAAAACTGGTTGAGAATTAACCTCACAATAACAAGTGGAAGACCTCAGAGAGCTCTTCACACATCTTGCAAGCAGAACACAATAATTAAGAACACTGTCTACGGTGGCCAGTGGTGGCACAGTGGCAGAGTTCTTGCCTGCCATGCCGGAGGCTCAGGTTTAATTCCCAATGCCTGCCCTTGCCAAAAAACAACAAACAAAAAACACTGTCTGTCTGGAGCTGGAGGACGTGTGTTCAAATGCTGACTCTCCACTTCCTATTTCTATGATCAAACCTAGTTATGTACCCTCTCCATGCCTCAATTTTCTCACTTCTTGAATGGGGATTATTACAGAACCTCCTCAGAGGAATGTTACCAGGATTAAGTTAATCAATACATGCAAATCACCTAGAATTGTGCCTGGCACACAAGTAAGCTCTCAGTATATGGTGGCTGCTATTGTTGTGGTTACAATTAGGGTGGTCTAAAATAATTAAAATCCCAACCACTAGGATGCAGATTCCTCTCTACTTAACAATTCTATTGAGCACTATGTTGTGCACTATATACAGAGAAAAAAAGGGATATAGATACAGAAAGAACCACATTAATACTATAAAGAGCTATAAACAAGGTATTGTTGAAGTACAGAAGAGAAAGCTACTGTTAAGTGAGTCAAGAAAATGTCATGGAAGAAGTGACATCTGAGTTGGCTCATGAAAAGGATGAAAAGGAATTTTCCAGAAGACATAAGTTTTCATGATGGCAAACATGGCATCTGATTCCTAATGTATAGATCTGAATCAACATTTCTAGGTTTCTATGAAGGGCAGATAGCTATCTGGAAGACTGCAATGAAGTGGGAAGAGAAAGGCTTATCTTCTTCGTTGGCTTAAAATGCTACAGCATGTTCTTGCACATGGGTGGGTAGATGAGGACGGAATCCTCAAGGCAGTAACCAAAACTAAATTTTAAGATTCCAACCAGAATCCCTCATCCTTCAAGACTGGCTCAAGACTCCAATAATGTCTACAAGTATCTCAGTTTAGGTCCTTCCTCTGTACTTCCAAAATATCCTGACATTGGATAATAACGGTCTGTTTACTTGGTAGTCTCTCCTATCAAACTCAGAGCTGGCTAGCTCCTTGATGGCAAGGACTAACTCTTTTATCAGTGCACTTCCCAAGACCTCTTACTCTGCCAGGAGCAAAGTAAGCAATTAAACAATAACTGATGAATGAATAATCTACCTGGCTACAGTATGCCCATAAAAAGAACCTAAATACTTAAGGGTCTCCAATTCTTATTGTCTCATATTGATCATAAAACTATCTAATTCTAATAATGGATCTGACATAGTCCATCCTTCTCATTTTACTGATTGGTTAATTTGGTCTAGAATGGGGAGATAATACATTCAAAGTCACCCAAAAAGCTAGTTCCAGAATAAAAAACAGAACTATGTCTCATGAATTCTGAGTGCTCTTCTAGAACCAAGCTGGAAAAAGCTGACACTATTTTTTCTTATGTTTTATGTTAAGAAAACTAGATCTTCTTATATGCTACTGACATATATTATGTTTGACAAGCAATAAAATGCATTTGGACAATATTCCTTTTAATTATATATGGCTCTTTTTAAGATAGTATGCACTCAGAAGTCAAGTAAATGGATTCAAATCAAGCCCTACCATTTTAGCAGATGTGATCTTTGGCAGGGTACTTAATCTCCCCCAGACCCAGTATCAATATGGGGATAATAATATTTACATTATAAGTATCGTATAGATTAGATATGATACATAATTAAAGTTTCTAGCTTGTTGTATGGCACATACTATTCAGTAGATAGTAGACACTATTATTACCCTTATCTGTTGTTCCCTGAGAATGGAGGACTTGTCTTATTATTTGTTTTCCTTCCCCTAGTGCCTACTACTTGTTCTACACATAGTAGCCACTCGAAATTTTCTTTTCTGAATCCATTATTAAGGAGGTGGGATAAAGGATTCAGACAAGCAAGCAGCCAGGGGCTTTTTTTAATTTAGAAAAGATAATTAGTACCATAGCTTAAGACATCAAAATGAATACTATATAGCTTTTAATAATAAAAATCATCTTTGCCTAAAAGCAGCCCACCAGTTTTTCTCTAAACAGAATTGAGTTTTTTGTTATAGCTTCCCACTTTAACTTCTTCTGTTTCATTATCATTACAATTATTGAAACAATACACATTCATTGTATGAAAAAGAGCTTAGAAGAATAAAAATTTCTAAATAAATAGAAGCCAGAAAGAACCTCTTATATTTTGTGCACATCCTTTCATGCTTTTTTCTATGCAAATATTCTCATGCTAACAAAAATGTGATTAATTTTACACATGCTATTTTTGTGACCCGCTTTTTATTTACTATATTATGAAAATCTTTCTGAATCAATAGGTGACATCTGTATCATTGCTTTATTCATTATGTAATATTCATTATGTGGACAGTAAGCCATAATTTACTTAACTAATCCTCTATACTGCTGGGCATTTAGGTTGTTTTCAACATTTCAATAATGTAAATAATAAAAATCCTTATACATACATACATGTATGTATTATGTATACCTGTCCACATAATGAATATATATATGACTTACATATATATGTATGCATGTGTATATGAATATTTTTCTGATTTATTCCTTAGAAAACATTCCTAGATTTATATTTTCTGAGTCAAAGGATATATATATATGTGGTAGTTAGATTCAGTTGTCAACTTGGCCAGGTGAAGGTACCTGGCTCTATTGCTGTGGACATGAGCCTATGTTATGTGAATCTAACCTTTGGCTGATTACATCTGCAGTCGGCTAGGAGGTGTGCCTGCTGCAATGAATGATGTTTGACTTAATTGGCTGGTGCTTAAACGAGAGACTCAACGTAGCACAGCCCAAGCAGCTCAGCCCACCTCATCTCAGCACTCAGAGCTCAGCCCAGGCCTTTGGAGATGCAGAAAGAAATCACCCTGGGGAAAGTTGTTGGAACCCAGAGGCCTGGAGAGAAGGCCAGCAGAGATCACCCTGTGCCTTCCCACATAAGAAAGAATCTCAGTTGAAAGTTAGCTGCCTTTCCTCCAAAGAACTAACAAAATAAATCCCCTTTTATTAAAAGCCAGTCCGTCTCTGGTGTGTGGCATTCCGGCAGCTAGCAAACTAGAACAATAAATCTTTAGGCTTTTGAGAAGTATTACCAAATTATCCTCCAGAAAGCTTTGCCAATTTGGCCTCACCAACATGGAAATTGCTTTTCATTTTAGTCTCTTCCCAATGTTAAGTGCAAGTAATTCTATATCATTATTCTTTTATTTTCCCTCATCTTAAAATTTCTGGGCAGTTAAATATAAACAGAAATTCTTTTACAAGACAGTCAACTGAATAATTCAATTCTTAATTTAAGAATAAACCTTAACACAATTAGAGACTAATTCTCTACATTGGATTAAAAACTGAAAATTTTCAGGATGCATTCAGTGATATGTATCAAAAACCTCTTACTAAAAGAGGTTAAGGGGGGCGGGCCACGGTGGCTCAGCAGGCAGGGTTCAATTCCTGGTGCCTGCCCATGCAAAAAAAAAAAAAAAAACTGTTAAGAGGGGAATGGAGAGATCAAAAAGCAATGGATCTCCACTGGGGTCTTCAGGAGAAAAACCAGACATTTTACTAATTACCTCATAACTTCCTAAGGCCAGCATCTAATGTATGAACTACTAGGATGTTCCAAGACAACCTTCATTAACCCATTTATGTTAAGATGGGGTGCATAAGCGTTCAAAATTACAAACTATAGGCAACTCATCTATCCTAGTAGTAAGAGTCCCTGAAAAAACATTAAGCAGAAAATTTCACATTGACACAATTTTACCCCAAAATGGCAAAATTAATTTTTGCAAAACACTTGTCCTTTTGCAATCACTGCTAATGGTAAGAGACTAGATAAAGAATTATTAGCATCATTAATGTAATATCAAAGTCACACCTATACATCCTTTTCCATAGAAAATGGTTCTTAATTTTCAAGTTGTTCTGCTTTATTAAAGCTCATTACCATTTCTCTTTTAATAAGTGCTCTTTAAAGTCATTACCTGCAGTGAAGTTAAAGGCATAGCTATTAAAAGGTTACTTTAATGTGAATAATAGCCTCCCAATATACTCAAGTTAATTACTATTGGAAACTGGTTCTATTTTAATTTAATGCTGAACGCTTAATGAAGGATCTGCCGGGGTAGCAAAACTGACAAAAATTATTCATGGTCAACAGACCTATTCTTGCTGTCTCATTTAAAAAGATAATATCCGTTTCTAGTTCTACATAACTGCATTTAAAGATCAAAATTACATCTTAACATTTTTCTCTGTATATCTAATTGAATATGAAAAATGTGTGTTTTTTTTAAATATTCAGCAGCATGTTAGGCATAGCACAATCGTCAGTCATAATGTGGCAGACCTTCAAACATGTGAGAAGTAGAGGGGATATCAAAATCACCACAACAGAGGAGAGTTCTGAAGACAAACAGAAAGCCATTCTTGATCCTTTATTCCTACATAAAGAAGCTGTCACCCAAAGAATGGAAAAGGGAAAAGGCTGAAAGGAGATCAGTGTAATGGGATTCTATAACCAAGGTAATGGGGGAGGTGGGCAGCCTCTGCCCAGCTGGAGAAGGCGACAGAGCCCCAAGCTTTGCAGGTAAAATGACAAAAGACCCCAACCCCAACCTCCTTACAAAACAGATATGATAAGAATCTTCTCATTCTGGCCAGCTGCAAGTAAAAGAAACACCACACTTTCCCCCAACACCTGGGAAATGAGGCTCAGTGACAGCATAGAGCACACCACAGTTTTAAAGATGACTCAGAAACAATGAAAAACATTGTAAATTTTTCTTTCCCAAGCTAATTTTACGTAAAAGGATATAGTGAAATGTATTATAATCCACTCATGTGAGATACTGTCAACTATCCTCTGCATACCGACCAGTCATTTATCCCTGTCAGTGTGCTGATGTTGAACTGTACATGCCTAGAGAGCAGAACTGTAATCTTTGCAAGCTTCCATCATGTGTAAGCAGTTATTTTTTAAAAATTTTTGTGATAGCTGTGGAAAGATAAATCTGTCCCTAAAGTTAGCTCAGTAATGATAACTTAAAAGGTTTTGTAATTTTAACCAAAAGTGGGCTCCCAGAATCTTACCCATATCAACTACACACAGAAGCCCTCTGTATTTTTAAAATAAATATATATACATCATGAATATTAAACAAACGCTTGCACTGTGTCAATCTGAGAATCACCTCAAGGCCTTTGTAAAATAAAAGACTAGCAGTCTTAGCATCATAGATTTCTTGTGGATAAAATAAATTAAAAATAAACTAAAAATTAATAAAATGCAGAGCTTCCATGACCAATAAGATACATCTCTGTGCCAGAGGATGGCATGCTCTGACTCTATGTGGAAGAGCGGCACGGAAGCTTACATTTTAGAACCTCCCAAACCTCACCTTATGCATTTCTTTTTTTGGTGTCTACTTATTTCTATCCTTTTATTATAATAAAGCTATAATAAGAAGAAAAAAAAGAAGAAGAAAAAATTACTACAATGCTGTAAAGGAAGAGGCCATGGAATCTCACATATTTGGGTTCAAATCCTAGCCGTCACTGTCAATTAACCTTTTTGTGAAGTTTTAGCTTCCTTGTCTCTACAACAGTTAATAATAATACCCATATATACAGGAACATTGTGAAAACTGAACAAGTTTATCTCATATAAGGCGTCTGTTTTAGTTTCCTTGGCTGCTCAAGCAAATACCACATAATGAGATGGCTTAAACAATGGGAATTTATAAGCTTAGCTGTGAGGTTAAGAGAAAGTCAACTTCAAGCTGTCATCAAGGTGATGCTTTTTTCCCAAAGAATGGTATTTTGGGGCTGGTTGCCAGCAATCCTTGGTCCTTAGCTCCTCTGTCACATGGCAATGCACATGGTAGCCTCTCCTGGACTCTCAGTTCTTTTCCGGGTTCTGCTGAATTTCAGCTTCTTGGCTTTCTCTGTCTGAATTTCATCCTATCTCTAAAGGGTTCCAGTAATTGGATTAAGACCCAACCTGACTGAAGAAGGCCACACATTAACTGAAATAACCTAAATTAAAGGTCCTACTTACAATGAGTTCATACCCACAAAAATAGATTAAGTTTAAGAACATGTTTTTCTGTTATTTAGGCCAAACTAGTTTGAGGTATTTATCATAGCAGCTCAGGCAAACTAAGACAGTCAGCAAACAGACTAGGTTAAGATAAGCAGCTCTTTCATTCTCCACTGGGCTCTTTTATGCATCTATGGTCAGCTGCAGGTGGGTGGTTTTGCTAATCCTGGCTGGGATCTCTGGGGCCTTGGCTGGAGCAACTTGGATGACTCTTCTGCTCCACATGGCTCATGTCCTCCAGCAAGCTAGCCCAGACTTATTCACATAGAATAGCAAGGCTCCAAAACAAAACTTGGCAAGGTTCCATGCAAAGTCTCATGCGGCCTAGGCTCAGATGGGCACCCTGTCACTTCTGCCACTTTCCAGTGGCCAAAGCAAAGCCCATAGTCAAGTACAGATTCAAGGCCTGGAGAACCAGACTCTGCCTCTTGGTGGAAGGAGCTGAAAAATCACATTACAAAGAGCCAGAGAGGAATGTAGGGTCATGCCCATTTTTGCAACCAACCAACTATATTAATTTGGGAAGCCAACTGTGAAATAATATAGAACAGAGGTCACCTTTAGGAAGTAGAATCAATGGGGGTAGAACAACAAGGACCTTCCCTTTTGCTTTATCATATGTCCTTTCTGGATGCTCGCGTTTTCTTTCAAAAATGAAAATATCAGATACAAAAGAAATAAAGAATTCAACCTAAAAAAAACAAAAACATGTTTTTCTGAGATACAAACAACTCCAACCCAATAAAGGGCCCATTATAAGGCCTGGTACAAAATAGGAATGCAAAAAAAGATGGCTATGGTGCTGAAGATAAAACTTTCCTTAAATGGGGGTTTAAAAGTCCACAGGCTAGAGTTATATGAATTTTGTTTCTAAACCAAAACAACATCATAAATATTTATTTTAATCCTACATATTTAATAAGATTTTTTTTTAAAAAACGTTACTGTGGCTTGAAAAAAACCCAGCAAGTTATTGTTTTGATGCCATAATTAGGAAGGGAAAATCAAAGTCAGCAAAACCACAGTTTTAGAAAAGTGGTTATTAGATTCTTTTCTTACCGCTGTGGAAAAAGTCCTTCCTGTTGAAGAAGGCAGTGAAATTTTATCACAGCTATTGCTATTCATAAATCTTATATCTATTTTAATTCAATCTGGCCCTAGCCTCTGAGTCACTGAACCACAATTTGATTACTACAACCATACTTTTTAACTGCTGTCAGGAAAGACAGCGCCTTATACAAACATCTGCCAGAACACATGCCTGCATTCTCCAACACCAGCCTTAAATCAAGCTCTGGTGATGAATCTTTATCTGACACTAATACTTTTTAACTTCATACAGACAATTAAAATGAATTGTAGCTAAATGCACAAATAACAAATCAATTTAATCTTTGGTTGCATAGTAGCATATTTTGCAAATTTCCTAAACTTACTTTCTTCCATATATCTTTGTCTAGGTGTTAAAACTTCAATTTCACAGAAAGGAGTGAAGATATTAATAAAACACAGCTCTTATGATACTGCCATGTAGTTGCAGGCCTCAAAAACTAATGACATTTGAAATTTATTGTTGTCATTTAAAGAAACTTCCACATTTATATATGGAGAGAATCATGCTGGGCTTCATTTTAAGAGTGACGAAAGCTGAGTCTCTGCCCTCTAGGAATTAATACAATCAAAATTCAGATAAATATGCCTAGAATAACAAAGTAACTCAGATCACAGCTACAGTCCATCTACTATTTATCACTGTTGCCTCCACACTCCCATGATCTTCTGAGTCAATTTCTACTACAGCACCTATCACATTTATACTACACTCAGTTGTTAATGGATCTGTTCCTCTGCTCAGCCTCAATCAGATGCGCCTGAAGTTATGGATCACCATCAAGAGTCCATACTACCCGGAAGAACCCTGAGTTTGAAGTGTGATACTCCACTTGGCCACATGGCTACTCTTATCTTTAAGTTCCACAAAGGCAGTTAGCTTTGTCCTATGTATCAGTGCCCAGTGCAGAGCCAGTGTGTAATAAACGTTTGAATCAAACCAGTCCAGTGTGAGTGCTTAGTAAATAATTTGCTTACCAACAAGTAAGCATGTTAGCACTCTCTCTTACCATGCTCTTAGCTTTAAGAGCAGACTTCTATCTGGACAGACAGATACATGGAGAGAAGTATGAATATCTAATCCGTACACCAGAAATATCATTGGAAAGAAATAAATATTTGTTGGGCATATGTTAGAGTCCATGTATGTATAAAGCACTGTATTTTCCTCCTCACTGCTCACCACCCCCCTTCCAACACCTCATTATTTCTTTTCTACATGTAAGGAAATTGAAGCTATGAGATGTAGTAACTTATGCAACATACACAATTAGTAATAAGATCTAAACCTAATCTAAGCCTGCCAATTCCAAGCCACCAGTAAAGGAAATGCTCTTGTTTTTAAGTTTCAAGAAATTTCAAAAATTCAGTGTTTTATTTCCTCCATAAAATGATTGTAAAAGAATCTAGGAAAGACTCCAGTTATGGTACTGGAATAAGAAAAAAGGACTTGAATATCAGTTCTGCCACACACAAGTAGAATATCCTCAAATAAGTCACTTCTTCCCTCTGAACCTCATTTCCTCATTTATAAATAGACCTAACACTCCCTACACCACTGTTTTGTTACAATAATTAAAAGAGGAAACTCAAAGAGTTCAAGTTTTCCTGTCTGTAACCTTCTATCTACATCACTGAGGTCACTCACCTCCCTAATCACAAAACTACAGAAACTTAAAGCCAAAAAGAATCCAAGAGGTCACCTAAGCCAAATACCTCACTCCAAACATGGAGAAACCAAGGCTCAAAGATAGGAAGATAACGTGTCTCAAACCCCAGAGAGAGGGTACAATGGCCAGGACTAACACTCACATCTCATGATTCCAAGTCTGTGTTCGTTCTACCACATGGCCTTCTGTCCTGGAACTCAAGCTTCCATTTTGTGAATATGAATGTCATTAAAAATGAAAATGAATATCTCTAAGAAGAGAATACCTGGATTTGTAGGCCCAGCTGGGTCATCTGGGCTATCACCAGATTTCTCCAGATAGGTGTCTTGAGGATAGTAAAATCAGAGCCTAGTACTTTGAGGGACAAGAAAATCTCTCTATTGTATATTACACTGGGAAGGATGAGGAAACTGAGTTTAAAATCCCACCTTCCCCAATCTCCACCACACTTGTAAAGATTATCTTCTCAGCTTTTCCTCGGACCTTAGTGCTTGATATTCATTCCAGCTGGATTTCATCTGCTAATCTACTAATTAATTAGCTAAGGAGCCGGTGGTATTTTGATAATAATCTCGTTATAACAAAAATACATCTACATTTTACCTCTCAGTCTTAATGAATTCTTAAACTCCAAGAATTATAATCAATATATTTTCTTAAGAGACACGGTTCCTTTAAAATTACCATCTCATTTTCTTTTCTTTAATAGCCTGGTGAACTGGACTGGGCATCTGACCAGACAGCCTTGTTTCATTTCATAGAAGAAGTGAATGAAGACTAGAGGTGGCTTCTTAGCCAAAGTTCCAAAGCTGTCTGTGAAGTAGGAAGAAAGAAAGGTTTCCTGGTTCCCAGTCTACTCCCATCTCAGCGACCAATGCCTCAGATTTCCTAAACACAGACCAAACAAACAGGAGACACACTTGAAAAAAGGATATGTGTACCTTTTAGAAGACACAGAACAGGCTGTGATCTGAAGTCAAAAGGCCCAACCCAACTCAAATGGCAATGTTTGCCCTATCCTTGGTCCTCTCTCTTTGCTTCTTCATTTAGGGATGGTATCATCATCCATCCAGTTCCATAAGTTAGAATCTGTTCTGGAAATCATCTTTGAAACCCTTTCCTCCTCATTTTCCTATATACAAGCCATCATCAAGTCCCATTACTTTTATCTCCTAAATATCTCTCGAATCCCTCTAATCTACCTCCATTATCAACAAGTAAGCATGTTAGCACTCTCTCTTACCATGCTCTTAGCTTTAAGAGCAGACTTCTATAAGCCATACCTGGTTCTATTCCTTCAGCTTTACCGTGTACCATAATCTACCTCACCCTTGAGGTTCCAGTCACAGTCTTTTTTCAATTCCTCTAAACTGCCAGATTTCCCCTTGCCTCAGAGCCTCTGTTCATTCTTTCTTCTTCCCCTTCACCTAGTTAGCTCTTACTCATCCTTCAGCTCTCAGCTTGAGTCACTTTTTCAGGGACACCAGCCCTGGCTCTCCCAGATGAAGCCAAATCCCCCTATATTAATAATCTCAAAGCATCAAGTATTTCTCTTAGAACTTGGTAATTAATTAGCTATGATTGTACTATGATTGCAACTTTACATTTATTTTGGCGATTTACAAAATACCTATCTTCCCACAAAGAAAACACATGCCATGCAGTCAGAAACCAGTTATGTTTCTGCTCACCAATGTATCCAGTGCTTCCTTAACAGTATCTGGTATATAACCGGCCATAGGAAATATTGAGTAAATGAATGACAATGTGGTAAAAGGAAAGGAAACTCAACACTAGTCATGTACCAGGCACTTTTTAATGCATTTCCCATTTTCATTAAATCCTCACAACAGTATTTCAAGGTAGGTATCATTAACTTTATTTTATAGATATGCAGGTAGGCTCAAAGAGGCAACTTTGATTTGCCCAAAGTCACACAGCAAGTAAATGTAAAGTTAGGACCCTAACAAAAGTTTGACAGACACACTCTTTCCACTACAAAATTCTACCTTCCTTTGAAAAGGCCTTAAGCCAATGGCAAATTCTCTGATGGGAATTTTAGAAGATGGCTCCATAACCTGAAGAGGCCAAACAGATTGGTAGGATTAAGAACAAATTGCAGAAATGAGGCCCAGAAGGAGTGAGCTCAAAGTCACCCTAGATTTGTCTCTCAATGGGCATTAAGCAAGTGAACCTCAGGAGCATGTTTATCGAAAGAAAAAACGGGAAAAGAGAGAGACCTCCTAAGCAAAAGGGGGCCAGTTAGAGGGGAAGAGGTGGGAAGCCCAAAGGCCAGAAGGCCCTTAGGCTTAAGGCCATTGCTTCAGCTAAGACAACAACAAGCAAAAGCTGGCTATCTAGAAGCACAGCAACATTGAACAGACCAAGAAATAATTTTTTGTAAAGAGATCCTGAAACCAAAGGAGCTTAACATATACGGGTGGGGGTTGGGGGCATTCCCATTATAACAGCAAACATTTAAGTTCAAATGAGCAGCATTTTCCTCTATGGGCAAGTTGATTTACACAATTTCAATCTGCTGACCTTTTCTGAATTTGTAACATTTCTCAGAGGTTTCATGCTTTTCCACAAAATTTTAAGTGGCTTTCTTCGAAGGGAGCTATTTAATGTCAATGACTGTAGAAAACAATTGCTCATAATTATCCAGACATAGACTAGAACAATGCTGAAACAAGAGCAGCATGCAAAAATGTATTTAAGGACTATCGTCCCAAAATGCTGCTAAAAGCTATTAACCAGTATGTGTTAATTGCCACAGCATTCATATTAATTTTCACTTCAGGCTCGACATTGTGGAATATTTCCCCTGATACATTTTAAACAAAGTTTAATTTAAGGAACGGCTTCTATCAACACTTATGAAAATTAACAGCCAAGCAATTAGCACTCATGAATTATCCCTTCCCCCATGCTCTCTGCAGCTTCCCTGTTAAAACAGTTTCTAACAGAGAAATGGATACTTTCTATCAAGTTAACACAATCAAAATCACAGTTGTCTGTATGAACCAGCCCTGGTTCAGTTTTTTAAGCACTTGCCAAGGCAAACATTCCCATTATATTTCAAGAATAGAATTCAGCTAAATCAAATATGTAAGATGTTTAAGTAAATTGACAAGCAATTATTAATACTGAAATATCTTCTCACCTGATGTTTAACAGATAGATCTCACTGGAAAAAAAAAAGAGGTAGTAATTACTTGATTGTCTTGATTTTTCTGTTTGAAGTTGAGGACCAAAACCCTACTACACTCCCTAGACTTCAATACATACACATCCTTCATCTAGTCTACTGCATATCTTGTTAAATGATGCTATTATAAATTGTGATTTTTAAGGGCCCATTTCCTCTCACTCCATCCTCTAATGAAGTACACAGAAGATAGAGGCAGAAGTGGTGTGATTATTTTTTGAGTGCCTCCTATGTGTTATGTGTCCTGCTAAACAGGCCTTATCACATTTAACCCTCATAAGCTAAATACAAATACACTATAATCATCTCGTTCCACAGATGAAGACACAGAGCTTTGTGAGGTTAAGTAACTTATCTAACATCACAGTGTAATGGGCAGCCAGGATTCAAACTCAGTTCTTATTATAGAACAAGAAGCCTCTCATTGTCGTAGATACCTTATCCTATTTCCTCATTCCATCAGCCTTGAGTGGAAGGAACTCTCATTTTCCTTTCATAGTTAAAGAAACTGTGGCTCAGATGGGAAAAATTGGCCAAATTGACACAACTGATAATCAGTACTATTTCTTTGTACGTAACCCTATTGACAGGAAATGAGTATTTGAACTTCTGTTGTTCTACTGATATTTGCAAACTCAGTGTGCTGGCTGGAAATGATGCATGTACCCTAGAAAAGACATGTTTTAATCCTAATCCCATTTTGTAAAGGCAGCCGTTTCTTCTAATCTCTATTCAGTATTGAATGTGTGAAACTGTAATTAGATCATCTCCCTGGAGATATGATTTAATCAAGAGTAGCTGTTAAGCTGGATTAGCTGGAGGCGTGTCTCCACCCATTTGGGTGGGTCTTGATTAGTTTCTGGAGTCCTATAAAAGAGAAAACATTTTGGAGAAAGAAGGAGATTCAGAGAGAGCAGAGCAGAACGATATAGCCACGAGAAGCAGAGTCCATCAGCCAGCGACCTTTGGAGATGAAGAAGGAAAATGCCTCCCGGGGAGCTTCATGAAACAGGAAGCCAGGACAAGAGGCTAGCAGATGATGCCATGTTCGCCATATGCCCTTCCAGATGAGAGAGGAACCCTGACCGTGTTCACCATGTGCCTTTCCAGATGAGAGAGAAACTATGTGCTTGCCATGTACCCTTCCACTTGAGAGAGAAACCCTAAACTTCATCATCGTTCTTGAACCAAGGTATCTTTCCCTGGATGCCTTACTTGGACATTTCTACAGACTTGTTTTAATTGGGACACTTCCTCGGCCTTACAACTGTAAACTAGCAACTTATTAAATTTCCCCTTTTAAAAGCCATTCTGTTTCTGGTATATTGCATTCCGGCAGCTAGCAGACTAGAACACTCAGTTTAACCAGAATAAAAATAGACTGACAAAAACTTCTCAAATAAGCAATAAAGTATGGAATGGAAAGGATTAGATTTGTTTCTTAAAACACGATCTCTTCCAAAGGCAACAAGTGGAGGACTAGGACAGAAAATACACACATATTCAAAGACTCTTAAACCAGTGCTGAGTATCAGCACTGCACATCAGGAGCGCCCACTCCCTTTTTACCTCAAAGCAACTCACTAATTCATTCTGCCTGGTCACAACTAATATTTCCCACACAGTGAAATCAGAAAAACTGGCAGAACTTTTCTGGCTGTTTCAGCCTCTACAATAGAGGTTTTGTTTTGTTAATGAGGCTGTTCAAGGGTCCTGTTTTCAAGGCAGACTGGTCAACCCTGGTTTAAAGTCTTGTCTGACCAAGTGTTCCCTAAAATCACTTTACAATGTATTTTTCAAATGATCTCTAAACAGCTATTAAGAATCTATTGATCTAAAGCAAGTTACAGAAAGCATAACCAATCTACCAAAGAAAAATATAAACATAATAATAAACCTGACCCCCCAAAATTGTCAAAACTACAACAAAGCACACTCTTACGGCCAGCCTTCCTCTCTTAATTTTATGCTGTCAAAAAATTATTAACCAGGTACAGGAATCAAAAATCACTTGAAAATACTCACTTTAATTTAGCAATATGGTCAAAAGATGCTTACCCTTAGAATTACCAAAACCAACAATCTAATTTGTACTAGAAGCTAAAGGCACTAGATGTGCTTGCTTAACTACAAAGTAATTGCAAAGCCATACCAAAAACAAAATGCTCTTTTTCAAATCTAATACTAGCTTAATCTTAAAGAGGATTTCACAGCAGTTAGTCTCTTGAGGAAATACATAATTAAGTAGTTTTTTAGCATATTTAATTAGACCTCAAACTCTTCCCTGTCCCCTTTTCTCCCCAATTATGCACTATTTGCCCAAGAGAACTAAGCAACTCAGTTAATTATGTAAATAAGGCAGTATTCCCAAGTAGGGCTTGTGAAAAATTGTAGGAAAAAAAAAACTGTATATATATTTTAGTCGCTTTAAGAAACCTTTGCCAAAAAAAAAGGAAGTGGGAGTGGAGCAGAGAAAAATTGGATTATCAAAATACGTGGAAAACTTTTACGTTTGAAGCAAAAAGCATGGAGTTCAATGACAAGACGGTGACGCATTAAAACAGGACACATCTCACATTTTAAATATGATCTGAGTAAAAATAAACCAATTTTAAGTTACAACAGTAGCAAAAATTTAGTGTTGAACGTCAAATGATTTATAAGAAGAATCAATCTGGAAATTATTAAAGTCGACTCTCACAGAAAAGGCTTTATTATCAAGGGGTTGTCATGATCTTAACTCTAGAGGCAGCCACAGTGCCGTTATAACTACTACAATCCCATTATTATGCAATCACCAAATGCTAATTTGATCATTTTGAGGTGTTATTTGAATAGTCATTTTAATTTCTAGGTTACAAAAAGGCTTGGCTCAAGTACAATTCTCTATTAATCACTGAGATGTCATTGACTATCATATTGATGCATTTCACAAAGATAAAGACTAATTTAATATGCATAGTACAATATCCTTCAAATACTAGCCACTTATATTACATATCTGCCAAATGCATCAATATTAAACAACAGATGAGAACAAGGGTTTAATTATAATTTTAGCAATTATAATATGTAGAATAATAAAACACCATCACATAAGATAGACTTATCAATATGTAAATCTTTCTTAATCAATGTGTAATGGTAACTGCCCCATGCTCACATCCTTTGTTGATTACAAGTATCCTTTGCTGATTGCAAGTATACGTGATATGACAAAAGCATTGAGTGTCTTAAATATAAAGACACTTCTAAAAAAAATAATTCCTTTGTGACTAAGAAAATGACGTCTTCAATTTTTTAAATTTCTCCCTGGAACTTCAGAAGTTATATACCAAACAGAGTTCACAACCTTCTGATAAATTCAAACCTAAATAATTTATAACAGACTCTATTTCCATAATGAGAATTCTAAACTATAGTATTTTAAATATCTGTTATTTTGTTGGCATCAAAGTATTATCACATATTAATTATTCCAGCAATTACATCCTCTAACAATGAGATGGTATTAGATAATAGAAGCAAATAAATTCAAGCCATGTAACCTAATCCTGATAACGTATCACAAATCTAAATGAATCAATTATAGTATGTGAAACAAATCCTATACTGCCCAACTCACCATTTTCTTGAGGCTGACAATCCAGTCCCTTAAGGAGAGGCTTCTTTCTCTTGGCTACATTCCACAAGAAACAGGGGGAGAAGGCATATGTAGGATACAGAGAGAAGCTTTACATCAATATGATCTATAGTTTACAAAAAGTGCTTTCATATTTTTTTTGGAAGAAAATTCAGGGCATATTAGGATCTTTATGTTATTTATGCATTTTGTTTCTAGTATGTGATCTTCTTCCTCACAAACACCAATAATCTAACATGCCAATGGCCATATATACTTACTTAAACCTATGGAAACATGCTGAATAGTATGAGATAAAAGAGTTTTGAAGAAAAAAACATCTCCTTGCTCAAAGATGACAACTGACAGAACCAGTATATGAATAATAAAAATGCAAATAAAAGCAACGATCTGTATGTTTATTAATTGCAATGGTGTTGAAAAGTAAGACAAATTGAACACCACCCTCCAAGAAACAGGCTATCACTTAGTATCTTTACACCACTGCCAGGCAGCAAACATAAAAGTAATAAATATAAAAATCAACTGCTACTTCTCCTGAAAGAGGTACTAAGCTCAGCTCAGCTCAGCATAGCTCAGAACCAAGACACAGAATGGCAGGGAATAGGAGCTGCACAGAGAACTATACTCAACCTGAAACAATCATTTTTCCAAATGGAAAATAAATACACTTTTACATCATCATATTGTTATAGCGATCGATTAAAAAATAAACCTGCACAGCAAGTATCAAACAGATTCTCTACAATGAAACACCAAAAAGTAAAGCAATAGTTTGAAATTCTGAAATGAAATTCAAACCTCAACAATTTCTTCAGTTATAATAAATAATCAGAGATGGCCATGTGACTACCTCCCAAAGTCACATTCAAGGCTTTCCCATCACAATCAGACTTTGACTAATCACAACCCAACCAACCAAAACACACAAATACACTTAGGAGACAGAATCGGAAATATATATGTGTGTGCGTGCTATGTGTGTGTTTATGTATCAAGACTGTTTTTGTTTCTATCTCTCTAAATATGTTATCATGGAAACAACATCGAACACACATTCCCACCTTTTTACATCTTAGAAAACGTGAATGATAGTCTAAAATACTCACTTTCGAAACCCGAAATCTAATACCACAACAACTTCACTCAATTGAGGTTTCATTATTTAAAGGGACAAGGTTTCATTTTTACTTACCTTGCCATCAAATTTGGAATACTCGTTAAAGGGGTTATTCAGCTGCAGAGGGCACTGCTCCAGGCGTACAGATAATATTGACTGCTTTCCAGAACTCGGAGGTTTTTCTTTGAGGGACTTTTTTTCAAACAGTGACTTTAACTCCTGGGCTGTGATTCAGAAGGAAGATAAAAACACCTTGGTGATTACACAAGAGAGACAGCTTATGCACCTTTCCTAAAAAATCTTCCTTGGAGCCTTAAAGAAGGAGTGACCAGGGACATGTTTAGGTTCGATGCATGAAGAAAACCTCAAATATACTTCAATGTTTATGCACTGAAAAACACGCAGTCCAGGATTGTGAATTTAGACAGCCTAGAGATTAAAGGGGGTTGGGGTCGGGTAAAGGGAGAGACTCATAAACCAACAGAGCAGCCATTCTGTAAGAAGAGACAGGTTACTACTAGCTTCAGTTCATTTTTGCCACTAATAGCTGTGTGGTACTGGACACTCTCTGGGCTTGTCAAACTTGATAATCTCAAAGATCTCTCCCAGGTCGAATATATGATTTTGGAATTCTAGCTTCTCAAAGTCAGGATCTGCATCTTAATCTCTCAGTGGCACCTAGCACAAAATCTGGATGACAAAGATGATGAGAAGGAAAAGGAGAAAAAGCATTTATAATAATAAAAACTACCATTTGTTGAGCATGCCAGTAACCACATTATGCTAAAACGTTACAGCCTTTTCTCATTTTAATCCTCATAACGACCTTGCAACACAGATACTAGTTTTATCGCATTTTTATTAATGTAAGCTGGAAGTTTAATTTTGATGAGCCCTAGGCCACTGATAAGTAGCAGAGCTAGGATTTGCACCCAGCCTGAGCTTTTAGCTTAATGAACAAAGTAGACCCTCAAAAAATTTTTGTTGCATGAATGATTTAAGGAATTCAGATTAAACTATTATTAAATCAGAATCTTCAGCTCTTATTAATAGTGAATCAAAATAAGTTCCTTATCTTCTCAAAGATCATTTAATTCTCTAAGTCAATCTGAATATCAATTAAAGAGGTAGCTAGATGATAAGTACATGGGGGTTCATTATTCTTTTTCTTATTTTTGCAAACATTAGAAAATTTCCATACTTAAACTTTTTAGAGAAATAAACGTGAAATCTTAATATATACAATGAAAAGGCTCAACTCCAACCCATGCCTGAGCACAGCCAAGTGAAACCAAGATCACGAAGATCAAATGGAACTCTGAAACAGCCACTTAGAACTTAAAAAAAAACTATCTGAAATTACCTTTTCTACAGACTGTGAGGCAAATACATTAAATGAGTCCCTGATGATCTGAGTAGAAAGCCAAGAGAAAATGATCTAATTCTAATCTAATTTAAAAATGTGCCACATGACTATCCAATTCTAGATTCTGACTACACAAGCACAGTTATCAACAGATTTTAAATGTTCAATTGAAAAAGCTTTAGATTACAATTAGTTAAAGTGATATTTTTAAATAGTGGTGGTCCTTCTCCACCTGTAATTTATTAACAATTTTGCTGTTGCACCTGGAAAAGCATGATCCCTATTAAATACCTAATATGGGCCAGGAACAGTGCTGTTTTCTCACCTTGTCCTCATAATCAGCCTAAGAGATAGGTTACTACTAGCTTTCTTACAGAGGAAGAAACTGAGGTGTAGTAAAGGTAAATAAGTTGTCCAAGTTTACACAATTGTTACAAGGCACTATTGGATCTCTCTCCTCAAACGTCTCACTCGCGACCTCCTCCCCCTCACTTTTAACTGACAACTTTGCTTCCTATGTCAAAAAGTTAACAGAAACAACTTTTGCATACTCTCACAGACACATCTACTTACCTTCCCTCCTAAGGCCAATACCTTCACTTGTGCACTAGATCTCATCCCTTCCTGCCGATTCAAGGACATCACTAAAGTAATTCTTTCCCATCATTCTTCCATTTTCTATTTTTCCCCTACTGGATTAGTCACATCAGCACAAAAAGATGCTGAAATTTTGCTCATTAAAGAAAAGAAAGAAAATTCTCCCTTAATCCTGAATTTCCTTCCAGTTACTACCCTATTTCTGCTTGAGTTTTCTATATTCTTCATGTCTAATTCCTTCCCTTCCATTCACTCAAACCCACTCCAATTCAGATATTCGGGCCCCAAATTAAACCAAAGTAGCTTTCATCAAGTTCACCAATCATCCCCTGGTTGCTAAATTCAATGATGAATTTTAATCCTCATTTTATAAAATCTCTTAGCACCATTTAACATGGTACATCAATCTCTTCTTTTTTAAAACTCTTCTTTCACTTGGTTTCCAGGACTCCACTCAATCTGGCTCTCAGCCTATCTTAGGGTACTCTTTCCCAGTCCACTTACTAGTTCCTCCTCATTTCCCTAACCTCAAAACTATGGAGTTCTCCAAGCTTCAGTGTTTGGATTTCTTCTTTTCTCCCTCTACATTCACAATCTTGGTGATCTCAACCAACCTTAGGTTTTTAAAATACCACATAGAAGGGCATGAAACCAAATCATGGTGATGTAAATCAGAACAGTGATTACCTTTAGGGAGTAGATTAACTAGAAAAGGGCACAAAGGAACTCTCTGATGTCATGAAAATGCTCTATACCTTGAATGGGATGGTAATTACACATGACACATGTTTGTCAAAAGTCACTGAACTGTACATTTAATATTCATACATTTCACTCTATGTAAAGCATATCTCAAAGTAAATAAACAAAAAGGAAAAACCTAAATGAATAAATATCCTCTACATAGTGATGAGCCCAAATTATTATTTCTAGCCCAAAACACTCCTTTAAATAACAGCTTCACATATCAAACTTTCTATTTGTCTGTTTCACTTGATGTCCAATAGGTACCTGAAATTTTACATGTCCATAACCAACCTCTTGATTTTCCTCCAAAACTACTCTTCCAATAATCTTCTAAATCTTCTCCTTCTCAGTTAATGGCAATTCAATCCTGAAGCCAAAGACTTAGGAGTCATCCTGACTCTTCTCTTTCTCCCACAACTTATCCATTAACAGATCCTTCAATGCTAGGTTATTACCACCTTCAAACAAGTCTTCCTGTTTCTTCCCTTCTCTTACCCTTGATCCCTACCACTGGTCTCTTCCCAACACGGCAATATGTGCTTTTCAAAAAATAAGTTACAAATGTCAGAATAAGAAGAAAAAGATTGACAAATCTGACCACATAAAAATAAACAATTTTTGTATGGGGAAAAAAGAACATTAGCGAAGGAAAAAGACAAATGATAAGCTATGAAAGAATAAAGGTTAATATTTCTAATATGTAAAGATTCTAAAGGTAGAGAAGACAATGACAAACAACCCTAAAGAAAAATAGACAAGAAATATGAAACATCCACAGAAAAAGAACTGTAAAAGGGTCTTAAACAAATGGAAAGATGTCCAACCACATTCATAATAAGAGATACGCAAATTAAAACTACACTGAGTTTACTATTCCTCATCTCTCAGATTGGCAAAAATCAACGTTTGAGGCTCTGAGGAAATAAGACATACTATATATTACTGGCAGGAATGCAGAACAATAAAATCCCTATGGATGGAAATTTGGAATATCAAGGAAAATAAATCTATATTTACCCTTTGACCCAACAATCCCACTTCTAGGATTATAATCTTAGATATACTGGCCAAAAAAACCAATAACTAAAATAACAACAAAAAAATTATATATCAGGTATTGGCTGCAGCACCATTTGAACAGAAAAACCTTGAAAACAATCAAATATCCCTCAACAGGGAATTGGTTGTTAAAACTATGGTACATCCATATATCATGGAGTACTATGCACCTGTAAAATGGAACAAAGTCTATCTCTTTATATTGCTCCTTAGTAATCCTCAGGAGAGTTAAGTGAAAAAGGAACCAGGATACCTTAGAGAAATGAATGGTTCCAGATTCAGGACAGGAAATATGTAAGATGAAACTGGAATATCTTATAATACAACAAAGCAAGGGATCTATGAAAGATTACCGGGGTTGTGTTAAAGAGCTTTGAAGCCAAACTGAAGGAACAGTTTCACTTTACAAAGAAGGGGCAGTTTTAGCATCAAAAACTGACGGGAATAAAAAGACCAGGAGAGTGATTCCAGGGTGTAAGTGACCTGGAAAGGTCTTCTATACCACAAAAGGAGGCTCTGGTTGAAAAAGCAGAAGAACTGAGATGCAGAAAACTGGAGACCCTTTAGCTAGTGCAAACAACCTAACCCATCTATTTCCAGACAGAGGCTAGGAGCAGTGAGGAGTGTACAGACAGGGAGATGGGGAAAAGGAAGTGAGCCTCACTGTATTCCATGAATGTACTACCCTCACAGGCACCAGCCCTACCCTGCAATCCCCAACTCCTCAACACCCCACATACATGAACCCTGTCACCCACTCCCCCCCATTGCGCTCCAAGCACCCCTAACCCATCACCCACCCCGCGCAAGTGCACAAGCCTGTTCCAGTCCAATCCATCTCTCCCCAGCAAGCACAGCATCGCCAGGCTCCTCCCAAGCCCCATATATCTGTAGCCACCCCTCGACTCCAACCTCCTCCTCCCTGACCCCCCCAGGCAGTCACCTGCCCATCTGGGCTCCAGGCACCCACCTTCATACCCGAGCCACCACCACACCCAGCCCACAGAGACGCCCAACTCCACCCAGACCCCTGAACTCCCTGCACATGCTTATCATCATCTGGCTCCCACCCTAGATGTGCGCAAGAACATATGCCCACTCAGGCCATGCCACCTCATCTCTGGGCAAGTACTGACCTCCAAGCCACACCAGTCCCCAGTCCAAACAGGTACAATCCTACTCCGCTACCCCTGAGCTTTGTGCATGTGCAAACCAGGGCCTTGCCCCCCAGACCCACGCACACCACTGCTCTGCCCCTCAGATCCACACACTGGCACAGCCACTTCTTTCCTGCCAAGCACCCACGTAAACATGTACAAACCTATTGACCCCACACCCCACTTCACAGGCCCCACACACAAGCACAACATTGCTCCACCCCATGGCTGAAGTGCCCTTTTCCCACACCTGGCAGGTGCTCTCAGGCACATTTGTGCGACACAGCCTCTGCCCTGCAACAGCAGGCACCTCTACCCCACCCCACCTCTGCACCTGCGGACCTGCACTAGGGCCCGTCCACCCATCATCACCCACCTGACATACATTCTGCAACCTCCACAACCTGTGTCCTGCCCCTGAAATACACATTCGTGCATCCACATACCAACCCTGACCCCTGAGCAAGGACCCAACTTCCCTGGGCCCTGACTTCTGCTCCCTATACCCCACACCCTGACACCCACAACCCACACGTTTCATGCACCTACCTGCACCCTGCCCACATACCAGTCACCGTGCATCTGCTCACCCCAACTACCCATCTGCCTCCCAACATGCCGTACCGCTATATCCCACATACCGCACCCTGCTCCTGCACTACAAGGCCTCCCTGAGCTGTATCTCGCTCCCATAGCCCCTGCAACAAATAAGTACAAAACTGTGAAACATATCCCACGCTCACAGGTACCAGCATGAAGTCCCAGACCCTGTACTACAACCCGTCACCACACTACTGTGCTCCTCCCCATGGCCCGCTTCTTGCTCCAGACCTATTCACAAATACAAAGCTTTAGACTACTGAAGGAAATCAATATTCAAAGTAACCCTATCAAGACATTTACAGGCAGGAAGACAACAGAGGATCACTAACCATATGAGGATGCAGACAGCTAGAGCCCAGTCTAACGACCAAATTAAAATACCATAGGAGACACACACCTTGGAACAACTAATCAAATATGTTCATGTGACTTTACTAAATAAAATCAGTGGGATGGCTAATGACATAAAAGAGATCAAGGTGACCCTATAGGAGCATAAAGAGGAATTTCAGAGAATAAACAGAAAAACAGCAGATATCACAGAGATTAAAGATGCTGTAGACCAAAAAATAAAAAAACATACTAGAGACATACAACAGCAGATTTGAAGAGGCAGAAGAAAGAATAAGCGAATTAGAGAATAGCACAACTGATTTTGAACACACAAAAGAGCAAATGACAAAAGATATGGAAAAATTTGAATTGGAGCTCAGGAACAAATAAAATGGACAAATAAAAGCATACAAATGTAAGAATTATCAGTGTCCCAGAAGGAGAAGAGAAGAGTAAAGGGCCAGGAAGATTAGAGGAGGATATAATAGGGGAAAACTTCCCAATCTTCATAATAGACAAATATGCAAATCAAAGAAGGCCAATGAAGTCCAAATAGCCCTTCCCCAAGACACATACTAATCAGTTCTCAAATGTTAAAGAGAAGCAGAAAATCCTGAAAGCTGCAAGAGAAAAACAATGTACTACATACAAGTGAAATCACATAACACTGAGTTCAGACTACTCAACTGGCACTATGGAGACAAGCAGGCAGTGGTATGATATATTTAAGATGCTGAAAGAGAATGACTTCCAGCCAAGAATTCTGTATCCAGCCAAACTGACCTTCAAAACTGAAAAAGAGATTAAAATTTTCACAAAGACTGAGAGAATATGTGAACAAGACACCAGCTCTACAAGAAATACGAATGGGAGTTCTGCCGACTGAAAAAACAAAAGACAAGAGAGTGAGGTCTGGAGGAGGGAACAGAATTGAGGAGTTCCAGTAAGGGTAATCTAAAGGATAAAAAGAAAAAGAAGGAAAATAACATACAGATCTGACAAATAAAATCCAAGCGATATGATGGTGGATTCAAGAAATTCCTTTACAGTTACAACTATGAATGCTAATGGACTACTGGATTAAGAAATATAATCCAGCTATATGCTGTTTACAAAGACTCATCTTAGACACAAGGATACAAATAGACTCAAAGTGAAAGGATGGAAAAAGATGTTCCCAGCAAGCTGCAACCAAAAAAAAGTAGGAATAGCTATACTAATATCAGACAAAACTGACTTTAAATGTAAACACATAAGAGACAAAGAAGGACACTATATATTAGTAAAACGGACAATTAACCAAGAAGAAATAACAATAATAAATGTCAATCTTCCCAATCAAGGAGCTGCAAAGTACATGAGACAGACACTGGCAAAACCGAAGGGAGTAATTGAAGTTTCAACAATAATGATAGGAGATTTCAATATACTATTCTCCTCTATTGACAGAACAACCACACAGAGGAGCAACAAGGACATAGAAAACTTAAAAGAATATGATAAATGAATTAGACCTAACAGACTTATATAGGTTGTAAAACCCCAAACACCAGGGTATACATTCTTCTCTAGTGCTCATGAACATTTTCCAGGATAGACTATAATATGCTTGGGCACAAAACAGGTATTTATAAATTTAAAAACAGTGAAATAATTCAAAGCACTTCTTCTGATCACAGTGGAGTCAAGCTGGAAATCAATAACCACCAAAAAACAAGAACTATCACAAATATACTGAGATTAAATAACACATTCTTAAACAATGAGTGGGTCAAAGAAGAAATTGAAAGCGAAATCAGTAGCTATCCAGAGAAGGATGAAAATGTGAATACAACATCCCAAACTCATGGGACAAAGCAAAGGCTGTGAGGAGAGGGAAATTTATTGCCCTAAATGCCTATATTAAAAAAGAAGAAAGAGCAAAACTTGAGGGCCCAACTGTTCACCTGGAGGAACTTGAGAAAGAACACCAAACTAGCTGTAAGCAAACAGAAGAAGAGAAATAACAAAGATTAAAGCAGAGTCAAATGAACGGATGAACAATAGAAAGAACCAATAAAATCAAAAGTTGGTTCTCTGAGAAAATCAATAAAATCGATGGGTCATTAGCAAGGCTGACAAAGAGAAAAAGGGAAAGGATGCAAAAACACAAAATCAGAAATAAGAGAATGGTCATTACCACAGACCCTGAAGAAATAAAAAAAATCATAAGAGGATACTATGAACAACTATATGCTAACAAACAAGACAATTTAGATGAAATGAACAAATTCCTGGAAACACACAAACGTGCTGCACTGACTCAAGAAGAGAAGATCTCAACAAGCCAATTACAAGTAAAGAGATTTAAACAGTCATCAAAAATCTTCCTACAAAGAAAAGCCCAGGGCCAGATGGCTTCACAGGGTAATTTTATCAAATATTCTAGAAAGAGCCAATACCAATCCTGCTCAAACTATTCCAAAAAATTAAGGAAAAAGGAAGACAACTTAACTCTTTATGAAGGTAACATCACATTAATACCAAAACTGGGTAAAGATGCCACAAGAAAGGAAAACTACAAGCCAATCTCCCAAAACGAGCACAGAGGCAAAAATTCTCAACAAAATATTAGCAGTTAGAATCCAACACCACATTAAAAGAATTATACACCACAACCAAAGGGGTTTATACCAGGAATGCAAGGATGGTTCAACACAAGAAAATTAGTTAATGTAATAAAGCACAGTAACAAATTGAAAGGGAAAAATCAAATGATCATCTCAATTGATGATGAAAAAGCATTCAACAAAATTTAACATCCTTTTCTGATAAAAGCACTTCAAAAGGTAGGAATCAAAGGTAACTTCCTCAACATGATAAAAGTCATATATGAAAAACCAATAGCTAGCATTGCACTTAATGGTGAGAGGCTGAAAGCTTTCCCCCTAAGATCAGGAATGAGACAACTCTGTCACTACTATTATTCAACATAGCTTCTGGGAAGAAGCAGTCAGGCTGGAACAAGAAATAAAATACATCCAAATTACAAAGAAAGAAGTAAAACTTTCAATATTTGCAGATGACATGATACTATACGTGAAAATTCCTGAGAAATCTACAACAAAGTTATGTCAACTAATAAACAAATTCAGCAAGGTGGCAGGTTATAAAATTAGTCTGCAAAAATCAGTAATGTTTCTATACACAAGCAATGACCTAACTGAGGAGTCAACTAAGGAAAAAATTCCATTCAAAACAGAACTAAAAGAATCAAGTATCTAGGAACAAACTTAACTATGGTTCTAAAGGACTTGAACACAGAGAATTGCATAACATTGTTAAAAGAAATCAAAGAAGATCTAAATAGCTGGAAAGATATTCCATGCTCATGGATAAGAAGAGTAAATGTAGTTAAGATGCCAATTCTAGCCAAACTGATCTACAGATTAAATGCAGTACCAGGAAAAATTTCATCAACCTACTTTGAAGACTTTGGAAAGCTCGTTACCAAATTCATCTGGAATGGAAAGAGACCTTGAACAGCTAAAAGCATTCTGAAAAAGAAAAATGAAGTGGGAGGATTAACACTTTCTGATGTTAAAACTTGTTATGAATCCATAGTGGTCAAAACAGCATGTTAGGGGCACAAAAACAGAAGTATTGACCAAAGGAACTGAACTGAGAGCACAAAAATAGACCACCAAATCTATGGTAAACTCGTCTTCAAGAAGGCCCCCAAATCCACTGAAATGGAGCAAAATAATCTTTTCAATAAATGGGCATGGGAGAAATACATATCAATAGCCAGAACAATGAAAAAGGATCCTTCCCTTATGCCGTATACAAAAACTAGCTCAAAGTGGATCAAACACCTAAACATAAAAACCAGTACCATAAAGCTCCTAGATGTAAGGAAACATCTAAATTAGGGGGCTTCCTAAATTTTACACCCAAAGCAAAAGCAACAAAAGAAAAAGTAGATGAATGGGAACTCCATAAAATCATATGCTCTTGTACCTCAAAGACTTTGTCAAAAAGGTGAAAAGGCAGTCAACTCGAAGGGAGAAAATATTTGGAAATCATACATCAGATAAAGGTTTGATATTCTATATACATAAAGAAATCATGCAACTCAACAACAAGAGAACAAGCAACCCAATTATAAAGTGAGCTAAAGATATGAATATACATTTTACTGAAGAGCAAATACAGATGGCTAAAAACACATAAAGAAATGCTCATTCTCATTAGCTATAAGGGAAATGTAGATCAAGACTATAATGAGATACCACCTCACATCAATAAAAATGGTTGCTAGTAAACAAACAAATGCTGGAGAGGATGCAGAGTAACCAGGACACTTGTGCACTGCTGGTATGAAAGTATAATGGTACAATCACCATGGAAGACAGTTTGGCAGTACCTCAGAAAACTAAATATCCAGCAACACCTCTACTCGTTATATACCCAGAAGAGCTGAAAGCAGATATACAAACAGAGATTTGCATACCAATATTCACAGCAGCACTATTCACAAGTGCTAAAAGATGGAAACAATCAAGTGCCCATCAACAGATCAGAAGATTAACAAAATATGGTCATATATGCAGTACTAAGATGAAATGACATCCTGAACCACATGACAAGATGGATGAGCCTTGAGGACATAATGTAGACTGAAATAAGCCAAACACAAAAATACAGGTACTGTATGATTCTGTTTTTATGACCATTGAAAAGGTAAAATTAGAGGCTTATAATGCAGAGTATAGGGGATCAATAGATACAGAGAAGATTGAGACAGGTGAACAGATGTGGTTGAACTTAACTGTAGGGGAATAGACAGAAGTAAAGGCAGTTCACAACTAGGGCTATAAGTAATATTACCATATCGAAGGTGAACATGATTGAAAGGGCTTGTATAGCCTTATGTACCCACCAATTAACACTACAAATATAAAAAACTTCTTGCATAAACTACTGCAAAGGTATGAATCTTGTAGAAAGAGTATATACTTTTGGAGTATAGGGGGGAAAATGATATTGCATGCTCTGGGTTATGTTTAACAGGAAAACAACAACAGTACCACAGCAAAAACCAGGGGTACATGATGGGGCTAGGGACAAGACTTAGGGGAGGATTGGATTTTCTATTTGGTGAGGGTGTGTTTATTGGCTATCTTTTTCTTCGGAACAATGAAATTACCTCAAATTGAAAGTGTTGATGGACTTTTGATTTTGAACATTATACATGAGGCCCAGTAGACAGAGGTGGCTAAAAGATGCACTGACTGAGAAGTAGATTGGCAAATGATGGTGTAAACATATGATCAAATGCAGTGGTGCTACAAAAAGGAACAAAGTTGAAGATGGCAGCTTAGTGAGGTGTGGGATTTAGTTCGTCCTCCAGAACAGCTATTAAATAGCCTGGAACAGTACAGAACAACTGCTGGAGCCATATCAATGACTGGACACACAATGTACCCCAGTCTGGACCAGCTGGAATGACTGCAAGCCAACCAGAACCATGAGTTCTCCAAGCCAAGGCGGCGAGCACCCCTCCCCCACAGGCTGCTTCACAGAGGGGAAAGAAAAGGGACTTTACTAGCAGCAGGGGCTAAGCATAACTAAGCTCCAACTGTGGAATTAATTCACAAATTCTGACTACTAAAAATAGTCCCTCAATTCAGTTAAACCTCCAGTCAAACCATAGCCTGCTGACTTTTTCCCTGGTGCCGAGGTGGTAGGGCTGAAGGAAAAAGAAAAAAGAAAAAAACAAACAGAGGTTTTTTTGGATCAGACAGCATGTAATACTTGAAAACAGTCTGGGCCCTAAAGGAAAGGAGGGGGCACAAAAAATCTGAAGGTACACAAAGCAACATACCAACTTATGCTTTTGATTGGCAAACCCAAGGAACAGGGGTCCTACTCTGAGAAGGATTTTTCTCTTTCTTCTTTGTGGCAGTGTTTTTATGGCTTGATTACCTTTGGATAAAGGGGCATGGCTTCTCAGGCTGCAATTACCCCAGGGATAGGCAGAAACTAGCTTATTTGAGAGTGAGTCTAGAGCCTGTGACTTCCCCAGGAGAGGGGTGGGACCAGCGCAGGTGGATTCCCTCTCTCAAGGAATTCAGACCCCACTGTTTAGAAAATTGAAGCAATTAAAGCCAGCCTACAACCTCTCTTCTGTCTCTACCATGCCCCCAGCAGGGAGAGTCTGCTTAAGTTAAAAGTAACGCATCACCTAAGGCTGGTGGGACCCGCAGGCAGAAAAGCACCACATACTGGGCAGGACAGGAAAAGCACAGAGTCCAGAGAATTCATAGGAAAGTCTTTCAACCTGCTGGGTCTCACCCTCAGGGAAAAGTGATGCAGGTAACTCTTTCCTCCTGACAGGAGGCCAATTTGGTCTGGGAAAATCTGGCTGGGGTCTATATTACCTAAGTAGACCCTCCTAAGGGCAAGGGGGAAAAGGCACGATACAGTCAAGGCAAGAAACAAGAACTGAAAAATTCGACTCTGTGAAACAAAATCTAAGCTAGTGGTCCAGAATAAGCTGAACTGAATGTCAAAGACAGACAACAAAGTCATACAGCAAGAAAACCATAGGTAAAAGAAGTGAAAACAATCTCCAGAATAAACTAATTAAGGTAATTAAATGCCTAGATGCCAGCAAAAAATAACAAATCATACTAGGAAAACTGAAGTTATGGCTCAGTCAAAGGAACAAACCAACAATTCAAATGAGATACAGGAGTTGAAACAATTAATTCAGAATGTTGAAAGAGGCATGGAAAAAACCTCATCAAAAATCAAATCAATGAATTGAGTGAGGATATAAAAAAGGAAAAGAATGAACAAAAAGAAGAAATCAAAAGTCGGAAAGAACAAATCACAGAACTTATGGGAATGAAAGGCACAGTAGAAAAGATGAAAAAACAATGGAAAACTACAATGTCAGATCTCAAGAGGCAGAAGATAGGATTAGTGAACTGCAGGATGGAACATCTGAAATTGGACAAGAAAAACAAAATATAGGGAAAAGAATGGAAAAACGTGAGCAGGGACTCAAGGAACTGAATGACGACGTGAAACACATGAATATACATGTTGTGGGTGTCTCAGAACGAGAAGAGAAGAAAAAAGGAGGAGAAAAACTAATGGAGGAAATTATCACTGAAAATTTCCGAACTCTTAGGAAAGACTTAAAATTACAGATCCAAGAAATGCAACATACCCCAAACAGAACAGATTCAAATAGATGTACTCCAAGACACTTACTAATCAGAATGTCTGATGTTAAAGAGAAAGAATCTTGAAAGCAGCAAAAGAAAAGCAATCCATCACATACAAGGGAAGCCCAATAAGAATGTGCACAGATATCTCAGCAGAAAGCATGGAGGCTAGAAGACAGTGGATGATACACTTAAATTATAAAGGGAAAAATTGCCAACCAAGAATTCTATATCCAGCAAAATCGTCCTTCAAAAATGAGGGTGAAATTAAAATGTTTCCAGAGGAAAAATTACTGAGAGAATTTGTGATCAAGAGACCAGCTCTGGCGGGGCCAAGATGGCGGCTTAGTAAGGTACGTGCGTCTTAGTTCCTCCTCCCGAACAACTACTAGGTGAACAGAAACAGTGCAGAACAGCTCCCGGGGCCACGGTAGGGAATGGACACACAGCGTACCCCAGTCTGGACTGGCTATTCTGACTGCGAGACTCGGCTATGGTGAGATCCCCGAGCGGTGCACGATTTCTCGAGCAGCGGCAGCTGTGGAGGCCAGAGCTCCTCCCTCCCTCCTTCCCGGGCCGGCTGAGAGTCTCGGAGAGGCAAGTTTCCCAAGCCGCGGCGGACGGCGCCCCTCTTTTGTGGGCGGTTTCCTGGACCGGCTACGAGTCTCGGATCAGAGGGCTATCCAAGCCGCGGTGGCCCTCCCCCGCGGGCGGCTTCCTGGTCCGGTGGGGAACTCCCAAGGCTGCGGCGGCCGGTGACCGACACCCCTCCCGCGCGGGCGACTTCCTGGTCCGGTGGCGAATTCCCCGGGTCCGCTGTGGCCGGCGACTGACACCCCTCCAGGGAGAGGAGGGAATTTCCGACAGTGGCAGGGACTGGGTCCAACCAAAAACCAATAGGGGAATTAATAAAGGAGCCACAGGGTCCCCACAAGCCGCGTCGGCTGACGCCCCCACCACGCGCGGCCCCCCAAATCAACTGAGAGAATTGGATCGGAAATCCCCAGGCCGCGGAGATCAGTGACCAGGGGATTCCCTTCCAAACACGTGAGACAAACGTGTGCCACGAGCGCCACCTACTGGGCAGGATAAGAAAAACAGAACCCAGAGATTTCACAGAAAAATCTTACAACTTTGTTGGGTCCGATACCCAGGGAAATCTGACTAAATGCCCAGACGCCTGCAGCAGAAGATAACGGTCCACGCTCAGAAGATTGAGAATGTGGCCCAGTCAAAGAAACAAACGAATAGTTCAAATGAGATACAAGAGCTGAGACAACTAATGCTGAATATACGAACAGAAATGGAAAACCTCTTCAAAAACGAAATCGATAAATTGAGGGAGGACATGAAGAAGACATGGGCTGAACAAAAAGAAGAAATAGAAAAACTGAAAAAACAAATCACAGAATTTATGGAAGTGAAGGATAAAGTAGAAAAGATGGAAAAAACAATGGATACCTACAATGATAGATTTAAAGAGACAGAAGATAGAATTAGCGATTTGGAGGATAGAACATCTGAATTCCAAAAAGAAACAGAAACTATCGGGAAAAGAAAGGAAAAATTTGAACAAGGTATCAGGGAACTCAAGGACAATATGAACCGCAAAAATATACGTGTTGTGGGTGTCCCAGAAGGAGAAGAGAAGGGAAAAGGAGGAGAAAAACTAATGGAAGAAATTATCACTGAAAATTTCCCAACTCTTATGAAAGACCTAAAATTACAGATCGAAGAAGTGCAGCGCACCCCAAAGAGATTAGACCCACATAGGCGTTCTCCAAGACACTTACTAGTTAGAATGTCAGAGGTCAAAGAGAAAGAGAGGATCTTGAAAGCAGCAAGAGAAAAACAATCCATCACGTACAAGGGAAACCCAATAAGACTATGTGTAGATTTCTCAGCAGAAACCATGGAAGCTAGAAGACAGTGGGATGATATATTTAAATTACTAAAAGAGAAAAACTGCCAACCAAGACTCCTATATCCAGCAAAATTGTCCTTCAAAAATGAGGGAGAAATTAAAACATTCTCAGACAAAAAGTAACTGAGAGAATGTGACCAAGAGACCAGCTCTACAAGAAATACTAAAGGGAGCACTAGAGTCAGATACGAAAAGACAAAAGAGAGAGGTATGGAGAAGGGTGTAGAAAGAAGGAAAATCAGATATGATATATATAATACAAAACGCAAAATGTTAGAGGAAAATACTATCCAAACAGTAATAACACTAAATGTTAATGGACTGAATATCCCAATCAAAAGACATAGACGGGCAGAATGGATTAAAAAACAGGATCCTTCTATATGCTGTCTACAGGAAACACATCTTAGACCCAAAGATAAACATAGGTTGAAAGTGAAAGGTTGGGAAAAGATATTTCATGCAAATAACAACCAGAAAAGAGCAGCAGTGGCTATACTAATATCCAACAAATTAGACTTCAAATGTAAAACAGTTAAAAGAGACAAAGAAGGACACTATATACTAATAAAAGGAACAATTAAACAAGAAGACATAACAATCATAAATATTTACGCACCCGAACCAGAATGCCCCAAAATACGTGAGCAATACACTGCAAACACTGAAAAGGGAAATAGACTCATATACCATAATAGTTGGAGACTTCAATTCACCACTCTCATCAATGGACAGAACATCTAGACAGAGGATCAATAAAGAAATAGAGAATCTGAATATTACTATAAATGAGCTAGACTTAACAGACATTTATAGGACATTACATCCTACAACAGCAGGATACACCTTTTTCTCAAGTGCTCATGGATCATTCTCAAAGATAGATCATATGCTGGGTCACAAAGCAAGTCTTAACAAATTTTAAAAGATGGAAATCATACACAACACTTTCTCGGATCATAAAGGAATGAAGTTGGAAATCAATAATAGGCAGAGTGCCAGAAAATTCACAAATACGTGGACGCTCAATAACACACTCTTAAACAACAAGTGGGTCAAAGAAGAAATTGCAAGAGAAATTAGTAAATACCTAGAGGCGAATGAAAATGAAAACACAACATATCAAAACTTATGGGACGCAGCAAAGGCACTGCTAAGAGGGAAATTTATTGCCCTAAATGCCTTTATCAGAAAAGAAGAAAAGGCAAAAATGCAGGAATTAACTGTCCACTTGGAAGAACTGGAGAAAGAACAGCAAACTAATCCCAAAGCAAGCAAAAGGAAAGAAATAACAAAGATTAGAACAGAAATAAATGAAATTGAAAACATGAAAACAATAGAGAAAATCAATAAGGCCAGAACTTGGTTCTATGAGAAAATCAATAAGACTGATAGGCCCTTAGCAAGATTGACAAAAAGAAGAAGAGAGAGGATGCAAATAAATAAGATCAGAAATGGAAGAGGAGACATAACTACTGACCTCACAGAAATAAAGGAGGTAATAACAGGATACTATGAACAACTTTACGCTAATAAATACAACAATTTAGAGGAAATGGACAGGTTCCTGGAAAGACATGAACAACCAACTTTGACTCAAGAAGACATAGATGACCTCAACAAACCAATCACAAGTAAAGAAACTGAATTAGTCATTCAAAAGCTTCCTAAAAAGAAAAGTCCAGGACCAGACGGCTTCACATGTGAATTCTATCAAACATTCCAGAAAGAATTAGTACCAACTCTCCTCAAACTCTTCAAAAAAATCGAAGTGGAGGGAAAACTACCTAATTCATTCTATGAAGCCACCATCACCCTCATACCAAAACCAGGGAAAGATATTACAAAAAAAGAAAACTACAGGCCGATCTCTCTAATGCATATAGATTCAAAAATCCTCAATAAAATTCTAGCAAATCGTATCCAACAACACATTAAAAGAATTATACATCATGACCAAGTAGGATTCATCCCAGGTATACAAGGATGGTTCAACATAAGAAAATCAATTAATGTAATACACCATATCAACAAATCAAAGCAGAAAAAGCACATGATCATCTCAATTGATGCAGAGAAGGCATTTGACAAGATTCAACATCCTTTCCTGTTGAAAACACTTCAAAAGATAGGAATACAAGGGAACTTCCTTAAAATGATAGAGGGAATATATGAAAAACCCACAGCTAATATCATCCTCAATGGGGAAAAATTGAAAACTTTCCCCCTAAGATCAGGAACAAGACAAGGATGTCCACTATCACCACTATTATTCAACAGTGTGTTGGAGGTTCTAGCCAGAGCAATTAGACAAGAAAAAAAAATACAAGGCATCAAAATTGGAAAGGAAGAAGTAAAACTATCACTGTTTGCAGATGATATGATACTATACGTCGAAAACCTGGAAAAATCCACAACAAAACTACTAGAGCTAATAAATGAGTACAGCAAAGTAGCAGGTTACAAGATCAACATTCAAAAATCTGTAGCATTTCTATACACTAGCAATGAACAAGCGGAGGGGGAAATCAAGAAACGAATCCCATTTACAATTACAACTAAAAGAATAAAATACCTAGGAATAAATTTAAGTAAAGAGACAAAAAAACCTATATAAAGAAAACTACAAAAAACTGTTAAAAGAAATCACAGAAGACCTAAATACATGGAAGGGCATACCGTGTTCATGGAATGGAAGACTAAATATAGTTAATATGTCAATCCTACCTAAATTGATTTACAGATTCAATGCAATACCAATCAAAATCCCAACAACTTATTTTTCAGAAATAGAAAAACCAATAAGCAAATTTATCTGGAAGGGCAGGGTGCCCCGAATTGCTAAAAACATCTTGAGGAAAAAAAACGAAGCTGGAGGTCTTGCACTGCCTGACTTTAAGGCATATTATGAAGCCACAGTGGTCAAAACAGCATGGTATTGGCATAAAGATAGATATATCGACCAATGGAGTCGAATAGAGTGCTCAGATATAGACCCTCTCATCTATGGACATTTGATCTTTGATAAGGCAGTCAAGCCAACTCACCTGGGACAGAACAGTCTCTTCAATAAATGGTGCCTAGAGAACTGGATATCCATATGCAAAAGAATGAAAGAAGACCCATATCTCACACCCTATACAAAAGTTAACTCAAAATGGATCAAAGATCTAAACATTAGGTCTAAGACCATAAAACAGTTAGAGGAAAATGTAGGGAGATATCTTATGAAACTTACAATTGGAGGCGGTTTTATGGACCTTAAACCTAAAGCAAGAACACTGAAGAAGGAAATAAATAAATGGGAGCTCCTCAAAATTAAACACTTTTGTGCATCAAAGAACTTCATCAAGAAAGTAGAAAGACAGCCTACACAATGGGAAACAATATTTGGAAATGACATATCAGATAAAGGTCTAGTATCCAGAATTTATAAAGAGATTGTTCAACTCAACAACAAAAAGACAGCAAACCCAATTACAAAATGGGAAAAAGACTTGAATAGACACCTCTCAGAGGAGGAAATACAAATGGCCAAAAGGCACATGAAGAGATGCTCAATGTTCCTGGCCATTAGAGAAATGCAAATCAAAACCACAATGAGATATCATCTCACACCCACCAGAATGGCCATTATCAACAAAACAGAAAATGACAAGTGCTGGAGAGGATGCAGAGAAAGAGGCACACTTATCCACTGTTGGTGGGAATGTCAAATGGTGCAACCACTGTGGAAGGCAATTTGGGGGTTCCTCAAAAAGCTGAATATAGAATTGCCATACGACCCAGCAAAACCATTGCTGGGTATCTACTCAAAGGAATTAAGGGCAAAGACACAAACGGACATTTGCACACCAATGTTTATAGCAGCGCTATTTACAATTGCAAAGAGATGGAAATAGCCAAAATGTCCATCAACAGAAGAATGGCTAAACAAACTGTGGTATATACATACGATGGAATATTATGCAGCTTTAAGACAGGATAAACTTATGAAGCATGTAATAACATGGATGGACCTAGAGAACATTATGCTGAGTGAGTCCAGCCAAAAACTAAAGGACAAATACTGCATGGTCCCACTGATGTGAACCAACATTCGAGAATAAACTTGGAATATGTCATTGGTAACAGCGTTCAGCAGGAGGTAGAAACAGGGTAAGATAATGGGTAACTGGAGCTGAAGGGATACAGACTGCGCAACAGGACTAGATACAAAAACTCAAAAATGGACAGCACAATAATACCTAATTGTAAAGTAATCATGTTAAAACACTGAATGAAGCTGCATCTGAGCTATAAGGTTTTTTTTTGTTGTTTGTTTGTTTGTTTTTTACTATTATTATTACTTTTATTTCTTTTCTCTATATTAACATTCTATCTTTTTCTGTTGTGTTGCTAGTTCTTCTAAACCGATGCAAATGTAGTAAGAAAGATGATCATGCATCTATGTGATGATGTTAAGAATTACTGATTGCATATGTAGAATGGTATGATTTCTAAATGTTGGGTTAATTTCTTTTTTTCCATTAATTAATAAAAAAAAAAAATACAGTTGAGAGGCTACACTGGAGGTCACTCTTACACATGCTACTGTTAGACACTGCAACCTATCATAACTTACCAAACCCCAACCACATCATTCCTGCCAATCCTAAAGAATACCTACAGAATTATATAAAATTCTACAAGGGTTCCATGCACTAGGGTAACTCTCCAAAACCTACGATCTCCAGATGGGTCCCTGGATCATATAAATCCTGAAATGCAGAGGGACCAGCCCTTCCAGAACATCAACTATTTCTATCCCCCTATTCCATTATTATTGACAGCCCTTTTCAACATGAAAAAGTCAGAATGGGCTTAGCCCAAATACCCCCAAAGAGTAGGAGAAAGATCAAAGGTGATGGTGGAGTTTTTATATAGAGAAGGTCGGGTTTAACAAATGAGTATGAGTGCAGAATCATTATATTGATATATCTTCTGCTCTCTACTACCTTAGAGCAGCTACAAATAAAACCTAAAATTATGTAACTGTAACCCATACCAAACTCTAGAAATCTGTTCTACAACTAATCGTTGTGAAATGTATTGTTTTTTGCATAAATGTTATATGTCACAATAAATAAAAATTTTTAAAAAAGAATATTGACTGTAATGCATTAACGAAGATTAAATATGCCTTAAAAATCCATAATTTCTTGGATATGTGTATACATCCATGTTACAAAGAAAATAATCCTCATTGGTCATGTACATGGGATACCAGAGAACAAACTCATAATTTTGAAAAACAAGCATTTATCCTGCCTTTCTTGAAGGGACTATGTCTGAGGGTACCCACATAATAGATGAGGGAAAGTTTATTATATGAAAATTTTAAATGAAGAACTATAAAATTAGAATATCACTCTTTTGCAATACCTAATGAAATAATTCATGTAAGTAGTGCCCATCAATAGCCACTAAAAACATGAGGTGAAAAGCTGATGGGTAACATTATAATGGATGGATCAGACTGGCAACAGCAGATTCCATCATCAAGCCTCACATCACAAAAAAGAAAGACAACAAGACATTCCATGCTTCACGATGTGATGCAATAAGAAGTACAGAACATCATGAACAAAATATTCTTATGAAAAAGCAAACTTCAATCTGAGTAAATTTCTAGATCTAACATCCAGTTTACAGGAAATACAAGGGACAGAGAACCAAGTTAAAAAGAGACCATGGAGATATAATTAGTGAAATACACAATGTTGGGAATTTTATACACAAATGACCCAGTTTCTTCAAGAAATAAATTATTTTTAAAAAGTGAAAGGAACCAACAGACAGAAATGAAACATATTAACCAAAAATAATGTGATCCAATAGATCCAGACTTCCACAAACCAACTGGAAAAATTTGAAACAATCAAGGAAATGTGAACAATGACTGGATATTTTATAATATTACAGAATTCCTGTTGCTTTTCAGTTTTCTGTTAATTGAGGACTTCCAGCCATTTATACTGGTTGAAACTCTTGGGTTGCAAATAGTACAACACAGCTTGAAGGAGCTTAAAAAAACACACATGTGACTTATAAATGGCTTGAAACCAGAGGAAGACCCACGACCTTCTCTCACATCTTACGTCTGCGTCTTTGTGCCCGTCTGCTCTTTCTTTCCTGCTCCACATTTTCCCAAATCCTTCCCCCTCCCTCACAACTACCTTTTCTACATCTATGGTCCAGAGTCATTTAGTCACTCAATCAATATTCATTAAGCTCCTACCATATTCTAGGGCAGCAAGGCACTATTGCAGGCCTATGAGATAGAGCCATAAACAAAATGAATCCCTGCGCTCATGGGATTCATGAGGGCACATTCTAATAGGGAGAGAGAGACAGTAAACACACATAGCATGTCAGAATGAGATAAGTGCCATAAAGAAAAAAATTGCCAGAGATGGAGGATAAGGAATGCTGGGCAGAAGATTTTGCTATTTTATATAGGATTATCATGACCTCATTAGGAAGGTGATATATGAGCAGAGGTAAACCTTGCAGATACTTGCACTAAGTGCTGCTGTTAATATGTTAATCATAATATTGTCATTTTCATCATTATTACATAACAATGGCACAGTCAACAAATATTTATTGTATATCCATTACATTCCAAATGGTGTAGGTAGGTGCTGGAAGAATATGGAAGACAGACTGCAGAGATTTCTTTTAGAGGTGAAAAAAAAAAGAAAGTTAAGTAATATGATATAAACCATTATAAAATATTTTAATTGCATTTTACTTTTTTGGGGGGTGTTTGTTGGTTGGTTTTTTATTTTTGCATGGGTTGGCACCGGGAATCGAACCCAGGTCTCGGGCATGGCAGACAAGAATTCTGCTACTGAACCACTGCCACACCACCAGCATTTTATTTTTGAAATAGCTTTTTAAAAGTCTTTTCTTTTTGCTGAGATTGAAGCTTTGAAAATACATAATATACACAGCAGATAAACACACACTGCAAATGCTAATACCAGCAACATAGTGTTTTTTTTGTTTTTTTTTACATGGGCAGGCATCAGGAATCGAACCTGGGTCCTCGGGCATGGCAGGCAAGCACTCTTACCTGCTGAGCCACCGTGGCCCGCCTAACATAGTGTTTTTTAACCTAAAGAAAATAATTAGTAGATATCCCCTCCTTGCCAACCCACCCCTCAGAAAGACTTCTATTAGGGTCACTAATGAGACAAGGAAAAGCCTAGGTTGGAACTACCAGGAGAAATCTATAACCTAGATACCCTTCCAAGCAATAAAATATTCCTTGGCTCTAAGAACAAGGTACTGGCATAACAGTTTGTTTAAACTGTGTCTTCCACACATCAATCCCTGTGACCCAGAGATAAACACAGCCAAAAAGACAAGACCTAAAGAACACACAGCTTTAGAGGGTCAAGGTACCCAAGCGAAAAAATTCAAAGCTCAAAACTGCCCAGAGAATTTTAAAGGAGTTAAAGAGAAAAGCCCTTATATAATAATATAAACTAAATATAAATGTCAAATAAACAATTAAAATTATTGCCATTTACCTGATTGCTTAGAATTTCTTTCTTTCCACTGAATATTTTTGCATTTGATCTGGTTTTGTCTCTCTTTTCGAAGTCGTTCTAATCTTTGAGCTTGAAAAGAAATATTACAACTATAAGTTTGTCAATGAAAGTTTACTATAAACAAAGACATAATTAACTACCTTTATATGAATAAAGATGTTTTATAATGCATATGCTAGAAAAAAGCCATAAAATTTTAAAGGTGGCACCCCTGAAAAGCAAATACCAACAAAAACATGAAAATATTCTTGATTTATAATTGAAATTAGAGGATATAAAACATTAATAGAGATCATAAAGATAGTATTAACATGGAAGAGAATAATAAAATGTGAAAACTTCTGTGATTAATATGACATTTCATTATATAAATCATTAATAACGGTCTTAAAGGAATTTTAATGCACAAATGAACTGAAGTGAATATTACATTACAGGAATAAAATTACTGTTATGAATTACTCTACCCATTTCAAAAATTAAAGATAAATGAACTCAGACTAGACTATTAAAGTTTTAAATATAAAATCCTTTATCTAAAAATCATGAAAATTATAAAATGTCAAAGCTATATAAATTAGCATAGCTTTTCTTCAGTGGGCTGAAACAGTTTATAGGTAGTAAAATAAATGATTTGTATCATTGTAACATTAGTCAAATCTTAAAAAGAACAATTTTTCTTTTATAAAATTTTAAGATATGATGAAAAGATTAAAAAATAAATGCCTAGGTCACTACACCTCACAATCTCAACTAATTACATTTAAGTACAACCTAAAGAATTTCTATGAGCAACAACAAAAGAATCACTTAAAATTATATATTTGTGATAATACTGCCACTGGCTGATCAACCTTCAAAAATCAGTGAACTAATCCTTTAAAGAACTGCTGTATGGCATACATTAACAACTGCTGCACACCGAAACCACAATGGACAAGAAAGTCATAATTAATACCATCTCTTAAAATTAGTTTTAAAAGATGTCTTGTTAATCTTAAACTTCCAATTGTGGCACAATGCTAATAAAAGAAAAAAAATTAAATTTCTCTTCCAACCATGTTCAAGGTAACAAATCAAACACTATTGTCTTGGCATTGGGTAGAGAAACATGAAACTAATCTTGCAAGAAATTTAAACTATGTTGGCAAAAAGCATTCTGACAATCTCACTATACTAACCAAATCCAACTGAAGAAAAATACATTCAATTACAATTAATAAATGTGAAGGCTACAGCAAAAGCAATATAATCATAAAGCCCTCAATTTAGCAGCATTCTCCTACTGAAATCCATTCAACCTGTCATATAAGATATCATCTCAATAACTTGCAAAGAAGTCAGTTTCAACTAGAGGACTGAGAATTGATGGTTCCAAACTATATTCAAACCTTCACTCAAATCCCATTTTGATAAAAGTTCCTTTAGATACTGGGAAATGCTATTAATTATTTTCATCATGAAAGCAAATTCTTCTTTGTGGATATCACAGACTGCTGAATTCTGAACCAAAATCTTAATGTCTTTCACTGTAAACTGTACCCAGCTCTATCCACAATATATTTTTATGTGCATTGTTACATATGGACCATGAAAATAAACATTTAAATATTTCCAATGTCCCACAACATCTCTTGCCAAAACTTTTCTAGAGAATTAGCAGGTTACTGCAGTTGGTAAGAGAGGTGATATTTTGTTTATCTAAAACCAAATTATCTCTTAGAATACCTGCCATATTAGAACAACTATAGTAAGTATTCTAAACAATTTAAGTAAAAACCCTGGTTCATCACATTCCCATTGAAAGGCATCCAAAAACTACAAGCTGAAAATGGGCAACAACAAGCTTTTAAAAGCTAATGGCTATATGTATATATTAATATCAAAGTTGAACATTTTCAAACCACAAAGATCAAAGGGCGGTGATTAACTTAAGAAAATAAAGTATAAAAAACAGGGGCACCTTTTTAAATTTCACACTCAAAGTAGGAATTCCTACTAAAATCAGCCCTAACAAATATCCAGTTACCCTCTCCCAACCCCTTAATTCCTCCAGTGGTGAGAACCCCCTGGCTGGTCAGCTTTTTGTTTTAAGGCGCAATTACGTCAAACTGATACATGCCTCCAGATAGTCTACCTGATCTAATGTTGCTCCCTGAACACATTCAAATAAGTCTATTTCCCTTTTTACATGATGGCTTTTTAGCAGAATATCCAACATGTCTCTCCTCCTAGCCAACTCTTTTACCTATTCCTCTTCAGTTCATTTCCTTCAATAACATTATTTCATTGACCCCTTTCTATTTGCAGCCACAGACATGGAGATTTTGCTCAGGCCCACTTTTCATCTAGACACATGTTCATGTCATGCATGTTCCTATTAATACAGAGGAACTTTCCACGTTAAACCTATCCTAACATTATGCATTATTCTATAATGACTGTTTACTGATTTAAGCTCAGAAGACATGACTAAAAGGCAATGTTTACCTGTATTTGAGCGTCTTCTAATACCAAAGTCCCAACTTGAGGTAATATCGACTGACTGGGCATATACATAGCCCTGAGTTTCACCATTGCTTCCCTGAATTTCTGACCCACTGTCTCCAGGCATTGAAGGAAGATGAATCTTCTCTAGGTCAACATCATGATCAATGAGAACCATCTCACACATTCCCGTGTCATCACTGGTCACATGGGACTGTCGAATATGAGCTAGAATGATATTTGGATTGTCCAAGAAGGCCATCCTTTCTGTGGGCCAATTTCCTTAAAAGGCTATTTTCTCCTCTTCATCTTGTTTCACAGGGTCACCTACCTAGAAACATGATGTACACAGTAATATTTAAGAATGAGGCAGAAAATGACTGAATCATTTTTCAAACAAATTCCATGTGATAAAATGCTACCTTGAAAAATCAAGGTTTATCCCCACTGAGCAATCCTTAAAGCACTAGGGACCAGGGTTCTAGTAAATGAGATCTGCAAGGTATCAAACAGCAAACCTGGCTCTCTTGCAAAAAGTAACTCCTTGGTTAAGGCACTCAAAACACGTACTACTGTTAAAACAGTAAATTCTCCTTTCCCCTTCACTCCCTTGCAATCTTGCTACTTTATAAGGAGGTGGGGGAACAAGTTGCATTTTCCTCAAATGATGTGTTAGAAGTATGAAACTGTATTTCAGCAGTTTATAGCTCCCCCTCCTGCCACATGGTTGTGAGGTGTTTAAAAGAGTACAAACAATACTTTCTGAGTTACTAGAATTTTATAAAAAGTAATTTTGCTCAGTAAACATATCTTCCTTTCTTCTGATTTAAGATAGGATTGTGTTTTTTAAAATGAAACTTATAAATCAACTTTGCCTCCTACAAGATTAATTGCTTGTTACAAAAACCTAAAAAAAAAACACTGCTTTCTGAATCCTGTTGAAAGTAATAAAGATGTTCATTCTGGAAACAGGATGATCCCTGAATTAAATGGGAATACTTGACAGAGAAAAATATTATAGAATAGTCATTAAGAACCTAGGCCTTAAAAACAGATCTGGGTTCAAATCCTGATCCCATCACTTGTTAGCTATATGATCTTGGAAAAAATACTGAATCTCCTTGAACCCCTGTTTTCTTTTCATTTATAAAATGGGGGTTCCAGAAATGAGAGGATATACATGAACTAATGAAGGTAAAGTGCTAAAAAAAGTAGCAGCCACATAATTAAAGTTAGCTGCTAATAATAATGATGATAAAAAAATCATCAATTTCAGCTTTCAATTATTGCTTAAAGTAACCCTAAAATTTACCAATATATTATCTTTCTTTAAGTTCACAGCAGGTAAAATATAGTGCCTTTCGTTGTGTGATAGAGCACTCTGCAGGGCTTCTGGGTCTATGCTTCCAAAATCATTACGAAGTATAAGAAACATGAATGCTCAAAGGATTCAGAAGACCTTCTCGACCAAAAGGGGGAAGAGACAAAATAAAGTGTCAATGTGAGAGATTTCAAACAGAGTCGAGAGGTTATCCTGGAGGTTATTCTTACGCATTATATAGATACCACCTCTTTAGTTAAGGTATATTGGAGGGGCTGGAGGGAAGTGCCTGAAAATGTAGAGCTGTGTTCCAGTAGCCACATTTCTTGAAAATGATTGTATAACAATATAGCTTTCACAATGTGACTGTGTGATTGTGAAAATCTTGTGTCTGATGCTCCTTTTATCTACGGTATGGACAGATGAGTAAAACATATGGATTAAAAATAAATAAATAATAAGGGGAACAAATGTTAAAATAAATTTAGTAAATTGAAATGCTAGTGCTCAACGAAAGGGAGTGGTAAGAGATACAGAAAAAATAGGGGAAACAAAGGCTAAAATATATTGGGTAGATGGAAATACTACCAGTCAGTGAGAGGGAGGGGTAAGGTGTATGGTATGTATGTGTTTTTTTCTTTTTATTTCTTTTTCTGAATTGATGCAAATGTTCCAAAAAATGATCGTGGTGATGAATATACAACTATGTGATGATTCTGTGAGTTACTGATTATATACCAAGGATGGAATGATCATATGGTAAGAATGTTCATGTTTATATGTTGTTATGTATAAAATTTTTTTTAATGAATTAAAAAAAAATAAAAAAAGAAAAACATGAATGCTGAATTTAATATGTTCCTAGGAACACTCCTAGAAGATATTTCTTTTTAGAAAGACAATAACATCATATCATTTGTTTTTCCTATAAATGGAACATGGGAGGGGGGATGGAATCTACTTAACAAATTGTTATCTTTAACTAAGGTTTTAAAAAAAAATTGTCTGGTAATCATTCTATTGACATCCTTCAGTGGGTCTTAAAGATACCGAGATTAAGAGGAAGTTTAGGCAGTATCTCTAATCAAGTCAATTATATTCATCTTCATTTTTTTCCTTTAAATTCATTGAGTACTTTACACTATGGCTAAAGGGGGATGCAAAATTGAGTAAGGCATCCCTCAATCAAAGAGTTTATGGCCTAATACAAACAAACCATTGGATTATTTTAAGTGCAAAATTTTAGCCTTAGAAACTTTAATGCTAATCTATTTTTTAAAATAAACTGATCGGAAAAAATAACAAAATTAAATGGGAGCATTAAAATTTCACCTGTAAAAATAATTTTTCATAGACTCACACAGATATACAACCAGAGAAGTATTTAAAACCAGAAGCATTTGTTTTTGTTTTCATTTAAATCTTTTTTTTATTTTGAAATAACTTCAAACTTAAAGGACAGTTGCAAAAATAATACAAAACCCATACAGAGAACTCCAACATAACCCCCATTCAGATATTCAGATCCATCAACTTTTAACATTTTGCCACATTTGTCATATCATTCTATCTACCTATTCATCTCTATTTATCTTTCCACTTTTTTGTTTTTTATTTTGAATCTGCAGATTTGTTGAGATATATTCACATAGCATATATTCTATCCAAAATAAATAATCAATGTCTCACAGTATCCTCACTTAGTTGTACAACTATCATCACTCTCAATTTTAGACAATTTTTATTGCTCCAAAGACAAAAATAACATGTCTGCCCATAACAGATAGACATACCCACACCAATAACAAGTAAAAAAACCAAATCAGTCATTAAGAAGCTCTCAGAAAAGAAAAGTCTAGGACCAGATGGCTTAACATGTGAATTCTAACAATTCAAGAAAGAATTAGCACCAATCCTGCTCAAACTCTTCAAAAAAATTGAAGAGGAGGGGAGCCTACCTAACTCATTCTATGTAGCCAATATCACCCTCATACCAAAGACAGACAAATATACTACAAAAATAGAAAACTACAGACCAATCTTTCTAATGAATATAGATGCAAAAATCCTCAACAAAATTCTTGCAAATCGAATCCAGCAGCACATTAAAAGAATTAGACACCATGACCAATTTGGATTCACCCCAGGTATGCAAGGATGGTTCAACATAAGAAAATCAATTAGGGCGGGCCACGGTGGCTCAGCAGGCAAGAATGCTTGCTTGTGATGCCAGAGGACCCGGGTTCGATTCCCGGTGCCTGCCCATGTAAAAATAAAAATAAATAAATAAATAAAAAATAAAAAAATAAAATAAAGAAAATCAATTAATGTAATATACCATATCAACAAATCAAAGCAGAAAAACCACATGATCATCTCGACTGATGCAGAGAAGGCATTTGACAAAATTCAACACCCTTTCTTGATGAAAATACTTCAAAGGATAGGAATAAAAGGGAACTTCCTCAACATGATAAAGGGAATATATAAAAAACTGACAGCTAACATCATCCTCAGTGAGGAAAGACTGAAAGCTGCCCCCCTAAGATCAGGAACAAGACAAGGATGTCCACTGTCACCACTGTTTGTCAACATTATGTTGGAGGTTCTAGCCACAGCAGTTAGACAAGAAAAAGAAAAAAAAGGCAACAAAATTGGAAAGGAAGAAGTAAAACTCTCACTGTTTGCAGATGAAATGAAACTATATGTCGAAAACCCTGAAAAATCCACAGCAAAACTACTAGAGATAATAAATGAGTACAGCAAAGTAGCAGGTTACAAGATCAAAACTCAAAAATCTGTAGTGTTTCTATACACTAGTAATGGGCACTCTGAGGGGGAAATCAAGAAAAAAATTCCATTTATAATTGCAACCAAAAGAATAAAATATTTAGGAATAAAATTAACTAAGGATACAAAAGACCGACGCAAAGAAAACTTTAAGAAATTGCTAAATCACAGAAGACCTAAATAAACAGAAGGGCATACTGTATTCATGGATTGGAAGACTAAATATAGCTAAGATGTCAATTCTACCTAAATTGACTTATAGATTCAATCCAATACCAATTAAAATCCCCAAAACGTACTTTTCAGAAATAGAAAAACCAATAACCAAATTTATTTGGAAGGGCAGGGTGCCCTGAATAGCTAAAAATTTTTTGAGAAAGAAAAATGAAATCGGAGATCTCAGACTATCTGACTTTAAGGCGTATTACAACGCTACATTAGTCAAAACAGCATGATATTGGCATAAAGATAGACGTAGTGACCAATGGAATAAATAGAGGGTTCAGATATAGACCCTCTCATCTACAGACAATTGATCTCTGATAAGGCAGTCAAGCCAACTCACCTGGGACACAACAGTCTCTTCAATAAATGGTGCTTGAAGAGCTGGATATCCATATGCAAAAAATGAAAGAGGATCCATATCTCACACCTTATACAAAAATTAACTCAAAATAGATCAAAGACCTAAACATTAGAGCGAAGACCATAAAACTTTTAGAAGAAAATGTAGGGAAATATCTTATAAAACTTGTAATAGGAGGCAGTTTGGTAGATTTTACACCCAAAGCACGAGCACTGAAGAAAGAAATAGATAAATGAGAACTCAAAATTAAACACTTTTGTGCATCAAAGAACTTGGTGAAGAAAAGAAAAAGACACCCTACACAACAGGAAACAATATTTAGAAATAACATATCAGATAAAGGTCTAGTATCTAGAATATATAAAGAGATTGTTAACTCAACAGCAAAAAGACAAACAACCCAATCAAAAAATGGGCAAAAAGACATGAACAGACACTTCTCAGAAGAGGAAATACAAGTGGCTAAAAGGCACATCAAAAGATGCTCAACTTCCCTGGCTACTAGGGAAATGCAAATCAAAACCACAATGAGTAGGTGGGCCATGGTGACTCAGCAGGCAGAGTTCTTGCCTGCCATGCCTGAGACCTGGGTTCAATTCCTGATGTCTGCCCATGCAAAAAAGAAAAAAAAAAAAAAGAAAACACACAATGAGATATTATCTCACACCCACCAGAATGGCCATTATCAAAACAAAACAAAACAAACAAACAAAAAAAATGGAAAACAACAAGTGCTGGAAAGGATGTGGAGAAAGAGGCACACTTACCCACTGCTAGTGAAAAGTAAAATGGTACAACAGCTGTGGAAGGCTTTGGCGGTTCCTCAGGAAGCTAAGTATAGAACTGCCATATGATCCAGCAATACCATTGCTGGGTATCTATTCAGAGGACATGAGGGCAAGGACATCGATGTTCATAGCAGAATTATTTACAATTGCTAAGAGATGGAAACAGCCCAAATGTCCATCAACAGATGAGTGGCTAAACAAATTATGGTGTGTGTATATATATATATATATATATGATAGAATATTACACAGCTATAAGACAGAATAAAGTCATGAAGCATGTAATAATGTGGATGGACCCTGAAGATGTTATGCTGAGTGAAATTAGCCAGAAACAAAAGGACAAATTCTGTATGGTCTCACTGATATGAACTAACATTAATGAGTAAACTTGGAGAATTTCAGTTAAGAACAGAGGTTACCAGGAGACAGAAATAGGGCAGAGATTGAATTATTGGAGCTGAAGGGATACAGATTGTGCAACAGGACTGATTGTTCAGTTCAAATTCAAAAATGGATTGCAGAATTCAAAACTGGATAGCAGAATACTACCTGATTGCAGCATAATAATATCAGTACGTTAAATGAAGCTGAATGTGGGAATGATAGAGGGAGGAGGGCTGGGGACACATGTGAAACTAGAAGGAAAGACAGACGATAAAGACTGAGGTGGTATAATCTAGGAATGCCTAGAGTGTACAATGATAGTGACTAAATGTACAAATTAAAAAATGTTTTTGCATGAGGAAAAAAACACATAGTAGATCAGTATTCATTTATATGGAAAGATATCCAAAATACACAGATAATAAAAAAACAAAGTCCAGAACAACATAAACAGTAACAATCACATTTATGTAAAGTTATTCACAGACATATTTCTATGCATATAAATGTACAGAGAAATACCTGAAGATAAAGTCACCAAACTTTTAACAATGTTACCTCTGAGTGTATGGATTCACTCTCTTCTTAGCACTCATCTATATTGTTTATTTTTTACAGTAAAGATGTGTAATTTGTCTGAAACAATATAAAGCTATTTTTAGTCAAACATAGTTTTTAAAAAATCTGAGTAATACAGTTTTTAAAAAACAGGTGCAAAATAATTTTAAATAACTCATCTACTATCTGCCCACCCCCCAAATTATATCATGGCTTAAATATTCTAAATAACACTTTAAGTTGGACCATATGTTTATCTCAGTAAGCTGCCACTGGCTCACATCTTTGAGGTCTTTCATTGGAATTGTTTTGGAGTATTTCCTAAACAGGGTTCCAAAGGACACTAGTGACTTATAAGGTAATAACCGATGTTTCATACAAAAACATTTCTCTGCTAAAATATGTTTAAGAATACCAGATTAAGAAAAGTTAAACAGGCTTTCTTCTTGCTATTTAATCATAGGAATTCTCAAGACTTTAAAACTACTCATGTATATTGTGAATTTCCAAGAGCGGGAAATCTAGAAATGCAATATATCTCAAACTTATTTGACCCCTAAAGAATTCTTCCTCTGGGAACACTGAAATACACCAATCTATTGTTATAGACTCTATAACATGCTCTGCAGAACATGGTTTAAAAATGCTGCTGTATAGCAAATGCTGTTTCTTCAAGGTCTTGAATGCCTTTTTGGATGTCACCAGTTTCTGACTGGCTGAGATAGGTGTGCTCATTATATACCTTTAGATTATCAGGTAAACAATAATCTCAGGCTCATGGTGTCTCTTCTCCCAAGATGTTTTACTTTCATGGCTTCCTTCTCCCATTTTTTAATCCTATGTTCTTAAAAGTATAAAGATTTATTTTACTCAAAAATGAAAGCAACAATGATCATGGTAATGAATACACAACTATGTGATGATATTGTGAGCCACTTATTGTACACCATGTCCTTACATATGTTTGCATATTTGTATGTTAAGTTTTTACAATAAAAATATTTAAAAAAAAAAAAAAAAAGAAAAGAAAGAAAGAAAGCAAATGGGACATACACATGGAGTGGAAGGGGAGTAAGATGCCCCAAAATGACACAGTCATTTTTAATGTACTGGGTGAAAAATCTATTTTACTTCATTCATTCATGCAACAAATATTTACTGAATTTCTATTGTGGGCTAAGTGTGGTTCTAGATGCGATTTACATGTTATCATTTTACATATCCATTCATACCCATTATGATCACATATAACCTGCCTGTGGTGAACATGCCCTAAACACTGCAATAATTTTTAGAATGTTATGACGAGGGGAGAATGGGTATAAAATCTAACACAAGTATAGTTCTAACAATACCTTTACACATACAAGCATAAAACTAACTTTATCTGTGATGGCTTATAGAAAAACATAAGATACAACATCCTCAACTTCCCCATCTCTAATGCAAGGACGATTTGTACAATAGCAAAAAATATATATAATGCATGTTATGGCTATTCAAAAAATAAATCACAGAATTTCACACGCGGAAGGAACTTCAGAAATCATTTACTTCTTGACCTGAAACCACAGAGAAAGGTTTACTTTAAATACCCAGTTAGGTCTATTCAAAAAATAAGTCACAAAATTTCATGCATAAAAGGAACTTCAGAGATCATTTACTTCTTGACCTGAAACCACAGAGAAGGGTTTACTTTAAATATCCAGTTAGGTCTATGTATCTTTTTGAAAATGCTAGCTTTTCAGCCAAAGTCCATACCCAAAATAGTCTGTGTTTCTTCAAACACCACCATCAGGCAAGAGAGCCCTCCAGGCACCTAAGTACTTGCCTGAAATAGAAGCAATAAGACAAAATGTTTAAGTCCAGGCAATGGTTAAAAGGAAATTCCTCTTGCTTCAAAATATACTATATATTCATTTCCCTCTGCCAGGCAGACTTCGAAACCCCTTCACCTGCAATGTGTGAAAATTTGTTTGAATAAGCAACAGCCTGAAGCCTCTCAAAGGTCTGCAAACTCCCAATCAAAAATTACTGCTGCCCCATCAATGTGTCATATAAATGTTGGCATTTTAATTGTGTATTTATAAGATTGTTAATGGTTAGTTAATTTACCTCCCACACTATTATTGTACTTGAAATGATTTACCGTCTGCTGAGGGAGTTAACAACATGTAACAGCAGATGCGAGTTCTTTTTTTTTTTTTTTTACCTTTCCATGCTGTACCCCGAACTTCACACCATTAGCATTAGACAAGTGAAACCTGATTCCTATACAGAATTCCTTAAGAGTGTTACAGAAGTACTCATTTATTATGCACAACAAGGAATGATCCCAAGCTAGAGAATAAGGGGGGAGCCTTTTTATTATATACAAAGTCTTCCATTTATAAAAATGAACAGACCCGTGTTTTATTAATATTTCAACATTCTTTGGTCTAGTTGAAACTCCAAATCCATACCTCCTGGAATATGAAAATAATGAACATGACCATTAAAATAAAACATACTTGAATGCTTTTAAATCTCTTTCTCTAATTTTTTCCAATTTAACTAAATTAAACCTTCTTTTATTTTTATATATTAATATTTTTTGGCATGGCCAGGCTCCAGGAATTGAACCCAGGTCTCTGGCATGGCAGGTGAGAATTTTGTCACTGAGCCTCCACTGCACCACCAACCTTCATTTATTTTTTTTTTACTAGCAAAAACTGAAGTTTTTTTTCCCTCAGGAAATTAAAGTCTTCTCTACGTGATTGTGCCTAATTTCATTAAACTGTAAACAGTGAGACTACATATCAGGAGAATTTAGTTTTTCCTTTCACATTTTTATTTCCATACTTTGACTAAAAGTACTTATTAGATTAAATTACAACAGAAGAGAAATGCTTATATATTCTTTTGAATAATAGATGATTCATTCACTAAATATTGTGCTAGGCATGCGGAATCCTAAAAAAAAAAATTGTATGGAGCCTGGCCTGCACCCGCAAGAGGATTTCAAACTTCCTCTAAAGAGCTATGTTATATACATATATAACAGTAACATCAAGCAATATACTCCAACCATCAAATGACACACTAAGACAATGTTTTCCAAGAGACAGGAAAGTCACAGAAGGTTTCAGGAAGAAGGCGGCATTCAAGGATAGCTAAATTTTCCTTAGGGAGAAACACAAAAGGGAACCATAATACTAACAGATGACATACCGAGTTCTTACTATGAATTGTATTATTCACTTTTCATGTAACAACACATTTAATCCTTATAACTACTCCAGGAGGTAGGTACTAGTATCATCTACATAGGCCTAAAGGAGTTACAACTTGCCCAAGGTCACACAATGAATTTTTAAAAGACAACAACATCTTTGGAGTGCCTCCCATGAAGAGGTAGAGTCTATTTCCACCCCATGAATTTGATTTGCTTTGATCAACAGAAGGTAGTGACTTCTGAACCTAGGTCTCAAGAGGATTTGCAGCTTCTTCTCTCGCCTTCTTGGAACACTTACTCATCATATGAAGCAGCTCAGGATGAAAAGACCATGTAGAGAGGATCAGCCATCATTTCAGCTATCCTCACTGAGGCCCCTGACCAGTAAGTGAGGCCATCTGGGACCAGCCAGCCCTATCAATCTACAAGGTGGCAAGGTCTTCTTTCCTATCCAATGTCTCCTTCAACACAAGGGCTCTGATCCTTGATTTTCTTGCCTTGCACCACTAACCTCCACCTGAAATAACCTCTAAATCTCACCATTCACCAATATCCAGTTAAAGGGAGCCTGGTACAGTACAGTGCTTCTCAAACTTCACAGACATATTTGAAGGGCAGAGTAGAATGACCATTTCAAGGTATAAGATGACTTAAGGGGAGACACCTAAAACACTATGCCATAAGTAAGAAACTTATTTTTAGAATTCAGTAATGTTTTGCATTCTATCCTATAATACTATGCAACTGTGTTAAACAGAAAAAAACATGTTTTACCTTTAAATATGCAACTAAACCTGATACTCCAGGAAGATCTGCAATGCTTATTTTGTGGCTTCTAGTACCCCCATCATATACTGGGACTTCCAGAACTCTTAAGTTTGAACAGCAAGGGTGTAGTGGAAAAACATGGGCTTCGGTGTCAGAAATACCTGACCTTGTGAAGATAAATGGCACTTTACCTATATACAACTCAAAATCTAAATCTTACTCAGTAGTTATTTTTCATGACAAGTATGAAGAACAACTATAATTATTAATCATGCCAAACTATATATAGAGTTCTAAGTGCAAATTATATTAAAATTTCTATTATTATGCAGCTGTTATAAAACAACTAATACTCTCAAAATGTTTTGAAATAATGTTTATTAGCTGGCAAGAGCTGTGAAACTTAAGGCAAGCTAACCAATTACCACCTCCAAAACTCCAAATCTGCCAACATTTCTGGCTGCTACAAGAAATCTGCTATATAGTGCAATGTAGTCCTAAATTATTTTTCCAATAGGTATTTTCTTTCTGATATAATGTAACTGATTGACACCTGTGAGAAACCGAAGGTATTTTTGGTTTTACTTTAAGAACTCAGGTAAAAATGTTTACAGTTTTACTTAAAGTGAAGAATATCAATAACACCAAAGATACTAGGCTGTTTATCAATGTGAAATTACCAGTGCAGACCTAAAACCTTAAATAGTACTCAACTGCTTACCAAATACTCATTCAATTATTTTATTCATTCAACAAATATTTATAAAGCACCTACTATTTGCTTTATACTACTGGAGATAATAAATCCAAAGTGAAAAGGATGTGGACACTGCCTTCAGGAGCTGAAAGTGTATATGGAAGACAGAATTCCAAGATGACCCCAGAAATTTTTACGTCTTGGTCTTCATGTCTTTGTGTGATCCTCTCCCCTGGAGTGTGGGTAGAACCTGATTTGCATCTATTCAACAGAATATGGCAAAGGTGATGGGACAGTCACTCTTTTTTGTTTGTTTGTTTTGTTTTGTTTTGTTTACATAGGCAGGCACCGGGAATCGAACGCAGGTCCTCTGGCATGGCAGGCAGCATTCTTGTCTGTTGAGCCACTGTGGCCCACCCAGGACAGTCACCCTTGATTATATTATGTTATGTAACATTCCACACTAGCTGACTGAAGAAATTCTAAGATTCTAAGCCAGAGAGAAGCAAACAGCTATGCCACACATGGCAAGGACGTGAGAGCAGCCTTTAGGGGCTAAGAGTGGTCCCAGTCAACAGCAAGCAAGAATATGGGAACCTCAGTCATACAATTACAAGGAAACGAATTCTGCCAACAATCTGAGGGAAGCTTAGAAACAGATCTGTCCCTTATCAAGCCTCCAAAGGCCACAGATGGGCGACACCTTGATTTCATCCCTGTAAGATACTGTGCAGGCCCAGCTGAAGCCATGCCAAATTACTGGCCCATGGAAACTGTGAGATAATAAATTTTTGTTGTTTTTAAGCTGCTAAGGTTGTGGTAATTTATTATGCAGAAATAGAAAACCAATATAGTACACTTCAGAGAAATAAACCTAAATCTCATCACATGCAACTAACTCTTAAGGCTCTCTACAAACCAGTTTCATTTACCCAACCTTTCTCTCTGGCATGTTACTTCCAGGACTACTCTGAACATGTTCTGGCCTTAGACAATGGGCTGTTTGTCAGAGATGTGCCCATCTCCTTCAATACAAATCTTTTCTTCTAATGCCAACTCAAATATCTCATCTTCTGCAAATCTCCCCTTAATTCCCAGGACACAAACTATTTTTTTTTTAATTTATTTCTACCTCTATTATTACAGTTAGTTATATGAATATCATTTTTAAGGAACTACCCGGGTTTTTTTTTTTTTTTTTCGCATGAGCAGACACCAGGAATCGAACCCAGGTCTCCGGCATGGCAGTTGAGAACTCTGCCTGCTGAGTCACCGTGGCCTACCCCCGATTTATTTTTCTTTTCTCCAATTCTAGATTCAAGAATGTGGTTATTTGTTAACCTACAGATACCTCTTTCCTCCAATCCTCTATGAAGGTCCTGAAGATGGGAATCCCTAAACCTTATCATAGTAATGTAGAGGTTGTAATGCATAGTTCCCAGCTGGGGGCAATTCTGCCCCTCAGTAGACATTTGGTAATGTCTAGACGTTTCTAGTTTTCACAGCCAAGGGAGGGGTACCACTAGCATGGAGTTGGTAGATGCCAGGGATGCTGTAAAACATCCTACAATGCACAATAAAATCGCCAGAACAAAGCATTATAAAAATATCAATAGTGCCAAAGTTGAGAAACCCTCCAATATGGTGTTGTTTGAAGCCACCAGTTTTTGGTATTTCCCTACTTCCTCAGAATTTTCATTTAGACTAAAATAATACTACAGACTCAAATCTATGCTCAAACCTTCTTAAGTACTAAAACAAAGTTCAAATTCTAGCATCTGTTTTCTGAAATTTTAAGTTACCCAAAAGAGAAAGATAACCCAAATTACTACCATAAAGATAAGATGCCTTTCCTCAAACTTATCCCTTGGTTTGAAAATCTTGTCCACCCTTTGTCATTTGGCTACCTTATATTCATTCTTCAAAATCCAGCTCAATGGTCAATTCTTCTGGTGAAGCTCCCTAATGAATTCCATAGACTATATTAGCTGTTTCCTCCTTTGTGTTTTCATTGCACTTTGCTTTGTCCCTACTTCTCTGAAATAATTAAACCACCACATTGCCTGTTACTAATAGGCACTGTTGAATTTATTCATTCAACAAATATTTATTAAATGCCTACTATGTACCAAGGCACTGTTCTAGATGTGGGTGTACAGCAGAAAACAAAGTAGAAAGAAATCCTTGCCCTTGAGGAGCTCACATTTTAATGGAGGGAAACAGAACTAACCAAAAAAGAGCGAGAAATAAATTATATAATAAGTTATAAGTGCACCGGAGAAAAATAAAGCAGAGAAGAGAAATGGGGCACGCTGGGTAGCACAGGTTACAATGGTAAATAGTCAGGAATGCCTCACTGAGAAGGTTACATGTATCTGAGGGACAGGTCACATAGATATCTAAGGAAAGTATTATCACCAAGCAGGTGGGCCATGCCTGACTTTGTTCAAGAAGCAGCAAGGAGGCCAATGTTGCCAGAGTACAAGCGAGATGTTAGTAAAAGATAAGGTCTGGAAGAGCAGGGCAAATCATGTAGGGCCTTGAAGGTCATTGTGAGGACTTTGGTTTTTACTCTAAGTGAAATGGGGAGTCACTGAAAGATTGTGAGAAGAGTAGTAATACGATCTAACATTTTAAAAAGTTCTCTCTGGTAGCTATGTTAACTATTACATGAATTAATGAATGAATGAACAAGTTAATCACACTGTTTTTAAAATGTTTTTAAAATAATATGTTTATAATATTGGTTTCCTCTTCTAAATCCTAAGCTTCTTAAGGACACTATCTTATTCACCCCTGAGCTACCAATTTTTAGTAAAGTGTGACTGGTATCCAGTAAGAGTTTAGCATGGAACTTTCTTACATAAGAAATGAATTTTTCTTATTCCAAGAGGTTGTATCATGGTTTTCCAAAAGAAGGCCCCTACGGTGCTGGTTCAGTAGACAGGTATTCTAGTTTGCTAACTGCTGGACATGCAATACACCAGAAATGGAACGGCTTTTAAAAGGGGAATTTAATAAGTTGCCTTTTAAAAGGGGAATTTAGTAAGTTGCAAGTTTACAGTTCTAAGGCCAAGATAATTTCCCAATTACAACAGGTCTAAAGAAATGTCCAATCAAAGATATCCAGGGAAAGATACCTTGATTCAAGAAGGCCGATGAAGTTCAGGGTTTCCCTCTCAAATGAGAAGGCACATGGCAAACCCAGTCAGTTTCTCTGTTGGCTGGAAGGGCACATGGTGAGCAAGGCATCATCTGCTAGCTTTCTCTCCTGGCTTCCTGTTTCATGAAGCTCCTCAGGAGGCATTTTCCTTCTTCATCTCCAAAGGTCACTGGCTTGTGGGCTCTTGGCTTCTGTGGCTATGTCATTCTTCTCTGCTCTATCTGAATCTCCTTCATTCTCCAAAATGTTTCCTCTTTTATAGGACTCCAGAACCTTCTCATGACCCACCTAAATGGGTGGAGACATGCCTCTAGCTAACCCAGTTTAACAACCATTCTTGATTAAATCACATTTCCGCAGAGATGATCTAATTACCGTTTCAAGCATTCAGTACTGAATAGGGATTAGAAGAAACGGCTGCCTTTTAGTAAAGTGGGATTAGGATTAAAACATAGCTTTTCTAGGGTCCATACATCATTTCAAACCAGCACAACAGGTCTCTTACTATAGTTTAAGACTGATTTTCCTTTTAATGACTCCTTTATGTTTTCACTTAACTTGGCTCTCAGTTTAACCACAGCATTAACTAAGGAAGGAGCATAGTTTATTGTAAATACCACTCAGGAAACCTCAGTTCCAGCTCCCTCATTATCACGGACCAGTTAGATAGCCTTAGATAAGCCTGTTTTTAAAACCACACGTTTCCTCATCTGTAAAATGGGGAGGATGAATATATTAAAGACCTTTCAACTCTCAAATTCTATTCCAATCAATGAAGGGTAAGGAAGATGTGATAAGAAAAATTTGCATGGAGACCACTAAAAAGTTTTGCATGTTTTTACTTGTACTGCTTTTCTTCAAAGTGCCAGAAAAATTCTATTAATATATTTTATTTGTAACACTGTTTCATGGTTCAAAATTCCTTTTATGATAAAGGATGTTGTAATAGTATCAGGAAGATGACAGCAGACCCTCTACAAAGGTACAGTGCTGGTTGATTTAAATGGAAATCATCACCACCTATTTTTAAAATGCTATTATACAGAGAAACTGGTTCCTATAACTACCTGAGTTAAGTCAGTAAACAATGCAGTTATCCTAAGAACATTACCATAAAAGAAACTATTTAATATTACCAGAGAATGAAGACGTGATTATAAAAATACACAATGGGTTGCAAGCTGGAATTCCAAGTTGCTGTATTCAGTCTCCATGGAGACTTGCTATGGGACTTCAGGCAAGTAAGATGCCTCTGACACCATTTCCTCAGCAGAAAAATATACATACTATATGTTCTACTTATTCACTTCATAGGGATGGTGTTATAAAACAAAATAGAGTACTTATAAAAAGTACAAAAGCACTAAACAAATCCAAGATGCAATATGATTGACTTTTCCTTGTTCTAATTACATCTTTCTGGAAAGAAAAGAAATAAACTCATTCAGCACCTAATGAATGCAGGACAGCAATGCGATAATCTCAACTAGCATATAATCCCCAAACTATTTTTATGTGACTTTGAAAGGTGCTTTGTACTTTCATTTGAATAGACCTATCCTAACAAATGGTAACTGCTATTACTGCCATTACCAACAAAATGGCACTTAGCTTTGCCAGGTATTTCTTATAAACTTCTAGATACCATTATTTACCCTCATCATAGTGGACGAAACTTGAATGCAGGGCAACAAGACAGACTTCATTCTACCTGTGATAAACATTATACAGTTAGGGAGTATTTCACAAAATATAATTTAAATAGAATAATCAACCCTCTGGATCCCAGAGGACTGCTCAGTTATTTAACAAGCATGAGATTTTTCAGAAGTAAAGAGGGGATAACTGCCCTTTGGAATAGGGGAAGTGGAGAGAATGAGGGAGGTTGGGAGAGAAAATACATAAAAGAGGCTGAGAGCAAAGAATCAAGCATCCGTTCAAACCTGGACTTAGCCATTTGTTAATGGTCTGACTTAGGGAAACTAATAACTTCTGTTCCTTCATTTCCTCAACTCTAAATGGAAATAATTTCAGTGTCTATCTCAGAGGACTGTTGTGAGGATGAAATGAATATATACACGCTTATAACAGCACCTGATCCATGGTTAAGCACAATATAAATGTTTACTATTACTATTATTGCTACTATTCCCTGGTGTAAGATAAACTTTCCAGGTAGAAGAGAGAATATAAGACAAAGTGCCAAAACAAGAAATAAAAGAGCATGAATTTAATAACTAAAATTACATGGAAGTCAAAGTTGCTGATTAGATTAGTATTTCAGAGAGGCTACTCAGGAAGTTGTTCAGGAGATTAACCTGATAGATAAGACAGAAGACTAATTCTGAAGCTGTAACTACAGTCCAGGGAAGAGATGATGATATCTGAAGTAAGACAATGAAAGATGGATCTATGAATTCAAGAAATATTTAAAAGATAAAATTGGTAGAACTTCATGACTGAGTGGATAGAGGGTTAAGGAGAAGAAAGCAAAGTTTATGACTTGCATGATAGCACCAACAAATGAAACTGGAATAAGTTAGCAGGTAGAGGGAAATGAGTTATACTTTAGACACATAAAGCTTGAGATGTCTATGGGTTACTCAAAAAGACTTCCATCAAGCAGCTAGACATGGAAAATGAATCACAGGAAAAAGATCTAAGCAAATGTGGGAGACATTATTATATAGAAGCCACAGATGTGAACTAGCTTACTCAGCAAGAATAAGTTAGGAAAGAAAAGCTGTTACCAGGGACAAAACCCAAGGAATGGACTTCCAGGAAGATGGCGGAGTAGGGTGGGCTGACTTCAACCAAGTCCCGTGGAACAATAAGAATAGGTTTAAAATAAAAAGAAGAGGAGGGGGGCCAAGATGGCAGCTTAGTAAGGTGCACGCGTTTTAGTTCGTCCTCCAGAGCAACTACTAAATAACCAGAAACAGTACAGAACAGCTCCTGGAGCCATGACAGAGACTGGACACACAGCGTACCCCAGTCTGGACCAGCTGGACTGGCTGCGAGTCTCCGGAACAGTGAGCTCCCTGGGCCGCACACAGTTCACCAAGCCACAGCGGCCAGCGGCCGGCGCCCCTCCCCCACAGGCGGCTTCCCAGACCGGCTGCGAGTCTCCAGAACAGTGAGTTCCCCAAGCCGCAGCGGCCGGCGGCCGGCATCCCTCCCCCAACAGGCGGCTTCCCGGAGGGAAAGGAAAGAGTCTCCAACAGTAGCAGGGACTGAGTCCAACCAAACACCAACAGTGGCATTAATAAACAAATTCTGACTACTAAAAATAGGCCCCCAGCTCAGGCGAAACTGATCAAGGCGGAAGTCGCCTATTGGGCTAACTGAAAAAGAGGAAAGGGGGCGAAACAGAGCCTTCTGCGGCTGTTTCTACAGAGCCTTGGTTGCCTCTGGATTCAGCGCCAGGATTACACAGGCGGCAACTGCCCCAAACGCAGAAACAGGCTGCTTTCAGGGCTCTCTACCACTTGAACCTTCCCCACGGGAGGGGTGAAACGCAACTCAGGTGGAATCCCTCTCTCAAGGAATTCAGACCCCAGGGCTTGGCAATTTGAAGCCATTAAAACCAGCCTACAACCTTTCCTCTGTCTCCACCACGCCCCCAGCAGAGAGAGCCTTCGAAAGTTAAAGGAGCCACAACATCTTTTGCTGGTGGGACCTGCAGACAGACAAGCGCCACATACTGGGCAGGATAAGAAAAACAGAGCCCAGAGACTTCACAGGAAAGTTTTTCAACCTGCTGGGTCTCACACACAGGGAAAACTGACGCAGATGATTCCTTCCCCCCAAAAGGAGGCCAGCTTAGTCCGGGAAAACCTGGCTGGAGTCTGCAATACCTATGTAGACCCTCCTAAGGGTAGGGAGGGAAAAGGCACCTTATAAGCAGGACAAGAAACAAGAAAATAAGAACTGAAAATTTACCCTCTGTTAAACAAAACTTAAGCTAGAGGCCCAGAAAAAGCTGAACTGAAGGTCAATGAACAGATAGACAACAAACTCATCTAGCAAGAAAACCCTAGGTAAGATAAGTGAAAGCAATATCCAGAATAAACTAATTAAGGTAATTAAATGTCCAGACACCAGCAAAAAATAACAAATCACACCAGGAAAATTGAAGATATGGCCCAGTCAAACGAACAAACCAATAGTTCAAATGAGATACAGGAGGTGAGACAACTAATTCTGAATATACGAACAGAAATGGAAAACCTCTTCAAAAACGAAATCAATAAATTGAGGGAGAACATGAAGAAGGCAAGGAATGAACAAAAAGAAGAAATGGAAAGTCTGAAAAAACAAATCACAGAACTTATGGGAATGAAAGACACAGTAGAAGAGATGAAAAAAACAATGAAACCTACAATGGTAGATTTCAAGAAACAGAGGTTAGAATTACTGAACTGGAGGATGGAACATCTGAAATCCAAAAAGAAACAGAAACTATAGGGAAAATAATGGAAAAATTTGAGCAGGGGTTCAGGGAATTGAATGCTAATATGAAGCACACAAATATATGTGTTGTGGGGGTCCTAGAAGGAGAAGAGAAAGGAAAAGGAGGAGAAAAACTAATGGAAGAAATTATCACTGAAAATTTCCCAACTCTTATGAAAGACCTAAAATTACAGATCCAAGAAGTGCAGTGCACCCCAAAGAGAACAGATCCAAATAGGCGTTCTCCAAGATACTTACTAGTCAGAATGTCAGAGGTCAAAGAGAAGGAGAGGATCTTGAAAGTAGCAAGAGAAAAACAATCCATCACATACAAGGGAAACCCAATAAGACTATGTGTAGATTTCTCAGCAGAAACCATGGAGGCAAGAAGAGAGTGGAATGATATATTCAAATTACTAAAAGAGAAAAACTGCCAATCAAGAATTCTATACCCAGCAAAACTGTCCTTCAAAAATGAGGGAGAAATTAAAACATTTTCAGACAAAAAGTCACTGAAAGAATTTGTGACCAAGAGACCAGCTCTGCAAGAAATACTAAAGAGAGCACTAGAGACAGATACGAAAAGACAGAAGAGAGAGGTGTGGAGAAGAGTGTAGAGAGAAGGAAAGTTAAATATGATATATAAAATACAAAAGGCAAAATGGTAGAGGAAAGTATTACCCAAACAGTAATAACACTAAATGTTAATGGACTGAATTCCCCAATCAAAGACATAGACTGGCAGAATGGATTAAAAAACAGGATTCTTCTATATGCTGTCTACAGGAAACACATCTTAGACCCAAAGATAAACATAGGTTGAAAGTGAAAGGTTGGGAAAAGATATTTCATGCAAATAACAACCAGAAAAGAGCAGGAGTAGCTATAGTAATATTCAACAAATTAGACTTCAAATGTAAAACAGTTAAAAAAGACAAAGAAGGATACTATCTACTAATAAAAGGAACAATTCAACAAGAAGACATAACAATCATAAATATTTATGCACCGAACCAGAATGCCCCAAAATACGTGAGGAATACACTGCAAATACTGAAAAGGGAAATAGACACGTCTACCATAATAGTTGGAGACTTCAATTCCCCACTCTCATCAGTGGACTGAACATCTAGACAGAGGATCAATAAAATAAAAAGAAGAAAAATACAAAAAAATTTGAAAATAAAAAACAATAATAATAATAAATAAATAAACAGGACTGCAGTTGAAGCAGAGAGGCTAAGACAGAGAACGGGTTGAGTGTCCACAGTCACGAGCCCACCAGGGGTGGGTGGCGCATGGGGAAGCGTGGGTCCTGAGGCAGCAGCACGCTCCTACACTCCCTCACAGGAGCTGTGAGATCTTCCTGCACTCCCTCACAGGAGTGTGAAATCTTCCTGAACTCCCTCACAGGAGCTATGAGATCTTCCCTCACAGCTCCATGGCCAGGAGTTATGGCAAGAAGCCCGGAGAGCAACGGATTTGCTTCTCCTGTGGGCAGGGATTGCTGGGTTGGTACATGGCACCTGCTCCCCAGCCCTGAGGCAAACTGCCTTGGGTACCTGGTTTGGGCAGAGACTGGGAATCCTCCTTTGGGAAGGAGTGAGAGAGGCCGAGCAAAGTCGAACTGATGAGCAGCTGGTAAGGAAGACTCATAGGGGCTCAGTCCTGCTCCTACTCCCCTTTACCTAATGAGGCCCAAGGATCTTGTGGGTGCATGGACAGACAGGCAGGCCAAGGAAGCGAGCCAAGCCATGTCCTGTCATGTTTCTTTTTTTTTGGTACATGGACCAGTAGTCGAACCCAAGTCTCCTGCATAACAGGCGGGCTTTCTATGGTAAACCAACTCTGTACCTTTTTCTACCTAGTTTTTAAAAGACTACATATTACTTAGGGTTATCTAGAGAAACAGAACGAAAAGAAGATATTGGTAAATGTAAGATTTATAAAAGTGCTCATGCAACCATGGGAATGCAAGAGTCCCCGATCGGCAACTGCGAGACAGGCAACTCCAATGAAAGGTCTCAATGCACTCCTCAGGAGAGGCTTCTTGCCTTAAAAAGCAGAGAAAAGGGCAGGACACAGTGGCTCAGCAGGTAGAGTTCTCACCTGTCATGCCCAAGACCCAGGTTCAATTCCCAATGTCTGCCCATGCAAAAAAAAAAAAAGGAGAGAAAATTCTCTCTTCACCCTTAAAAGTCTTCAACAGATTGAATCAAATCGAGCTGATTAGATTATCTCATTATGAGGGGCACGCCCTTAGTTGATTGTACATGGAATCAGTCACAGCCGCAATCAACTGACTGATAATTTAATAAACCGGCCGTCTAGTTTATCAACCAACCACGAAATATCCATGCCTGACTAGACAACTGGGCACCATTACCTGGTCAAGTTGACACCAGAACCTAACCATCATACCCCTCAAGTTTTTAAAATTGTCTTTTCTTTTTTCTGGTGCATGGGGCAGGAGTTGAACCCAGACCTCCTGCATGACAGGCAAGTTTTTTACAACTAAACCACCTGTTAACACTTTCATGCCTAGTTTTTAAAAGACCTGCAAGTTGTTGTTATTGTTTTAATTTTTTTGTGTGTGCATAGGATGGAAGTTGAATGTTGGTCTCCCATGTGGGAGGCAGGCATTCTGTTGAACCATCTGTGCATCTTTTCCACCTAGTTTTTAATACATCCTTGAATAGAATTACACTCCGTACAAGAGATTCAAGCAAATACAAGACTTCAGACAAATAAAGGAAACCAACATGTAAAATAATCTTACTAAGGTAATCAAATGCCCCAAATGCCACAGAAAATTACAAAGCATATGAAGATCCAAGTAGAAATGGCCCAGCTAAATGACTAAATCAAAACACTGCAGGAGACACAGAATATGGAATAAATACTCTAGGATAATTATAAGGAAACAAAGGATATCAAGAAGGCACTAGAAGAGTATTAAAAAGAATTTTATAAAGAATGTTTGTGTTTGTCATTTTTTTTATTTAAAAATTAAAGAATTTGAAAGATTAAATAGAAAAATATCACCTCTCAAAGAGATGAAATCTACGGTAGAACAAATTAGAAATAAAATAGAGACACATAATTGCACATTTGAAGAAGCAGAAGGAAGAATAAGTGAGCCAGAAGAAAGAATAATTGAACTAGAATGCAGAACAGAACAAATGGCAAGAAAGATAGAAAAAATAGAACTGGATCTCAGGGAAATGATGAACAACAAAAGGCTCACTAATATAAGGATCATTCCAGAAGGAGAAGAGATAAGGGCTGGGAAGATTAGCTGAAGAGATAATTGGAGAAAACTTCCCAACCCTTATAAAAGACAGAAATAGACAAATCGAAGAGGCTCAATGTGCCCCAAATGGAATAAATCCAAATATTCCAAGGCTCATAGTAATCAGACTGTCAAATGTCGAAGAGAAGCAGAAAGTCCTGAGCAGACAAGAAAAGTGATCTGCTACAGACAAAGGAAACCACATAAGACTGAGTTTGGACTACTCAACAAGCACCAAGGAGGAAAGACAGCAGTTGTGTGATATATTTAAGATCCTGAATGAGAAAGGCTTCCAGCTAAGAATACTTTATCCAGCCAAGTTGTACTTCAAAATTGAGGGAAAGATTAAAATCTTCAGATGAACAAAGACTAAGAGACCTAGTCAACAAGAGTCCTGCCCTAAAACTTGGGGGGTGGAAATTGGTTCTTTAAAGGGATTTCCTTCTTTTCCTTTTTTTCTAAACAATTCTAAGTAGCTCATTAAAGAAAGTCTCAGGCATTTTTAAATGTCAGCCCTGACCCAGGCAAGGGTAGTTAAGATAGGTCTGAGAGACAAAGTAAGGAGTCAGGTGAAGGAGATAATTCCCTAAAGGGGTTATCTTCCCCTCCATAAAGGTGGGTGGGGGGTGGGTGGAGACCAGCTCAGGTTGTTCCTACATTATAAACTCCTACAGCAGTCACATCTGTACCAAAGTGGTAACCGATATTTCTAAATTCTGAGACGCTGAGCTCTCTGTGTTTAACCCAGTCATTCCCTGAAACTTCAAGTATCTGGGTGACACCTGAGACTCAGAGCTAGAGTGCTGCAGCTATGAAAGTCAGCATTACCCCATACAGCAACAGTTAAATATACTGAAAAATTGACAAGAATTCAATTAGAGATATGAATAAAGCTGATATGGGTAGGACTAAGGTAAATCAGAATACAACGTAAAGGATGATATTGACTGCATATTAAAACTTCAACTTCTGTGTGAGACCAAAGGAAGAGATGATTTTTTGGTGCAGAATTTATATTTTCAGTTGCACAATATCTAATCTAACTTGTGTGGTCAACTACTTGAAACTATAACTATATGGAACCTTGAACAAGGAATGAATCTATTGGTCTGTACAGGTTAGTGTGAGGTCTTGATACATCCCAGAGTAATTTGGGCATAAGATAAAAGAAGTATTTGCAAAGTCCCCAAGGGACTGGGAAAAAGGTAAAAACATTAAACTTTCGCATTTGGGGAAGACTGACACTTTTGCAAGCATTGCGGACAGCCAAGTCGATGGGACACATCCTCAATCTTAGGACTTCCCCTTATAAAACTTTTTCCTTCAAAGGAGAAACTAAGCCTACTTATGATTATGCGTAAGAGTCAGCTGCCAGTAAACCTCTTTTGTTGCTCAGATGTGGCCTCTCTCTAAGCCAACTCAGCAGGTGAACTCACTGCTCTCCCCCCTTGGTGGGATATGACTCCCAAGGGTGTAAATCTCCCTGGCATCATGGGACATGATACTCCCCTCAATGAGCCAGGCCGTGGCATCATGGAATTGAGAATGACTTCTTGACCAAAAGGGGGGAAAGAAATAGAACACAATAAAGTTTCAGTGCCTGAGAGATTTCAAATAGAGTCAAGAGGTCTTTCTGGAGGTTTTTCTTATGCAGTACTTAGATATTCCTTCTCAGTTATTGGTGTATTGGAGTAACCAGAGGGAAATACCTGAAACTGTTGAACTGCAATCCATTATCTTTGATTCTTGAAGATGTCTGGATAACTATTGAGCCTTTAAAGTGTGACATGTAATTATGAAAATCTTGTCACTGACACTCTATTTACCCAGCGTATGGACAGATGAGAAAGAAAACAAAAAGACAAAAAAATAAATAATAGAGACCACAACGTATCAGATGTTTTAGGTGTTTTCTACTATTTACTTCTATTCTCATTTTATTTTTTTTGGAGTAATGAAAAAGTTCAAAAATCTTTTGTGATGATGAATACACAGCTATATGATGACACTGTGAACCACTGATTGTATACTTTGGATGGTTATATGGTATGTGAATATATAATATATATCAAGAAACTGCATTACAAAATTAAAAAAAAAAAAAAAGAGTCCTATCCTATGAGAAATACTAAAGGGAGTTCTGTCAGCTACAAAAGAAATAAAGGGGGAGAATTCCAGGAGAGAACACAATTGAAAAGTACCAGTAAGGGTAAATCAAATGACAAAAAGAGAGGGAAATGAATATATAAATGTGAAAAATAAAACTAATGATTAGATAGCAGATTCAAGAATTGCTTTTAGAGCAATAATTTTGAACATTAATGGGATAAACTTGCCAATTAAAACATACAGATTAGCAGAATGGATTAGAAAGTATAATTCATCTACATGCTGTTTACAAGCGATGCATCTTAGACCCAAGGATACAAACAGATTGAAAGTGAAAGGATGGAAAAATATGTTGTGCTGGTTTGAAACTGATATGTACAACAGAAAAGGCATATTCTCTAATTCTTCCTTTTTTAATATTTTTAACTTTTTTATTGTATCATATAACATATATACAAAGCAAAGAAATAAAAAAGCAATAGTTTACAAAGCACCCTTCAACAAGTAGTTACAGGACATATCCCAGAGTTTGTCATAGGCTACCATACGATCCTCTCATATTTTTCCTTGTAGCTGCTCCAGAATATAGGAGGCTAGAGGACTTTATCATCACAATCCACTTTTTTCCTTTTTTTGCAAAAAACAACATGTATACAAAAAAGCTATCAATTTCAAAGCACAGCATCACAATTAGTTGTAGAACACATTTCAGACTTTGACATGGGTTACAGTTTCGCAATTTTAGGTTTTTCTAGCTGCTCTAAAATACTGGAGACTAAAAGATGTCAATTTAATGATTCAGCATTCATATTCATTTGTTAAATCCTATCTTCTCTGTATAACTGCACCGTCACCTTTGAGCTTTCCATCCCCTTCTCTTCACGGGTGTTTGGGCTATGGCCATTCTAAATTTTTCATATTGAAAGGGTCTGTCACTAATATGAGGTAGGGAGATGGAACTATTGTGATCATATTTTGACTTTTCTCTTCTTTCTCTCTCTCTCTTTCAAAGCAAGAGTTTATTAATAGGCACAAGTAGGAGAGCAGATAACCTAGTGGACTAAAATCTGTCTCCTTGAGTTTAGGGGATATAAGGTTTTTAAGGATTTTAACAAGGGAAGATGAAGTTTTTTGTTTTGTTTTCTAATTTATTTATTAATTAAAAAAATAAGAAACAAAATAAGACAACATACACAATCAGTAATTCACAGTATCATCACCTAGTTGCATATTCATCATTTCTTAGAACATTTACATTAATTCAGAAAAAGAAACAAAAAGACAAAGAATAAAACACAGGAAAGAGAGAAAAAAAAAAGAAAAAGATTATACCTATCATACCCCTTACCCCACGCTTTCAGTGATCACTAGCATTTCAAACTAAATTTATTTTAGCATTTGTTCCCCCTATTATTTATTTGTATTCCATATGTTCTACTTGTCTATTGACAAGGTAGATAAAAGGAGCATCAGACACAAGGTTTTCACAATCACACAGTCACATTGTTACCGCTGTATCATTATTCAATCATTCTCAAGAAACACGGCTACTGAAACACAGCTCTACATTTTCAGGCAGTTCCCTCCAGCCTCTCCATTACATCTTGAATAACAAGATGATATCTACTTGATGCATAAGAATCACCTGCAGGATAACCTCTCGACTCTGTTTGGAATCTCTCAGCCATTGACACTTTGTCTCATTTCCCTCTTCCCCCTTTTGGTTGAGAAGGTTTTCTCAATCCCTTGATGCTAAGTCTCAGCTCATTCTAGGGTTTTTCTCAATCCCTTGATGCTAAGTCTTCGCTCATTCCAAGCTCTCTGTCCCACGTCGCCAGGAAGGTCCACACCCCTGGGAGTCATGTCCTATGTAGAGAAGGGTAGGATGCTGAGACTGCTTGTTGTGTTGGCTGGAGAGAGGGGCCACATCTGAGCAACAAAAGAGGCTCTCTTGGGGGTGAATCTTAGGCCTAAATTTTAAGTAGACTTGACCTATCCTTTGCGGGGTTAAGTTCATATAAACGAAACCCCAAGACGTGGGGCTCTGCCTATAGCTTTGGTTGTCTACACTGCTTGTGAGAATATCAAGAATTCAACTTGAGGAAGCTGAATTTCTCCCCGTTCTCACCACTTCCCGAAGGGGGCTTTGCAGATACTTTTCCACTCACTGATCGAATCACTCTGGGATTCATCAGGGCATCACTCTGGACAAACTAACAAAATCTCATGTCCTACCTGAGATTCCAACTACTTATGGCGTTCAGTCAAACTATCTACATAAGTTATACTGGGAAATGCACTAGTCAAAATATAAATTTTGTAACAAACAGTTTTTGCTTTAGTCTCAAACACAAGGTGACATTTTAAAATATTAATTACCACCTATTTTCAGTACTGTGCAATAACGACATTCCTTTGTTCTTCCTCATGCAAAAACATTTTTAAAATTGTACCTCATACATTTCACTATTATTATACAGTCTAGGCATTCCTAGATTATACATTTCAATCTTTAACATCTATCTTTCTTTCTGATTTCAATAAGGGAGCTTCATTCAGTGTTTTAACATACATATATTACAGTTAGGTAGTACTGTGCTGTCCATTTCTGAGTTTTTGTATCCAGTCCTGTTGCACAGTCTGTATCCCTTCAGCTCCAATTACCCAATATCATGCCCTATTTCTATCTCCTGATGGTCTCTATTACGAACAAAATATTCCAAGTTTACTCAATAATGTCAGTTCATATCAATGAGATCATATAGTATTTGTCCTTTAGTTTTTGGCTAGTCTCACTCAGCATAATGTTCTCAAGGTCCATTCATGTTGTCACATACATCATAAGTATATTCTGCCTTAAAGATGCATAATATTTGATCGTATGTATATGCCATAGTTTGTTTAGCCACTCTTCTGTTGATGGACATTTTGGCTGTTTCCATCTCCTTGTAATTGTAAATAATGCTGGTATAAACACTGGTGTGCAAATGTCCATTTGTGTCTTTGCCCTTATGTCCTCTGAGTAGATACTTAGCAATGATATTGCTGGGTCATATGGTAATTCTATATTCAGCTTTTTGAGGAACCGCCAAACTGCCTTCCACAGTGGTTGCACCTTTTGACATTTCCACCAACAGTGAATAAGTGTGCCTCTTTCTCCACATCCTCTCCACCACTTGTCATTTTCGGTTTTGTTGATAATGGCCATTCTGGTGGGTGTGAGATGATATCTCATTGTGGTTTTCATTTGCATTTCTCTAATGGCCAGGGACATTGAGCATCTCTTCATGTGCCTTTTGGCCATTTCTGTTTCCTCTTCTGAGAAGTGTCTGTTCAACTCTTTTTCCCATTTTGTAATTGGGTTTGCTGTCTTTTTGTTGTTGAGTTGAACAATCTCTTTATAAATTCTGGATACTAGACCTTTATCTGATATGTCGTTTCCAAATATTGTCTCCCATTTTGTAGGATGTCTTTTTACTTTCTTCATGAAGTTCTTTGAAGCACAAAAGCGTTTAATTTTGAGGAGTTTCCATTTATTTATTTATTTCTTCAATGCTCTTGCTTTGGTGTAAGGTCTATAAAACTGTCTCCAATTATAAGATATAAGATATTTCCCTACATTTTCCTCTGTTTTATGGTCTTAGACCTGAGGCTTAGATCGTTGATTCATTTTGAGCTAACTTTTGTATAGGGTGTGAGATACATGTCCTCTTTCATTCTTTTGCATATAGATATCCAGTTCTCTACGCACCATTTATTGAAGAGACTGTTCTGTCCCAGGTGAGTTGGCTTGACCGCCTTATCAAAGATAAATGTCCATAGATCAGAGGGTCTATATCTGAATACTCTATTCCATTCCATGGGTCAATATATCTATCTTTATGCCAGTACCATGCTGTTTTGACCACTATGGCTTCATAATATGCCTTAAAGTCAGGCAACGTGATACCTCCAGCTTCATTTTTTTTTCCTCAAGATATTTTTAGCAATTCGGGGCACCCTGCCCTTCCAGATAAATTTGCTTATTGGTTTTTCTATTTCTGAAAAGTAAGTTGTTGGGATTTTAATTGGTATTGCGTTGAATCTGAAAACCAATTTCGGTAGAATTGACATCTTAACTATATTTAGTCTTCCAATCCATGAACACGGTATGCCCTTCCATCTATTTAGGTCTTCTGTGATTTCTTTTAACAGTTTCTTACAGTTTTCTTTGTATAGGTCTTTTGTCTCTTTAGTTAAATTCATTCCTAAGTATTTTATTCGGTTAGTTGCAATTGTAAATGGAATTCGTTTCTTGATTTCCCCCTCAGATTGTTCATTACTAGTGTATAGAAACAGTACAGATTTTTGAATGTTGATCTTGTAACCTGCCGCTTTGCTGTACTCGTTCATTAGCTCTAGTAGTTTTGCTGCTGATTTTTCAGGGTTTTTGACATATAGTATCATATCATCTTCAAACAGTGATAGTTTTACTTCTTCCTTTCCAATTTTGATGCCTTGTATTTCTTTTTCTTGTCTAATTGCTCTGGCTAGAACTTCCAACACAATGTTGAATAACAGTGGTGATAGTGGACATCCTTGTCTTGTTCCTGATCTTAGGGGGAAAGTTTTCAGTTTTTCCCCATTGAGGATGGTATTAGCTGTGGGTTTTTCATATATTCCCTTTATCATTTTAAGGAAATTCCGTTGTATTCCTATCCTTTGAAGTGTTTTCAACAGGAAAGGATGTTGAATTTTGTAAAATGCCTTCTCTGCATCAATGGAGATGATCACGTGATTTTTCTGCTTTGATTTGTTGATATGGTGTATTACATTAATTGATTTTCTTATGTTGAGCCATCCTTGCATACCTGGGATGAATCCTACTTGGTCATGATGTATAATTCTGTTAATGTCTTGCTGGGTTCAATTTGCTAGAATTTTGTTGAGGATTTTTGCATCTATATTCATTAGAAAGATTGGTCTGTAGTTTTCTTTTTTTGTAATATCTTTGTCTGGTTTTGATATGAGGGTGATGTTGGCTTCATAGAATGAATTAGGTAGCTTTCCCTCTTCAATTTTTTTGAAGAGTTTGAGCAGGATTGGTACTAATTCTTTCTGAATGTTTGGTAGAATTCACACGTAAAGCCATCTGGTCCTGGATTTTTCTTTTTGGGAAGCTTTTTAATGACTGATTCAACTTCTGTACTTGTGATTGGTTTTTTGAGGTCATCTATTTCTTCTTGAGTCAAAGTTGGTTGTTCATGCCTTTCTAGGAAGTTGTCCATTTCATCTACATTGTTGTATTTATTGTCATAAAGTTGTTCATAGTATCCTGTTATTACCTCCTTTATTTCTGTGGGATCAGTGGTTATGTCTCCTCTTCCATTTCTGATCTTATTTATTTGCATTCTCTCTCTCTTCTTCGTTTTGTCAATCTTGCTAAGGGCCCATCAATCTTATTGATTTTCTCATAGAACCAACTTCTGGTCTTACCGATTTTCTCTATTGTTTTCATATTCTCAATTTCATTTATTTCTGCTCTAATCTTTGTTATTACTTTCCTTTGCTTGCTTTGGGGTTAGTTTGCTGTTTTTTCTCCAGTTCTTCCAAGTGGACAGTTAATTCCTGAATTTTTGCCCTTTCTTCTTTTTTGATATAGGCATTTAGGGCAATAACTTTCCCTCTTAGCATGGCCTTTGCTGCATCCCATAAGTTTTGATATGTTGTGTTTTCATTTTCATTTGCCTCGAGGTATTTACTGATTTCTCTTGTAATTTCTTCCTTGACCCACTGGTGGTTTAAGAGTGTGTTGTTGAGCCTCCACATACTTGTGAATTTTCTGGCCCTTTGCCTAGTATTGATTTCCAACTTCATTCCCTTATGATCTGAGAATGTGTTTTGTATGATTTCAATCTTTTTAAATTTGTTGAGACTTGCTTTGTGACCCAGCATATGGTCTATCTTTGAGAATGATCCATGAGCACTTGAGAAAAAGGTGTATCCTGCTGTTGTGGGGTGTAATGTCCTATAAATGTCTGTTAAGTCTAGCTCATTTATTGTAATATTCGAATTCTCTCTGTCTTTATTGATCCTCTGTCTACATATTCTGTCCATTGACGAGAGTGGGGAACTGAAGTGTCCAACTATTATGGTAGATGTGTCTGATTTCCTTTTCAGTGTTTGCCTCATGTATTTTGGGGCATTCTGGTTCTGTGCATAAATATTTATGATTGTTATGTCTTCATGTTGAACTGTTCCTTTTATTAGTACATAGTATCCTTCTTAGTCTCTTTTCACTGTTTTACATTTGAAGTCTAATTTGTTGGATATTACTATAGCTACTCCTGCTCTTTTCTGGTTGTTATTTGTATGAAATATCTTTTCCCAACCTTTCACTTTCAACCTATGTTTATCTTTGGGTCTAAGATATGTTTCCTGTAGACAGCATGTAGAAGGATCCTGTTTTTTAATCCATTCTGCCAGTCTATGTCTTTGATTGGGGAGTTCAATCCATTAACATTTAGTGTTATTACTGTTTGGGTAGTACTTTCCTCTAGCATTTTGCCTTTCGTGTTTTGTATGTCATATCTAATTTCTTTTCTTTCTACACTCTTCTCCACACCTCTCTCTTCTGTCTTTTCGTATCTGTCTGTAGTGCTCCCTTCAGTATTTCTTGCAGACCTGGTCTCTTGGTCACAAATTCTCTCAGTGATTTTTTGTCTGAAAATGTTTTAATTTCTCCCTCATTTTTGAAGGACAATTTTGCTGGGTATAGAATTCTTGGTTGGCAGTTTTTCTCTTTTAGTAATTTAAATATATCATCCCAGTGTCTTCTCACCTCCATGGTTTCTGCTGAGAAATCTACACATAGTCTTATTGGGTTTCCCTTGTATGTGATGGATTGCTTTTCTCTTGCTGCTTTCAAGATCCTTTCTTTCTCTTTGATTCTGACATTCTGACGAGTAAGTGTCTTGGAGAACATCTGTTTGGATCTGTTCTCTTTGGGGTGCGCTGCACTTCTTGGATCTGTAATTTTAAGTATTCATGAGAGTTGGGAAATTTTCAGTGATAATTTCTTCCATTAGTTTTTCTTCTCCTTTTTCCTTCTCTTCTCCTTCCGGGACCCTATATCCAGCAAAATTGTCCTTCAAAAATGAGGGAGAAATTAAAACATTCTCAGACAAAAAGTCACTGAGAGAATTTGTGACCAAGAGGCCAGCTCTGCAAGAAATACTAAAGGGAGCACTAGAGTCAGAACCGAAAAGACAGAAGAGAGAGGTATGGAGAAGAGTGTAGAAAGTAGGAAAGTCAGATATGATATATATAATACAAAAGGCAAAATGGCAGAGGAAAATATTATCCAAACAGTAGTAACACTAAATGTTAATGGACTGAATTCCCCAATCAAAAGACATAGATTGGCAGAATGGATTAAAAAACAGGATCCTTCTATATGCTGTCTACAGGAAACACATCTTAGACCCAAAGATAAACATAGGTTGAAAGTGAAAGGTTGGGAAAAGATATTTCATGCAAATAACAACCAGAAAAGAGCAGGAGTGGCTATACTAATATCCAACAAGTTAGACTTCAAATGTAAAACAGTTAAAAGAGACAAAGAAGGACACTATATACTAATAAAAGGAACAATTAAACAAGAAGACATAATAATCATAAATATTTATGCACCGAACCAGAATGCTCCAAAATACGTGAGGAATACACTGCAAACACTGAAAAGGGAAATAGACACAAATACCATAATAGTTGGAGACTTCAATTCCCCACTCTCATCAATGGACAGAACATCTAGACAGAGGATCAATAAAGAAATAGAGAATCTGAATATTACTATAAAGGAGCTAGACTTAACAGACATTTAGAGGACATTACATCCCACAACAGCAGGATACACCTTTTCTCAAGTGCTCATGGATCATTCTCAAAGATAGACCATATGCTGGGACACAAAGCAAGTCATAACAAATTTAAAAAGATTGAAATCATACACAACACTTTCTCGGATCATAAAGGAATGAAGTTGGAAATCAATAATAGGCGGAGTGCCAGAAAATTCACAAATACGTGGAGGCTCAACAACACACTCTTAAACAACGAGTGGGTCAAAGAAGAAATTGCAAGAGAAATTAGTAAATACCTCGAGGCAAATGAAAATTAAAACACAACATATCAAAACTTATGGGATGCAGCAAAGGCAGTGCTAAGAGGGAAATTTATTGCCCTAAACGCCTATATCAGAAAAGAAGAAAAGGCAAAAATGCAGGAATTAACTGTTCAATTGGAAGAACTGGAGAAAGAACAGCAAACTAATCCCAAAGCAAGCAAAAGGAAAGAAATAACAAAGATTAGAACAGAAATAAATGAAATTGAAAATATGAAAACAGTAGAGAAAATCAATAAGACCAGAGGTTGGTTCTACGAGAAAATCAATAAGATTGATGGGCCCCTATCAAGATTGACAAAAAGAAGAAGAGAGAGGATGCAAATAAATAAGATCAGAAATGGAAGAGGAGACATAACTACTGACCTCACAGAAATAAAGGAGGTAATAACAGGATACTATGAACAACTTTACGCTAATAAATACAACAATTTAGATGAAATGGACGGGTTCCTGGAAAGACATGAACAACCAACTTTGACTCAAGAAGACATAGATGACCTCAACAAACCAATCACAAGTAAAGAAATTGAATTAGTCATTCAAAAGCTTCCTAAAAAGAAAAGTCCAGGACCAGATGGCTTCACATGTGAATTCTACCAAACGTTCCAGAAAGAATTAGTACCAATTCTCCTCAAACTCTTCAAAAAAATCGAAGTGGAGGGAAAACTGCCTAATTCATTCTATGAAGCCAACATCACCCTCATACCAAAACCAGGCAAAGATATTACAAAAAAAGAAAACTACAGACCAATCTCTCTAATGAATACAGATGCAAAAATCCTCAATAAAATTCTAGCAAATCGTATCCAACAACACATTAAAAGAATTATACATCATGACCAAGTAGGATTCATCCCAGGTATGCAAGGATGGTTCAACATAAGAAAATCAATTAATGTAATACACCATATCAACAAATCAAAGCAGAAAAATCACATGATCATCTCAATTGATGAAGAGAAGGCATTTGACAAGATTCAACATCCTTTCCTGTTGAAAACACTTCAAAAGATAGGAATACAAGGGAACTTCCTTAAAATGATAGAGGGAATATATGAAAAACCCACAGCTAATATCATCCTCAATGGGGAAAAATTGAAAACTTTCCCCCTAAGATCAGGAACAAGACAAGGATGTCCACTATCACCACTATTATTCAGCATTGTGTTGGAGGTTCTAGACAGAGCAATTAGACAATAAAAAGAAATACAAGGCATCAAAATTGGAAAGGAAGAAGTAAAACTATCACTGTTTGCAGACGATATGATACTATACGTCGAAAACCCGGAAAAATCCACAACAAAACTACTAGAACTAATAAATGAGTACAGCAAAGTAGCAGGTTACAAGATCAACATTCAAAAATCTGTAGCATTTCTATACACTAGTAATGAACAAGCTGAGGGGGAAATCAAGAAACGAATCCCATTTACAATTGCAACTAAAAGAATAAAATACCTAGGAATAAATTTAACTAAAGAGACAAAAAACCTATATTAAGAAAACTACAAAAAACTGCTAAAAGAAATCACAGAAGACCTAAATAGATGGAAGGGCATACCGTGTTCATGGATTGGAAGACTAAATATAGTTAAGATGTCAATCCTACCTAAATTGATTTACAGATTCAATGCAATACCAATCAAAATCCCAACAATTATTTTTCAGAAATAGAAAAACCAATAAGCAAATTTATCTGGAAGGGCAGGGTGCCCCGAATTGCTAAAAACATCTTGAGGAAAAAAAACGAAGCTGGAGGTCTCGCGCTGCCTGACTTTAAGGCATATTATGAAGCCACAGTGGTCAAAACAGCATGGTATTGGCATAAAGATAGATATATCGACCAATGGAATCGAATAGAGTGCTCAGATATAGACCCTCTCATCTATGGACATTTGATCTTTGATAAGGCAGTCAAGCCAACTCACCTGGGACAGAGCAGTCTCTTCAATAAATGGTGCCTAGAGAACTGGATATCCATATGCAAAAGAATGAAAGAAGACCCATCTCTCACACCCTATACAAAAGTTAACTCAAAATGGATCAAAGATCTAAACATTAGGTCTAAGACCATAAAACAGTTAGAGGAAAATGTTGGGAGATATCTTATGGATCTTACAACTGGAGGCGGTTTTATGGACCTTAAACCTAAAGCAAGAGCACTGAAGAAGGAAATAAATAAATGGGAACTCCTCAAAATTAAACACTTTTGTGCATCAAAGAACTTCATCAAGAAAGTAGAAAGACAGCCTTCACAATGGGAGACAATATTTGGAAATGATATATCAGATAAAGGTCTAGTATCCAGAATTTATAAAGAGATTGTTCATCTCAACAACAAAAAGACAGCCAACCCAATTACAAAATGGGAAAAAGACTTGAACAGACACCTCTCAGAAGAGGAAATACGGATGGCCAAGAGGCACATGAAGAGATGCTCAATGTCCCTGGCCATTAGAGAAATGCAAATCAAAACCACAATGAGATATCATCTCACACCCACCAGAATGGCCATTATCAACAAAACAGAAAATGACAAGTGCTGGAGAGGATGCGGAGAAAGAGGCACACTTATCCACTGTTGGTGGGAATGTCAAAGGGTGCAACCACTGTGGAAGGCAGTTTGGCGGTTCCTCAAAAAGCTGAATATAGAATTGCCATACGACCCAGCAATACCATTGCTAGGTATCTACTCAAAGGACTTAAGGGCAAAGACACAAACGAACATTTGCACACCAATGTTTATAGCAGCATTATTTACAATTGCAAAGAGATGGAAACAGCCAAAATCTCCATCAACAGAAGAGTGGCTAAACAAACTGTGGTATATACATACGATGGAATATTATGCAGCTTTAAGACAAGATAAACTTATGAACCATGTAATAACATGGATGGACCTAGAGAATATTATGCTGAGTGAATCCAGCCAAAAACTAAAGGACAAATACTGCATGGTCCCACTGATGTGAACGGACATTCGAGAATAAACTTGAAATATGTCATTGTAACAGAGTTCAGCAGGAATTAGAAACAGGGTAAGACAATGGGTAATTGAAGCTGAAGGGATACAGACTGTGCAACAGGACTAGATACAAAAACTCAAAAAATGGACAGCACAATAATACCTAATTGTAAAGTAATCATGTTAAAACACTGAATGAAGCTGCATCTGAGCTATAGGTTTTTGTTTTGTTTTTGTTGTTTTGTTTTGATTTTACTATTATTACTTTTATTTTTTTCTCTATATTAACATTCTATATCTTTTTCGGTTATGTTGCTAGTTCTTCTAAACCAATGCAAATGTACTAAGAAATGATGATCATGCATCTATGTGATGATGTTAAGAATTAATGATTGCATGTGTAGAATGGTATGATCTCTAAATGTTGGGTTAATTTCTTTTTTTCCGTTAATTAAAAAAAAAAAAAAAAAAGAGATGGGATAATTGGAGATGAAGGGATACAGACTGTACAACGGGACTGGATATAAAAACTCAGAAATGGACAGCACAATACTACCCAATTGTAATGCAATTATGTTAAAACACTGAATGAAGCTGCATGTGAGGTATAGGTTTTTTGTTTTTGTTTTTTTTTTTGTTTTGTTTCTTTCTATTATTGTTTTAATTCTTATTCTGTTGTCTTTTTATTTCTTTTTCTAAATCGATGCAAATGTACTAAGAAATGATGAATATGCAACTATGTGATGTTATTAAGAATTACTGATTGTACATGTAGATTGGAATGATTTCTAATTGTTTTGTTAATTCTTTTTTAATTAATAAAAAAAAAAAATGGATCAAAGATCTAAACATTAGGTCTAAGACCATAAAACAGTTAGAGGAAAATGTTGGGAGATATCTTATGGATCTTACAACTGGAGGCGGTTTTATGGACCTTAAACCTAAAGCAAGAGCACTGAAGAAGGAAATAAATAAATGGGAACTCCTCAAAATTAAACACTTTTGTGCATCAAAGAACTTCATCAAGAAAGTAGAAAGACAGCCTTCACAATGGGAGACAATATTTGGAAATGATATATCAGATAAAGGTCTAGTATCCAGAATTTATAAAGAGATTGTTCATCTCAACAACAAAAAGACAGCCAACCCAATAACAAAATGGGAAAAAGACTTGAACAGACACCTCTCAGAAGAGGAAATACGGATGGCCAAGAGGCACATGAAGAGATGCTCAATGTCCCTGGCCATTAGAGAAATGCAAATCAAAACCACAATGAGATATCATCTCACACCCACCAGAATGGCCATTATCAACAAAACAGAAAATGACAAGTGCTGGAGAGGATGCGGAGAAAGAGGCACACTTATCCACTGTTGGTGGGAATGTCAAAGGGTGCAACCACTGTGGAAGATAGTTTGGCGGTTCCTCAAAAAGCTGAATATAGAATTGCCATATGACCCAGCAATACCATTGCTGGGAATATACTCAAAGGACTTAAGGGCAAAGACACAAACGGACATTTGCACACCAATGTTTATAGCAGCGTTATTTACAATTGCAAAGAGATGGAAACAGCCGAAATCTCCATCAACAGAAGAGTGGCTAAACAAACTGTGGTATATTCATACGATGGAATACTATGCAGCTTTAAGACAGGATAAACTTATGAAGCATGTAATAACATGGATGGACCTAGAGAACATTATGCTGAGTGAGTCTAGCCAAAAACTAAAGGACAAATACTGTATGGTCCCACTGATGTGAACAGACATTCGAGAATAAATTTGGAATATGTCCTTGATAACAGAGTCCAGCAGGAGGTAGAAACAGGGTAAGATAATGGCCAATTGGAGTTGAAGGGATACAGACAGTGTAACAGGACAGATACAAAAACTCAAAAATGGACAGCACAATAATACCTAATTGTAAAGTAATCATGTTAAAACACTGAATGAAGCTGCATCTGAGATATAAGTTTTTGTTTTGTTTTGCTTTGTTTTGTTTTGATTTTACTGTTATTACTTTTATTTTTTTCTCTATATTAACATTCTATATCTTTTTCGGTTATGTTGCTAGTTCTTCTAAACCAATGCATATGTACTAAGAAATGATGATCATGCATCTATGTGATGATGTTAAGAATTAATGATTGCATATGTAGAATGGTATGATCTCTAAATGTTGGATTAATTTCTTTTTTTCCGTTAATAAAAAAAAAAAAAGAGAGAAGGGATAATTGGAGGTGAAGGGATACAGACTGTACAACGGGACTGGATATAAAAACTCAGAAATGGACAGCACAATACTACCCAATTGTAATGCAATTATGTTAAAACACTGAATGAAGCTGCATGTGAGGTATAGGTTTTTTGTTTTTGTTTTTGTTGTTTTTTTTTCTTTCTATTGTTTTAATTCTTATTCTGTTGTCTTTTTATTTCTTTTTCTAAATCGATGCAAATGTACTAAGAAATGATGAATATGCAACTATGTGATGTTATTAAGAATTACTGATTGTACATGTAGATTGGAATGATTTCTAATTGTTTTGTTAATACTTTTTTTAATTAATAAAAAAAATGGCTGCTATTAAACAAACAGAAAACTACAAAAGTTAGAGAGGATGTGGAGAAATTGGGAGACTTATTCACTACTCATGGGAATATATAATGGTACAGCCACTGTGGAAAACAGTTTAGCAACTCCTTAGAAGACAAAACATTGAGTTGCCCTATGATCTGGGGATATCAATACTTAGTATATACCCAGAAAAGCTGAAAGCAGTGACATGAATAGTCATTTTCAAACTGATGTTCATAGCAGCACTATTAACAATTGCCAAAAGATGGAAATAACCCAAGTGCCTATCAAAAGATGAGTGGATAAACAAAATATGGTATATAATATGATGGATTTTTATGCAGCAGCAAGACAAAATGAGGTTCCGAAGCATATGACAACATACATGAAGCTTGAGGACATAATGCTGAGTGAAATAAGTCAGAACTAAAGGACAGATACTGCATGATTTCACTATTATGACTCCGGTAATGGTAATCTCAGAGGTTACACTGTAGAATAAAGCAGACCTAGAGGTACACAGAAGTTACAGACAGGGGAATGGCTACCCAATGAGGTTGAACTTAAATGCAACGGAACGGATAGAAGGGATGGTAATTAATCAGTAGGGTTATAGGTAACATTGCCATATTGAAGTGAATATGATTGAAAGGGGATGTATAATGCCATGTATCCCACTGACTAAATCAACAATTACAGTAGGTTCTCACAAGAACTAGCTTGATATTGGACAAAGAGTCAGTAGTACAGGGGTATGCAAGAATACTAAAAATGCATGCTATGGCTAATAGTTAATAGGAAGACATCAACAATACCACAGCACTACTAGGAGCCACTAATTGGGGAAGAGGGACAAGTGATAAGAGGCAGTTTTGATTTTATTTTAGTGAGGCTATGTTTGTAGATTCTTTGTCTCAATGGACCAGTGAAAATTATCTAAAATTGAGAGTGCTGCTGATTGTTCAACCAAGTGACACTGTAAGACATGATTTGTTTACTTTGGACATTATCCATGATGCCTGTTCTAGTTTGCAAGCTTGACGGAATGCAACACACCAGAGATGGATTGGCTTTTAATAAAAGGGGATTTATTTCGTTAGTTCTTCAGAGGAAAGGCAGCTAACTTTCAACTGAGGTTCTTTCTTACATGGGAAGGCACAGGGCGATCTCCGCTGGCCTTCTCTCAAGGCCTCTGGGTTCCAACAACTTTCCCCGGGATGATTCCTTTCTGCATCTCCAAAGGCCTGGGCTGAGCTGCGAGTGCTGAGATGAGGTACATTGAGCTGCTTGGGCTGTGCTACGGTGAGTCTCTCGTTTAAGCACCAGCCAATTAAATCAAACATCATTCATTGCAGCAGGCACGCCTCCTAGCCGACTGCAGATGTAATCAGCAACAGATGAGGTTCATGTACCATTGGCTCATATCCTCAGCAACAGAACTAGGTGCCTTCACCTGAAGAAGCTGACAACTGAATCTAACTACCACAATGCCCAATAGATGGAGAGAGCCAAAGGGTACAAAGACTGAGAAGCAGAATGGCAAACTGATATATTTAATAGGATGGAATATGGTACGGCCACAAAAAGGAAGGACATCAAGAGGCACGCAACAAACTGAAAAAACCTTAAGGACAATGTGTTGTGCAAAATAAGCCAGAAACGAAAGAACAAATATGCTAATATCTCTTTCAGAAAATACTTATAAGAAAATTGGAGCCTAGATTTCTAAGCCCTTACAGCAATCACACTTAGTCTAAAATTGTAAATGTATTTCTATACTCTGAGACATTGAGCTATACGTGCATCATCAAATATTTCCCTGTAACTCTGAGTAACTCTGTGACACCTAAGACCCAGATATGGAGTGTTGCAGCCCTGAAAGTTAGCATAGCTACATACAATAACCATCAAAGCAACCAAAAAAAGAGATCATGGCTCAATTAGAGAAAAAGATGAACCAGTGTGGCTGGGACTAAGGTAAATCAAAAACCGGGTAAAAGATGGTAATGTATATACTCTAGAACTTTACCTTCATTATAAGACCAAATGCAGAAAGGTTTATTATGTCTAGAACCTAAACTTTCTGCAACACACAATCTAAATCAATCTGTCTCGATAGCTTATTTAAACAACCCAAATTCCTGGAGTCCAGAATAGGAATGAGGCCTTGTAATTCTGTATAACTTAATATAATATCAGGATACATCTGACTATGTTGGGTTGATAATTAAAAATTACTGGTAGAGACCCTCAAAAACCAGGATACATCTGATTATGGTGGGCTGATAATTAAAAACTATTGGTAGAGTCCCTTGAGGGTCCTAAGGAAAAAATTATATATATGGGACAATTAAATTTTCCCATCTGGGAAACTCCAGGTATCCTCTCAATCACTTGAACCACTCTCAAGAAAACAGGCCAAGGCCTTGATTTTGAGACTTGCCCTTATGAAACTTATTTCTGTAGTGCAGAAGCTAAGACTACCAATAACAAGGCCTAAATGTTTCTACCGGGAAATCTCTTGTTGCTCAGATGTGACCTCTGTTTCCCTCTCTAAACCTAACTCTGCAAGGAAAATTATTACCCTCCCCCCTATGTGGGACATGACATTCAGGGCTGAAAGACTCCCTGACAATGTGGAACATGACTCCCAGGGATAAGTCTGGCCCTGGCACTGTGGATCAACAACACCTTCCTGACCAAAAGGGGGAAAAGAAGTGCAATAAAATAAAGCATCAGTGGCTAAGACAGATCAACTAGAGTCAGGAGGCTATTCTGGAGGCTATTCTTATGCAAACTTAAGTTAGACAATGCTAATTGCTATGGTTTGCTACAGTCCAACCAACATCGTTCCTGTTAACTCTTAAGAAGACCAGGGCTTTAAATGAGACTCCATAAAAGTTTCATGCATTAGTTTGCCTTCATGGAACCTATCCTTTCCAGAGGGTTCCTAGGCCAGATAAACTATCATCTAATTATATCCCCCATCCTTTAGTATTCACAACCCTTCTCAACATGAAAAAGTCAGCACAAGTATTGCCTAAAGATCCCTACAGACTGGGAGAAAGATCAAAGAAGAAGGAGGAATTACAACAGAGAAAACAGAATTTAACAAACGAGTACAACTACTGAATCACTATAGTGATATTTGTTCTAGCCTCCAGTGTTTTGGAGCAGCTAGAAGGAAAACTCTGAAATAGTGAAATGGTAATCAATAACAAACTCTGAAAGCCATTCTTTAACTACGTGTTGAAGTACATTTTGAAAAATAATGTTTTTTCTTTCTTTTCTTTGCATACATATATTTCACAATAAAAAACATTTAAAAAATTATTAAAGCACATGAAGAAACGCTCATCTTCATTAGCTATAAGGGAAATGCAAATTAAGATGACAGTGATATTTCATATCATACCTATAAGAATGGCTGCTATTAAACAAACAAATTGCAAATGCTGGAGAGGATGTGGAGAAATCGGAACACTTATTCACTGCTGATGGGAATGTATAATGGTACAGCTGCTATGGAAAACAGTTTGGTGACTCCTCAGAAGACTAAATATTGAGTTGTACTATGACCTAGTATTTTAGTTTGTTAAAGCTGTCAGAATGCAATATACCAGAAACGGAATGGCTTTTAAAAGGGGAATTTATTAAGCTGCAAGTTTACAGTTCTAAGGCCACACAAATGTACAAACCAAGGCATCCAGAGAAAGATATTTTAACTCCAAAGAAAGGGATGATGACGTTTGGGTTTCTCTCTCATCTGGGAAGGCACAGGGTAACATCTGCTGGCTTTCTCTCCTCATTTCACAAGGTTTCCCCAGGGGCATTTTCTTTCTGCATCTCCAAAGTTTGATCTCTTTCTGTGTGGGTTCTGTCAGGACTCAAGCTTTTTCCAAAATGGTTTCCAAAATGGTTCCCTCTAGAAGTGCTCCAGTAAGCAACCCCAACTTGAATGGGTAGAGACCCATCTCCATGGAAATCACCTAATCAAAAGTTACCACCCAGAATTTGGGTGGGTCACATCTCCATGGTAACAATAAAAAAGATCCCACCCAGCAATACTGTATGAGAACTAAAGAACATGGCTCTTTTGGAGTATGCAACAGTTTCAGATCAGCAGACCCAGCACTACCAATATTCGGTATATACTCAGAATAGCTGAAAGCAGTGACACAAACAGACATTTACCACCGATGCCAAAAGATGGAAACAATCCAAGTGCCCATCAATAGATGAGTGATAAACAAAATGTGGCATATGCATACAATGGAATATTATGCAGGAGCAAGACAAAATGAAGCATATGACAACATGGATGTACCTTGAGGACATAATGCTAAGTGAAATAAATCAGACACAAAGGTTAGATACTGCATAATTTCACTATTATGACTCTGGTACAGTAATTTCAGAGGCTTGCACTGTAGAATATGTGAGACCTAGAAGTACAGAGAAGTCAGGGATGGGGGAAAGGTTATCCAATGAGGCTGAACTCAAATGTAAGGGATTGGATGGTAGGGATGGTAACAAATTAGTGGAGTTATAAGTCACATCGCCACATTGAAGGTGAATATAACTGAAAGGGGACATATAGTGCCATGTATCCCACGGATTAACTCTATAATTATAAATAAATTCTCACGTGAACAACATGGTTTGATCTTGTACAAAGAGTCAATAATAGAGAGCTATAGGGAAAAAACTAAAATTGAACATTACGGCCTATAGTTAACAGGAAGACAGCAACAGTGCCACAGCACCACGCGGGGCAACTAATTGGAGGGGAGGGACAAGAGATATGGGGAAGTTTGATGTGTAAGTATTTAATCTTCCACATCAATTAGATAGTGCTAATTGCTATGGTTTGCTAAAGTCCAACCAACATCGCTCCTATTAACTCTTAAGAAGACCAGGGTTTTAAATGAGACTCCATAAAAGTTTCATGCATTAGTTTGCTTTCATGGAACCTATCATTTCCAGAGGGTTCCTAGGCCAGATAAACTATCATCTAATTACATCCCCCATCACAGAACTTCTGATTTTGCTAAGGCAAATCCTCACACAATGGAGCAGTTTCTCCTCCATCTTCTCCTATCAGACCATCAGCTAATTCATACTAGAAAATGGGCATAAAATGCCACATTCTCTGGGACTCAGTTACTTTGTCTCATTACCTCACAAAAACTGCAATTCAAGTGGAGGGCCCAATGCTGACACTCAAATGTTAGTATCCTTCCCAATTCACCTGAAAGAAAACCAGTTGCTAGTACCATACTTTTTTGGGTCAAATGAGAAAATAAGAAATCATGAACCCCTCATCTAAGATATACTCAAGCACATATTCTCAATATTAAATAACATTAGAAAACAAAAAGAATGGCCAAATCAGAATCCTTAAGTCCTCCTTTCTATGAAACCCACAGGCTTTTAACTATCAATCTTGTACATCCTATCCCTTCTCTCTCTCTAGATTTCATCCATTTTTCTTTATCTCCATAACCTACCCAAGTTACTCTCATCTCTTACCTAGGCTATTGCAATTGTTTCCTAACTTATCTTGAAATCCTTCAATGATTTCCTAAGCTCCTTTAAATGACTGAACTTTACCTCCCATTGCAGACCCTTCTCCCACCATCTTAACTTTATCCACTCCAGCTATACCAAATGTTCAGTCTCCTCAAACCTTTGAACATGTATCACTTCTATCTCAAACAGTCCTCTGTCCTTTCACCTGGCTTAGATATCACTTTCTCCTTCCATTTAGCTATCACCTGCCCTAGCAAGACTTTTTGGATCTTTTCAAATCCAGAGTAGGTACCCCTCTATACTCACCATTAGTCCCATTACTACATTTCTCAAGCTAGCTTATACTTGTCAAGCTAGGCTGTACTGTACTTTTCCTGACAGACCACAAGTTCTAACAGGGCAGGGGCTGTGCCTGTAGTTTTCACTGCTCAATTCCCAGACATATATCTAACACATTATTTATATATATATAAATATTATATATATAAATATTATTTATATATATAATATTTATATATATAAATTATATATTTAAAATAAATTAAATTATTATATTATATATATAAGAAATATTGACTGAATTATTGAATGATTATAATTAAGCAAAAAGCTTAACTGAATAAATGGAAGATTTTGCATATAATCTTTTCTTAATGAAAAATATTCTAAATATATTTTTTAATTTTAAAGAAAATCACAGATAGAAAATAAACATAATTCTTTGTAACAACCACGCAGGAGAAAAGACTTTAAGCACACATGTAATTTCTACAACCTTAATAGCTAATGCCCAATATAAACAAAAGGAGCTAAACTACTATTTCAGTGGGAATGGTCTTCTTAACCTTGTTCTGAAACTCTTAATTTCCTTAACTGGAAAAGGCCAAAAAGGTTCACATACTAGATTACACTGAAAATAGATGAAAATTTGTTCTTACCTCACTCTGCTCATCAAAAAAGATGTCAGACAGACACACTTGATAGAAATGGTATTTATTTCAAATAGATCAGTGAGTGAATGCTACTGTGAAATACTTCAAATTCCATAATTACTTAAGACTGTAAAGACTGTGAGAAAAGAATGTTCCAAGCACAAACTAATGGACAGAAGGCACAAATAAACCCTGATGCATGATGACTATCTAAGGAAGTCTAAACTGAAGACTGAATATCTTTGTTCTAAAGTCATTGGCCAAACTCTGGTCTCAGAAATCATTCAAAACATTTTAACATATTTTCTAAGCCCCAAGTATAAATGATAGAGGTTTGTTATTAAAGATAACTAAAATTACTTCCTTAGCCTAACTAAAGATATGTGAACCTATATCGCACCTCAGACTTTTTGTATTTTGTTTTCTTTTTTTTTACACCAACAGTTTGAATTCTTATCATGTGTTTGTTGCCTATGCTAATAAAACTTAAATTTTATCAACCCAGAATTTTTATGGTCATTTTGGGGATATGACCACCCTACTAATTCGTTCATATTTTAACTCAGCAACTTTCATCCAATGATCAAAGCTTCATTTGCTTACAAGCAAATCATTTCTCAGGTAAACTAAATTGCCCCACACCAGGATCTTAAGCAAATAAATAAGTACAAAAAAGGTAGAGATTATAAATTAGGGCAGACAAATCTGTATCTAGCCTCATGCCAGTAAAGAGCATTCTATCAATATAGTGAAATGCTAATCTCCTAATTAACAACATAATTAGGTAATTATGGCTTTGCAGAGGGATGCCCAAATGAAATATGACAACATGGTCACCTCTTTATTTGGCACCTGTGGGCCTTTTCAGCTGTCATTGCAAAGAGTGCAATATCATTTTGAACAGATGACAAAGTGCTGTCATTTTTCATTCTGATAATATACAGAATGCTTTGGACAGAAGCAGTTTACAAAAGAAACATCCTGCCTGATACTTCCCTAATTTAAATAAGCTCTAATACGTCATTAAATTTTTTGTATGCTTTTATATTCTATATGGGAGAATCACCATGCACATTAAAAAAAATTCCTAACTGGCCATCATGCTTGACTGTACATACTGAAATGATTATAATTTCAATTATGAAGTATATGATAACTAGAAAAGAGTAAAATGCAACACTTTATGACATTTCAATATTCATACTTTAACTAAATACTGTCATCACAAATTTAAAATCCAAACATATTTTGACCTCTAATTTTTTTTTCTTATAAAAAGTGAGGTAGAAATTCACACATACAATTTTCTATACCAAAAAGACCACTTCCCAATATATAAGCATTCAACCCACAAACAAGCTCTATATTGCTACGGCCAGCCTCACTGAGATAGAATGTACTCCCTTTGAAAGGAAGGAAGGAAGGAAGGAGAGAGTGCCACAGACCTACACACTGTTCCCTCAAAGGCCACTAAAGAGGTGATGGTGGCAATGAAAAATTGGCACCACCAACACAAATGAAACATCATCCATCATACTGTCTTTTAAAAATATTTGTACTGAGATATTCTCACGCACATACAGTCCGTCCAAACTGTACAATCAATGGCTCATAAAATAATCAGATAGTTGTGTATTCATAGCCATGATCATTTTTAGAACATTTGTATCACTCCAGAAAAATAAATAAAAACAAAAACAAAAAGTCATATATCCCATACTCCTTACCCCTCCATCTCACTGACCATTAGTGTTTCAATCTACCCAATAAAGAGGACTTCCGAGGGAGAGGAAGGCTGGTCTGGGAACCTCACCATTATTTCTGTCAAGATATATGAAACTATATTTTGAGTGCAAAACAACTGACATGAAAACTAATTTGAAAATATAATCCATTAATTTCAGAATCACCTACATGAGTGAAAACTATTGGTCTAAATAATGTTCACTGGCTCTACTCATATTTGTCAATAACAAGTTAAATGTGTCTGTTTATCAGAGAATAAAATCATTCATTTATCAGAGAATATTTGGAAAACAGAGTATAAAGACCCATAATCTTACCATCTATTTATCTTTCCTTCTTCACATATATGTTTGACTAATTGAGACCATATTTTACATAGTTATATATTCTTTTTCACTTAATACTACATTATGGGCATATTAATTTATCACTAAAATTCTTCTAAAACATTACATAATATTTCCATTCCGTAGCTTTTCCATAATTTCTCTTTGTCAAATACTAAGGTTGTTTCTAATTTTTGCTATCATAAATAATGCTGCAGTGAACATCTTTGAATATGAGTATTTTTCTATGTCTACAATTCTTTCTTTAATAAAGTTTCCCAGAAGCGGAATTAGATGCTCAAGAAGCACAACTTTTCTAAGGCTTTTGACAAATACTTCCCAGAAAAAATTTACCAATTTACATTCCCACCAGCAATATATGAGAGTTACCATCCCACCAAAGTTTGTCAGTAACGAATATTATTAGGATTTTGTTAAATCGTTAAACTTTGCCTCATGTGGCTTGCCATATCATAATGTTATACCTGTAACCAAACACTCTCACAACATAATCAGAAAAGAACTTTCTGTAGGCATACAGTTTAAATGAATAAGAAGTGCCACTGTTGATGATGGTCCCAAGGCAAGGACGGTATTTTCCAATATCTAAATCTAGAGCACTATGAACAGTGGCAAAGTCACTGTATTTAGACTTAAAAATCAATGGTTCAGGGCAGGCCACAGCGGCTCCGTGTGGCAGAGTCCTCACCTGCCATGCTGGAGACGGTGCCTGCCCATAGGAAAAAAAAAAAATCAATAAAAAGTTCAAAAAAACCCAAACAAACAATGGTTCAAGTGCTAGCTTTTCCATTATTAGTAGATCTATACCTTGAATCACTTTACTTCTCCAAGTTTCAGTTTCATCTTTTGTATAACAGAGATGGGGACAAACATTCATTGTTCTCACTTTAGAGGGTTGTCATGAGGCTCAAAATAAGAAATATATACAATTGGAAATGTTGTTATCTAGCAGATCAATTTATTTAATAGCCTAAAAATTGCATATTGAAGCCTTTTCTCAACATGCATAGCAGGTAGGTAAACTAAGTAATAAGTACAACTAGAAATTAACAAGATTTATTTCATGATCCAGACATGAAAAAGTTTCAACTTTTTCACAGCCACCTCACAGAATCATTGCCTGTTACACTTCACAGAATCATTGCCTGTTACACTACATACTATACTACACTAATATTCTGAATGTACTGTGTGGCTGAATGCAGGTACCTCTATCTCTCCAGAAGCACCAAGATACTAGGTACTTACATAAATTGTTTCATTTAATCCAAGTACTGTGTAAGATTGACATTATTGCCTTCATTTTGCAGACTAAGACACGGCTAATAACTTAAAAAGCCTGGACTCAAACTCAAGTGGGTCTAACTCCAAAGCCTCTCTTCACACTGCTTAAGATTCAAGTCTGCACTGCAGTTCTTCCTTTTAAGTCTTGTTTACATCAGCAATTGAAGTTCAGATTAAAGATATATTTTTAAAAAGAAAAACATTCCTTCAACAACTTTCTACCATTTCTCTACTTATTTACAACACAGTACCTTAAAATGAGTCCACAGGGAACTAAAAAAATGACACCTGTTTTTAAGTTCTACATATTCAGTCCATTTTGTCTGCATCAATAATAAAAGCATTTTCATAAAAGTATACTCAAGTATGGGATATTATGAATCTAAGACTACATATATTTAGGAGTAAATTTGTCATAATATTTAATTTATTTTATAAGATTACTGTAACTTAATTCCAATGGTCATTCTAACACCTTCTAGGTGTTTCCAGAACTTCGGTTTTAAGTGGTTTCCCCCACTTTTCTCATTTTCAATTACTTAAAACTGTTTTCTTCCTTGGGTGCAAATTTAGTGTTTTCTATATTAAATATATTTCACCAATATATCCAGACTACTGCCAACTACAGTTAATAAATTTTGACTGCTCAGGATTTATTTTCTTCATTTTTATATTCTGTTATTTCCTTTTACAATAGAATATGAATTAGAATAAGCATCTAAAAGATCACTATTTCTCAATTTTCACCTTGTAGAAGCTGGGTTTTAAAATAAAAACAATTAAACTCTTGATCTCGGAACTTCCTGACCATATTTCTCTCACTTGCTGGGTGTCTCCATGCCCCCTTTCAATCTTATGTATATAATCAAAGTACTTAATGCATTTGAGGAGCTCCTGGTTTGTCAAGGTCCTTTCCCACAAGAAGTAACAGAATAGTGGAAAGAACTGGACAGTGGCTCCCTACCTGCCATTACGAGAGAAGGGACAGTGTTTTAGATGTCAGTCATTCTTCACACAGGTCTGCCTGTGATCAGCTCTAAGACTTTAAACATGTCAATTAGAATTAGAAAGTGTGGTACATGCCTGCCATGCCAGAGGACCCGGGTTCGATTCCCAGTGCCTGCCCATGTAAAAAATAAAAAAAGAAAGTGTGGTATAGTGAAAGAACCTCAGAAAGAGGTGAATCAGAGTCCTCATTATTATCCAGACAGGCAAGAAGAGTCAAAGATTTTTAAGGGGCTTGATCAAAATCAAAACGCTGTTAATGACAGTTATATTCAGAATCAAGTCCCTCTAGTCTAGCACATTTTCTATTATATTGTAATTCACTGAGTGCCGATTTTTTCATCAAGAGGTTATAATTACCCCCTTACTCACTTCATAATATTGTAGAGGACCAAAAGAGACAAGACAAGATCTGGTACTGCTTAAAATACTAAAAGTGCAAAATAAAATTATTATAAGGTTACCTCCTCATCTAAACCCCACCCCTCCTGAAATGTAGCCTTAAATAATAGAAGCATTCACCCTGCCACCTGGCAAAAAAGTCAATTACAAACACCCCTCACTCTGACCATTTACCAGTAGATTTCTGATCAACAACACAATATGGGTTGTGCCTCCTGCTTTGAACAGTACCTACCAAAATTTCAGCAGCAGGTAGATCAGGATTCACAATCAGGCAGCCTAAGATCACACGCAGTCCACAAATGTGTTTTGGCCTACATGATAACTTTGAAAATGGCAAAATTTTAAGACAAACTATCAACATTTAGATTTCTAACATCTCCTGAAAAAAAATAAGGAGATCCAGGGACACTGATCCCACTCCCTCACAAGACAACAATCAGCTGGAGCTGAACAGCAGCTGCCACCATATGCTCTCCAGTTCACCTCAGTCCATCCCTCCCTACTTATTGTATTACACCCTGGACATCTGAGTTTGTGACCCCTGAGGTAGATGCTCAAAAAAGAACTGAGTAAGTATCTGCTTACTCATTTTTGCCCAACTACTTCCGGCTCTATCACTCACCAGCTATGTGACTCTTGAGCAAAGTAACTGCTAAGCCTTATGCTACTTGTGTTAAATGGGGTTAATACTACCTGTCTTCCAGGATTATGAAGATTAAAGGAAATAAGGTATACAAAAGCATTTAACAACAACTGAAAGATAACTGCCCAACCATTTTTAACTGAAAACAAGCTAAAATGTGCTAACTTTAGAGAATAACTTCTCAAAAACTTCAAACTCAAGTCAAATAAGATCAAGGCACTTATCATGGGGAAAAATAGGTACTGTGACAGAAATCCTTGTCATAAAATAATTTGGCATCCATTGCCATGTCCTTAACAACAAAGCCTATACATGAGAATAACAGAATTCCAACAGATTCTCTTCTTTCTCTTCTTTCCCTATTCTGTAAATTGAGGTTAAAATGATTGAAGAAAAACATACGTACAATACTCAGAATATAGTAAACATTCAATAAAGCTCAATAAAGCAGATTCTCTCAGCCCAAAGTATATATAAATATGTTTCTAAAGTCTTTACTTGAGTCACTAAGAAAAACAAATTTCCCCACTCTTCAAAAGAGAAATACATTTAAAAAGAGAGATTAGACTACCAACTTCTCTATGCATTTCATACTTTCTCTTTTTTATAGATACTTCAATATATACTTGTACAAAGAGAGCTATGGTGTGAGAAAGAAGGCACATAATAGAGAAAAAGCAGTTACAGGCATCAGAGAGTCCTGGGTTTAAATCCAGACTCTGTCACAAACTAATTGTTTAATTTATCCTGAGTTTCCCCATTCTGTAAATTGAGGTTAAAATGATTGAAGAAAAATAAATGTACAATACTCAGAATATAGTAAACACTCAATAAAGCTTGGTTTACCCATATTACAAAGTATTCCCCAGCTATATCCCACTATATCCCCATAAACCCTCCCCTTCTATGCCACCACTGCATCACCAGTGTAACTCTCAATGTACTTATCGCTCTGTTATACATTATGAATTTCTTTCTTTTTACTAAATTGAGCTCCCTGAGGACAAGGACTGAGTGTAATTTACCTTTAAGTTCCCAGTACCTAACATGGTGCTGAGTATTAAACCATACTCAGTAAATGTTTGCTAAATGAAATAATTGTAGGAATGATAATGAATGCTTCTAGAGAAGCATAAAGTATTTCCAGGGAATTTGTCCAGATAGCTGAAGGAGGCCAACTTCAGCTAGGCCATAGGTAGCATCTCAATAGGTGGAAACAGAACAGGAGAACCTACAAGGCAGGGAAAATGTGAGGAAAAAAAAAAAAAGCAACTGCCATAAGAAAGAAGAAAGGGAAATTGAGATCCTACTTATCTAGAGTAATGGGTTAGGATGGGGTAATTAAAGGGGGACTTTTCAAGAGTAGTTGGAGAGGTAGCCAGGAGTCTGGTAAGGAGGCTTGTTAGGTGATGAGTGCAGTCTGCATACAGAGTAGTTAAAGGTCGGTATGAGTACAAAGCTGAATGGGAAGTAAGCCTGGAGGTAAGTAAACTGAAAAAGATGAAAACTATCAATGCTTCATCAAGAACTCTTCACTAAATATTTACTAAGCACCTTCTATGAGTTCATAGAATATGAGAAATAAAACATGGACTTTGCTTTCCTGCCCTAGTGGATTTTAACTTTAGGAATCCACTCCTTCTGCTGTCAAAAAGAGATGAGAATGCTGACAAAAAAAAAAAAAAACAACAACTAATGCGTGTAGACACCTGCCTCCCTGTTTGACTCTTCACACCTGGGGATCTCTGGGACCTTGTTCATTTTGGTTCACAACTTTTGCACAGTGCCAGGTACTTAATGGATTTTGAAAACTACTTGCATTCATTCAGAACGAAGTTTCAACCAATTTCTGAGATAACTTTTTGGTCCCCAGTTAAAGTAATACTCGTGTTTAAATTACAATCATTTCTCGCTTTTTTCCAACTTTAAACAGATCTAGAAGACTCCTTGCCACTTCCATAAACAAAAAGCTGAAACGAAGTTCCAAGAACATCTCAGTTAGGAAAAAAAAAAGATTCGCGGAGACTGTTTAATCCATTGGGGGGGGGACAGGGAGAAGAGGCGTTAGGAACCAAGGACCACAGGCAATGCTTTAATTTTCACGTTATGAAGATCGGGTCAACTAAATGTTTCTTAGTGTAGGACCAGAAACTGCCGGGGCCAACCGCACCTTCCTACCAGGTCTACTAGTTTCTCCTCTTCCAAATAACACACTGAGCTGTCAGGGTCTTGTCAGCCTCCGGTTCTGGAAAGGGCCAGGAAACGGATGTTCCCAGGGGAACCAAAAGCAAGGGCCTGACGGAAAGCGGAGCGCGGGGGAGTGGAGGAGGGTCGCCAGGCCCTGCGCGCGGGCTGGCGGGCGAACGAATGAGCCAGCGGGCAAGGCAACCTTTACCTGAAGCTGCTCCCACACAGTGGGCCAGGCCGGCCCCAGGACAGGTTTCAGAGGAAAGAGCCCGGCTCCCCTGGTCCTCCCGGCCCCTGCCCCGAACTCCGCACTCTCGGGATCCTCGGAACGGCTCTCCTCCCAGCCCGCTCAGCTGCTGCTTCCCAGGCTCGCCCTCCTGCCCCGCTGCCCGCCGCCACTGGCCCGCAAAGTAGCAGCCCGGATTCCCGGAGTCGCTCCACGACCCGGAACCGCTCCCCAACGTACCGGAAGTCCCCGGCCGGGAAGAAGCCGCTGGCTGGGGACAAAGTGCGCAAGCCCCAGAGCCGAAAGCGAAAAGCGGCGCCCACCCGGTGGGGCGGGGCTGAACGGGAGGCCATACGCATGCGCCGCCACTTAGGCCCGGGAAAATCCTGGATTGGAGATACTGGAATCTTGGGCTGAAATCGACTTTAGCGTCCTCGCGTTCTCCTTCGAATCCCTTTACCCTTCCTACTCACGTACACAGAGAAAAGCCCTGAGGGCATGCTACAAATCTGTCAGTAATGAGGCCTCTTAGCCTCTGGGTCAGGAAAGACCCGAGTTCAAATGCCATCTCTCTAACTTGCTCTGCGCCCTAGGACAGGATACCTTCCTTCTTTGAGCCTCAGTTTTACCATCCATAGCAATAGTTTCAACTTCAGAATACGAAGTCGTTGTAAGAATCGGTTGGGATCATGCTTGAAATACACTCATGCACGAAATATACCTGACACGTAGCGGATGCTAGGTGATAGTGTTCATTATTCTTATTGTCTGTAAAATGAGGATAATTCTTTTCCTCAAGAACAGCTTGGTGAGATGTAATGGGACTGACTTTGGAGCTCAGTACTTGCGGCCTCTCTCTCTTAGAGAAAGTGGGAAAAAAGCAATGGGGATAGAAAAAAAGACCCAAGCAGTGCAATAACAGCGTTCTCCACTTGAGAGTTAGTCTCGGAAGTATTTTCCAAAATGCGCCTTAGCAACCCAGATGCAAGGCTCCACAGCGCTTCTGCGCACACACCACCAGTTTCCATCCCGGGACTGCTGGAGACGCTATGCCAAAGCAACAGGTGTGAACAAGGCTGGTTTTAGGTTTTCCAAGCTTACCAGGTTATCTGCTTCACCAGGTTATGTGCTCCAGCGGCTCCCACCACCGTGGATATACTGTCGTCTCCTCAATTTTAATTTCCACTTTCACCTCTCTCCTGAGCCTAAAGTACAGCTGCCTGATTGTCATTAGGCACCTAAATCAAAGCCTGTCAAAAACGGAAATCGATTGCACCAGTTAAGCATTTATAGGTTATAAAGATGAAATACCCACTCTACCACTTATAAGCTTTGTGATTTCATCCCTCCAAGCTGTCTCTCTAAATTTCCTTATCTGTAAAATGGGAATGATATACTTCCTCACTAACTTCATTGCGTTCTTGTGAGGATTAAATGAGTTAATACATATTACAACTCTTGTAGAAAAGAATCAGACAAATAGCCAATACTTACTGAATGCTTACCGCTATTACTACCTCTCTGTCGTTCAACAGATAATTATTGAGCACCTATCATCTAGTAAGCCTGTCTTGGCGCTGAGGATTCAGTTGCGGGGGGGGGGCGGGGGAAGCCACACAAGGATCCTGCCCTAATGAAGCTTCTAGTCAAGTTTGATTATGGATTTGAAGTAGACCCTGTGGCAAATTGGAGTGCTGGGAAATATGGCAAGATTTCAAGTACAGTGTTGAGAGTCCAGTTGAGGATGGAAACTCTTGAGTTTACAGTGTTAGTAATATGATGGTTTGTATAATTTATCTATAGCCAGTTTGAGCAGTCAAGATACAGGCACACAGACGATGTGATTGTGAAAACCTTCTGACTGACTTTCAGAGACCAGCCATGAAGACTCTGGAAGTTGGCTAATAGTTGAGGACGTGGGGCCTAGGCAAACTGTGCCCTGCTGATACGGCAAACTACAGAAACAAGTGTTCTCAAGGAGGTTGACTAAGGACACGGGGCATAGGCACACCGTGCTCTGCTAATGTGGTAAACTGCAGAAGCAAGGGCATAGACACACTGTGCTCTGCTATGTGGTAAACTACAGAAGCAGGTGTTCTCAAGGAGGTTGACAGAGGACACGGGGTATAGGCAAACCATGCTCTCCTAATATGGTAAACCAATGTGGCAATTGTCCTTGAGAATATTAACTTTAAGGTCTGAGGAGGTCTAAAGAGAACATTCTGATAAGAAATAAATGGTTCCTGGGATAAGGAGCTGGGAACCAAACTTTGTAGCTTTGTAAGCATGACAGTTATTCAAAAATAATCTTGGTTTGGTTATATGCCCTAAAGCAGTTCCCATATAAGAGCACAATAAATATGTGGGCGTCAGTGTATTCGGGGCTCTTGCTCCTGATGAGCTTGAGTCCCCTGACCCATCTTAACTATCATCTTGTGTCTGTCGTTTCTTAATCCTGCACAGTGCCCCTTCTTCTACCCTGTTCTCCAGGGAATCCCCATAAACTGACATTCCTTTATCCAGTGTATAGACAGATGAGTAGGAAAAAAAAATGACAAAAAATAAATAACTAATGTGGGGGTATGGGATGATTTAGGTGTTCTTTTTCACTTTTATTTTTAGTTTTATTCTTATCTTAATTTGGGGGAAGTAATGAAAATGTTCAGAAGTCTATGGTGGGGGTGCAAGGGTAGTTCAGTGGTAGAATTCTCACCTGCCAGGCAGGAGACCTGGGTTCAATTTCCACTCCATGAACTTCCAAAAAACAAAAATTCAACAAATAGTGCTGCAATAATGGGATACTCACATGGAAAAATAATGAAATGTGACCCTGCCATACAGCATAAAAAAATTTTAAAGACTCTATTGTGATGACAAAGACACAGCTATATGATGATACTGTGAACCACTGGTTGTACAAGTTGGATGATTATATGGTATGTGAGTATATAATATATCTCAATTTTTAAAAAAGATATAAGCACACAAGGAGTGAGCAATTAAATTAGTCAAAGGAAGGACTTTTGCTAGGCAGGTGTGATGGGGTCAAGGATTTCAAGATCTCACCTCTTAAGAATGCTTAAAACAACAGGTCACCAAATGTATCTTGGATAAAGATGCAAGAGAATTGTGGAAAGTTGATGCCACTGATCAGAAGGTCTCAGAACAGGTGTAATGGGAATCAATGATGGAGCAAAGACAAAAAGATGGAAGTTATCAGAGAGAAATGTCTTAACTAACAATCTCAGCTGAAAAGCTGTGTGAGGGTAGGGTCCTGGCTGAAGTGGAGTGGAGAAAAAAGATGGTGAAGGAACTGAGATGTCTCATGGACCATTCTAGAAGGCCCTAATAAGATGGCCGGAGGCAGAGGTGTAAAGGAAACCCAGAGGCTGCCTAAGCCATTCTGTGGCTGAGGACCAGAATTGGAGAGGTAAGTAGTTGGGAAGAGAGGTCAGGGCAAGTGGATGACGTAAGCCTCCATGGAGCAGAGTTGTATCAGAGGGTGGAACTGACATTAAAATAGGGTAAGATATTGGGTAATTGGAGCTGAAGGGATACAGACTGTGCAACAGGCCTGAATACAAAAACTCAGAAATGGACAGCACAATACTACCTAACTGTAACACAATTATGTTAAAACACTGAATGAAGCTGCATGTGAGAATGATAGAGGGAGAGGGCTGGGGACATAAATGAAATCAGAAAGAAAGGCAGATGTTAAAGATTGAGATGGTATAATCTAGGAATGCCTAGAGTGTATAATAATAGTGACTAAATGTACAAATTTTAAAAATATTTTTGCGTGAGGAAGAACAAAGGAATGTCATTACTGCAGGGTGCTGAAAATAGATGGTAATTAATATTTGAAAATGTCACCTTATGTGTGAGACTAAAGCAAAAAATGTTTATTTGTCACAAAATTTATATTTTGACTAGTGCATTTCCTAGTATAACTTATGTAGATAGTTTGATTGAACACATAAGTACTTGGAATCTCAGGTAGGACATGAGATTTTGTTGTTTTGTACAGAGTGATGCCCCGATGAATCCCAGAGTGATTCGATCAGTGAGTGGAAAAGTATTTGCAAAGCCCCCTTTGGGGAATGGTGAGAACGGGGAGAAATTCAACTTCCCCAAGTTGAATTCTTGATACTCTCACAAGCAGTGTGGACAACCAAAGCTACAGGCTGAGCCTCCAGTCTTGGGGTTTGTTCATATGAAACTTAACCCCACAAAGGATAGGTCAAGCCTACTTAAAATTTAGGCCTATGAGTCACCCCCAAGAGAGCCTCTTTTGTTGCTCAGATGTGGCCTCTCTCTCCAGCCAACACAACAAGCAATCTCACCACCCTCCCCCTGTCTAGGTGGGACATGACTCCCAGGGGTGTGGACCTTCCTGGCAACGTGGGACAGAGATCCTAGAGTGAGCTGAGAATCAGCCTCAGGAGATTGAGAAAAACCCTAGAATGAGCTGAGACTTAGCATCAAGGGATTGAGAAAACCTTCTCGACCAAAAGGAAGAAGAGTGAAATGAGACAGTGTCAATGGCTGAGAGATTCCAAACAGAGTTGAGAGGTTATCCTGGAGGTTATTCTTATGCATTAAGTAGATATCATCTTGTTAATCAAGGTGTAATGGAGAGGCTGGAGGGAACTGCCTGAAAATGTAGAGCTGTGTTCCAGTAGCCATGTGTCTTGAGGATGATTGAATAATGATATAGCTTTCACAATGTGACTGTGTGATTGTGAAAACCTTGTGTCTGATGCTCCTTTTATCTACCTATCACAAACGAGTAGAACATATGGAATACAAATAAATAATAGGGGGAACAGATGTTAAAATAAATTTAGTTTCAAATGCTCGGGATCAATGAAAGCAAGGGGTAAGGGGTATGGTAGGTATAATCTTTTCTTTTCCTTGTCTGTGTCTGTTTTATTTCTTTTTCTATTGTCTTTTTATTTCTTTTTCTGAATTAATGCAAATGTTCTACGAAATGCTGAATATGTAACTAAGTGATGATATTGTGAATTACTGATTATATATGTTGATGTTTGATTTGGTTTGTTAATTTTTTTAATTAATAAATAAAATTAAAAAAAAAAAAAAGCAAAGCACTGACCCAGAAGTGTGTAGAAATAGGACTGTGAGTTTTGGCTTGCCCAGAAATATATCTGTTTTCTCATCTAGGCTGTTGTGAGAATTCAGTGAGGTTAGGCATAAAGAATGCTTAGCATAATACCTAAGTGCCGGTCCTTATATCCTGGCACACAAAGGTGGGCATCACTAATCAGGTTCCTTTCTTCAAGTCCAGCTGAAGCCTCCATTGCCGTCCCCCTCTCCAGTTAGTAAACTTTTCACACTCAAAGACCCAGTTCACATAACCATTTCCTTGTGAAATTCTTCCCAGATCTCATCTCCTTAACAGGCCACATGAAAAGTGTCCTTTTTTGTGTTCAACATATATCACAATTTCTGTTACTCTTCTGATATACATCTGTCTCCCCAACAGGGTATGAGGCAAGGAACATTTCTTTTTTTTTGTAAGCTAAAAGCTTTAAACACTTAGTAAAATGTGTGTTGAACGTAATGTGCTCAAAACATGCACATGGATTAAACGTACAAATTTTTAAAATATTTTTGCACAAGGAAGAACAAAGGAATGTCATTATTGCAAGCTGTTGAAAATAGATGGTCATTCATATTTTTTAAATATGAGAGAGGCCACGTATGAGCAACAAAAGAGGTTCTCTTGGGGGTGACTCATAGGCCTAAATTTTAAGTAGACTTAACCTATCCTTTGTGGGGTTAAATTTCATATGAACAAACCCCAAGACTGGAGGCTCAGCCTGTAGCTTTGGTTGTCCACACTGCTTGTGAGAATATCAAGAATTCAACTTGGGGAAGTTGAATTTCTCCCCGTTCTCACCATTCCCCAAAGGGGGCTTTGCAAATACTTTTCCACTCACTGATCGAATCACTCTGGGATTCATCGGGGCATCACTCTGGACAAACCAACAAAATCTCATGTCCTACCTGAGATTCCAAGTACTTATGGTGTTCAATCAAACTATCTACATAAGTTATACTAGGAAATACACTAGTCAAAATATAAATTTTGTGACAAATAAACATTTTTTGCTTTAGTCTCACACATAAGGTGACATTTTCAAATATTAATTACCATCTATTTTCAGCACCCTGCAGTAATGACATTCCTTTGTTCTTCCTCACGCAAAAATATTTTTTAAATTTGTACATTTAGTCACTATTATTATACACTCTAGGCATTCCTAGATTATACCATCTCAATCTTTAACATCTGCCTTTCTTTCTGATTTCATTTATGTCCCCAGCCCTCTCCCTCTATCATTCTCACATGCAGCTTCATTCAGTGTTTTAACATAATTGTGTTACAGTTAGGTAGTATTGTGCTGTCCATTTCTGAGTTTTTGTATTCAGGCCTGTTGCACAGTCTGTATCCCTTCAGCTCCAATTACCCAGTATCTTCCCCCTATTTCTATCTCTTGATGGTCTCTGTTACCAATGAAATATTCCAAGTTTACTCAATAATGTCAGTTCATATCAGTGAGACCATACAGTATTTGTGCTTTTGTTTTTGCCTAGTCTCACTTAGCATAATGGTCTCAAGGCCCATCCATGTTATTACATACTTCATAACTTTATTCTTCTTAAAGCTGCATAATATTCCATCGTATGTATATACCACAATTTGTTTAGCCACTCGTCTGTCAATGGACATTTTGGCTGTTTCCATTTCTTTGCAATTGCAAATAATGCTGCTGTAAACATTGGTGTGCAAATGTCCATTTGTGTCTTTGCCCTTATGTCCTCTGAGTAGATGCCTAGCAATGGTATTGCTGGGTCATATGGCAGTTCTGTATTCAGCTTTTTGAGGAACCGCCAAACTGCCTTCCACAGCGGATGCACCATTTGACATTCCCACCAACAGTGAATAAGTGTGCCTCTTTCTCCACATCATCTCCAGCACTTGTCATTTTTTGTTGATAATGGCCATTCTGGTGGGTGTGAGATGACATCTCATTGTGGTTTGGATTTGCATTTCTCTAATGGCCAGGGACGTTCGCATCTCTTCATGTGCCTTTTGGCCATTTGTATTTCCTCTTCTGAGAAGTGTCTGTTCAAGTCTTTTTCTCATTTTGTAATTGGACTGGCTGTCTTTTTGTGGTTGAGTTGAACAATCTCTTTATAAATTCTGGATACTAGACCTGTATCTGAAGTGTCATTTCCAAATATTGTCTCCCATTGTGTAGGCTGTCTTTCTATTTTCTTGATGAAGTTCTTTGATGAACAATAGTGTTTAATTTTGAGGAGTTCCCATTTCTTTCTTTCTTTCTTTCTTCAGTGCTCTTGCTTTAGGTTTAAGGTCCATAAAACCGCCTCCAATTGTAAGTTTCATAAGATATCTCCCTACATTTTCCTCTAACTGTTTTATGGTCTTACACCTGATGTTGAGATCTTTGAACCATTTTGAGTTAACTGTTGTATAGGGTGTGAGAAATGGGTCCTCTTTCATTCTTTTGCATATGGATATCCAGTTCTCTAGGCACCATTTATTGAAGAGACTGTTCTGTCCCAGGTGGATTGGCTTGACTGCCTTATCAAAGATCAAATGCCCATAGATCAGAGGGTCTATATCTGAACAATCTATTCCATTCCGTTGGTCAATATATCTATCTTTATGCCAGTACCATGCTGTTTTGACCACTGTGGCTTCATAATATGCCTGAAAGTCAGGCAACGTGATACCTCCAGCTTCATTTTTTTTTCCTCAAGATATTTTTAGCAATTCGGGGCACCCTGCCCTTCCAGATAAATTTGCTTATTGGTTTTTCTATTTCTGAAAAATAAGTTGTTGGGATTTTGATTGGTATTGCATTGAATCTATAAATCAATTTAGGTAGAATTGACATCTTAACTATATTTAGTCTTCCAATCCATGAACACGGTATGCCCTTCCATCTATTTAGGTCTTCTGTGATTTCTTTTAACAATTTCTTGTAGTTTTCTTTGTATAGTTAGCTAAATTTATTCTTAAGTATTTTAGTTGGAATTGTAAATGGAATTCGTTTCTTGATTTCCCCCTCAGATTGTTCATTACTAGTGTATAGAAACACTACAGATTTTTGAATGTTGATCTTGTAACCTGCCACTTTGCTATATTAACTCTAGTAGTTTTGCTGTGGATTTTTCAGGGTTTTGACATATAGTATCATATCATCTGCAAACAGTGATAGTTTTACTTCTTCCTTTCCAATTTTGATGCCTTGTATTTCTTTTTCTTGTCTAATTGCTCTGGCTAGAACTTCCAACACAATGTTGAATAACAGTGGTGATAGTGGACATCCTTGTCTTGTTCCTGATCTTAGGGGGAAAGTTTTCAGTTTTTCCCCATTGAGGATGGTATTAGCTGTGGGTTTTTTCATATATTCCCTTTATTATTTTAAGGAAATGCCCTTGTATTCCTATCCTTTGAAGTGTTTTCAACAGGAAAGGATGTTGAATTTTGTCAAATACCTTCTCTGCATCAATCGAGATGATCATGTGATTTTTCTGCTTTGATTTGTTGATATGGTGTATTACATTAATTGATTTTCTTATGCTGAACCATCCTTGCATACCTGGGATGAATCCTACTTGGTCATGATGTATAATTTTTTTAATGTGTTGTTGGATTCGATTTGCTAGAATTTTGTTGAGAATTTTTGCATCTATATTCATTAGAGAGATTGGTCTGTAGTTTTCTTTTTTTGTAATATCTTTGTCTGATTTGATATGAGGGTGATGTTGGCTTCATAGAATGAATTAGGTAGCTTTGCCTCCTTTTCAATTTTTTTGAAGAGTTTGAGCAGGATTGGTACTAATTCTTTCTGGAATGTTTGTTAGAATTCACATGTAAAGCCGTCTGGTCCTGGACTTTTCTTTTTGGGAAGCTTTTTAATGACTGATTCAATTTCTTTACTTGTGATTGGTTTGTTGAGGTCATCTATTTTTTCTTGAGTCAAAGTTGGTTGTTCATGCCTTTCTAGGAAGTTGTCCATTTCATCTACATTATTGTATTTATTAGCATAAAGTTTTTCATAGTATCCTGTTATTACCACCTTTAGGGGTCAGTGGTTATGTCTCCTCTTCCATTTCTGATCTTATTTATTTGCATTCTCTCTCTCTTCTTCTTTTTGTCAATCTTGCTAAGGGCCCATCAATCTTATTGATTTTCTCATAGAACCAACTTCTGGTCTTATTGATTTTCTCTATTGTTTTCATGTTCTCAATTTCATTTATTTCTGCTCTAACCTTTGCTATTTCATTCCTTTTGCTTGCTTTGGGGTTAGTTTGCTGTTCTTTCTCCAGTTCTTCCAAGTGGACAGTTAATTCCTGAATTTTTGCCCTTTCTTCTTTTTTGATATAGGCATTTAGGGCAATAAATTTCCCTCTTAGGATTAAAAGCAAAATAATCATGCCATATTTAGTCCTGGAGTTGAAGTCTAAATGTTTATGTGGAGAATTATTGTAGTAAACTTTTAATGTGGCAAAGCAACCTTAAGCGCTATTTTAGCCAAATGAAACATAATCTGAAATCATATTAGAACATTTCCCTTGTCTTCAAACTGTTTGGTGTAACAGAATATTGATATGCAGCTTGGTGGATTTCACCAGTTAATGCACATTCTTCTCCTCTCCTTCCCCCAATGAAATGTATACTGAAAACTGTGCATTTTTCTGAGGAATTATTTTGTTTGCTACCACTTAATGAATCTCAAAATTTTGAGTAAATGTACCTCAGTCTAATCAGACTTTTTATGACCTTTATAACTACATTTAAAACCCTTAATTCCTACTTCTGGGTGTTTGCGAGCCTGATTGCTATCATGAAGTACAAATTTATTACTCTAGATATTCACTAGCTAAATAAACATAGTTCTTGTTTGGCAAGCAAAAAAAAAAAAAATTCCCTCTTAGCACGGCCTTTGCTGCATCCCATAGGTTTTGATATGTTGTGTTTTCATTTTCATTTGCCTCGAGATATTTACTGATTTCTCTTGTAATTTCTTCCTTGATCCACTGGTTGTTTAAGAGTGTGTTGTTGAGCCTCCACATATTTGTGAATATTCTGGCGCTCTACCTATTATTGATTTCCAACTTCATTCCCTTATGATCTGAGAATGTGTTTTGTATGATTTCAATTTTTTAAAATTTGTTGAGACTTGCTTTGTGACCCAGCATATGGTCTATCTTTGAGAATGATCCATGAGCACTTGAGAAAAAGGTGCATCCTGCTGTTGTGGGGTGTAATGTCCTATAAATTTCTTTTAAGTCTAGCTCATTTATTGTAATATTCAAATTCTCTGTTTCTTTATTGATCCTCTGTCTACATGTTCTGTCCATTGATGAGAGTGGGGAATTGAAGTCTCCAACTATTATGGTAGATGTGTCTATTTCCCTTTTCAGTGTTTGCAGTGTTTGCCTGATGTATTTTGGGGCATTCTGGTTTGGTGCATAAATATTTATGATTGTTATGTCTTCATGTTCAATTGTTCCTTTTATTAGTACATAGTATCCTTCTTAGTCTCTTTTCACTGTTTTACATTTGAAGTCTAATTTGTTGGATATTACTATAGCTACTGCTGCTATTTTCTGGTTTTTATTTGCATGAAATTACTTTTCCCAACCTTTCACTTTCAACCTATGTTTATCCTTGGGTCTAAGATATGTTTCCTGTAGACAGAATGTAGAAGGATCCTGTTTTTTAATCCATTCTGCCAGTCTATGTCTTTTGATTGGGGAGTTCAATCTATTAACATTTAGTGTTATTACTGTTTGGGTAGTACTTTCCTCTAGCATTTTGCCTTTCGTATTTTGGATGTCATATCTAATTTCTTTTCTTTCTACACTGTTCTCCACACCTCTCTCTTCTGTCTTTTCGTACCTGTCTGTAGTGCTCCCTTCAGTATTTCTTGCAGAGCTGGTCTCTTGGTCACAAATTCTCTCAGTGATTTTTTGTCTGAAAATGTTTTAATTTCTCCCTCATTTTTGAAGGACAATTTTGCTGGGTATAGAATTCTTGGTTGGCAGTTTTTCTCTTTTAGTAATTTAAATATATCATCCCAGTGTCTTCTCACCTCCATGGTTTCTGCTGAGAAATCTACACATAGTCTTATTGGGTTTCCCTTGTATGTGATGGATTGCTTTTCTCTTGCTGCTTTCAAGATCGTTTCTTTCTCTTTGATTCTGACATTCTGACTAGTAAGTGTCTTGGAGAACATCTGTTTGGATCTGTTCTCTTTTGGGTGCGCTGCACTTCTTGGATCTGTAATTTTAAGTCTTTCATAAGAGTTGGGAAATTTTCAGTGATAATTTCTTCCATTAGTTTTTCTTCTCCTTTTCCCTTCTCTTCTCCTTCCAGGACCCCCACAACACGTATATTTGTGCGCTTCATATTAGCATTCATTTCCCTGAGTTCCTGCTCATATTTTTCCATTTTTTTCCCTATAGTTTCTGTTTCTTTTCGGATTTCAGATGTTCCACCCTCCAGTTCACTAATCCTCTCCTCTGTCTCTCGAAATCTACCACTGTAGGGTTCCATTGTTTTTTTCATCTCTTCTACTGTATCTTTCATCCCTATAAGTTCCATGATTTGTTTTTTCAGACTTTCCATTTCTTCTTTTTGTTCATTCCTTGCCGTCTTCATATCCTCCCTCAATTCACTGATTTGGTTTTTGATGAGGTTTTCCATGTCTGTTCATATATTCTGAATTAGTTGTGTCAGCTCTTCTATCTTATTTGAAGTATTGGTTTGTTCCTTTGACTGGGTCATATCTTCAATTTTCCTGGTGTGATTTGTTATTTTTTGCTGGTGTCTAGACATTTAATTACCTTAATTAGTTTTCTCTGGAGATTGCTTTCACTTCTCTTACCTGGGGTTTTCTTGCTGGATGAATTTGTTGCCTGTCTGTTCTTTGACATTCAGTTCAGCTTTTTCTGGGCCTCTAGCTTAGGTTTTGTTTAACAGAGTATAATTTTTCAGTTCTTGTTTTCTTGTTTCTTGCCCTGCTTTTATGGTGCCCCCTCCCCCGCCCATCCTTAAGAGGGTCTATGTAGGTATTATAGACTCTAGCCGCGTTTTCCCGGACTAAACTGGCCTCCTATCAGGGGGAAGGAGTCACTTCAGTCAGTTTTCCCTGAGGGTGAGATCCAGCAGGTTAAAAGACTTTCCTGTGAAGTCTCTGGGTTCTGTTTTTCTTATCCTGCCCAGTATGTGGCACTCATCTGCCTGAGGGTACCACCAGCATAAGACGATGCGGCACCCTCAACTTTGGAAGACTCTCCCTGCTGGGGGCATAGTGGAGACAGAGGAGAGGTTGTAGGCTGGTTTTAATGGTTTCCAATTACCAGGCCCTGGGGTCTGAATTCCTTGATGGAGGAATTCCACCTGAGTTGGGCTTCACCCCTCCCCTGGTGAAGGCACAGGCAGGAGACAAGCCCTGAAAGCAGCTTTTTTCTGCCTATGCCTGGGGCAGTTGCAGCCTGAGAAGTCTTGCCGCTTAATCCAGAGGCAGTCAAGCCTTTGTAGAAACACAGTCACAGAATTCTCTGTTTCTTTTCTTTTTTTCTTTTTCCATTAGCCCAATGAGCAACCTCCTCTTTGATCAGGTTCACTTGAGCTGAGGGCCTATTTTTAGTAGTCTGAAATTTGTTAATTAATGCCACAATTGGTGTTTGGTTGGACTCAGCTCCTGCTGCTGTTAAAGTCTCTTTCCTTTCCCCTCTGGGGAGCAGCCTGTGGGGGAGGGGTGCTGGCTGCTGTGGCTTGGGGAACTCATGGTTCTGGGGAGGCTCGCAGCCGGTCCAGCTGGTCCAGACTGGGGTACGCTGTGTGTCCGGTCACTGTTGTGGCTCCAGGAGCTGTTCTGTACTGTTTCTGGTTATTTAGTAGTTGTTCTGGAGGATGAACTAAAACGCACACATTGCTAAGCTGCCATCTTGGCCACCGGTCATTCATTTTTTAAAACATCAACTTCTGTGTGAGACTAAAGGGAGAATGTTTATTTTGTGCAAAATTTATACTTTGACTAGTGCATTTCCTAATTTAACTTGTATGGTAAGTTTAATTGCATACCATAAGTATATGGAATTTGAATAGGGCATGAGATTTTGTTGGTTTGTCCAGGTTACTATGATGCCCTGATAAATCCCCAAGTGAGTTGAACAATGAATAAAAAAGTATTTGCAAAGTCCCCTTGGGGGAATGGAGAGAAAGGGGGAAAGATTCAATTTCTCCATTTGGAGAATTCCTGATATTCTCAGAAGCAATGGGGACAGCCAAATCAATAGGCTGAGCCCTCGATCTTGGGGTTTGCCCCTATGAAACTCATTCCTTCAACGGATAGGCTAAGCCTACTTAATCATCCCCAAGAACCTCTTTTGTTGCTCAGATGTGGCCTCTCTCTAAGCTGACATGGCAAGTGAACTCACTGCTCTCCTCCTCTATGTAGGACATGACTCCTAGGGATGTAAACTTCCCTGACAACATGGGACAGAAATGCCGGGATGAGCTGGGACCTGGCGTCAAGAGATTGAGAAAACCTTCTCAACCGAAATGGGGAAGAGAGAAATGAGACAAAATAAAGTGTCAGTAACTGAGAAATTTCAAACAGAGTTGAGAGGTTATCCTGGAGGTTATTTTTACACATTATGTAGATATCCCCTTTTAAGTTTAGAGCGTATTCGAGTGGTTAGAGGGAAGTACCTGAAACTGTAGAGCTGTGTTCCAGCAGCCTTGTTTCTTGAAGATGATTGCATGAAGATATAACGCTTACAATGTGATTGCGTGATTGTGAAAACTTTGTATCTGATGCTCCTTTTATCTAGGGTATGGACAGATGAGTAAAAAATACGGATAAAAAAATAAACAAATACTAGGGGAAACAAAGGTTAAAAATATCGGGTAGATGGAAATACTAGTGGTCAATGAGAGGGAGGGGTAAAGGAATGCTATGTATGAGTTTTTCTTTTTTCTTTTTATTTCTTTTTCTGGAGTGATGCAAATGTTCTAAAAAAATGATCATGGTGATGAATACACAACTATGTGATGATGTTGTAAGCCATTGATTGTACACCATGTATAGAATGTTTGTATGTCAAGAAAGTTTGTATGTTTGTTAAAGTTTACAACAAAAATATTTTCAAAAAAACATGCACATGATATAAAGCACTAGAAGCCTTATTTTGTATTAGCACAGTTTGCATGTGGAAAAACATAAGACAAGTCAAGGGTAAACATAATAAGATGAAAGTAATGCTCTTTCAAACCCTGCCAAAGTTGTGGGAAAAATGGAGACTTTTAGATTTTCTGCAATTATCTGTTCTTAATATTTTATATGTGTGAATGTTTCTCTACTATTTCCCAATTTTGGCTCCTTCTCCTTTTGAAGTATGTTCTTCCTCCCATGGGGAAACCATAAGCATTTATATTATTATGGTACAAAGTAATCCCAGGAAATCAGTAAATTAGGTGTCAAAAGTCCAGTAAAAATTTTTTAAGCAAGCCCCCTAGAAGTATTGTAAAGCAATATAGATTTTTAAAAATTTTAAATGATATTTCAATGAGAATAATATATTTAAAGCAAATGCATTGCTAATAATAAAGCGACTTTCATGGGGGTACGAAAAGTGCAGAATTAACCAACCAGAAAATCTTAAATAACACTTTGAGCATGCTATTTAAGTGCAGATCAGTCCTAGGGGCTAGGCAGAGATTCACTGAGCCTTGTTCTATTGAGCTTTCATGCTGAATATTATTTCTGGTGAGTATATGTTTTAAAGTCCTTACGGTGAAAATTAAACATCAGGCTGGTATTATTTAGCATCTCTATGGCTATATTTATATTTTATATTTATATTTTATAAATATAGTCCCTTCCCAAATTCCAGGCCCTATAACCAGCTTCCAACTGTATCTTTTCTTGCTTTAAAGGTTAGCTAGTACTGTGAATGCCAATGCCTAAATTAATTGATGTTAATGGTACTTAGAATATAAAAAACAGTCTCGTATGTTTTGTCGAATGCAACTTCCAAGAATGCATAATTAACAGTGTCTCCATTAATATACAGTATGTTCAACAGTGAGACACCGCTATCATAAATAAAGGTAGACATGGATAAATTTATAATTAAAAATGCATTAGAAATTACAAGCATAATTTATTTACTAATGTGCACTGGAATAAATTCTATGTGTAATATTTTTAAACAGGCATTAATAAATAATAGTGCACATAAAATGTTTTTGCAGCTAAAAATATTTCAATAAATATTAGTAAGTTAAATGTGCTGCAGACTTATAATTGCTATGAGGTAAAGTTTATAGAATACAATTGCAACATAAAGAACTGTTTCTTGGTTATATTCAAATGAACAGAAACATAGAACTATCTGTTTTCAAAGCTGACAGGGTATTCAAAGTGGTGCCTGAAAATATTTTAAGAATAAATAGGACACCCAAATGGTGAATAATTGATCATTACCTGAGACAACTGAGATCTTCTGATTGGATATATTTACAGACTACTGGATTCAGATCTTATCCTTCTGTTTTGACCACAGTTATTTGGAGCAATTTCTCTCACCTCAGAACCCCTATAGGTATTTTCTGAAGCTTTCACTTAATAATCAACCCTCCACAGCTTTGAGGTTTACGTTGCCTTGTGATTTTGGTCTACCAAGGGCAAACAATTCTTAGGGCCAGGCACTAAGAACCCACTATTTTACTGAGTCTGTGCCCTTAACCACTTCACTCTACTGACTCTATTATTTAAATCTTATATTTATTTAATTTTCTGTGTGTTCATATCATGTCTCCTCAATGTGACCCTAAGCAGTATTTTGTTTTGTTTGTTTGTTTTATGCCCCTAGGAAATATGTTGAGAGCTTATGTTTATGTGTAATTGTTTTTCTAGGTAGAACTACATTGAATAATAGTAATGACTAGTGTCCATCATTGATTGAGCCCTATCTGTGCCAGCCACTAAGCCAAGGGCTTTAGATACCTAGTTTTATCCTCATAATAATCCAATGAAGTAGATACCCCATGTGACAAATGAGGAAACTAAACCTCAGAAAGGTGAAGTCACTTGCTCAAGATCCTATGACTAGTGACTGGCTGATTTGGAGGCCCCAATCTCTCCACTTTCCCCAGTAATAATCAGCACCTTTCTCAGTAGTAATCAGCAGCCCCAATTCTTAAAATAACTATGTCCTTCTTCTAGATCATGTTGCCTTCCAGCATTTTATCGTCCTTTCAGCTGTTTTTTTCTCAATGATATCTAATCTAAGTCCCTCCTGCTCCCATTTAAGACAATTCCCTCATGTCTTGTCCTTAGTAGACAAGAACTGATGTTTAAAACACATGAGCAATAGCCCTTTAGATATTTGAAGATGGCTATTAAATTCTCCTTAACCTTCTTTTTCTCCATGAAATGTTATTAGTAACCCCAATTCCTTTAGCTTTTCTCACAGGGACTCTTTCTAAAGGATTCTAGCCCCTGAGTCATACTCCTAGAGAGCTGTTTCAGGTTTTCCATATCTCAATTCACTTGAGCATTTTTACAGAGCATTTATTAAGCACCCACATATGCATGTGAACTGTGTTGAAATTTATACAAGCCAGAACATAGGATGTTGCCTTCACTCTAGGAGGATGCCTGGGTCTCTAAACAGTGTTATTTTAAATCCTTCCCATGACTCAATCAACTTCTCACCTTACCTGGGATGATATAATAAACTAGAAGTCACCTGAGACAGGGTATATCTCAGTCATCACAGCACATATGATAATCAGCTAAGTGGAACGCATTGTAAATGTTCATTAAATATTTATTTTACAGTCAATGAAGACTGTCACTTGGTAATCTGTCCCAGGCTAACATAATCCTCTACCATACAGGTTGAATGACCTGAATTATAATAGCTATCTTCGTATCAAGGGTCCTGAACAACTGTAATAATGCTCAGTATTTCCTGAATTAAAACCAAATGAAATAAGTGGTTGTTGAAAGAATGTGAATACTATTTACCCAATGACTTAGCAAAAATGGTGCCTAGAGCAATGATGAACAAATGCTAGCTCAGGAGTAAAAAATGGGTAGCCTGAAGGCTGAATCCAGCCTACACCATTGTGGCCTGCCCATAGTTCTTCTGCTTCTCTTGAAAAATTGGATAGATGTGGCAACATGGAGCCCACAATATTCAGCTGGAGCTGGATCATGGTCACTGATCCTGTTGGGTGACAGATGTGGTGAGGGACAGGTGACAGCCATGATTCATTGTGACACATCACTGCAGCTTTTCTCATTCCTAACTTGCTGCACTCATCTGCATGACAGGCCTGGCCCTGTTGGTATTTCATTTTGAGACCCTGGTCTGGTTTTAGGAACCTAATTTCTGCTTTTATATAGCAGGGGCATTGGTGGGGAGAGGGAGTGTGTTCTACTTTGCTAGCTGCTGGAATGCAACACACCAGAGACAGATTGGCTTTTAATAAATGGGGATTTATTTCATTAGTTCTTCAGAGGAAAGGCAGCTAACTTTCAACTGAGATTCTTTCATACATGGGAAGGCACAGGGTAATCTCTGCTGGCCTTCTCTCCGGGCCTCTGGGTTCCAACAACTTTCCCTGGGGTGATTTCTTTCTGTATCTCCAAAGGCCTGGGCTGAGCTGTGAGTGCTGAGATGAGGTACATTGAGCTGCTTGCGTTGTGCTATGTTGAGCTCTCTCATTTCAGCACCAGCCAATTAAATCAAACATCATTCATTGCAGCAGGCACGCCTCCTAGCCAACTGCAGATGTAATGAGCAACAGATGAGGTTCATGTACCACTGGCTCATGTCCACAGCAACAGAACTAGGCACCTTCACCTGGCCAAGTTAACACCTGAACCTAGCTACCACAGAGTGTTCTGGGGGAAAGTTTCAGAACCTGCTTCAACTGGGGGGACCTGTTCTGCCCAAGCACTGAAGGATGTATAAAACTTCCAGCATAATCTGCAAATTACAGAGAAAGACACTAGCTGGGAAATGGAGGGGGAGGAAGCTGTATCTTATTCATCTTTGTATTTCTCAGTTCTTTGCCCAAAGATCAGCACAAGTGTTATTTTTATTGAAGTAAAGTAATGCTAGCTTTAGCTCTGCTGTGTGACCTGGGTGGACATTCACATCACTTCTTTGAGCCTCAGTTTCCCCATTTGTAGAATAGAAATAACATCTACCTGGCAGGGTCATGTAATGTTATTTCATGAATTCTAAAATGTCCTACATATTTATGTAAGCTGCAAAAGATGAAAAATTTGCCTCTCAAAGATGTCTAGATTTTAACATTCTTTTCTCAATAAGTAGATAATATACATATTTTTGAAATAGACACTTTCCACCAGCCCTTACAATATTAATTTTGAATTAAACAGTTTTCATTTTGAATAAATATGCATTCCATGAACATTTTTGTTTTTCCTGAATTTGCATGCCTGGAAAAAATAAGAGCACACTTATAGCTGAAGTCTTAGTTTCTAATACTGTTCTCCAACATCCAGGGCTCCTTTGAAACATGGCTGCTTCTAGGACTAGAGCAGAAATATACAAGATGAGCCTAGAGCATCTTGTAGCTCTAGAAAGTAAGGAAATGCAAACCAAAACCACACCAAACAAAGAAAACCCTACATTGATGCGGGTACATTAAAGAGACACAGAAATCAACCAAAAGAGCTCCCAAATGGCCAAAGCTGGAACAATTTGATCAACAAAATAAAGTAGTAATGGATTATAACCAAAGTATAAATATCCATAAGTCCATACTGATAGAAATAAATGATTGCATAAATAACTAAATGGGGAGGAGAGAAGACAAATCTCCTGTGCAGAAGAATTTCAAATAATTTATTTAGGTACTCTGCCCTCAAGGACAGGAGCATAAACACCAACTCCTTAGTTTGGACTTCTTTCCAAAGAAAACAGTATGAAAGAGGGGAGGTAGGAGTAACTTTACAGTGGAGAAAGATCACAAACACTACTTTAGCCTGGTGATCAAGGTCAACATAAGCAGTGATAAAATCATGTTAATAGTATATAGTTTTGATATACTATAATGAAAATGGCAGTTTACATCTGTGTTCATCCTCCCAAAACCCATAACCCCAGGCTAATCATGAGAAAAACATCAGAAAAATTCCATGGAGGGACATCCTACAAATTACCTGACCAGTAATCCTCAAAACCGTCAAGATCATCAAAGCTACAGAATGCCTGAGAAACTGTCACAGCCAAAAGGAGCCTAACATGACCTGACAACCAAATGTAATCTGTGGCTGATTACATCTGCGATCAACTAAGGCATGTCTCCCACAATGAAATAATCCAACCAGTTGAAGGCTTTTAAGGAAAAAGAGAGACCCTTTCATTGTTTCTTCAGCCAATGAGACTCTCCTGGAGTTCATCCAGACCCTTCAGTGGAGACACCAGCTTCCAGCCTGCCCTACTGATTTTGGACTTTTCCATTCCCACATTTGCAATCTCTCCAGTTGGTTCTGCTTCTCTAGAGAACCCTGACTAACACATGGGCTCATGTTAATAGCAGCATTATTCACAGCTGCCAAAAAGTGGAAACAACTTTTGTGTCCATTACCAAAAGAATGGATAAACAAAAGATGGTATATACACCCAAGGGGATATTTTTCAGCCATAGAAAGGAATGGAGTTCTGATACATGCTATAACATGGATGAACATTGGAAACTATGCTAAATGAAATATACCTTACATAAAAGGAACATATTGTATGGTTGCATTTATATAAAATATTTAAAAATAAGCAAATTAATAGAGACAGAAAGCAAATTAGAGGCTACCAAGGGCTGGGGAAAGTAGGGAATGGGAGGTATGACTAATGGGTACAAGATCTTTGAGGTCATGAAAGAGTCTTGATAATGGATAGTGGTGATGGTAGCACAACATTGTAAATGTAATTGATACTACTGAAGTGTACATGTAAAATGATTACAATGGGAAATTCTGTTATAATATTTTACATATTGCCACAGGTAAAAAAAAGACTGAAGCAGTTATACAAAGAGATTTATTTTACAGAATGATAAAGGATACTTGAAAAGTAACAAGTAGAAACATTTATGTTTTTAAAAACACACAAACAAAAACCAGATGCACACACACATCCATCCATATCTATCTATCCATCTATCTATATCAGCTATCTATTTATGGACACTTCGGCAGCTGTTTAGTAAACATTCAAAAACAGATGCAGTGATTAGCCCCAGGGAGGGACTGGGCCTATGGAGGTATGCTTAGGGAGAATTTGGGCTTGGCTTTATCTCTACTTTCTAAAAATTTTTTCAAAGTGAACATAATCATGTATTACTTTTGTAATTAAAAAAGTAGATGAAACATCAACAATTTTTAAAAATGAAAACCTGCTGCCCTCCCTCAGTCACAGAAGCACACTCCTCCAGCTTTCTCCTAGCCTTTGTGCCTCTGGGCCCCCTCCCCAGGACCAGCACTATAGCCAGATCCCTCGCCCAGCTCAGATTCCAGCTGGTCATGATTTCTGCCTTCCCTCATTATCCTTGCCTGAGATTCCAGGATGTTTTCAGCAGTTGATGTGATGGACAAGGTACGAAAGTGTCACATAGACCCACTAAAAATTTTCTTAATGATTTGCTAATCAGAGTTATTTATATTTATCTTCCCCTGTTTTATGTGCTTCAGGGGTTGTCAAGAGGTCCTGAGGTCTTGATCCAGAAATGGTAATAAGAATGTTGGTCAATGCTTATTTATTTTACAACAAAATGTATTGAGCACCTGGCTGTTCTGTGTGTCTAGCTGCTAGGGATAGAAGAGTGAACAAAATGAACAAAATTTCCTCCCCTTGTGGGGCTTACATTCTAATGGAGGGAGAATGACTATCAAAAATATTTATCAGGAAAACATAAAATAAGTGAGATGGTAAGAAGTATGGAGAAAAATAAAGCAGGGAAGGAGGACAGGAGGTGCTAGGATGGAGATATAATTTTTAGTAGGTAGTTTGGTCAGAGGTAACTTACTGATTGTTAATGTTTGAGCAGAAATGTAGATATCTGGAAAATGATATTAAGCCATTGGTGAAGTATTTTATGAGTATCGTCTCTTTGAATCCTTACAATTGCCCAATGAGATAAATATTCTAACAATTTCCATTTTGCAGATGAGGAAGCTGAGGCTTAGAGTAGAGCACTAGTCTACCCAAAGTCACACAGTTGGTAAATGCAGAGTTGAGTTTGAACCCTCTCCAGTTTGGGCTCTTAACTACTTTATTCTATAATAGGTTGGCTTTTTTCACATTCCCTGATGTGACAACAGTTTATATTATGTCTCGCCACTCTCTAATCCCTTTGAATGAGCATTTTTGCTTTCCAGTTAAAAGCACTATGCAAGCTGAGGTCAATATGTACCTTCAGCCTCAGGAACCCCAAAGCAGATCCCTTTCTCCCTGTTTATCCTCTTTCCTCTGTTTTTTTTTTTTTTTTTTTTTAACTCCTACTCTGCTTTCTTGCCTTCTAACATGCCCCTTCAAATGACAGTCCCATTTTGGAGTTATTCTTCTAGCTTCCCTCTGCCTTCCAACCTCACACATAAAGAACCCAGTCCTGGCCTGAACCCTATTGCAGCCTCCCAAAACTCATCCAGACATAGCCTACCACTCCTGCCTGGTGGGGGTGGGAGTGGGGGAACCAGACAACTCAGTGGTGACAACCTAAGGACAAGCTGGTTTAATATTTTGACCCATGTTGGGGAAAATACAAGTTAATTATCTTAGCTGTCAAAGTCATTAAAAACTAAAAAGCACTGACACATTCTGAGTTCATTTTTCTGTGTTATCAATTCTGGGTAAAACACTGGTCATGCTGGCCATTGCAAATTATCTTTCAAGAGCCAGAACACAGCATGGAAGGAGCATGCTGCTTAGAGGACAAAAAGAAACAATGCCGGCAGAGGATACTCTGAAAGGGAGAAAGAGAATAAAGATCAGAACTTCATAACCACCAGGCAAATGGTGTGGCTTTAATTTGCCACCTATAACGTGCTATAAAAACAAAAATAGGAATTTAAAACTTGACTTAGAATTTCCCCCCACCTTAATGGAAGACTTAAGTCATGGCTTGCATGCACCATCTCCTTTAATGCTAACATCAGCCCTAAGAAAATTACTATAATTGTAACCACTTCAGAGCTGAGGAACTGAGGCTTAGAGAAGTTAAGTGCATTGTTCAACATCATCTGCAGACTGGGCATTTAACCTCTGTCCAAAGGGTCTGTCCAAAGGTCCAATTCTTAGCCAGGATACTCTGACTGTCACATACGAAGACCTTGTGAACAGACTTGAGGCTAACTTGAAGGTTAAATGGCAAGAAGTTTTGCTAATCATTGCATGTTAAGCATTCCTTGGAAATGCAGACTTCCCTAAGTTGATTTATTAATCTTTTCCCTCCTCTTTAGGGCACTAAAGAGAAAGTACAGTCAATTGAGAAAGAATAATCTCTTCAATAAATGGTGCTGAGAAAACTGGATATCCATATCCAAAAGAATGAAGGGGAACCCCTATCTCACACCAAATATAAAAATTAACTCAGAATGGACCAAAGACCTAAATATAAGAACTGGGGCTATAAAACTCCTAGAAGAAAACATAGGGAAACATTTTCAGGACCTTATGAACTTTATCTCTATTTTTTGAAAATTTTTTGAAAGTGAACATAATCTTAATCTTAGACCTTACACCAAAAGCACAAGTAACAAAAGAAAAAATAGATAAATGGGACTTCATCAAAATTAAAATTTTTGTGCATCAAAAGACTTCATCAAGAACGTAAATAGCAACCTATAGAATGGGAGTAAATATTTGGAAACCTCATATCTGATAAAGGTTTAATTTCCAGAATCTATAAAGAAATCCTATAATTCAACAACAAAAAGACAAACAAACAATTCAAAAAATGGTCAAAAGACTTGAGTAAACATTTCCCCAAAAGAAGATACACAAACGGCCAAAAAGCATATGAAAAGATGCTCAATATCATTAGCCATTAGGGAAATGCATATCAAAATCACATGAGGTACCACTTCACACCCATAGAATGGCTACTATTACCAAAAAAAAAAGAAGGAAGGAGGGAAGAAAGAAAGAAAAACAGAAAAATAAAAAGTGTTGGAGAGGATGTGGAGAAAAAAGAACACTCATTCATTGCTGGTGGGAAAGTAAAATGGTGCACCCTCTGTGGAAGACAGTTTGGCAGTTCCTTGGTAAATTAAGTATAGAATTACCACATGACCTGGTAATCCCACTTCTAGCTATATGCCCCAAAGAATTGAAAGTAGGAACTCAAACAGACTTGTGTACACTGATGTTCATAGTGGTATTATTCACAATGGCCAAAAGATAGAAGCAACCAAGTGCTGTCAACAGATGAAAGGATAAGCAGTTCCATACAATGGGATATTATGCAGCTGTGAAAAGTAATGAGGTTCTGCTCCATGGATGAAACTTGAAGGCATCATGTTGAGTGAAATAAGCCAGACACAAAAGGATAACTATTATATGATCTCATTGATGTAAAATAATTAGAATAAGCAAATTCACAGAGTCAGAAACTAGAATATAGGTTGTCAGGGGCTGGAGAGGGTTAGGAAATAGGGAGTTAATGACTAACTGGTATAGAATTTCTGTTGGGGGTATTAGAAAAGTTGTTAGAATGGATAGTGAATTCTATACCTGAATGTCGTAAAAGGGAAGAAATTTTAGGTTGTATATACATATTACTAAAGTTGGAAAAAAAAAAAAAGACATACCTTTTGGCTTTTGGCTGGGAGGATGCCAATATAAGCAACTTTATTTGGTTGTCCTGCATCCAGATTCATCCAATACCAGCCACTTCCGCCATGCTGCCCAAGTTTGACTCATGAGGTACACAGGTAGGGAAGTCAGTTTCACCTCTGCCCTGACCCCAAGATCAGCCCCCTGGAGCTGTCTCCAAAAAAAGGCCAATGATGACATCATCAAGGCAACTGGTAACTGGAAGTTGCTAGGATTATGGTGAAATTGACCATTCGAGCAGACAGGCCTAGGTTGAGGTGGTACCTTCTGCCTCTGCCTTGATATCAAAACCCTTAAGGGATTGTACAGAGACAGAAAGAACAGAAAAACATTTGACACAATGTGGAATTTGTCAACATTGCTTGACAGATGTGGCACTGATCTTTAGCCAAAGAACTCTCTGGAACCACTTAAAAGATTCTGTGGACTGCTTGTGTCTGTGGGCTGCAATGTTGATGGCCACCACACACGTAACACCATGGATGACATCAACACTGGTACAGTAGGATACCCAGCTAGTTATAAACTAGAAAGGAAAATATTTCAATAAAGGATGATATGACAGCCACATAATAATAATCATAATCATCATAATAAAATACCTAGAGACTAAGATGGTTTCTAACTGGAAGGGGTTGATGGTACACAAAACACCATCAACAAGTTTTCCTATACTGTTTTATTATTTTTTCTCATTTGATGTAGATTATTTTATTATTTTATTTCTAAATAAAATTGTGCACAGAGATTAAAGGTAAAATAATACTAAAAGACTTATGGCACAAAGCTCTCATGTATTTTCTGTTGCTTTTCCTCCCTGATTCTAGTCCTGAGGGGATGTGCTTTGGCTATTATGCTGTGAAAATTTTTTCAAGGCCCAGGTTAGTCCCTTTCTATTTTCTTTTACAAAGATGGTGATAATTCATTCCACAATATTTATTTTAAGAAGAATAATTACTGCCAGAGATAAATGAAAAAGCACTATCTCAACCTTGCACTTCCTTTTTCTATATTTAAGATTTTATTTTTTATGAAAGTTGCACGCAAGATTAGTTTGAAATGCCAAGTAGTTTTAACTAGGTCTGGTGCCTGCTACACCACAGCAAATCTGTCCTCAAGAAATGAGGGAAAATCGCAACCATTTTGCACTGACATGAGAATCCCTGTGGTGCAGGATCGCTCGGCAGCATCTGCTTCTTCCTCTCTTAGACACAAAGCGGGCAGAATCAACTTTATAAATCCTATTACAAAAATGGGCATCTTTCCCCCAAAGTGTGCATAAGAATGCATGCTTTCTGTGAACATCTGAGTTGAGTGATGAAATACCAAATGAAGCACATTTTTTATTTCTTGTACTTTGAATAGGGTATGAGAAAGAACGCATTTCCTTTTTAGTTGGATCCTAAGACAGGGCCAAATACCTAAGGAAATGCTCACACATCTCACAGTGCAAGTTGACATGAAAGACTTTGCTCTCTCTTGAGCAAAAAAAAAAAAGAAAAAACAACTCAAAGCCTTTCACTACGTGATTGAAAGTGCCAGGGCTCCTCGGTTACTGGATAATATGTAGTGGTTTTCATTGTGAGGGCTGAACAGGGTACACACATGTCCTACTCAGTACAAAATCACCACAACTACCCAGGAGGATCGACCCAAACTAGGCATGCTAGATCCGATAGCGGCATCATTTTAAGTGATTGGGCTATTGTTCTAACTAAGATGCTAAAGATCCTTAAGGTGATTTTTGTCCCACTGATTTTATGGTCCAAAATTCACTTTTTAGTTTTCATTATCTAAGTGTACAAGATGCGACATAGGATTTGAATATTTTTAAAATTAATTGCATTGTAAATCAAACATATTTCCGTGGAATGCACTTACTCATCATTAGCATGCGAGAATTTCCAGTAAAATATCTTCAGTATTATTTTTATTATTAACATATTTACACTGTCACTCGAGCCCTGCACCCTTTGTGAATCTGTTTTTTAAATAAATATGACCTGATACCAGAGTGATTGGTGCAATAAAAATGTATGATGTGAAATTAATCAAATATGGTTGGGTTCAATTTATAAGGGACACATTAAGAAAAATTATTTCTTGTTCGGGTATGCCACTCTAGTGAATCAAACAGCTGCGTAAATTTCAGCAAGATACATGTAAAATCCATTCATTCAACAAACATTTATTATACGTTTACTGTGCATTTATATGTGCATATATACTGTGCATTTACATCATGGGGGATAAAATCAAGCTAAGCAAACAAGAAATTCACACTGAAACAACTGAGGACTATAAGTAGCTGCATAATTGTGGAATATATGTTGAATATCTAAGGATTCCAGAAACAAAAGCTCATGTAGCAGCACTGGTTAAGGGTGTGGGCTTCTGGATTTATTTGTTTTTTCAGGAAGTAGCCATTAATTTTTGTGTGAAAAAACAAGAGCAGAGAGGCATGATTCATTGTGAATATAGGTTTCATATTATGTATATGTGAAGGAGATAAATTTCTAATGCAATAAAATAAAGAGAATTTTAAAAAAACCTGGCTTGGTCTCTAGAGTCAGTTACACAAATCTCAGCTTTGAAACTTACTAACTGGGTAACCTTTAGCAAATTCTTTCATTTGTTGAACATCAGTTTTCTTATTTGGAATATGGAGATGATGCTATCTTCTTCATAGGGTTGTTCTGATGATTAAATGAGATAATGTCCATATTAAACACCCACTGAACATATTGTCTCCATGGGCTTGGGAATAGTCAAAGAAGCTATCGCTGGGCATTATTTTTGCTGAAGTTAGTGGCACAGATGAATTGTCAGAGACTACATTCTAGGTGGAGGAGACAGCATGAACAAAGGTTGGAAGATAGGACTGGGCACCAAGTATTCCAGTCACCTCTAGGGATGGGGCCCTGCTTTCTTACTACTAGCGTAAGTTTAGTAGAAACAAGCCAAGTAGTTGCCAGAGGAGCAGGTAAGAAGACTTGAGGACAATAGCCCTACCCTCAAGTGGCTTAAAAATGATGAGTTTCTCAAGAGATTAGCAGGAAGCATCCATGAAGAATACCTGCAATCCCCAAGCGTTAATGGGACGGAACACGGGACCTAACACTGTCAGCATCTTGAGGGCCAGGACTTCTGTCTTATTTGTCACGGTGCCTACTGCTTAGCACAGGAAATCTATCTCTTCTTGATGAATGAGAGAATAAATGCCTCTGTCCTGTAAAATGCAAATAATCTCATTTAGCCATTTGCTGGGTAACCTCAATCTCCCTATGCCTCCAAATATTTCCTCAACCAAAAAATGGGTGAAAAGTAACTATTGAGCTCACAGTGCTGTTATGAAGATCAATTGTGTTAATATTTATAAAGTGCTGAGAGCAGTGCCTGGCACATAGTCAGTTCCCTATTAGTATATATTAAATAAAATAAATATCAATGTTAAAGAGGTGTTTTTGAAGGTTAAATAAGAGGAAGGGGTGAAAAAAGAAACTGCCAGCCATGTAATGAAGCCCCACCTCAAGTGAACTCAGTGGTACCTAGCCCTGGTCCTACCAGTATCTGAAGGATCTAGGATTTGTCTTCTGCTTGAGCCCAGCATGCAGTGAACTTGGAGGAGCCCTGGACTTGCCTGTCCACCTGCTGTCATTCCCCTCCCCGACACTCCTAGTACCAGATCATGCCCTTGGCTCAAAGATCTGATCAGAGCCCCATGCTCTGCCCACCTTAGCCTGCTCTAGGGTCCTGCACAACTATACCATGCTTTCATACACACTGCCAATGGCTGAAATCTTGCTTCTATTGAGATAGAATATCTCCCCACATACCTTTTGCCCCCTTTTACCTTGGAATTAAAATGCTGTATCCTCTTGGAAGGATCTCCTCTATGAAGCTCACTCCTTCCTGGAAATCCTGTCGTCCCCACCCACCAGAGAGGACCCCTTGGCTATCAGTGTAGGGTGGTATGGACAGGGCCTCACCATGCCCATTGGACATTATTGTTCAGACAGCTACTGACCCTCCGTGGGACCAGTGCTCCAGCCTAATCAGCCTGGTGTGTCTGAGCTTTGCCACTCAGTAGTTCATTCATCTGTTCATTAATTTATTCACCTATTCATTCAATAAACAGTAACTCAGTTCTTCAGTTCTGTGCCCAGCAGAGGAGGCTGGAGACACTGTGATTATTCAGAGTGTACTCTACTAGGAGAGTTCTCAGCCAAGTCAGGGAGAGATCTAAATGACAACATGGGATAGTAAGTACGAAAATAGAAATGTGTACAAGGCAGGAGTGAAAAGGGAGAGATTTATTCTTATCTGAGAGAGTCAGGAAAGGGTTCCCAGGAACAGTGATGTCTGAGATGGATTTTTAAGGAGAAATAGGATAAGATCAGAAGTCATTTCAGATTGAGCAGTGAAAAGAAACAGTGGGATGAAAGAGCGAAGAACAAGGGTTGTAATATAAGGTGGGAGAGAAGCCTGGAGAGTTGAACAGAGACAGACCTTGGAGGGAGTTGAACCTGGGGCCAAGCAGCTTAAACTTTATTCTTTTGATAAATGAAAGGAATGAGGTAGACCCTAGGTTGTGCCTTCCCCCTTCACTGAGGGGCTTGTTTCCCTGGGTGCTGGGAATGCCGTTGGAAGGCAGCCGTCAGCTATCAGCCCCCTCTAGAGATTGCTTCCCTGAAGACAGACTCCTCACCTGGAAAAGCAATCACATCCTATAACTGATGGATGCAGAATTTAAAGAGTATAAACTGTATAAAGGCCCAGCCATCGTGGCCCAACTCAAGACAACTCTGAAGGGCCATTCTGACCCCAGAGTTTGTTCCAGGGCCAGCTGAGGCCATCACTGGATCTGTATTAAAGCTCAACTTCTCCCCCTGCCCCCTACTCCCTGCTTCCTTCCCCTCTCTTCCACAAATATTGGTACCAAGCTAGGGTTGCAAAACACAAACAAACAAAAATAGGATGTATAATTAAATTTGAATGTCAGATAAGCAATAAAGAAATGTTTACTATAACTATGTCCCATGAAATATTTGGGAAACACTTATACTAAAAATGTATTTGTTGCTGTTTATCTGAAATTCAATTTTAATTGGGCATTCTATACTTTGTCTGGTAACTCAAACAAGGGACCCCCTGATAAATTAATAGCCTGCATGCTATACTCTTGCTTAGTATCTATTTCCCTGAGAATCCAATCCATATCAAGAAACCTAAAAGCTTTAAGACTAGAGTTTCAGAATGATCATTTTGGTGACAAGTGGAGGATGGATTGATGGATGAAGGTGAGGAGGTAGGAATCCAGTGGGAAGCTCTGATAAAAGCCTGACCTTAGAAAGGTAGAGGGAGAAAGTAAGAGAGGCTGAACTCTGGAAATATTCAGTAGGTAGGATTCTAGTTTTATGTGAATAAACAAAACAGGAGACTGAACTACATAATCAAAACTTTGTATAAAACAAAAGTTCATGCATAAGCAAAAAAAGACTCAAGTGAAATATTCTAAAATGCTACAGAATTTTTCTTTAGATAGTAGGATGTGGGTGACATGAATCCAAGAATCTTGTTTTAGATAAATTAAATTCCAGATAACTGGGCTAATTTGCATATATGGTTACTGAACTTTTGTGGGTAATACTTGAGTTGTGGATAAGGAAAAAAGTACCTAAGGACAGAAGGTTAAAAAAGGCCGGGGAAGTTCTGATTTTCAAAAGAGCAAGTAGAGGCATTTCATAAATGTTGAGCTTGAACATACGTAACATTATTTTCCTTTTTTTTTATATTGAGATATAATTTACATACCATAAAACCCATGCTTTAAAAATGTACATCAGGTAACATTTTAGAATGAATTACTGGAAATGATTTTGTGAGCACTTACAAAAGAAATATTGATGTTAGGATCTGGCACCAGAGTACTAAGCATTTTATTTATTTATTTATTTATTTATTTATTTTGCCTGGGCAGGCACCAGGAATCGAACCTGGGTCTCCGGCATGGCAAGCAAGAACTCTGACACTGAGCCACCATGGCCCACCCATATATACATATATATATATATATATGTATGTTGTTGTTTTTTAACAAATGTTTGTATAGTGTTTGCTTTATCCTAGGCACTGTTGAAAGCGGTTAACAAATAATAGCTCATTTCATCCTTATAGCAACTAGGGAGTAGATAATATCTCTATTTTATAGATGAACAGATTGAGCTAAGAGAGTTTAAGTAGCTCACCCAAGGTCATATAGCTCGTAAGGGGAGAAGCCAGTATTCAAATCCTACAAGTCTAGCTCAGGAGTCTGCTCTTAACCAGTTGCATTTCCTTTTCTGACAGGATTACTGTACTGATACAAAAGAGTGAAATTGTAGAAATAAACACTCTGTGTTCAGCAAAGCATCTGATAACATCCCAAGAAATTCTTCTGAATAATATGAACATATGGACAATATGGGAAAAGATGGGCTTAATAAGAATGTGCTTGTAATAGTAGATTCAACGAGTGCTGATTAACAGGTCCTTATTACCCTGTCTTGTTCAATAGTTTCATCAATATCCTTAAAAGAAGGTGACTGCACCTAAGGCACAAAGAGTGGCAAGTTACAGGACCCAACCACACAGACGGGAGACCACCAGGTCCTTTCTTCCTCCTCTCCAGTCTGATCCTTCAACATTTGCTTCTTGCATAAATGTCTCTCTCCCAACCAGGAAGTGTGTTTGTTTTCACCTTTATCACCTAGGCAATCCTGTTGACTAAGGCCACTCCTGCCCAGGTATGGATCTCATCCCTCTACTTTCATCTCCATCTCTACTGCTGCAGGCTCCTACCCATGAGGTATTTAAACCTTCTTAACCCCACATTACCTATCAGCTCCTGCTCTCCTACTCTCCTTTCCTTTACAGTTGAATTACTCCAAAGTGCTGTCTATCCTGTCTGCAGTCCTCCCCACCTTCATCCTCCCAACTCAACTAAAATGGTCCTCACTGGGGCTCATTAGACACAGTGGACACTTGTTAGATCATAACTTAGTTGAACTACTGATTTCGATCTTCTTCTTGAAATACTGGTTCCTATGCTGCCACTTCCTCCTGGCCTTTCTTCCATACTGAAGTCTCCTTTTTGGCTCCTTTTTTCTTCATCTATCTATGAATTATTGGTGTTCCTCGAGGCTCTGATGTGGACCTTTGTTTTTTTGACTTCTCATACTCTTCCTGGGTGATCTCATTATTCCATTTCTACTGCTGATACCATTGAGATGTTAATGATCCTAAATCTCTTTCTAGCCCTGTCCTCTCTCCTGAGCTTGAGACTCACAACATTCTGTCGGACATCTCCTACTGGTTGTGTCACAAGTGTCACTTGCTCATCATGACAAAACTGAACACATCACCTTCTCCTCAAACCTTCAGCTACTTCCTCTCAGTGTCTCTGCTTCTACTCTTCCCCAATTTTTCTCACCCAAATTCCTTAGGACCTCTGTGTTAACTGACATCCCACAAGCTGTATCCTCTAGACTAATACTTTTCACTAATTCCTGGCTCAGATGATCTCACTCAAATTAAGTCATCTGTAGGGAACCAGGTTGTGGTGACCCAGTTAAGACAGAGGGGATCTTGAATGATTCCTTAACACCATGGGAACAAGAAATTTGAAGACCTTCAGTACCCTGGGAGCTGTCAAGCTGTCTCTAACCCCAACCCTCCAGTCAGTGCTATCTGTTGCTCTGCTTGTAAGTGGCCTTCTCTGTTTCCCCCTAGACGGTTGGCTAAACATGATTGTCCCACAGGCCTGGAGGTTATTCAAGTAGCCAGAAAACAAATCTATGTCTTTCAGGTACAGCAGCAAGTTCCCAGAAAAGAGACCAATTTGTTCATTCCTGGACAGGTGCTTATCCCTAGTCTAATGAGCTAAGGCTAGGAAGGTTGTGCTGTGTGGCACAAAATATGGCTATGGGAACTCAGGGCATGAGTGTGAGGTTCTCAGAGGAAACGGGATCTTGGGTTGGACAACTATCCAAGATGTGACTTTTACAGCCCCAAATAATCAGATATCCAAAAATTCCCAGGGACTACAAAAGTTTTAGACAAATAACCTCTTTACTTACCTATCTTATGGTTTTGTGAAGCATCCCTTTACTTATTTCACCTTGCTCTGTTTTCCATCTTATCGTGCTCATGAATAGTAACATGGTCAGAAGAATATCATGAGGAAAATATCCTGGAAGATTATTTCTAAAAGACAAAATCATAAATATACATTTGAATCAGTACTTTCCCTATAATACAAAGTTATTAATTATAATCACAAAATAAAAGGCCTTTTGAGTAAATTTTACTTGTTTTTGCATTTAAATGTGACCTAGGAATTCAGAATGAAGAGATAATCAAAAGTATCATTTAGTTGCTTCTGACAAAAGGTAATTTATAACCTATGCATAAGTTCTTAGGAAATAATATCACCAGGAAATCTTTGATGGCCCCCTATGGGAAAAAAAATTTTGAACATTTATTTTCAGATCAGCATATTATAGCATACTTCTTAAAGAAACTTTTACTTTAAATCAGTTTTATTGTAAGCCTAGAAAAGAAACAGGACTGGGAGATGAACCGAGTGTTGACAAGAAGCTGGTGAGAGAAAATAAATATACTGTGGGACCTCTTGTTTTTAAGAGATGAAACTCTGGATTTATGCACCAGCTGAAAAAAAATCTCTCTAGGCATACTGTTCAGCAGCTATTTGGATTTTGTCTGAACTTTTTAGTATGTTTCAAAAAAAGCAGAGTCCTTTGTTTCAAGATAGTGATTTTTTGATATCCTATATATTCATTTATTTAGAAAATATTTTCTAAGCATCAATTACATGCTAGATATTGTTTGGGATATAAAGTTGAACATCAAAAGGCCATTTCTTCAAGGAGCATAGAAAGCACCATATGTTCTTAGAAGCTATATTAAAGGATTACATTTATAAGAACCCAAGTGATATTGAGGACATAAAACAGGAGTATTTACTCCCTCTAGGGACTTAGAAAGGCTTCCTTAAGTTGGCACTTGAGTTAGAAGGTAATGTGTATGGTGGAAAGAGTCCAGAAGTTCCAGGCCCCACCAGACTCCCTCTCAGTAATGGAGTGGCCTTGGTCAAGTGACAGTGCTTCTAGAGGCAAAGGAGCACGGGCTTTAGTCACAAGGATGCTAAGCCGGATGTTCTGTTTGAATCCCAGTTCATTTGCCAGTCATATGAACTTGGTCAAGTTATTTGATATGTTTTAGTCTCTGTTTTTTCAATTATAAGTGGGGATTTAATACCCTATAGGATTGTTATGAAGATTTGTTTAGATGTAGCGTGTGAAACCATTAGTACACTACCTAGCACATACTAAGTGCTACGTGTCAGTAGCTCTTATTTTGTGAACCTTAACTGTAAAATGGAGTTCGTATTAACCGTCTTACTTTATTTTAAAAATCGATTGGGATACTGCATGTGAAAGATCTTCAGGCAGAAGCTAAACAGCAACACTGAAGAGGGATAAGATTTGGACATGTATTCCAGTTGGAGGGAACAGCATGATCAAAGCGATGGAAACCAAAAAGTGCAGGAGCATTAGGATTGATTTTAACATTGAGTGTATGGAGGAGAGTAGTGAGAAATCAGCCTGGATGGTTCATGGAGGGCCTTGGAGGCTTGGCTGAGAATCATGTTGTAGAAGCAGAGTCTGTGTAATGTAAACGGGAGAGAGAGGGGATTGTGCCATGCTTTGATTTGGCATTGAGCATCACATTGGGAAGGTGTGTAGGCAGCCTCCACGATGGTTCCTAGTGATCCCTATGATCCTGATATTCATACCCTGTGTAATATCCTCTTCTTGAGTGTGGGCTGGATGTAGTAGCTTACTTCTACTGAAAGAACACAACAAAAGAGATAGGATGTCACTTCTGAGATTAGGTTGCAAAAAGACTAACTTTGTCTTGCCCTCTGTGCTGGCTTGAAACTGTTATGTACTAAAGTGGGAGGAGGGGAAGAATAAGAAACTGCTATGTACCCTGTAAAAGTCATGCTCTTTTAATCCAATCTTGTGGGTAAAAACTTATTGTGGGTGGGATCATTTGATTAGGTTGTTCCCATGGAGATGCGCCCCACCCATTCAAGGTGGGTCTTAATTAGTTTAGCGGAGTTGTTAAGAGAGCTCATGGAGAGAGAGAGCACTCAGAGCTGACGCAGAGAGCAGAGAGATGAAACCAAGACATAGACATTTGGAGAAGCTAGCTACCTGAGCTGAAGAGATGAAACCTAGAGTCTGCCCCAGAGGAGGTAAGTGAGGAACCACAGATGATTAGAGTGAAATCCACTGGAAACCAGAGCTAAGAGAGCGATTTGAAACCAGAAGCTGGGAGAGAAGAATAGCAAACATTGCCATGTGTCTTCCCATGTGACAGAGAAAAACCCCTGACGCCATAGGCCTTTCTTCAGAGTCAAGCTATCTTTCTCTGGATGCCTTAATTTGGACATTTCATAGCCTTAGGACTGTGAATTTGTAACCTAATAAATCCCCTTTGAAAAAGCTAATCCATTTCTGGTATATTGCATTCTGGCAGCTTTGGCAAACTGAAACATCCTCTCTTGTTCTCTCTTCTGCTCTGATGGAAGCCTCTGCCATGCGGTGAGTTGTCCTATGAAGAGGTTCCACAGGTCAAGGAACTGATGTCTCTAGCTAACAATCAGTGAGGATCTGAAGCATCCCAATACCCACATGAATGAGCTGGGAAGTGGCTCTTCCCCAGGTGAGCCTTGAGATGACTATAGCTTTGGGTGTCATCTGATTGCAGCCTCGTGAGAGACCCTAAGCCTAAAGAACCCAGCTAAGATTTGTCCAGATTCCTGACTCACAAAAATTGTCAGATAATATTTGTTGTTTTAAGCCAAGTTTCTTTTCAATTAGAAAAGTTGCAGGCTTACAGAAACATCATGCATAAAATACAGAGTTCCCATAAATCACCCTATTATTAACAGTTTGCCTTAGTATATATTTGTTATAATTGAGGAAAGAACGTTTTTATGATTGTACTATTAGCTATAGTCCATTTTGTATTTTATTATATTAGGGATCACTGTTTGTATTGTACAATCCCACGGTTGTTGCTTTTTTTTTTAAAAAAGGTGTCCTTTTGAATGCATTCAAATATATACTTCAGTGCTATTAATTACATTCACAATGTTTTGGGATAGTTATTACACAGCAATAGATTACTAACACAAAGGGGTTAATGGTGAGTTTGAAGCACTGTGTAGTCCAGTTGGTTATGGTACCTTGGGAATTGTGAGAATGAAGTATGAGCTGGAGATAGAGATTTCATGACTGGCTGAGGGTTGAGTAAACAAGATTGCTCAGAGTAAAAGGGTAGGAAGAAGAAAGAAATAGAAAAGTAATAGGAAGACAAGAGAAGAGGATGAAGAGGAGAAGATGAAGAAGGAAAGGTAGAAAAGAGAGGCAGAAGAAATAGGAAGCTAAAGAGAAAAGGAAAGAAAGAGGAGGAAGAGGAGACTAGGGAACTGAAAACTGAACCTCAGGAAGTAGAGGATTGGGAAGTTAAGATCTGAGATTTACCTTTCTCAGCACTGGTGTGTATCTATTCTTACAATTACTCAGTGTGCTGGTTTGAAAGGATGTATGGACCTTAGAAAAGCCATGTTTTAATCAAAATCCCATTTCGTAAAGGCAGAATAATCCCTATTCAATACTGTATGTTTGAAACTGTAATCAGATCATCTCCCTGGAGATGATTTAATTGAGAGTGGCTGTTAAACTGGATTAGGTGATGACATGTCTCCACCCATTTGGGTGGGTCTTCATTAGTTTCTGAAGTCCTATAAAAGAGGAAACATTTTGGAGAATGGGAGATTCAGAGAGAGCAGAGCAGAATGACATAGCCACGAGAAGTAGAAGTCCAATAACCAGTGACCTTTGGAGATGAAGAAGGAAAATGCCTCCCGGGGAGCTTCATGAAACAGGAAGCCAGGAGAAGAAGCTAGCAAATGACGCCGTGTTCACCATGTGCCCTTCCAGATGAGATAGGAACCCTGACTGTGTTCACCATGTACCTTTCCAGCTAAGAGAGAAACTGTGACTGTGTTCACCATGTGACTTCCACTAGAGAAAGAAACCCTGAATGTCATCGGTCTTCTTGAACCAAGGTATCTTTCCCTGGTTGCCTTAGATTGGACATATCTATAGACTTGTTTTAATTGGGATATTTTCTTGACCTTAGAACTGTAAACTAGCAACTTATTAAATTCCCCTTTCTAAAAGCCATTCTGTTTCTGGTATATTGCATTCTAGCAGCTAGCAAACTAGAACACTCAGTGTGGAGGGTCTTGATATGATTACTGCCATTTATGGATGAAAAAGCAGAGGAAAGTAACCTAATCAAGCAAGTCAAGGATTCAGTAAGTGGTGGAGCCAAGCTTCAAATACAAGTTTCTATGCTTCCAGATTCTGAGTTTTTAGCCACTGGGCTGTATGCAGTACCCGCTACTGTATTCTTTGTTAGACCCTGGCTACCTTATTAGTGAGCATTGGGTTTGGGTGCGTATACTGAAAAAAGCGTATAGCAGTGGTTTAAATAAGATAGGTTTACATACCTCCATCAGTAAGAGATGCCAGAAGGAGGCATTCTAGGGCATCATCCCTTGGATGGAGGCTTCATTGTGTCATCAGGGCCCCAGGCTCTTAAATTTCTGCCTTGTTATCCCAGTATATGACCTCCATTCTCAAGGTCATTTCATGGTCCCAGATGACTGCTGGAACTCCAGCCATCAACTACAAGCTAGGAAGAGGAGGTAAAAGGCAAAAAGAAGCCATCTTAATTAGGTTAGCTCCCTTTAAGCAGTATTCTTAGAAGTCCCATATAATACTTTCATGTACATTATGAATTTCAGAAGTTAATCACATTGCTGAACTTCAAGAAGGGCTAGGATATGGTAATTCTTCTTAGCAGCAAGGTGTTCAAATAAAAAACTAAGATCGTGATACCAAGAGGAAAGGCTGTTGGGGAAGACAACCAGCTGTCTTTATCACAGTTTCCCTGATCTTCTTTTCTCCCCCTTACTCTTCTGTGAGAGCCCCTGCCCTGTGCCAGGCATGGTGCTAGGCTATTCTTCCTGCCATTCACCCTCCATCCTGCCATCCATTCTTTAAGTATTTATAGTGCCATATCAATTGGGTATGTGCTTCTCTTTGCTGCAATTAATAGAAAAACAAATAATGGGAACTTAAAAATAGGAATTAAAATTTCTCCCATAGCCAGAAACCAGGGTAAGCAATTGCCGGTTTGATTCAGATGTTCAGATGTTCAGTAATGTCTACAGGCACCCAGGCTTTCCCTATCTCTCTGCTCCACTTGCCATGCTTATCTTTTTAATAAAAATATTTTAATTAAAATAAAGATCACTTTTAGATTTACAGAAAAACTGTGAAGATAATATAGAGAGGTTCCCCCTCACCCCAAACTATTTCCCCTGTTATGAACAATTAATGGACCAATATTGATACATTATCACTAACTGTAGCCCATAGTTTACCAAATTTCCTTAGTTTTACCAAATATCTTTTTCTCTGTTAGTATATTACATTTGGTTGTCATGTCTCCTTAGGCTCCTCTTGGCTGTGACAGTTTCTCAGACATTCCTTATTTTTTATGACCTTGACAGTTGTGAGGAGTACTGACCAGATATCTTGTAGAAGTCCCTCAATTGGGGTCTCTCTAATGGGTTTCTCATGATTTGCCTGGGGTTATGGGTTTTTGGGAGGAAGACCATAGAGATAAACCACCTAAAAAATCTGTTGATTTTTATCCTCATGTCGTCACCTCATTATCACAAGATGGTTTCTCTTGCCACTCCAGAATCAGGACTACATTCAAAGGTAGAAGAAGGCAGAAGGAAGGAGAGAAGGGTCATGTCTGTCCTGTTTATTCATCAAAGTCACTCCATGCCCTGGCTCAGAAGGCAGAGAACAGGATGCTCATATTAGACTTGGATTTCAACTGGGTCTGAGCACATTGCCATCAGAATAAAATCAGGGTTCTATCAGCATGGTAGGAGATAGGCCAATGAATGGTAAGGAGGCAACTGACGGTGCCAGCTAAATGAGCCTACAATATATGAGACTGCACTACGCTGACTCACAGGAGGTAGGGTTTGGAGGCTTTCTGTCAAATCTTCCAGAAATTATGTATTCCAATATGTGTTTCTTTTTTATGGGACTCATCATGGAAAGGTGAACTGTTATTCAACTGATGCTGTGGTTACTCCATCAAACCCGATCTTAGAAGATGGACATTTGTCACATGCCAAAAGTGCTATCAACTACAAAGACCAGTTCTAAGGAGTCATTCCCAAAGTGATGGAGCAATGATATGTTTTGGAAATAAGCATTTAGTCAATTTCCCCAAAGTGACAACTTGGAACGTATATCACTTTCTTCTTCTTCTTTTAAATCATATCAGTCACTATATAGTCACATCTCAAAATATCTTGCCCTTGACATGCTTATGAACCAGATTAGAAAACTAACAGAGGTGAATTCAGAGCCAATAACATAGAACTATCTAGTATGGTGGCAAATTACGTATTACAGGCAATGTGACCTGAGAGAGTTTAGAGCAGATGAAGATTGGTAGGGGCAGGCATGAAGGAAAGCTTCAGAGAGGGGGGTCCATGAGAGATGGCCATGGAATATAACCTGACTGGATTTTTGTCTTTGCTTCCGTTCTCCACTGTAATGAGACCTGATTCCTCTAATACAGTTGTTTATCCTCTTTTTATTAAGCACCTGGTTACTTATTTTCATTGATTTACAGTTCATCTATAAGGCTTTGTGGTTTTTATTTAGTAATCTTGATTAAATGATTTCTTTGCCCAGTATTTTAGAGGGTGGGCTCACAATTCTAATTCAAGCTTCAGTACTGATTAATGTTGTGGTATTATACAAGCTTCTAAACTTCTCTGATTCTGTTTACTTAAATAATAATAATCCCACCCAGATAGGCTTCTTGTGAAATAAGGTGAAGCAAAGGAAACAGAGCAGAGTGCCCAGCCCTGAAAAAGTGCTCAATAATGGCATCTGCTGTGATAACCAACACAGGGATGGTAGAGGCAAAGATGATGTTAATATATACCCAGGGAAAGGGATGGGTGTGAGGGAGCACTTACTTGGGTTTCACCACTTTGCCACTGTTAACCTCTTATGAATGTACATTCACCCAAAGTAAATTACATTTCCCTTGACTTTTTAATAATCACTGCCTTAGGAACAGCAAAGATGGATTCAGGTACTTAGGGAGGTTCTTTTCTCTTCTCTGTGAAAGCATCAGCCGTGTGACTCAGATTGCTGAGTGGAGACAAGGCAGCATCCTACATGAAAAACTGGCAAGTGCACAAGAGATCTCGGAGCATCTGCAATTAGTCGACAGTGTTTATTGGGGCTTGGAAACCTATCTAAAATAATTTATGCTTTAAATCAATGACAGTTGTCAATGAGCCTGTGAGGGAATTCTTGCTTGGACTCTCTGGCTTTTACTGCAACTTACATTGATAGTAGCAAAAAGTGAAACCTCCCAAGCAGAAGGTCAATCTACTCCAATCAGTTAAAGTGGAATTACGGCATCAAGTTTACACATCACTGAATGACCATGGGTTTAGAGGTGTGTATGGTAAAATAGCTGCTAGTGTTAGGCATTTAACAAGACTATTTTTATTCCTAATTGCTGGCATTTGCTTAACTGTTTTCTTAATTCTAATTTATGTTTTTATGTTCTGGTTTGTTTACAGAGCCCATAGTTCCCAATTGCCTTTATTTGCTTAAATGTTTCTTTAATTTTATTTACATTTTTATATATGTTGCTTTTGCTTACATAACTCATTGTTTGGAATGGGCTAGAAATAACCATAAATCCCCATTGCTAATTAGCCTCATCCTCATGACTGATTAGTCAAGATTATGAGCCTAGAAGGAGGGCAGGCAGGGGAGGAGGCCTGATAGATAGTTACAGGATCATTGAATTTTAGAGTTGGAAGGCATCTTAGAGTTTAAGGCATCTTTCATATAGATTTCTGTAGTTTTACATCTTTAACGTGGAGAATTACAAAAGATTGTCATTGCTTTTGTCCTTTTAATAAAAAATAAGTAAGGGTGCTGCTTTGGCAGCACATTATACTAAAATTGGAATGATGCAGAGAAAATTAGCATGGCCCCTGCACAAAGATGACATGCAAATTCGCGGAGCATTAAAAAAAAGAAAAAAGTGAGGACTTGGTGACAGCTTTGAAAAACAAGTTAAGAATAAAGAGAGAACCCAATCAGGGATGACTGTGAGTAACCTATAATATGGGGCTTGAAAGTAGAATCAGAAATTTGACACATACCTGGGCTATAGAAGATCCAGGGATATTAACAAACCTGAGGGGGCTTCTTTCTGAGGTAAGTAAGCAGAATGGATTGTTTGGAACTTCCTCCTCAGCAGCTGTGCAGTTTGTAAGGATTTTAGCTTGCCTAACTGAAAGGTTAGCTATTAGCTTTGCAGTGGTAAGTCGTTAAAAGTACGCATATCATATGAAGGAAAGAATCTGGAGCTGAGAGGGCTACTTCTTTCATACTATGACTCCATCTGGCATTTAAAGAACTGCTTGTCTTAGATTAAACTCTACAGAATAAGAGCCATTTTTCATACCTTTGAACCAGTATTTTGATTTCAGGTAAGAGAGTTTATTGAGTTTGGGAACAGAACTTTTTTGAACCAGTGAGCCAAAGGATCCATCTAGGGTGAAATTCCCTGAATCCAAAATAGAGGAAATATGTTAAATCCCCTGCTTGGGAAATCAGGTTAAAGCAAGATCAAGTGTCCACCAGATGTGGTAGGTCCAGATCCCAAAACAGTGTGATGCTTTTAGTCATTTATTGACAGGGTAGAATGGAAGAAGTTGCATGATACATATGAAAAATCAGTGGCTGGAGTCACCAATATTAAATGATTCAGGGATATGGGGGAAAGTAGACAGGAGAAAAACAGTCTATTCCCAAACAAATGTATCTTTGGGGTAAAGAGCTCATTTCTGCAGCTTCAGTACATCTGAAAGCAGCTAAACACAAACACTGCCAAAGGAGTAGTCTATGAATTACCAGAAGTTGCAGTGTATAAAGGGTTGTAGGCCTTGAAATTAGTCCTGGACTTGGGCCTCTTTTTCTCCTCCCAAACCCTTTGACACATTCTGCTATGCTCCCCTTTCAAGAGAGAGTGTATGGTACTCAGATCCGCTCAGACTTCAAGTATACCCAGCGCCCATCTAACTGGTCACCCCCTGAGGGGCAGCAAAAGGCCCGCGCACTGGCGCCAACTCCGACTAAGCGCCTTCTCAGTTACTATAGTAATCGTGAGAGGGGCGGGGCCACCATCCGCTTTTTCACCATCACCGCCCAGGATATTTCGAACGCTCCAATTGGGACAGCCCTCTCATACCTCTGTCCCACCCCATTCGACTCCAAGCACGACGCGATTGGCCCGGGACACGCGGCTAGTACTCTGAGGGTACCACCAAAAGACGGCAAGAACGGAAAAGTGTACCAGGCTTGAAGCTCACGCGGCAGTTGCGGGGGAGCACACGGTTGGCTCCGAGCGAGTTGCTACGTGTTCCTACACGACACCCCCGACTCCCTACCACTAACATTAGGGGACTGGAGTCGGGGTGCGACTACAATGTTTGCGGGTCGGGATAATCGCAATGGACAAGGACGCGACCGCGTCGTGAGGATCCTGTGGCGCGCACCCAGGCGCTAAGGATCCGAGGCCAGAGGGGGCGGTTCGAACTCCATGGGTGGTGCCAGTGGCGGCGGCGGGAGGCGTAAGGCCCAATGAACACGCGCGCCGCCTCCGGAGGCGGAGCATACGGGTGCGCTCCCCCGCCCGCCCCGCTCGCCCCCGCCCCTCCCTCCGGGCGCTGGGGCCGCAGTGAGTGAGTGGCACTGGCAGCCTGTCAATCCCTCAGCCAAGCGGCCTTCGAGCCCGGTCCGCGGCGACTGCTGGCTGGGTGCGCTGTTCAGGCAGTGGCGGCGGCGACTTCTCCAGCCCCATCAATCCGCTGCCCGCTCGGCTGGCCGCGAAAGGACCCTCCATCGGGCTTCTAGTCCTTGTCGCGCTAGCCCGCTCGCTCCCAAACTTTCCTCCTCCGCCCCGTTCGCGTCCCTCGGCCCGTCCGCTGGCCTCATCCTCCGCGACCGCCCGCCGCCGCCGCTCCCTCCCCTGGGGCCGCTGAGGCGCGGATCCCGCCTGGCTGAGGCGGTGGCGGCGGCCAAAGGAGGGGAGTGCGCAGGCTGGCGCGGGGGGTGGCGGGCGTCCCAGCAACTCGGCCAGGGCTAAGGAGCAAGTTGCGCGGGGCCGCCCGGCGGGGCGCAGGACGACAAGGAGGCGGTGCGGCGGCCGCGTGAGGGCAGCGGACTCTGCTGCCTCCGCCACCGCCGCGGAACCCGGCGCTTCCGCCAGGCGCTTCTCCCCAGCCTCAGCGGCGGCGGAAGCCCAAGCCCAGGGCCGGTCCGCGCCGCCTCAGCCGCGGGCCCCGCCGGCCCGGCCGCCCCCTCCCGGCGCGGGTGGGGAGCGCGCGGCCGCCTCCCCCTCCCCCTCCCCCTCTTTCTTCTCCTCCCTCGCCGCCGCCGCCGCCGCCGCCTCAGCCTTCTCCTCAGCCGCCGCCGCCGCCCGCTCCCGCCCGCGCGCGGCGGGATGGACGATCAATCCAGGATGCTTCAGACTCTGGCCGGGGTGAACCTGGCCGGGCACTCGGTGCAGGGGGGCATGGCCCTACCGCCTCCCCCGCACGGCCACGAAGGGGCGGACGGCGACGGTAGGAAGCAGGACATCGGCGACATCCTCCACCAGATCATGACCATCACCGACCAGAGCCTGGACGAGGCGCAAGCAAAGTTGGTGTCGTCTCATTAAGCATCTTTTGTGTGCGTGCGGGAGCCGGGCCCGCGGCTGAGTCGCGACCCGGGGTGACGCTGGGGGCGGGGGTCTCAGTCCCCAGCGGGGAACTTTCTCCGAAAACCGGTCGCCCACCCTGGCCTCGGGGGCACTTGCCCGCGCTCCTCGACTCAGGCGGGAGTCGGAGAAAGTTGTTCTCGGGGTTTGGGACAGATTTGGTGCCGCGCGGATGTTTTGTCTTTCTTTCCTTTTCTTGTCCAGCCTTCTTGCAGCCCGGCCCCCTCCCAAGATTTAAACCTCCCGCCTGGACCCCGGTGCACACTGCTGGGAGAGAGGTCCGGGCTGCACTTGAGAGAAGTGCAACTTTCTCCTCGGGTCCTGAGCCCCAGCGCCCGGGGCTCGACCTGACCAAGGACGACCTTGCTGTGCGGGCGGTCACCTCAACCCCGGCGCGGGACGATGGGAGGCTCCCCGGCGGGTTCGGATGCGGCCGGCCAAGTTCTCCGGGAAGGGAGAGCCGCCCCGCAAACTTTGCCGAGCTGTCACCCGTCCGCTGTCCGTGGCCCGCCTGCGGGAGCAGCACCCGCTCTTCCCTCTACGGAGAGCTGACGCGGGAGCCTCTCCGCATCCGCCCTCTTCCTCGGGTCGCTGCTGCCTGTCCATGTATCAAGGCTCCCAGCGCGGGTTCGCGCCCTGCGGTCGCCCAGGCTGCTGCCTGCCGGGCAGATGAATCACGCTTCGTTCCAGCTCGAGCTTTCGCCAGAGCTTCCCGGCTGTCGCTAACTAGTCAACTTGAGTTTCTTGTTGACTTCCCATCGTTCAAAATAGCCTTTCAAAATAGAGGACCGGAATTAAGTCTTGGGTCTAACTTAAAGGAAGGCGCCATATTATTCCATAGGTGATGCTAATACCTTTGTGTTTTGCTATTTGTTTTTTTAGGAAACATGCTCTGAACTGTCACAGAATGAAACCCGCACTCTTCAGCGTTCTGTGTGAGATCAAAGAGAAAACAGGTAAGAAGCTGCGCCCCGCAGTGGGCCTGGAGACCCCTGAGGTGGGGTCGGAACTACTCCTTCGACTCTCCAGTTGAGAGCTGCTGCTTTTGGGCACCGCCATCTTTGATCATTCTCTCCTTCCCACCTCCTGATCTTGAGAAAAAAACTGCAATAAATCTGGTGTCGATTTCTCAGTTCTACTTCTGGTCTAAAATGAAGTGTAGACCCGGACGTGGCTGGGTCGCCATCCCCAGGCGGCGGCCCCTGGCTGCAGGCTGGGAGGGGGCCCAGAGAGCCAGCCACCCTCTCTGCTCCTTTCGCCTTGTTTGTGTGTCAGGTTTTAAAAGGAGCAACGGGAGACTGGATGCCAGGGAATGAGTCCCTGAGAAGCATCGCCGGAACTTTGTTTTACTTAGACAGCCTTCAGCATCAGTTCCACAGATAGAAGAATAGAGGCAATTGAAAAGACCCCAATAGCATGTTCTAATTAGTGTTTTTAGGTGAGAAAAATACTTTTGAGAAGTGAAGAAAGAGTAATGATGTATTTAGGCACATACACTATTGCATTTATTATGCTTGAAGTTATTGCATTGTAAATAGGCGTAATATATATTATAAAGTAGGAAAAGATCCTCAGATGCAGGTTGAACAGTTTTTGAAGTGTTCAAGGCAGGAATATATGAGTAGGAAGGTTTTACACAAGTGTTGGAATGAACACTACAGATACATATTACGCAAATTTTTGGCAATTCATTTCAATTTAACTTTCTTGTAAGACTTAGGCAATTGACAATGTTTTAGTCTCAATGTGATAGCAGTGGCTCCAGTGGAAATAGAGATTTAATTTAGATGCTCTTGTATGTGTTTGGCAACATCTGCCCTGTGTATGGCAAACAAATACATTAAACAATCTTTACTATTGAATATCTTTTTCTTTTTTTGGGTGTGTGTTGAATATATGGTATTTTAAGTTGCCATTTTTCAAGTTAAGCCAAAGAAGAAAAAGTTCAAGTCCAGAATATAGGAATATTTAAGTAATACTATTTAAAAGGTTTAATTTGATTGTGATTAAATTGATAGCATACCACAAATAACTGTTAGGTTGATAGGTGAGTTGCCTCCCTTTTAAACAAATTTTTCATCCTGCAATTCTGCTCTAATCCTAAAACTAATCAAGAAAAGACCATGAGTTTTTGCAGTCTATTAAGATATATGTTAAAGCCATAATTAACAGCAAATACTAAAAGAGCTTAAAGTGTGCTTTCCCTGTTTTTCATTCACGTGGCATGCATGGTTTCTTACTGTTGAGCAATTCTTTATAAAATGTGTTTTGCATTTGGAGAATCGTGGGCATTTTAAATTACCAACTTTTTTTTTGTGTTGATTTTTAGTTACCTTTAGAAAGCATTGTGATTTAAAATGGTAGATCATTTTTCTGACTATAAAATAAAATATTAAGCATTGAATCTTGGAAGATTCTTAGTATAGAGGCCTAAAAGTGCATAGTTCTCAGTAAATTATGTTGTTTAATGTCCAAGGGTTTTTTTGCTATCTGGGCTCCACTTCAGTTTCTGCTGACAGCTAAGCACTGGGGTATTGACTATGTTGTGAATATTAAGATTGATTCTACTTTGTACAGCATTATATTACTAGGGAGAGGGGGTTGGTACTTCTCCCCTTCTAGCCCCCTTCTCATGATTTATATTTATTTTTTTGTTTTTTTAAAGTTTTGACCTAGCCAGCTTGAGAACCAAACCTAGCAAACTGCTTTTCTTGTTTAGACATTTAACAGCAGACAGAATTCAGTTAGAAAGCATAAGTCCTCTAGTCGCTTTTTGCACAGGACTTAGCTACACCATTTTGAAAGGAAAATATAGTCAACCGCATGTCAAAGGTGAGTTACGAAAAAGAAACAAGTCTCTTCAAGAATCTTGGATTACTGGCAGAGAGAGCTATGGTAGGGCTATTGCTATTTAAAAAACAGGCAATAGCTGACAGGAAATTTTTGTGTTTTGAAAATTGTTTCTAAGGCTTTCAGTGATAACTTGTAAATTAGATCTTCTTTTTGTGCTTTGGCCATCGGAACCAAGTTTATGTGTTTCTCCTTTGTAAAAAGCCAACAGCCGACAGAGTAAAGGCGGCTGTCTGGGCAGAGGTATCTTCCTGCCAGCCCTCTCTAAGCTTGAGAGGGACAGGATTTAAGTACTAAGTGATTGATGGGGGTGAAGCTCTCTCTCCTCTCCTTTTTCCCCTTACTACCCATAGCTCCACCTCTCCAAAACTAATCTTAGAAGGAGACTGGGACTCTACTCAGAATCCTCAATTTTAAATAAAGACGGCTGTGTAGACATAAGTGCTACCAAAGCAAAGAAAGCGGGGCAGCAAATTTCAAAGCCCACCTCCCATCTGTTCCCACAGTCATGCTTCAGAAACATGAACTTATAAAATAAACATTATAGAATAGGTGTACATTACATAATGCTTTTTCTTTAGATCATTTTATTTACTCTAATAATGTAGTATCCAAAGATTAATTCTTTATAATCTAGAGAAAGTTTACCTAATCATTTGTAATAGAAACTAGGAACATTATGCAATGACAGTATTATGCTTAATAGAGGGGTAGAGAGGGTTGACCAGTGGGGATTGAGGGGAAACTGTCACTGGATATTGTCATTTCAGTTGTGCTTCTTCTAAAATAAGACAAAAGCATTAAAAGAAAAATTCCATGTATTTGTAGATATGCCAGTAGATTTTGAGATTTCTGATCAGGTAGTAAACACTGCCAGTTCTGATGCACATGAGGGATTTAGTTTGGAAAACATCCTGCTCTATTCTGGTATGAAATATTTTTCTCTTCTTTCAAGTAATTATATTATTTTCTTGTTCAGAGGTAGGGAAAGTATATTTTTACTATAAGATGCTTGCTTTTTCTTAACAAGGTATTCTTTTTATAAAATTTATCATACAATTATTTTTGTATAGAAATGGTTCTCATTGTTGATGTGTGATTATTATGTATTTTGCAAGTAACTGAAAAGTAACCAGCTTTAAAATCAAGATATGGATCTGTTTTAAACTAAGTAACCAACCATGAGATATGGTTGATAGGTTAAGATTTTTTTCCTGATTTTTTTTTAAGCCCTATTTGCCACCTATCTCTTATTAAATATTCCCGATGCCATGAGGTCTGCTCATCTACATACCTCTTTTGGTACAGTCCCTCTCATCTTTTTGGTCATTTTAATCTTGATTGTTGAAATGCTTTCTTTTGTGAAATATTTCATCCTCACAAATCTACTTTCTTTTCAATGCCCTTGATTATGGGAGCTTGAATTAGAGAAACAGTTCTTTTTTCAGAAAAACATATATTTTAAATTTTTAAATGAAAATTCAACATTTTAGTGTATAACTGAATCATTATTATGAAAGAATGTGGTGTATTTAAAAAAACAACAACACAACCTTTTCTTTTCTAAACGGTATGTTAAAATACTCCATGTTGATAGCTGTCAACAAAACCCTGATTTATTGCTGCCACAAACCCTAAATAGCATTCATTTACTAGTAATGTCTAATGGCGTACATGATGGTTTGCTAGATTTGTGGCCTTTGTGAGGCTTATAAGCAGGACTGACTTGGGAAGATCATAAAACTTAATGAACTTCTCTACTGCAGGAGGTGTCCGCAGGGGAAGAGAAAGGCCTGCTTGGCTGGTTGGGCTGGTTGAAGTTATTTTTTATGTTTAAAGAGAAGAAGAAGATGATTATTAAAAATGCTTTACTTTTAAAGGAATCCTCCTAAGAAAGAGCCATAAGAATTTAGGTATCAAAACTAGATCAGTATTGTAGCTTTAAGTGTTTTTGTATGCATTTAGTGTATGATGTAGTAGTAAACTTTTTATTTTTATTGCTGTAAGTGTAACTAGGTTTCAGAGGGACAGGTCAGTACTCTCAGTGTACGCCTATATATTTAATTCTAGTCCCAGAGGTTTAGAAAGTTTTCATTGGAATTTTTTTTTCCTTCTGGTCCATATGCTGTTCTGTTCTCTTCATTTATGCTTCAGTATGAAAATTTTTTATATTTTTCTTTATACGTGCCGTGTAATTTTAATTTTCAGTATATAAAACCGAAGTTTTCTATCAAGCAAAAATTTAACAGGAAAGGTGAAAATTGTTTTACATGTCAAAATTGTATATATTGCATACATTCTTGTAAGTTGCTCTTACAATATTTCTAATATAATTATCACTTGTTCCAAAGTTTTAAGAACAAGTTCACTATTCCATACATGCTCATTTGTATTTTAATGGACTTATTTTCTAGTTTTTAAAACTTTATTGTAGACAACTTCAAACATAAATGCACATAGAAAGAAGAGAATCTTGACTCCCCATGGGCTCAGTCTAGCATCAACAATTAGCAACACTTGTCCAGTCCTGTTTTCTGTGTTAACCCCCACCATCTCAAGTTATTTTGAAGGAAATTTTAATGGAGGTTTAACGTTTTAAATTTCAAACATAGTTTAGCCTGTTTACATTGGAAATAGTAAAGGTTAAACAGGAAAAAAACCAAAGTCACTGTATCTGGGAAATGTCATAAATTATATAGTTTTACCACAAAATGTTCCTTAAAACATTTAAGAATTTTTTTTTATCAATTTGTCTTCTAATTTTATAGATTTGTTTAACTTATTGGAACTTTTGTAGGCGGTTTTGATAGAATATATGAAAGAACAGTGTTTAACTTTTCTTTACACTTTTTGCTTCCTCCTCTTCCATCCTTGTGAGATAAATATATGTGATGTATTTGTAGAAAACCTGGAAAAATATCTCACTGCCACATTGGTTTAGAACTTCATCATTTAAAGAATCAAGTAGATATTATCTTGAAAATGTGGGATTCTTCTTCAACCTTTTTCTGTGATTTTTTTTCCTTTCCAGTAAAAAGATATTGAACACTTTTGTCAATACTAACTTGATCTGTGTAAGTAATTCTTTCTTGCCTCAGTTTTAGTGTACTTCATTTTATTATAGGGTTGTGTAGTTTTGGTATTTTTTAAATTTGGGATTTTACTATATTATTTTATTATAGTAAATTACATGATTTTATTCCAAATCAGAGGCATATTAATATAGTAGCAAAAGAGGCCTTGACTTGCATTGGCCCATTGGCTTTTATAAAATGTACCTGAGTACATTTTCATACTTCCTTTTTAATTACTTCCATTTGTACTTTTAAGATTTCAATTTGTACATTTTGTAAAATACTACATCCAAGGTGGATTTAAATTTAACATCTTGGATGGATTATTTTGATACTTTATAGTGGCATGGTACTGGATGAAATTATATGAAGTATGCTCTAAAGAATTGAAAACGCATTTTTTCACTTTATTTTATGCTTATACCATGACTTACCTATTCATAATAAATACTTAACACATCAGCAATACATCAAATTAAATAAGAATTTAGACTATTTTTCCCCAGTTCATGTATGTGTGAACATTTTTACATATTTATTATTTTATTATGGACACTATGAGAATAATGTTTTGTTTTCTTAACAGGCTTGCGTTTTAACCATTTATTCGTGTGATTAGCTTGATTTAGGTAGTAAGTGACTAACGAAGCTACCCCCGACTCTCCATGTTGACCTTTTCAAGCATCTGCTCTACTTTAGTAGGCCATACTAGTCTTTAAGTATGAAGAGAGTAAATAATTTACATCGCTAATACAAATTGAGCAAAGGTTTTCAGACCTATCAAAATTTTTGTGAAGTTGTGTAGATTAGCCAAACAAATTACTCCCAGAGCTAGGTGATAGTATTATATTTAGCAACTAAATTAATAAATAATCTTGAATGAGCCGCTGAAAAAATAATACCATATTTTTATGTCTTCAGACAAAGAATATTATTAGAAAATAAATTTCATTAATCTTCAACACTTGATTCTTTTTATCTCCTTTGTAGATCTTTGCAGAATTGCTATCAGATTCTCTTCGTTTTTTTCTTTACATAGATGTATTCCATAAACATAGCATACTTATAGTTTTTGATAGTAACTAGTTTGTTTTGGCGCTGAATTTTGAGTGTATATCTAGTAAAATAATTGGTATGATAGAATGTGTTAAATTGATTTGGCACAGCATCTCTTTTTTTAATTGACTTTATACCTACACGATAGTACTTATTTAAGACTGAAAGCAATTAAAAGTAACTATGGATAAAAATAATTGTTAAATATTTTGTAGTTCTTGTTTTTTTGCTATTTAGGTGCTTTGAAAATGTTAAGCTGTTTTGAACAATCACCTTTTGGTGTGATTATATTAATAAGGAATTTTGGTATACAATGTAATCCTTTTAATGCTGATAATTTCACACAATGCTTAAATCCTTATTTAGGAGTCTCAACATATGTTATGGCAAAATGAAAATTTTTTGTTTGGTTTTATGTGATGCATCAGTTTTCAAAGTATATTTCTTAGACATCAGAGTCCAGCAGGTGGCTTTTTACATTAAAAAATTCATAAATTTTAAAATCCCATAAAATTTTATTTCAAATTCAAATGAACTGATTGAGAATGTCAACAATTTCACTGTCATTATTAACATTTGTAATAGAGCAAATGGTTGCATATAGAAATTATCTGCAGCAATCTAAATTAAGATTCTAAACAGGCATTACAGATGCTGGTAACTTTGGCAATTATCATTTTGTTTGGTGAACAGTAGTAAAACAGTGTGCGGTAAAAGTGTTTAGAGAGCGAGGATAAATAAATTGAACAGTTTTGCAATGCAAAGTGGTTTGTGGTGTTTTTGAGGATTTCTTGGCTCTGTCTTAACTGCTATTGTGAGCCTGGAGCAGATTTCCCCATTGCTAATGCCCTAGAAGTATTAATTCACTTTGATATGCTAATTAGAGGGCATTATGCAAGAAATGAGATTAAGTGGCAGCATGAAGCCATTTGCCTGTCAGTAAATTGAGAGCTTTAGCATCAGGAGGAGCTTTGTTTTTTTTTTTTTTGGTTTCTCTTGGTTTTGCATATAAATAAAATTGATTGAAAGGTCTAGAGAAGCTTCTAGATCATTGGTGGATTTCTTTTTCCTCCTATGATTATTTAAACGTAATGTTAAAGGCTTTTTGTGAATATTAATTGACCTAATTGGAGACACTGAATATGAATTTTTCATTGCATTCTCTGTATGTGAAAATATACTAAGAATTTTGTGTCATCTAGTCTTTTTTTTCTAAAATATAATTTCAGCAACATGGCTAGCGAACTTATCATTTACCTCTTTTCAGAAGTGTAAACTTTTGCGTATGCTTGTGCACCAAAGTCTTCCTTAACCTGAGCTTCACAAGGATATTTTCTTCAGGAGGGAAGGAAGAAGTTGTTGAATTGGGCTTTAGGAAACTACTAAGTAAGCGTTATGATTCTGACTAATCTATTAAAATTGGAACAATCAGAATTAGTGATTAAACTCTGCCCTTTAAACAACCTGTGGAACGTATATTTCAGCATATAACTGATATATAAGAATACAGTATTGTTTACTTTTTGTGTTGAAGATGAAGTTGCATGCTTGATTCTGATTGTACAGGCTTTTGTAATTTAAGCCAGATCTTTGCTTTTCTCTCTATAAAGCTACTTTGTGATTTTCTCTATTTAATGGGAAAATACACGAATGAATGAAAACTAGAGAGGGAATGGAGAAAGGAGAGGAGGACAGAATTATGGGTCTATGAAAAGAATAAGGTTTTCTTAAACATAAAACTTCTACCAGTATTAACTGTTGCTAGAGGTAGAATTGCAAAAACCTGCCATAACTACTATCCCTGAGGTTTGGATAAGATATTCACATTGAGACTTGATTCTAGTGTCTGAATTCCACCACTGTAACTATGACTCTAGACCCAATAAACCATAACTTCTTTTCAGAGCCATATGGATTATTTAGTCACCACAGCTGCCATGCATGCACACTGCAGAGGCTGGCATCTCTTGGTGTGCATGTGTGGTGCCCGTTAATGTTAATGGGAGTTAGGAATGTGTGCAGAGAGAGAGTGGAATGAGTCTCTCCTGAGACAAAAGTCCTGATTACATTTGTCAGTGAAGAAGACCTAGTGTACCTACACATTAACTGCTTTTCTAAATGAAGTACTTAGTTATTTTAAATTCTCATTCCCTTCTCAGACTCCCCGAATTAGTTAAATCAATGAGTTTTCATTAGGCTCTCATTACTCTGAAAATTTCATTTAAACATATGAAGTTATTTTTGATTGAAACAGGAACAGATTTTGAAATAGGATGTTATTATTATTTTAGATAAAAGGTTTTTCTAGACCTTCAGAAATATTAATTTTATTAAATATAAAATTAGGAATTTATAGAGGAATTGTAGAAGGAACAATTTTAAA